>NC_135953.1:66928656-67638656 GCF_053455715.1 Rhinoraja longicauda | reverse complement strand
TGTAATGTTGAAAGACTATATTCTGCATTCTCGTATTTTTCTCTCTGCTCTACTTGCACTTGTGGCTCATATATAATATTATCTAATTTGATCCGATATCATGCAAACAAAAACGCTTCACTGTACCTCGATACACATAACTATAATAAACCAATGCCAATACATGCTGGCTGCTCTACAATAATTTGTTTGAGTAGCCCTTCTCCTCATTTGAGCTAAGATAGGCTGTGAGACACAGTCTAGTTAGCTCTTACTCTACTTTGTGACCATCAAGTTTCCCACTAGTCACTCCAAAGCCATGCTGCACAATATACAGTTACATTCCTCTGGCTGGTCCACCCTGCCAAGCAAAAGGTCTTCCACACTTATTGCACCCGTAACCACAAGCCTTTTTGACAGGTGGGTTCTCACTGTAGCTGTTTGTGATCTTTACAACAAAGATTAACTCTCACGCACCTAAATCTCCAAAACTACTCCCAATTCCTTCCCTTTTGTAACCGACAGCTGATTGAGCGGAGTCTTCCCGCTGAACCAGCTTTCAAACTAATAAAAAACATCAAAGATTTTCAAATAATTTAAAAAAATTATGATTTAGCTCAATTAAAAGTATTAATGATCTGAGCTCTTACACAGATCCATTCCTATAACCAATGTTCTCTTTCTACAGACACTTGGGCCATTGGCCAGATTTTTGCATTCTGCATGAAACTTAATTTTTATTCTTCAGTCTTTTCTGATTCTGCAGAGTGTTGTTTCTTTAAGTAAGTTAAAGACACAATTTGCAGCATGGCATTTGATTTCCCCAACTATGATCAGTATGCCTCATTTTTATAAGGAGGCACAGCTATCAAATAAAAAGTGAATTTGCTAAAAATGCTCTGCAGAACAGGCAATATCAGAAGAATGGGAAACAAAGTTAACATTGAAGGTTAACAATATTTTATCAAAATATAAGTCAGACCGTTCTCAATTAGAATGCAAAAAACCTGAGATGTAACCTCGATCTCTCTCCTCATGATACCTGACATGCTGAGTATATTATGCATTTTTGATTTTTATTTAAAATTCCCAACATATGTGGTATTTTATTTTTGCATGCTTTAGTTTACAGTATTGTGTGGTGTTTTTGCATCTACTCATTGTTGATATCCAATCAACTTAACAACTCATAGTTTTCCGTTTCTTTCCCCCAACACTTGCAACCTCCTCGTCTTTTTTTCTTTCTAGCCATTTCTTTGTAGTATCTTCCTGTTCTGATGAAAACTTTTGCCTGTAACTTCAATCTTTGCCATGTTTTTTTGTTACAAATGATGTCTAATTTACCAAGCATTGTCAGCAATTTCTGTTTTTGTGCCTGTGATACATGGCTGGCTCCAGTGTCCAATAAACCTGAACTGAAGCATAAAGCAAATGGTTGGAGGAATTCAGCAGGCCAGACAACATCTGTAGGGGAAAGATGTGGCTGATATTTCAGGTCAAGACCCTGAATCAGGAGTTATCACAAGAAAAGCTGCAAATATTTTGTTTAGGTCACCCAGATTGACATACACCCATCCAAGAATATGCAGATAATTCTGGTGTTTAGCTTAGGTTTATTGGACACTGGAGGTCAGACAGAAGAGCATCGGAAAGCGCTACTCTTAGAAACAAATGGCATGGTCAAGGGCATGGCAGGGGTCAGGCAATGTTATGGAAGTGGAAGACAGCAGTATTAGTGATATTCACCAGCTCATCCCTGGTCTCTAGGATCTGGGTTAACCTTAAGACAATTGCCAGGGAAAGAAGCAAACCTGGTGGCAACAGAATAATGCTTGTGAAAGGCTGAGGATATGGAGGCTTGAATGTACAACTGAGGCCTGGATAGCACAATGCAGGATTTAAAAAAATATATATCAAAAATTTTAGGTGAATTGATTCAAGTTGGTATAGATCGCAATAGAGAGAAACATCAGCCAATGAGAATTATTATCCATGGATTTGTGAAGGGCACATTTGCCCAATCAAACACATGGAATCATTATGGAAATAGGAGGCAATGGATAAAAAAAATTGTGGAAGAATTTTTTTAAAGATAATCAATTATTCCATATTAGAACTCAACAATTTACATGCAATTTCATTGTGCAATTATAAGATTGTTATTCAAAAAACATTTTATCATGAAATTCTTTAATACTCTTTTGGCACTTGTCAAAAAAAATCAATCTTCTCATAAATCATTTGCTTCATGGACATTCACCTGAATATTTTAACAAAACACATCCATGAAGTTGGTATTGGAATATCTTAGTATTGGAATATCATATTGGAATATCTTAAATCCTTAGTTATACGGCTCACTAATACCGATTAACAATCAGCATTAAAATGACTGCAGTCATGGGTCAAGGCACACCAGTCCCCCCCTGAAGTCACACTGCGGCACGGTAGCGCAGCGGTAGAGTTGCTGCTTTACAGCGAATGCAGCGCCGGAGACTCAGGTTCGATCCTGACTACGGGTGCTGCACTGTAAGGAGTTTGTACGTTCTCCCCGTGACCTGCGTGGGTTTTCTCCGAGATCTTCGGTTTCCTCCCACACTCCAAAGACGTACAGGTATGTAGGTTAATTGGCTGGGTAAATGTAAAAATTGTCCCTAGTGGGTGTAGGATAGTGTTAATGTACGGGGATCACTGGGCGGCACGGACTTGGAGGGCTGAAAAGGCCTGTTTCCGGCTGTAGATATATGATATGATATGATAAATACCACTCCGCTGGAAACAAATTCATCTACCCCGGATCTACAGTAACTGATAGCATCTCTCCAGATGAAGAAATCAACTCAAGTGTTCGAAAGGCAGCAACCACCTTTGGGAGGCTAACCAAATGGGCATGGATGAAAAGGAAACTCACAATCAAGACCAAGATAACTGTCTACAAAGCATGCAGTGAAGCTTGGACGACTTACCTACATCAAGAACTGAAGCTGAATAATTTTCATTTCCGCTGTATTCGCTCCCATGCTGGGAGTTTCTTGGCAGGACAAAATCACCACTGATTATGTCCTCTCCCTGACCAACATCCCTAATTCCCCTGCAATCCTCAAGCAGAATCATCCCCGCTGCTTTAACATGTATACAAGATGGAGAATGGACGAATCCCCAAAGATGTGCTATACAGGGAGGGTCACTGATGCACAGAGGTCAAGAGAAAGACCAAAGCTTCACTATAAAGACACCAGTAAAAGAAATATGAAATTTTTTAACATCGACACTGACAACTGGGATGTGGCTGCTGAAGACCAGGTAAGGACCTCCAGGTGGGTGTGAAGTACCACACCAGCAGATAGGTCAAGACCCGTAAGGCCTGGCACTACAAAATAAGCAAAAGCAACACACTCCCCAAACTAATGGCCAGAGACAACTTCACCTGTGGAAGTTGTGGGAGGGTCTGACTGCCAAGGATAGGCCTCGTCAGCCACAGCAGACATAGACAAAATATTTCCCTCTCCAAGCAGGATAACATCAAATCCGCACCATCATCTCTTGCAGATGGATGGATGCCAACAGCACGGCTCACTCACTCAGAGATTGAAGGCCACAGTAACAATTCTTGCTCAAAAGCAAGGCTTCATTTGCAATACACCTGCAAAGAAGGACCAGTCCCATGTTCGGATGCAGGTTCCAAATGATGTCCATTAACTTTTAGATATTTTTTGTCAACGGATATTAAAAGAGCATTTGTCAATATGGAATTGAATTGTTCGAAGTTTTAAAAATTAAAGTATGGGCCCCTTCTAAACTTGTAGTTCCAGATCATTGATCTTCCTCATAAATAGGAAACAATCTGATGGCCACCTCATGTCACAGCATATGAATTCTTCCTGCACGTGACTGAATACAGAATAATCTCTAGTGGGTAGCTCACATCAGTGGAAAGTAAAGGACCAATTACACCAAATTTCTGTATTTCCACAGAAAAATACCAGCGGGCAGTATTGCACCAGTGCATTCTGACTCACTGCATCTGTGCACTGCAGGTGGCAGCAGAGTCTGATTTCTCACTCCAGACTCATCCCCATTCATTGGACCATAATTGCTGAGCTTCAATAAAAAATAATTAAGCAAAGTTAGGTTTTTTTAAAGTACTATTTATAACTATTTAAATGAGTTGTTAACTGTTCCTAAATGTCTTGGGCAATTAATACATTTAGAAACAGTAGACATCACATTCTGGTGGCACAGCTGCCTGGAGACAGTGAGGCAGCAGCTGGTAGATCTGCTGCTCCACACCGCCAGTTCCAGGCTCGATCCTGACCTTGGGTGCTGTTTGTGTGGAGTTTGCACGTTCTCTCTTTGACCCCGTGGGTTTCTTCCGGGTGCTCTGGTTTCCTCCCACATCTCAATGATGTGCGGGTTTGTAGGTTTATTGGCCTCTGTAAAATGTCCCTAGTGTGTAGGGAGTCGATGAGAGAGTGGGATAACAGAACTAGTGCAAATGGATGATCGATGGTTGGCGTGGACTTGCTGGGCCGAAGGGCCTGTTTCCATGCTGCATCTCTGAATTAAGCTAAACCGTTTCTATGCTGCATCTCTGAATTAAGCTAAACTGAGACTATCAGGGTTGTCTACAGGCAAGGTTTTAGTCTCCAGTAATCTAATCACGTCGGAGATATACGTCTTGTGCAAAAACTACAACAGCAAGGCCACTCCAAGTGTTGTCCTGGCAGCAAAAATCACCATCTCAGGCACCTACTAAGAGGCGATCATAAGGTACAGACCTGTTTAACAGCGAGCTAACCCATTAGTGACCCCCAGAACATGTAATAGAATTGAAATACACAATCGCCCTTTCTCTAATGGAAAACCAATAAATAAAGCAAAGAATAGCAATTGACCTGTCAACATTTATTTTTAATAATGCAATGCCACATAGTATGATTTATGGGCACAGAGTTTGAAGCTTAGAAATAGCACTGAACCACCACTGACCTTCGCTTCTGGGTCACTGTTGATAGTGCAGGAACCATCCTCCTCAGACTGCTGTATTGTTCTGTGGAAATGATTGGAAGTATCAGTAAATAACCAGAAAATGAGGTAGAATATCGATATTACTGTACAGAAAATCCAAGTCAATAGATTTGTTGAAAAATAATCATATTTCACCTCAGTTTCAGAGAAGCATAGCGCAATGTTGCTCCTTCAAACTCTTTCAGGCTTGGGTCTGGGTTTACAGTGGCAGCATGGAGGTCCTATGACAGGAGAATATCGTTTAATTTCAAAGGAATATGAACAACTTCATGAGATTAATTACTTACCCAAAGATAAAATTATTAAGATTTAAAATTAGAGATATTGAAACACTTGTGTTATTCAACCAATGTTGAGTACTTACATTAGGGATGGTGCTTGCCTGTATTTAGAATCACAGTGTATAACTTCACACTTGTCCACCTTAAACAGCATCTGTTCAATCGCCCAACTTGTCTAAAACACATTGGAATCTCACTACACCCTTCTCAGAGCTTGCATCGCCCCATCCCCACTCCTCCAACCATATGTACATTGCCTGGGAACTTAAAGATGTTATATTCAAAATTATTGATATATTGGGAATTGCAGGACTTTGCTGCAGCAGCTTCTACAGGTATTACGATGGGACCAACTATCCTGAGCTGCTTCATCACCCACTTGCGGGGACAAAAGAGAGGGAGTTTGCTAATGACTGCAGTGTTCAACTTAATTTGCATCTCAGAAAACAAGTTCTAGAGATTACCGCCACTCAAAAATTTGACAAGACCAAACGCTACACTTGTTTGAAGAGCAGTACAGAATTTAAGCATCCTGTGATGAAAGATTCACCTGACACTGACAAGCCTTGTCACCATGATCAAGATTGTGATATGTATTTGCTTAGGTAAGTCCACCTCCACCAATACACCAGAAGCTACACATTATTTAAAATGAATTAGCCTACTTAATTGACACCTATTGAGCATTCATACTCTCCACCACCAACTACAATTCCATCTGAAGTATGCTTTGGAGCAAGCAAGGTGTTTTTCATTAGCAACTATGAGTCTTGCAACCTCTTCTGCCCAAAAGTCTAAAAGAGAGACAACAGCAGATGCATTGAAATTGCATCACATGCAGGTCCAAGTCACACACAACTGTCTGGAAAAAAAATCATGACTTCTTCATTTTTCAGTGTCAAAATCATTTGACTCTCTTTCATCCGATATTGGGAGCTGCAATTCAAGATGGCAGCTCACATTCATCTCAGGGGCAAAATAAGACCAACAATCAAAGTTAACCCTGCCCATATTGCCCAGTATTCATGAATGAATTAAAACTCAAAAGCACCACAAATCTTATTTTGCGTGAACTGAACTAAGTAAAACAGTTTACTTCCATCTGAACAATACTAAACAAATGTTTTTTTTTAATGAATGCCAGAGAAACATTAAAATGTGTTTGGTCTCATCGCAAGAAATATCACAACAATTTGAACAAGACGTTACTGCAGGGAACTGGAAGTTAAAATGTCAAAACCTAAGATTATAGTTTGCAACTTAAGATTTCAATTGCAAGCTGGTTATCCATAGATTTGCTATTATCATTAAGAGGTTCTGTCTCATGGACAGACATTTTCATTTAGTCAATGGGATTTAATAGTAAGAGTTGATTTTAAAGAGGCTCCAGAGGGAGGCTCACACACATAAACATGGAACCTTTCCACAACTCTGCCAAGGAACAATGCTGGGGTATCTAATAATTCGATTTGTAATATTTACCACTGCACAGATCCACATGATAGAAGCACTCAAACTTCTCTAGATTCAACATGACTGCAGCTCTTCCAATTTGCACAAGAACATATATTTGGGAATGTCACAAGTTAGTAATATTAATACATTTGCCCATTAACAGAACTGCAAAGTGAGTTACCTTCAAATCATCTTTTTACTGAGTATATTAACTCCAAGGACATTATTTGAAATGGAGCTATTTCTGCAATACAATTATTTCACTGCTGCACTCAAGTATATTAAACATTCAAAAACTTAAGTTTCCTGTGAGAAATATTTTTGATTGAATCAACACTTCACTCCCGTGAGAAATGATGCCTACTTTTGCTTTATTAAACACATTTAAATTAATTCTGATTTTAATGGAAACAGTTAAAGTAATTCAGTTTTCTTTGTTAAAAAGTTTTAAATATGTCATAAAATACTTGCCTTCCAAACATCACTATTAATCTTTCCACCATTCAGTACAGCAAAGTCAGCCCATGGTTTCTAGACAGACAATTAATCACAGAGGAAGAGGCACACATCGGCATGAAAACAGAAAAAAGGCACGGTTAGTACACTAAAGCAGTTAGTGAACAGCTTCCAAATGCTGCAGTACTATTTCAACTAAAACTACTGGATTTTCAGAATGGTTTGTGATTTACTATGTTGAACCAATTCTAACAACATATATCTACAACAAAGGCAATTACTACAAGAAATGAAAAGGAAAATCAACTTAAACTTGCATTTATGAAAAATTTGAACACCTTAGTATTGCACACAATGGAATGTAATAATTTTTCCTTAGAGACTAAACACAGATGACTCCACTATTGCTTTCCGGATAGACAAATGGAAAAAAAAGGTGCAAGGATTTGAATAGGGAGAAATGATAAACAGATGATGAACCTTCAAATATTTTATAGCAAAAAATGGTTTGGACTCTCTTTCTGCTTGCATTTTTACCAGTCTCAAATTTACTGATTAGACAAAATTGAAATTGTTTTAAAAGCTAAATATTTGCAAATATATACCAGGGAGCAAATTAGAGGTTTGGAAGTGTTCTTGTACTCACAAGAGGTTATTTCACTCAGTTTTGAAAAGCAAATTAATCTCAATGTCATTTCAGTTAAACAGAAAGCAAATTTTAAAAACATTTTAGTCTCTCAAATGTTCTGCTCTATACTGAAGGCAGGGTCTCAATCTTCAGCATCAAAATTAACCATAAGTCATATGATTAAATATAAGTGACTTTGAGTAGAGAGAGGCAGAAACGCTTTCACATTGTGGGTTTTGTGAGGGATTCAGACAAAAATGAACTTTGAAGAATAGAATATGCAGATGTATGGGAAGTAAGTAAGTGAGATTCAAAACTTTAGCTTATAGTGGGGTCAATTAGGACATGGACTGGTAAAATACCAACAAACAAATTAGCTGTGAACAAGTTTCCAATGTTCTTTCGACCAACATTTTTTATGACATTAAAACTGTGTAAAAAAACCCCACAAATAATGGCAGAAAAAAAATCAGGGTCCTGGATGGTAAAATGTTAATGAACAAATGCAAAATAATGTTCAAACTGCAGAAGAAAACAGGTTCATTGAAAAGTAAACACACAATAATTAGAATATGATTAGATTTTGTTAATTTCAGGACAGTCTTTGCAAGATATATCTACTGGTTAAATAACAGGCTAAAAGACCTGAAAGGTACTTTCCTTATACTTGGCAGCTTGGAAGAGAAATATCAGCAAGGTCCTATCTATGGATTAATCTGTGCTCAACTTACATGATTGTAGATTGTACATTGAAACTTGTGAAGATGATCCAACACTAGTGAATCTGACCACTACACACGAGTCACTAACGTTGAACTGAAAGGCCTCATATGCTTCATAAATGGCCCTTCTACTTCAACTATGACTGGTGTATGCGATAAAGTTTCATTCATTTGAACCATGGATCCAATTGGAAAAGATGTGAAGGCAAATGTATTTTCCCCCTAATTTTACATATATTAAATGTTTATAAGTGATTTATACAGTAATTTTTAAATTAATTCATATTTAAATGACAAATCTATTTCAGCGTATATAGACATTTAGAAATAGCAGACGAGACAGATGATGACCATCAGGATGGTCTGGGATGGTCGAGGAGGGCAAGGCTTTGGGATCAACTACTGAGGGACAGCGGACACTAAGCTCACTTTGGCTTCAGGGATAGCTGTTTGGCCTGGGGCTTGGTTAGACTAGCAGGACCTCAGAAAGATCACCAGGATAAAGTGGCAGGAGGGTAAATTAGTGTCTAGGGGAAGGAGTGTGGCAAACACAAGGTGTTGGCTGGGGTCCACAATTTTACACTTGATCTGTTGAAAATGAAACAAACAACAATCTGACTGTTTTACTAATTGGATTGAATTATTTTGAGGAGGTAATGAAGGAGATTGATGGGGGTAGGGTGTTGGATGTGTACACATGGGTTTTTAGCAAGGTTTTTGATAAGGTCCATCATGGTAGGCTGATCTAGAAGATTAAAATGTACAAGATTCATGATGATCTGATCATATGGATTCAGCACTAGTTAATTCATAGAAGACAGAGGGTTGTGGTGGAAGTTCTGGCTGGAGGTCGGTGACCAATGGAGTTCCACAGGGATCTGTACTGGGACCTCTGCTGTTTGTATATTTACAAATGACTTGTTTGCTATATAAATGTAGATGGGTTGGTGAGTACGTTTGCTGATGACACCAATATTTGAGGAGTTGCAGACAACGAGGAATGCTGTCAGAAGATACAGTAGGATATCGATCAGCTGCAGAAATGGGCAGAGAAATGTCAGACGAAGTTTAGCCTGAGCAAGTGTGAGTTGGGAGGTTGAATGCAAGGGGGAAATATACAGTTAATGGCAAGATCCTCAACAGCGTTGATGCGCAGAGGGGTCTGAGTCCAAGTTCATAGCTCATTAAAGGTGGCAGCAGAAGTAGATAGGATGGTAAAGGAGGCATATGGCATGCTTACTTTCATTGCTAGTGCCATTGAATACAAGTGTAAGGAAGTCATGATGCAGCTCTATAGAACTTTGGTTAAGCCTGGAATGCATTGCTAGGGATGGTGGTGGAGGCAGATACGAACATGGCATTTTATAGGCTTTTAGACAGGCACATTGAAATTCAGGGAATAGAGGGATATGGATCCTGCACAGGCAGATGAGATCAGTTTAACTTGGCAACAGGTATGGCATGAATATCATGGGCCGAAGGTCGTTCCTCTGCTATGTTGTTGTAGGTTCTATAATAAAGTGTCAAAATGCTTTGCCACATGTTTGAGCAGACTTGACAAACTTCTACAATGAGTTTCTAATCTGAAATGCATGGCGAGTGAAGGAATATCAGAGGGACATTCCTATTTATATTCAGCAGCTGCTGGAGGATACCAAAACTTGGCCACTGGCATCACATAAGATGAATTGTTAAAAGAATACAGATAAGGCAACAATGTTCTATCTTTAAAATTTTTTTAAATAAAACTTGAAAATAGATGCCATGACTATATTTGTAGTCAAAGTAGAAAACAACAAGAAACCATGAAGCACCTATTAAATCTACTTCAGGTTACACTCACTTCTACACCTGCAGTGGTAAATGTCAAGAACCAGGTGAACTCATTCACCTGTTTACTGTACTTCAGGCAGATGTAGAGGTGGTGCTCTCAGGGGAGAGGATACAAAGGGAAATAATGCAAGAGAGCAGATGTGAAAACAAAAGCTATTTCAAATTTTTCACCAAGTTGGATTTAGGAAAAATTGCCAATAATGTGAAAATTTGAATATAAAATCTTTCCAACATCTCAAAGCACCAAAGATTTTTATTTTACCTCACTTTCCGGAGTTGGGGAAGGTGTTATTGAACACAATGACCCTTTTCGTACGTCTGGGACCTCTGCTGATGTCTCTGGTCGCTCCCACTGGGTCGTGCCTGTAGGTATATGCCAATAATAAATGCCACCAACATCATTGATCTTCTTCCATCCTGGTGGGAGATCAGGGTCAGTCTGAAATGACTGATCGCTCCAAATGTCTGTTGGAAAGTGGAGTTGAAAAACATTAACTAAATTGAAAAGCTAATTTAAACCATTGAGGATCACAGTAGCTTTGCAGCTAAATTAAAATATGAATACAAGATATAGCTAATAAGTCTTTTGGTTCTTGGAGAGAATTTTTTTTAAACTTCTCCTTAAAAAGATGTTGAGGTTCCTGCGAATCCAGGAAGGTCCAATACGAGTGCAAATCCAAAGACACAATAACTCACAACAGAGATAACGCTTTTTAACAGAGATAACATTTCATCATCGCACAGATGAACATATTATAAACAATAAGGATCTTTTTGCTCAATTGGTATTTCTTTCAAAAAAAGAAAGTTCATGTATAGGAGTCACGATCAAACTCATCTGTAAATGAAAAGAAAAAACAGCACCCAGATGCTAGAAATCTGAACTAAAAACAGAAACTGCTCTAATTCCACTGCAGGTCAGACAGCACTTATGAAAAGAGAAACAGAGTTAATGCTTAAGGTTGATGATCTACAAATCAGATATTAAACATATCAAGTTACAAAAAAGATGGGGCGAAAAGATCAATGGGAATATCTTAATTTACTGTGGAGGCTGATTTCACAAGTGGTGCTAGCGTTGGCTGACAGACTGATCAAAATGTTTTAAATTACTACTGTTCTGTCTGAACAAGATAGAATGTGGTGAATGAGGTCAGAGGAGAGAATAAATAAGTACTACAACTGAAAGATACAAAATACTGTTGCTGTAGTAAATCAAAAAGTGTTAAAATGATTCATCAGTTCTGGCAGCATCTGTGGAGTGCATGACATGGGGTTAATCGAAACACAACGTGCTGGAGGAGCTCAGCAGGTCAGGCAATATCTGGGAAGGTGACGTTTGGGACTCTTCTTCAAACTAGTGAAGTTTATGGCTACAAACTAGAAAAGCTGATAATATGAAATTGCTGAATCTGCGAAGACCTGGGAGCCGTATCATGCCTCGTCAGAATACCAGGCTTACATTGGATTTTGCTGGAAAATTGGAAGAAAATGAGATAGAGGTGTTAGTGGGAGTGGGATGGAGAATTGAAGTGTCAGGCAAGTAATGAACGACAGGGTTCTGCAAAGCTGACACCCAATCTACATTTGGTTTCTCCACACCAGATAATTACATTGTGAGCTCCAATTGCAGTACAATGAATTGGAATTGTTGCTACATCCGGAAAAGATATAAAGATATTTGATTATTAAATGATGGGGAAAGGACAAGCTAAAAGGGCAGGTGAAGCATTCATTACCGTACGACAAGGGAAAGATTCGAGGAGATGAAAGAACAAACCAGAGAGCCACAAACAGGACCAATCAGTTCAGAAAGTTGAAAGTAGAGGAGAGAATGACAGTGCATTGAACACGATGCAATTCACAGACTATCATCCAGTGAATGTGAAAGTTTGACAGGGTGGGGCTGGAGGATGGGGGGGGGGGGGGGGGGGGGAAGGCAAAGACCTTGCTCTGGGTGGTAAGAGAGAGGGTGAGAGTAGGTGTATGCAAAATGGGACAGATCAGAGAAAGCTCAAAGAACTGTTGTACTTCGTGGTCCGGTACCTGTTGCACCTTTGTTGAGGCTCTGGACGGACCACAAGTACACGTGTGTAAAAGGTTACAATGCTGGAGCTTAACTCCAGGCTGTTTATTCCGTGGCCACCTGGAACCAGAGTGGCCACCTAATCACATCATTACCTTATATACATGTCACTACACAGGCAAACAAAGTAATCCTTGGGATACAACAAAGTAGTCCCTACAATATCACAACAAGAACAACACTGTTTGTCCTACAAGGCACACCACAGCCCTCAGTACTCAACATTTAATGCCACAATTGCAAATGACCAGTCTCTCAGTTTTTACCTGATCCTTTTCCCTTATCATGTATCTATACATTGTAAATGGATCGGTTGTAATCATGTATTGTCTTTCTGCTGACTGGTTAGCATGCAAAAAAAGCTTTTCACTGTACCTGACAATATGACAATAAACTAAAGTTACTAAACTAACTGGCCATTTTGCATGAAATCTTTTTGAATCTGAATATTAATTCTTTAAAGTATGAAGAATCCTTTAAAGTATGAAGAATCAGCTCAAAATATTACAGTCAATGATAAATAACATTCTTGTCTCTGAACTGTAAAAACACAGGCCCTTTCCCTGAAGATCTGGTGATCACTGAAGCAATGCTTTCTCTTTTATGCTGTGAAATATCAGATCAAAAGATTCCCTGGCATTTAACAAATGTGATGCCTTCAAAGTGGCTGAGCAATTAACCACATGAAAGGATTCAAAGACAAGAAACCATAAAGCAATTGTTCACTTTTAAAATGTAGAAGAGTGATAAATGGAGATTGGATCAACATATATGATTACAGATGATGAAACGTTACAAACTTTCTAAATTATAAAGTTCATTATATTTTAAAGTTAGCCTTTTAGGGTCAGATGTTTTGCTAAGTAGTAATTATAATTTAGTCCTCTATTAAAAACTTAATTAGACCATGCAACTAAGTGCAGAATTTTCAGCGTGCTTTAAAGCAGGAATTTTTCAAAGTACAAGTAGTTCTTCTAGATCGTGATAGGTGCATTCTTAAGAAACTTTATGTTATCGAATATAGAAGTTGGGATGTAATGTTGAAATTGTACAGGGCATTGGTGAGGCCGAATCTGGAGTATGGTGTGCAGTTCTGGTCGCCAAATTATAGGAAGGATGTCGACAAAATGGAGAGGGTACAGAGGAGATTTACTAGAATGTTGCCTGGGTTTCAGCACTTAAGCTACAGAGAGAGGTTGAACAGGTTGGGTCTTTATTCTTTGGAGCGAAGAAGGTTGAGGGGGGACTTGATAGAGGTTTTTAAATTTTTAAGAGGGACGAACAGAGTTGACGTGGATAGGCTTTTCCCTTTGAGAGTGGGGAAGATTCCAACAAGGGGACATAACTTCAGAATTAAGGGACAAAAGTTTAGGGGTAACATGAGGGGTAACTTCTTTATTCAGAGGGTGGTGGCTGTGTGGAATGAGCTTCCGGTGGAAGTGGTGGAGGCAGCCTCGATTTTATTATTTAAGAGTAAATTGGATAGGTATATGGATGGGAGGGGATTGGAGGGTTATGGTCTGAGAGCAGGTAGATGAGACTAGGTCAGAGAAAGTGGTCGGCGTGGACTGGTAGGGCCGAACGGGCCTGTTTCCGTGCTGTAATTGTTATATGGTTATATGGTTATAGAAAATTGTTTTATAAAACAATTATGCCACAGGAGAATAAGGGGTTAGAGGCAAAGTATCAGACACAATGGTATTTTTCACTGTAGGATCTTCAAAAACAAATGTCTTTTAATAACTCTAGTATTTTAATAGTGAGAGAATTCAACTTAAAGGTTGATTGTTAAATTAAGAGACTATCAATGACTTTCTGAAAGACTGGGGGGTAATTTGTTGCACTGTTATTGAAGGGCAGCAAAAATAAGCCAGGGATCTACAGGTCGGTCAGCCTGCTGTCAGTAGTAGGGAAGGTGTTAGAGGGGATTCTTAGAGACAGGATCTACCAGTATTTAGATAGGCACAGACAGATTAGCACTTCAACTCCCCCTCCCATTCCCAGTCTGACCTTTCTCTCATGGGCCTCCTCCAGTGCCACAGTGAGTCCCACCGGAAATTGGAGGAACAGCACCTCATATTTCGCCTGGGCAGCTTGCAGCCCAGCGGTATGAACATTGAATTCTCCAACTTTAGATAGTTCCTCTGTCCCTCTCTTCCCCTCCCCCTTCCCAGTTCTCCCTCTATCTTCCTGTCTCCACCTATATCCTTCCTTTATCCCGCCCCTCTGACATCAGTCTGAAGAAGGGTCTCGACCCGAAACGTCGCCCATTCCTTCTCTCCTGAGATGCTGCCTGACCTGCTGAGTTACTCCAGCATTTTGTGAATAAATACCTTCGATTTGTACCAGCATCTGCAGTTATTTTCTTACACGACAGATTAGGGATAGTCAGCATTGCTTTGTGTGTGAAAAATCGGGTTTCTCAAATCTAATCGATTTTTTTTTTTGAGAAGTCACCAAGAGGATTGGGAAGGGCAATGGACGTTATCTAAATGGACTTCAATATGACCTTTGACAAGCTCCCGCATGATAGGCTAGCCTGTAATGTGAGACTGCATGGAATCCAATGTGTACTTGTCAACTGAATTTTAAAATCAGCATGGAAGAGGGAATCAAAGGGTAGTTGTGAAGGGCTGTTTCTCTGGTTGGAGGCCTGTGATCAATGGAGTGTCGCAGAGATAGGTGCTGGGTCCACTGTTGTTTGCTATCTACATTAACAAATTGGATCACAATGTCAGTAACACTGCTAGCAAATTTGAGAATTGTTGGATCATGGACAGTGAGAAAGGATATCCAAGTTTATAGAAAGATTGAGATCAATTGGGAAGGTGGGCCAAGGAATGGCAAATGGAATTTATCTGTGATAATTGAGGTGTTGCAATTGGTATGGTTTTGTGAAGGGTAAATCTTGCCTGACAAATCTGTTGGGGCCGCTATTCTTCACGTTGTAAATCAGAGATTTACATGAGAGAATTGAAGGCTCTGTGGCCAAGTTTGCAGATGATACGAAGATAGGTGGAGGGGTAGGTAGTGTAGAGGAAGCAGGGACTCTGCAGAAAGACTTGGACAGGTTGTGAGAGAGGGCAGAGAAGTGGCAGAAGGAAATACAGTGTAGCAAAGTGTGGAGTCATGGCCTTTGGTAGTAGAAATTAAAGCATAGACTATTTTCTAAATGGGGAGAGAATTCAGAAACCGGAGATGCCAAGGTACTTGGGAGTGCGAGTGCAAGATTCCCAAAAGTTAATTTGCAAGTTAAATCAGTAGTGCGGAAGGCAAATGCAATGTTAGTATTTATTTAGAGAGGACTAGAATATAAAAACATATTCTATTCTAGGATGTTATGCCAAGGCATTATATGGCACTAGTCAGACTGCATATGGAATATTGTGAGCAGCCTTGAGCCATATATCTGGGAAGGGATGTGCTGGTGTTGGAATGGGTCCAGAGGAGGTTTATGAGAATGAATCCAGGGGTGATCGAGTTACCATATGATGAGCCTTTAACGACACTTGGCCTGTACTTGGTGGAATTTAGAAGGAATTATTGAAACATAACAAATAGTGAATGGCCTGGATAGAACGGATATGGAGAGGAGTGGGAGAGTCTAGGACACTAGTGAAAAGCTGTTGTTGTTTCTGCTCCTATGCCTTACAAAACCAAGACAGGACTTGTACATAAAATGGTACAAGCTCCTCCTATTCACATATAAAGCCCTAAACGGGCTTGCCGCCCCATATCAAAAATCTTCTAACCCACCACTCTATCTCCAGGTCCCTGAGGTTGGCTGATTTGGGGCTACTCACTATCCCGCGGTCTAGGCTTAAGCTCAGGGGTGACCGCGCTTTTGCGGTTGCAGCTCCTAGACTGTGGAACAGCATCCCTCTCCCCATCAGAACTGCCCCCTTCATTGACTCCTTTAAGTCCAGGTTCAAAACCTATTTCTACTCCCTAGCGTTTGAGGCCCTCTGAGTGGGCGCTGTGAACTGTTTATGTATGCGCTGTTATATTTGTGTGCCATTCTATGTTCGTTTCTTAGTACCTGAACTGATGTACAGCACTTAGGTCGACGTGGGTTGTTTTTAAATGTGCTATACAAATAAAATTTGACGTGACTTGACTTGACTTGGTAGAGCTCTGAAAAGTGTTATAGAACAGAGTACAGGTGCATGATTCACTGAAAGTGGTGAGTCAGGTGGATAGTGTGGTGAAGGAGACATTTGGCACCCCTGTCTGCTTGGGCCTCCTGATGTGGCAATAGGGGAAGTGGAATATAGATTGCTGGAGATTTTGCAGTTCCCCAAGGCTTTGGAAAGGAGAAAATTCATTGAAAAATTCATTCAATTTTTCATCTCAATTTGTTGATTTCTCTCAACAGTCTGTGAATCAGTTCTGCAGTTCATTCTAAGCCATAGCGATACTGGAAACCAAAAATCCAAAGGTATCTTTGCCATCCAGGTTCTAATATCTTAACTGAGGGAAAATATGTTGTGCAAAACTGCTTATTTTGTTTGGGTGCATTTTTGTGCCTCAAACATTTGCATATTTTCCTTGTAATCGCATGGCTTACAGCTCAACCACCCACCCCTCATCCATCTTGGTACTTTAGTTTCTTATCATATTCATGCTTGTAGTTGGCTACTATAAGTTACATAGAACAGTACAGCACAGGAACATGTCCCTTCAGCCCACAATGTCTGTTACCCCCAAGTGTGGGTTCATGGCCAGCAGGAGAGTCTGGATAGAGTTCGTAGACATATGAGAGAGAACAGGTAACAGAGAAAATAAGTGGGAATGAAATAGATGGGATTGCTCTGAAAGTTGTCATTAACTTGATGGGTCAAATGGCTGCCTTCTGTGTCATTAAGGAAATATGAAAACTTCTAGTTTGTGGTTTGGATTTGCAGTGATTAAAGCAACAATTCATATCCCACACCGCTTGCTGCCAAATCAGGAGGCTCAAGTAGGTTAACCCTGTCTGGTTTGGATTTTTGCATTTGTCACTCTAGTCCTAAAACTGTCCTCAAAAATGCCTGGGTCCAAGTTGCAAGGAGCAGGCAGATATAAATAATACAAACGCTTTGCTCTATGTTTTGTATTTCGTCCTGAAATGACGAGTGAAGGTTTCTGAATTATTAATCTGCCATCAGCAGACAGCTCAGAGCTCATTATCTTTCTTCATCTTTATGTTGTAATGATTTTTTTCCATTCCCCTTTGTGACTGGGTTGTATTATTTTTAGAAAGGATTGCATGTAAAATATTTCTTTAAGAAAATCTATCTTGGCTCTTGTTAAATTGCAACTGAAGGCTTTTAGCCAACATAATTTAAAAATAATGTTAAAGGTATCTTAAAATGTTTGAGATACTAGCAGAAAGCATGTTGTTGAAGTTGTAGGGCCTTCAATTTTTATTGCTAAGGTGACACACCAAGTTCAAATTGGTCCAGGAACCATGGAACCCAAGTGTTTTCCAAATCTTTCCATTTATCTTGAAAATGGAAGGAACAATCCACACAAAATGTCACTCTTGTTCAACAGTGACATATATCGTGGCATTAGTATGCTAAACCATCCTTTTCCTCACTGCAATATTTACTTCCAACTTCATCTGTTGTCTTTCAGTTTCCAGATATATGCACATATGCAAAAATGGTTTTCCTTTATAAATTAGCATTTCTCCGTTCCGCAAGAGATTTGCAACCTATAAGAATCATACCTTGGCAACCCAATCTTTTTTTAACTACATGATCCCTTGATGCACAACTATCCACTGCCAACCAGCATAAAAGTCACCAGGAAGACTGATGATGGCAAATCTTACATTCTGCATTTCTCCCAAACCCACAATAGCTTCAGTCTGAAGAAGGGTCTCGACCCAAAACGTCACCCATTCCTTCTCTCCCGAGATGCTGCCTGACCTGCTGAGTTACTCCAGCATTTTGTGAATAAATAGCTTCATATCAGAACTCTCTTTAAACATATCTGACCCTCAAACTTCAAAAGTAAATCTTCTTGTCACCGACTAAACCCCACCTTTTAAATCCCAAAATAAAATTGAATCATGGTATCAGAGGCAAACTGCAAACATGGCATCCTAACAATACCCAAGACAACATATTTCCCACCTCTATAAAACTCCCTGTCATTGACGCCATCATAAATTATCCACCTGAAAAACCCTTGTTAGTTGACTCCAGATATTCTGCTGGACTGGGCTATGCTGACAAATCCCATAAAGGCCAACACTCAAATGTGGAAGCCCCGAAACTCTTCACCATCTGTTGGCACATATGCTCCAATTAGCTCACTGTCAAACTTTGCATGAAGTTTCTGGTAGATCTTCATGAGGCAGAGAATCCCCAGGATTAACACAGGGCACTTTAGTATCCTGCACCAGGTTGGACCCGACACAGGATCAGCCATCTGTTCAATTCTATGAGAATTATAGAGCCGGAGGAAAGAAAAGCAGTGAGTATTTTTTATTTAAAAATTGTTCTTTTTTAAATGTGTTTGATGATTTAAAAATGCATTAATCAGATTTATTTTTCTACATGTTATCTATGTTCAACCTTATTTATTTTTTAATGTTTCAATAACGTCCATCCAATAACCTTTAACAGTTGGGTAAAAGGCTTTAAGCTTTGGAGGTGTTGCTCTTTCACTGCACTGTCACAACCCAGAGCCTCGTCATTGGCCTTCAGAGGTTTCAGACTCCAAGACAACACCTCTGGGATTGAGATCAGGCATTTTGATCTTTCCACTGGTCTTTCCACTGCTCCCACTCAGCCAAGTTACAATCATGTTCTCTCCAGCATGGCCCTGGCCTTAATGTTCTTAGCCAGAAACTTGGCACCAGTAGATGAAATGCAGGTGCCCTTTCACAGAATGGCTTTGACAACTGACTAGCCACCACTCCCAGCCCTACCATCCAACTAAGCAAACATTCAAAATCACTCCAAAAACAAGTTAAAGGAAAATTAAAAAGAGTACAAAATGTGGACAA
The DNA here is from genome assembly GCF_053455715.1 of Rhinoraja longicauda. Taxonomy (NCBI): domain Eukaryota; kingdom Metazoa; phylum Chordata; class Chondrichthyes; order Rajiformes; family Arhynchobatidae; genus Rhinoraja; species Rhinoraja longicauda. Next base: position 67,619,188 of record NC_135953.1, on the reverse strand, counting down.
TTGAAAGCAATCAGACCAATTTTATCAATAGACAATAAACAATAGGTGCAGGAGTAGGCCATTCGGCCCTTTGAGCCAGCACCGCCATTCAATGTGATCATGGCTGATCATTCACAATCAGTACCTCGTTCCTGCCTTCTCCCCATACCCCTTGAATCCACTATCATTAAGAGCTCTATCCAACTCTCTCTTGAAAGCATCCGGAGAATTGGCCTCCACTGCCCCCTGAGGCAGAAAACTCCTCAAATTTACAACTCTGAGTGAATTTTTTTCTCATCTCCGTTCTAAATAGCTTACCCCTCATTCTTAAACTGTGGCCCCTAGTTTTGGATTCCCCCAACATTGGGAACATGTTTCCTGCCTCTAGCATGTCCAATCCCTTAATTATCTTAGATGTTTCAATAAGATCCCCTCTCATCTTTCTAAATTTCAGTGTAGGCAAGCCCATGAAAAAACTTAGACAATAGACAATAGGTGCAGGAGTAGGCCATTCGGCCCTTCGAGTCAGCACCACCATTCAATGTGCTCATGGCTGATCATTCTCAATCAGTACCCCGTTCCTGCCTTCTCCCCATACCCCCTGACTCCGCTATCCTTAAGAGCTCTATCATTCTCTCTCTTGAATGCATTCAGAGAATTGGCCTCCACTGCCCTCTGAGGCAGAGAATTCCACACTTGACTCCTCCTTTCTCCTAGCGACTGATTTTGACCACTCTTAGTTACAAGACTGCTGTACTTGTATTGCTACTAACCCAGCACAGGCTCCACGGCAAATTTCATTGCTTGAGAACACGGAACACTGCAGAAGGGGGAGTGTCTCTAAACACCATTAGGAATCGACCAGCATGGCAGAGATGTCCCAGGCTGCTGCTCTGCTGGGTAGATTGCCTTTGAATGGAAAGCCCAGTTAAGGGCGAACCTGCCAATGGAGCCAGAGAAATCTTGGTAGAAGTTTTGCCCGATTATCTTTGACTAAATGCCCAATACTAACAGTATTTCACAAAATTGCAATTTGTGATTCCTATGCAAGAAGCTGCAGACGTGTTCAGTGTAGGAATAGAATCTGCAAGGAGGGCACAGGCTCAGAATGAACACTGACGCAGCTATTTTATCTAGTCAGCGGACAACAGCATGCAGTAACCAAGTCCCAAATGTAACAAAAATGAGAAAGCTTGAACATAAATGCTAAGTACAAATTCCATGTATTGTATATGTATTCCATAATCTATTGTAGTTATTCTTTTGAATAATTCTTAAATTACTTGAAATGTTGCCACCTTCGGCAATGGAGCAGACAATGGCTATAAACCCGACTTTTGTCTGTGGACACTGTGTTACTTGCTCACGTGGGAGTTTGCTGCATGCAAACTAGGAGACTTTCCTCCCACACCACACTGGAACTATGTTTTAACAGGTATTTCACTGCCTGCAAAGTACTTCAGCACTTCCGTGGCTTGTAAAGGTCGCGTGAAAAGCATTTCACGATGGTGTAGATAATGGCATTCTTACCAAGGCTATTCAGATTTTAATTCATTCAAAAATTTCAATGCTGAGTATTTTTCCAGCTGGTGTAGATAAAATTGACTTATTTGTGTTACTTCAGGTACGTGATCTGGTGGTTTGCCACAGGAATTTCTTGACAATTAATTTTAAAAGATCTTGCAAGCCGGTTCCTATCCAGAATTTTGAAACACGAAAAAGGTACAATGGATGGAAATGTAAACAACAGCAGGTTGTATTAAATTACGAAGATTCTTTAACCATTTGCAGTCAAAAAAATTCCAGAGGCAAGATAGATTAGAGGAGCTTTTCATTGGATGCAGAAACATGCTTCAATTTTAGGCAATATATGAACTTACAGAATTTCAGAAGTCCAAATGATTATATTACAGTTCAAACCAAAAGTCTGCTTAGAATTTTCATCCGTCCAGAATGACAAACTGCAATATATATATCAGCCCATTCAAAATTAAACTTTTAGTATTACATATAGAACATAGAACACAGAAAGGAACAGTGTCGGAACAGGCTCTTCGGCCCATAATGCCGTGTTGAGCATGATGTTAAGTTAGACTAATCTCCTCTGCCTGAAGGTAATTCATATACCTCCATTTCCTGCATAATATTGTTGAATCGCAAGTTTATTTTAATTTGTAAAACCATCACAATCTATTGCTGATTAAAAAATAAAGAAATGAACTCTTGTTCTTTTTTTATATAAAGGATGTTTTCCCCAAGCTTCTTATCTAAAGAAAGTTCTTTCGATTCATTTGTACACTAATTGGCACAGGGGCTTCAATCGCCCCGACGTGGGAGCTTCGATCGCCCCGACGCGGGAGCTTCGATCGCCCCGACGCGGGAGCTTCGATTCCATGGATGTTGGGTGTTGTCTCTTGGCAGTTTGCATGTTACCTTCGTGACCTGTGGGTTTCTACAGGTGCTCTTGTTTCCTCCCATATCCCACAGACATGGTAATAGGTTAACTGGCTGTTGTAAATAACCCCCTCGGACAATTGTGGCAAAAGAATCAAAAAGATATACATGGAGATATATGAGAAAGAATAAGGACAGAATCAAAGAAGGGGAAGGAAAATGGGACTATTGAATTGTACTCATGGCTGTCAGTATGGACTCCGATGGGGTGAATAGCTTCAATGTTGTAAACAATTGAATTGGTGACCAGTAATTGTACTTTACTGCAGAGTGGAATAATGAGAGCATAGCTAGGACTGCAGTCAGAAATAGAAAGTAGAATGGACTAAACAATTTCTCCAAATACAGACATAGCCTTTGTTCTACCCATTGCCTTCTGTTATTTTGACTGACTTGATTTCTCTTTCCCACTTCCTAACCACCTTCCATCTAAAAGTGTTAATTGGTTTCTCTTTCCACAGATGCTGCTTGACTGGCCGAGTTCTTCCAACATTTTTGGTTCAGATTCTCATCTCTGCAGTTTTAAAAATTTGTTTTTAGTTGTTAACCACATTATCCATTTACTTCTCCTGCCCTGTCGTGAATTATGCATTCAATTATACAAATGCACGGCATTAAATTGCTTATAAACTCCGAGATAGCAATCAACTGAACAGACAACATATTCAATACACTTCCGCAAGCAAAGGTCTTAGCTGAAAAGGCACAAAGAACGAAGCTTGCATGCACAGTCATTGCAAAGCACTTAAAAAGACAAAGTAAAATGTGAGGTAATTTTCACAGAACCGTAATCAAACACATCAGTCAAATAATTTTGAGAACCTTGTTTAAAAAAAATCTATTTTCTAGGGCAGGTAAATGTAAAAATTGTCCCTAGTGGGTGTAGGATAGTGTTAATGTACGGGGATCGCTGGGCGGCACGGACTTGGTGGGCCGAAAAGGCCTGTTTCCGGCTGTATATATATGATGATATGATAAGATAACTGAGGGGACTGCATGTTAAAACATAAAATCAAGTTTGGAGGTGGGGTGAGGGGGAGTGTATGAGGTCTGAGAGAGGGGTGAGAGAACTAGCAGTCAACAGGACACCCAAAGGGATAAGAAATCATGAAAAGCTCTTTTCCATCAAAAGGACATTATATAGAGACCAATGATATTTAACAATTTCAGGACAATAATCTTCAGTCAGTTAATGTTTCTGAAAAGGACCCGTTAATTCCTACTCTTTGCTTCCTGTTTGCCAACCAGTTCTCTATCCATGTCAATACCCTACCCCCAATACCATGTGCTCTAATTTTGCACACTAATCTCTTGTGTGAGACTTTGGGGTCCAGATACACCACATCCACTGGCTCTCCCTTATCCATTCTACTTGTTAAATCCTCAAAAAATTCCAGATTAGTCAAGCTGCTTTTTCCTTCATAAATCCATGCTGACTTTGACCGATCCTGTCACTGCTTTCCAAATGTGCTGCAATTACATCTTTAATAAATGACTCAAGCATCTTCCCCACTACCAATGGAGGGCGTGCAGCGTAGGTTCACTAGGTTAATTCCCGGAATGGCGGGACTGTCGTATGTTGAAAGGCTGGAGCGATTGGGCTTGTATACACTGGAATTTAGAAGGATGAGGGGGGATCTTATTGAAACATATAAGATAATTAGGGGATTGGACACATTAGAGGCAGATAACATGTTCCCAATGTTGGGGGAGTCCAGAACAAGGGGCCACAGTTTGAGAATAAGGGGTAGGCCATTTAGAACGGAGATGAGGAAGAACTTTTTCAGTCAGAGGGTGGTGAAGGTGTGGAATTCTCTGCCTCAGAAGGCAGTGGAGGCCAGTTCGTTGGATGCTTTCAAGAGAGAGCTGGATAGAGCTCTTAAGGATAGCGGAGTGAGGGGGTATGGGGAGAAGGCAGGAACGGGGTACTGATTGAGAGTGATCAGCCATGTTTGCATTGAATGGCGGTGCTGGCTCGAAGGGCTGAATGGCCTACTCCTGCACCTATTGTCTATTGTCTATTGTCTATTGTCAATGTAAGACTAACTGGTCTATAATTCCTAGTTTTCTCTCTCCCTTCTTTCTTAAAAAGTGGGCTTACATTGGCTATCCTCCAGCCCACAGGAACTGATCCAGGCGAGAGAACATTGGAAGATGATCACCTATGCCGTACTGCACTTGGTATTGGGAAACACCCCTGGCTGGATGACCGATATTTTAAGGGGAGACCAGTGATCACAGCTGAATAGGTTTTAACATTGCCATGAATAAATCTGGACATGGGAAGGGGGGGGGAAGTGGGTGAACGGGGGAGTAAATTGGAGGAGGCCAAATGACACCATTGTTGGGGAGCAGCTATACATTAATTGGGCAAGTCCACATCTGACAGGTGATATTAAAGATCAGCTAATCAGAGTTCAAGACCAGCATGTTCCAATAAGGCCGGCAAGGTAAGGGTAGCTTGAATGATAAGAGACGTTGCAAATTTGATCTAAAAGGAAAAGGAAATTATGTTTGGAGTCAAAGCATATAGGCAAGGTACTAAACACATACTTTGTAAGAAAATAACTGCAGATGCTGGTACAAATCGAAGGTATTTATTCACAAAATGCTGGAGTAACTCAGCAGGTCAAGCAGCATCTCAGGAGAGAAGGAATGGGTGACATTTCGGGTCGAGACCCTTCTTCAGAATGAAACACATACTTTGCATTAGTATTCATCAAGGAGAAGGACTTGGAGGAGAGTGAGATCAGTGTGGAGAAGACTCAAAAGCCAGAACATTTTGAGATCAAGAAGGTGGTGATATTGGAGACCATTAAAATTCACTGTATCCTAGCTAGCCACAGACGAGATTTCTGAGGCCTAATGTTGCACAAGTGGCCCATGCTTACTGTGGGATGTATATGTGACGGAGACTTCATGAGGAGCTATTTAAGCATGTGAGGTGATCTACTGGACATCACCACATATTCATAGGCTGAATATTCATAGCCACACTGTGTGTCATAGGCTTCAAGGACTAGAAGCAACTTTGCAGTATTTGTTTCAGGGCTCAGTTTTCATTCTGCACATAAATATTCCATTACGTATTTCCAGACCAAAGTCAATACTTTGCATGTCTGGTTCTGTCTGTCATCATTGGAAAATAAACAGCCTCAAGCCACCTCCAGAAATAAAACTGAACAAGAAGCAGAGGCACATGGGAAGATACCGCTGTTGAAGTAGGCATTTTACCCAGAAGCTATTGTCAAAACATGGACCATTTGTCCCATTCATTTGAGGTGATGGACAAAATGGCCCATTTCTGGACAATAAGGTGCACATAATCCACAGAAATATAGGATATTACGACACAAGAACATGACGGTTTTTGGCATATTCAAGGTCAATATTATATTCATTCCAAAGCAGAGCAAGTTCAGCCTCGCTATTAGATTCTTTGTGAATAAAACATGAAGATACCATCATAATTTATATTATTCACAAGTCAATCTCCTTCTCTTCAAAATTAAGTCCCCTTGAATTATCTATTTAAAAAATCAAAATACTCGTGTTCACTCTTAGGATACATAACACAACACTTATTAGTTAAGAAACAGCTTTGATATGGTTACATTTACTTGTGAATAAAGGAATATTCAAGGTACAAATGAAACCTTCAAGTGTCAAGTTTTATTGAAATATTTATTCAATGACCATATCCTAATTTTATATAAAACATTTTGTAAAAATATTGAGTTACAGTGCTGACAAGGTAATGACTTGACACCTTACCTGCTTACATTCCAACCAGATAATTATTGTCCATTAGATAACCAGTTGGTTGGCACTATATACCATACAAACATTAAATTAAAATTTGAAAAACTGTACAGTCACTTGCATAAGGCAGCTTACAATTTGAGTTCCTGCAATCCTAGTCATGGATGATTGGTAAAATTGCAAAATATCTACTTCACTTATCATTGTTGTGTTGCCATAGACAAGGCCTTGCTTTTAAATAATTAAACTGCAAATCATTTCACAGGCAGAACAAGATGTCCGAAGTTTTTACCTACCCTCATAATTCACGATAATGATAGCCAGCATATAATCTTTCCCCAGCATCATTACGAGCACACTAATAAATTTCCTCACTTGCAATTTAACTAATAAAAGAAAATCCCATGAAATGGTTAGTGCTAAGATAAAAATATTCAGAAACAAAACTTCCAGGTTGTGTCTGGTGAAACGCATTCATTGCTAATAAGATTATACACAGAATGATCGTTTGGTGCATTCTGCCTTCCCCTGCTCAGCACGTTGTGTTGCTATGGCAACGAAAAGGATAGTCTCCCTGCAGTCTTTCAGCAAAACCATCACATGACTGATGAGATACAGCTTTGCAAGGAGACTTCATTTTATTGATCAACTAAATAGTTTTTTTCATAAATTGCAAATATTAAAGCTCAGAGGACAAAAGGTTTTTGTCTAATATATATGTTGGAAAATATTAAAGGGAGGTCAGGGGTTAAGGCTTTCCCATTGTACCGCTGCATTAGACTACCAGAACAACATTTCTAGAGAAAAATAAATCCTTGATAAGTAGGTAGACACCTTCAGGCATCCATTGAAAACACAAAGCGCACAAAGCCAATGTAGAAGAGTACAGCACAGGAACAGGCACAACGCCCACAATGCCTGTGCTGAACATGATGCCAAAATCAACTCTTATCTGCCTGCACACAATCCATATCCTTCCATTCACTGCATAATCATGTGTCTATCTAAAAGGCTCTTAAATGCCACTATTGTATCTACCTCCACCATCACACCGGCAGCACGCTCCAGGCACTTCCCACTCACTGTGTAAAAAACTTGTCCCACACATCTCCTTTAAACTTTGCCCCTCTCACCTTAAAGCTATGTCTGTTAGTATTTGATATTTCCATCCGACATTTGAACATGATCCAGTAGTTGTTTTCAGCACGCCAGTACCCAAAAACAATATTCAGTCTGTTATATGCGGGGAGAAATAAATCTTCGTCCACAATTACAATGTATGTGTACACTCACAACTGCTTCATCATCATCGAGCTATATTCCTTCCTGAAAAACTCCCACTGCCTGCCACACTTAATTTGTTGCCAGGCATATTGCCCAATTGCTCATCTTTTTATTGGAAGACCACACTTGCTGCAATTAGTAATTCACTAAATCCTATGCATTTACGTCAGTTAAGCATAGTTAAAAAGACAGAGCACAGGATCTGATGCAAGTGTCATAAATCTTAACAAAAGCCAGAAATTTATATTACTCATGGACATTAAAGATGATTAACATCTGTAATTCACTCCATCTTATTGAATACAAATGGCCTCGTGGAATAACCCTGTCGGGTGGCATGTGAGGAGATCTTTGCAATGAAAAACACAAACAACAGCAAAAATGAAATGTTGAAAAGTTGAATGAAAAACAATGTGTCAGTTGAGAAAGATAATGCACACACTCCAGTATTGTCAGAAAATAAAGCCGTAAGTAATTTCACATAAATCTAGTATCTCTAGTTTTTGCTGCACCTTGTAACTCAAGATTGTACAGAAAGAATCTATAAAACACAGCACAGAATTGCAAAGGACAAATATTCCCACTATTACAAGCATAAGACCTACAGTAGCAACAATCACTGTCGAAAATGACGTAGAAATTTTTTAACCAAGTCATGAAGAATAAATAAGGTTATAATATCTTCAGCGTCACACTGAGTTCATCATAGATCGCTGAAGAAAAATAAGCAACTAACAAAAAGGGGAATTATAGACCAGTTAGCCTTAGATCAGTAGTGGGGAAGATGCTGGAGTCGATTATTAAAGATATTATAGCAGCGCATTTGGAAAGCAGTGACGGGATTCGTCAAAGTCAGCATGGATTTATGAAGGGGAAATTAAGCTTGACTAATCTTTTGGAATCTTTTGAGGATGTAGCAAGTAGAATGGATAAGGGAGAGCCAGTGGATGTGGTGTATCTGGACCTTCAAAAAGCCTTTGACATGATCCCACACAAGAGATTCATGTGCAAAATTAGAGCACATGGTATTGGGGGTAGGGTATTGATGTGAATAGAGAAACTGGTTGGCAGACAGGAAGCAAAGAGTAGGAATTAACAGGTCTTTTTTAGAATGGCAGGCAGTGATTAGTGGGGTGCCGCAAGGCTCGGTGCTGGGACCCCAGTTGTTTACAATTTTCTATTCACGATTTAGACAAGGGAATTAAATGTAACATCTCTAAGTTTGCGGATGACACAAAGCTGGGTGGCAGTGTGTGTCGCGAGGGTGATGCTAAAAGGGTGCAGGGTGACTTGGATATGTTGGGTGAGTGGGCAGAAGCATGGCAGATGCAGTCCAATAATGTGGATAACCGTGAGGCAAAACAGGAAGGCAGATTAATATTTGAATGGCGTCAGATTTGGAGAAGGGGAGGTGCAAGAAGAACTGGGTGTTCTTGTACATCAGTCACTGAAAGTAAGTATACAGGCACAGCATGCAGTGAAGAAAGCTAATGGCATGTTAGCCTTCATTGTGAGGGGAGTTAGTTTAGGAGCAAGGAGGTCCTACTGCAGTTGTACAGGGCCCTGGTGAGACCGCACCTGGAGTATTATGTGCAATTTTGGTCTCCTAATTTGAGGAAGGACATTATTGCTATTGAGGGAGTGCAGCGTAGTAGGTTCACCAGGTTAATTCCCGGGATGGCGGGACTGACTTATGAAGAAAGAATGGGTCGACTGGGCTTGTATTCACTGGAATTTAGAAGGATGAGAGGGGATCTTATAGAAACATATAAAATTCTTAGAGGATTTGACAGGGTAGATGCAGGAAAAATGTTCCCGATGTTGGGGGAGTCCAGAACCAGGGGTTACAGTTTAAAAATAAGGGGTAGGCCATTTAGGACTAAGATGAGGGAAAACTTTTTCACCCAGAGAGTTGTGAATCAGAGGAATTCTCTGCCACAGAAGGCCAATTCATTGGATGTTTTCAAGAGAGAGTTAGATTTCGCTCTTAGAGCTAAGGGAACCAAGGGATATGGGGAAAAAGCCGGAATGGGGTACTGATTTTGGATGGTCAGCCATGATTATATTGAATGGCAGTGCTGGCTCGAAGAGCCAAATGGCCTACTCCTACACCAATTTTCTATGTTTCTTAGGGTCTGGAGAAAGCGAGGATCAAACAAGTTTATTTGCAGCTTAAAGTTCTCCGAAACGTTCAGTGAATGTCATTCTAAATAATGCATGCTTTGTATCTATCAGCATTGACAACTTTAGTAATGCTTTAATCTTGTGTTGGTCACATAAATCTGAAAACATTCTTCCAGTAATTATGAAAGGACATTTATGGTTCCCCAAGATTAGGATTAAGGGTTCCATTTGATCACAGATACCACCCTGTTTAAGATGACACAGGCAACATTCACAAGGTATAGATCTGTCCAAGAAGATCACCAAGATTGCTGACGAGTACCCGATTAAATAAATGATTTAATGACCTAGAGAAGACATTGCCAATTAAATCCAAAGAACTCTCTTTTATTCCCTGCAATAAACTGAACTGCAAGATTAAAATGGCGCGATTATAAATCTTAAAAATTCAACTATTGTCCAAGACAAATAGGAATAGTGGTTGCTGAAGTAGAGAGGGAGCCACATTGGGATCACCAAAAGCAGTAGATGAGGTTGGAGGAGGCACACTTGAAACTGGTACGGCTGTTTAGGTCCCTGGATGGTGAAGAAGGAGGCTGGGCAAGAACAAGTGTTATACCTCCTGTGGCTGCATGGGAAAGTGTCAGTGCTCAGGGAAGGGTGGACAGGTGGGGAGGAATGAGCAGTTCAGGAATCACAGAGGGAGTGGTCCCTGTGGAAGTTTGAAAGAACTGGTGAGGAGATGTGGTGGGTTCTAGTGGCAGCTGGCGGAAATGACTAAGAGAAATTATATTGAGGATAGCATCAGAGCATAAATCATACAGCACAGAAACTTGCCGTTTGGCTCGACTTGCCCATCCCAACCAAGATGCCCCATCTACATTAGTCCCACCTGCCAGCGTTTGGTCCATATTCCTCTAAACCAGGGATCTCCAAACTATGGCCCGCAGGCCACATCCGGCCCGCCACGAGATTTCATCCGGCCCGCAGCAAGCTCTTAGGCGGCGGGGACTGGAGGCAGAAACTGCCAGTGAAGGTTCATCGGAGAGCGGATCGCCACCGACCCTGAGCTGGGACAAGGAGAGAGATCGCAGCGCCCCTCGCACACAAACTCAAGGAAACTTCCCTCCTCGTGCCACCCACCCGGGGGGAGGGGGGGGAGAGTTTCAGGGTAGAGGGAGTAGCGGGTGAGAGGGGGGGCGCGGGGAGGGGGAGGGTGTCAGAGGGTCCGGTGAAGGAGCGCCGCCACTTGCGGGGGCTGCTCCCTCCCCCTCTCTCCCCTCTTCCTCTCTCCCAGAGCCAGCGAGATCTGCGCCGCTGCTCTACTCTCTTCCCTGGCCCCATCTCCCTCTAACGCAGCGAAATAAGAACAAACACAAGTGAAACTTCCCTCCTCGCCGCCCCTCACCCCGGGGATGCGGGGCTTCTGAACAACAACTACACTTGTGTTTGTTCTTATTTCGCTGCTCTACCCTGACTCTACCCCCCCCCCCCCCACTCCCTCCCCTTCCCCCCCAACTCTATCCCTCTCTCTCTCTCCCCCAGTGGTGGTCACTGTATTTTTTCTGTTTTATAAATAATTGTATACCTCCGGTATATATATATATATATATTTTCCAATATTTCAAACCCTTTTTAAAAATTGAATATTATTTATTTGTTGCCATATAAACCTAATGTAAACTAACCTAATCTCACCTAACCTAGTTTAACCTTTCCTAATCTAATCTAACCTAACCTAGTCTAAACTTTGAGTACATTAAATTTATAAAACTCAACATTTCTTTATTTTTTCCTACGGCCCTCAAAAATGTGCCAAATATATAATGTGGCCATCATGTTGAAAAGTTTGGGGGCCCCTGTTCTAAACCATTCCGATTCATGCTTCTATCCAAATGTATTTTAAAAAGTGTTATAGTATCTCTCCTCCACCTCTTCTGACAGATTTCTCCATATGACCAACCATGCTCTGTGTGAAATACCTGTGTGGATTTATGGACTAGGGTTCTGGCTAAAAATATTGCTTAATGAGTATCTTAACAGTGAATGAACTACTACTGAAAATACTCAACATGCCAGGCAGCACCTGTGGAAAGAGAGACAGGGTTTATGCTTTGTGTAGAAGAGGGAGAGAACATTGCAGCCTTTCACACAATCTGTTGAGTTCAATGCTTGAATTATGTTTCTCTTTCCACAGAAGATGAAAGGCCTGTTGTGCATTTACATCATTTTTTTGTTTTTATTTCACATTTCCTGCATTTTTTTCAATGTGGATGGAGCTGTGAAATAAAAGGGGGATGTTCATTTTGTTGGGATTGTACTACAGGTCTGCAAATAGTTAACAGGAATAGAGGAACAAATATGCCAGGAGATTGCTGGCGTGCATGCATTTGGAAAGACGGGCTAATGAGAGATAGTCAAATGGTTTCATGTGTGGGAGAACATGTTACACTATTTTGATGGTGCTTTATGAATGCCTTTTGTAAACAAGTAGGTTAACGAGGGCTGGGGCATAGATGTAGACTATATGGAGTTCAGCAAGGCCCGTAATAAGGTTCTGTGGGTCAGACTGCTCTGGAAGGCTAGATCACATGGGACCCAGGGAAAGCTAGCTATGGGTACAAATTGGCTTCAGAGAAGGAAGCAAAGGGTAATGGTGCTTTTCAGACAGGAGGCCTGTGATTTTGGGTGAGTCTCAAAAATTGGAGATAGGCCTATCGTTGTTTGTCATCTGGCTGTAAATATTGCTCATTAAGCAACATAGAGCCAGAACCATATTCCATATACACAAAAAGGATGGTGGGTATATGGAATAAGCTGTCACAAGAGGTGGTTGAGAGGTACTGTTGTTCTCTGTTCTATATTATGTTCTATACTTATGTGGAGGTGGATACGAGTTATTCTTGGCACATTGTGGGTAGAAGGGCCTGATCCTGTGCTGTACTGTTCTATGTTCTGGTTGGGCAAGTGTTATGAAGAATGGCTAATGGAGTTTAATTCAGACAAATGTGAGGTGTCGCATTTTGGGAAGTCAAACCAGGGCAGGATCGTCACAGTTAACAGTATGACCCTCGGTAGTGTTGTAGAGCAAAGGGATTAAGGAATACAAGTACATTGATCCCTGAAAGTGGCGCTGCAGGCAGATGGTGCTTTTGGCAAGCTGGTGAGGCCGGTACAATGACAACATTTAAAAGACATTTGGACACATTCATGGACAGGGAAGGTTTAGAGGAATACTAGACCAAGTGGACCCGTTGGGGCCAAACCTCTCCTGCAGCACCCTCTCAACTACCTCCTTTGGCGGCTTGTTCCATACACCCACCACCCTGTGTGAGAAAAAGTTACCCCTCAGATTCCTATTAAATCTTTTCCCCTTCACCTTGAACCTATATCTTCTGGTCCTCAATTCCCCTACTCTGAGCAAGAGACTGTGCATCTACCCGATCTATTCCTGTCATGATTTTGTACACCTCTATAAGATCACCCCTCATCCTCCTGCGCTCCAAGGAATAAAGACCCAGCCTACTCATCCTCTCCCTATAGCTCACACCCTCTAGTCCTGGCAACATCCTCGTAAATCTTCTCTGAACCCTTTCAAGCTTGACAATATCTTTCCGAAAACATGGTGCCCAGGACTGAACACAATATTCTAAATGCAGTCTCACCAACGTCTTATACAACTGCAACATAACCTCCCGACTTTTATACTCGATACTCTGGCTGATGAAGTCACTCTAAAACTCTGTGAAACTTTCAAAAGGTAGGAAACGATTCAAATCTATTAAAATTATTTAACATGTCTAAAAACTGTCATTTAAAAAAGTGAAAATTAAAGCATTTAACATTAATTACATTCAATATGCTCGAAGAATTTTGTAAAAAACCTCAACTAACGAAGACTTATCTTTATCCCTTGCAGCCATTTCCTTCCATTGAGTGACTACTCTTGAAGTCCTGTTTGTTGCCTTTTTACCCGACTACCTGTATTCACTTTACACAACCTCATCCAATTCCCTACTTATGTAATTTGTGTTAATATGCACAATGAATTCCGGCCACTCGCCGTCCCACTTACGAATGTTCAGCAAATGCTCCAAGACATACTGGACCCTGACACCAGGGAGGCAACACACCTTCCTGGAGTCTCCACAGTGCTTCAAGAGAATCTCACGTCTGTCCTCCAAACTAATGAGTATCCTGTCACTATAGCCTGGCTTGGCTTTATCCTGTCCCACTGTGCCTCAGAGCCGAGGCCTATTGCCATAGACCTGATTGCTGCTGCTGTTCACCTGTGAAAAATCATAACCCCCACCCTCACCAGTATCCAAAAGGGGAATGGCCACAGGGAATGCCTGCACTCTACCTACTTCCATTCCCTTCAACCACCTACTTTTGGATGTACCTTTGGTGTGACTACCTCACTATATCTCCTACCTGGAATGCTCTCATTCTCCAGGATGATGCCATGATTGTATTTCTGTAGCTCCAGTTCATTCATACAGTCAGTCAGAAACTGTAGCTGAATGGCCTTCCGTAGGTATCGTCCTCAGGGATACTCGGTTTCCCTGTCTTCCCACATCCTGGTTGAGGAGCATACCAGTGCCCTAATCTGCCATCTCTATTGCACTAAGACCGAGGAAGAGTCACACACAAAATAAACAGTTCTTACCTTACCATGCCATCATCCTCCCCTAGCCTCCTCGCTAAAGCCCCACGAGTCACTTAACTTCAACAAAGCACCTCACCACACAGCATAAGTCAGCCCCTAATAGGCCACTCTGCTTGTCCTTGGCTTCCTCTTATACACCACAAGGACAGTCACTGTAGGATGCTAATGGCTACAATTTAAATCACCTGCGCTGCTCCTCCTCTCAGTTGCCCACTCACTAGTGATGCTTGTTCTCGTTTAGAATAATTGGAAGAGCAGACTCAATTTAGTAATAGAGTCAGAGTCATATAGCACGGAAATAGGCCCTCCAACCCAACTGATCCACACCAACCAAGATACCCCTAAGCTCGTCCCATTTGTCTGCATTTAGTCCATATCCTTCCAAACTTTTCTTATCCATGTACCTGTCCAAAGTTTTTTTCAAATGCATATTATAGTTTCTGCCTCAGCTACCTCATCTGCAGCTCATCCCATATATCTACCACTTTATAAGTGATAAGATTGCTCCTAAGGTTATTTTTCAATCTTGAGCATCTGACCTTAAGCCTACGTTCTCTGGTTTTTGATTTCCCCTACCCTGGGGAAAAGACTGCATTCACCCTATCCCCTCTATAAGATCCCCTGCTGCCTCCTGCACTTCAAGGAATCTGAGTCTAAACCCCTCCCTTTAGCTCAGCCCCTCAAACCCTGGCGACATGATACAGTAAGAATATACTACAACTAAAGAAAATACAGGAAGGAAACCTTTGGATCCAAATTCTTTCCTTAAAAAATATTATTAATTATAGTCACGCGTCTACAAAAAAAATCCAACTACTCATCAGGTAGAAATAATTGTAATCACTTGTTTACCCTTTTCTATTTTGCAGTTTTCTTTTTTGATTTGATAATTCTATTTTAAACTGCATGGCTAGATCAAAGTTGTGACATACTCTTTGTTTCTCAATATAATTCACATTTTAGTTTTACATGCACCTTCATTTCAATGTGATACCCAGGCAAAGTATTTGAAATGTTTTTATTTTAAATAAAGAATTAGTAAAATTATAAATAGCAAAATTTTCGCAAAATTAACAATAGTTTCCTGGCAAAATGAAAGTCTCCTTTATAGCCCAAATTAAGCAACAGTAAAGCAAGATTCTTGACATGAACAAAATTGCAGACGCAAGCATGAACAGAATCGATTTATACTGGACTTACCTTTCTCAGTGGCTTCTCTCCAGGTTAGCTTCTGATCTACAACCAGCAACATTCCACTATCTCCATTACTCCACTAGCTGCATCAGTGCCCCATACACAGTATGTAGCAAGCTGAGCACAATGAGGGCTCGCTTATTGCACAGTACATAGACATTAACATCTGACGTAAGGTCATTCTCTACCAGATCTCTCTGCTTTGAATCCTAAAATAAAGCATTACTCCAAACATTAGTGCCAGTCTATTTCAATAAACATGACAGAACACAGCCATGAGGAAATAATAGCAGTACATTCGTACAATGCAGTCATTACAATATAGCCTCTGACTGGCAAGACATGCATTTATTGGCTGATTTTGTTTAAGAGTTGACATTTTGAAATTGTACATTTTGACTAGCAGCATTCATTTATCAGTCACTGCAATGCTTTAAGCAGGAATGAGTACTCTGCAAATAAAGAATGCTTGCTGCTTTTAGTCACTTAAGTCAAATGTAAAAGTCAATGAATCAGCTGAACTTCTTTGGGAATGCTGGCCACTAATCTTGTAGAATAGAAATCTTGTTTGAGTTTCTAACCTTCAGCTCTTTAGCTATACTATAAATTGATTTAGTGGATGACTTTCTATTAGCTAGAGTGCTGCTCTCAACACAAAGACCTATCCCACTTTATGATCAATAATTCAAACCAAGCGCAACAAAAATGTCAATCAGCCCAGACTAACAAATCACCAATTTGCTTTATCCTCCAACGATTAATTGCAAGGTTATACAAAAAAGTGAAAAGACTTTAAATAAAATATGATGTATACTTACCTGATAAGTCAGCAGGCACATGTTTCAGATACACATTGATGCAAGCTCCAAAGAGAATTTAAATTACAAATTTAAATGTTATAATAAAAAGCTATTAAGAGCAAACCGATGGTGTATTTTGCATCTCTCAGATGAACAAAGAATCAGCACAACTCAGCTGATTGCAGCTCACAACTCAGTAAAATTTGATGAATGGTGGAGATCACATGCAACAGCATAATGGGAATAGGTCTCCAGCTTTAGAAATAAGGAACTGCAGATGCTGAGATGAGGAGGAATTTCTTTAGTCAGAGGGTGGTGAAGCTGTGGAATTCTTTGCCACAGAAGGCTGTGGAGGCCAAGTCAATTGATATTTTTAAGGCAGAGATAGACAGATTCTTGGTTCCGAATCATGGAAACATAAACAATAGGTGCAGGAGTAGGCCATTTGGCCCTTCGAGCCAGCACCGTCATTCAATATGATCATGGCTGATCATCCAGAATCAGTTCTCTGTCCCCATTTCCCTTGATTCCATTAACCCCAAGAGCTATATCTAACTCTCTCTTGAATGCATCTAGTGAATTGTCCTCCACTGCCTTCTGTGGCAGAGAATTCCACAGGTTCACAACTCTCTGGCTGAAAAAGTTTTTCCTCATCTCAGTCCTAAATGGCCTACCCCTTATTTTTAAACTGTGCCCTTGGTTCTGGACTTCCCCAACATCGGAAACACTTTTCCTGCATTTAGCCTGTCCGATCCCTGAAGAATTTAATATGTTTCTATAAGATCCCATCTCATCCTTCTAAATTCCAGTGAATATAAGTCCAGTCGATTCATTCTTTCGTCATATGTCAGTACCACCATCCCAGAAATTAACCTGGTGAACCTATGCTGCACTCCCTCAATAGCAAGAATGTTCTTCCTCAAATTAGGAGACCAAAACTGCACACAATGCTCCAGATGCAGTCGCATCAGGGCCCTGTACAACTGCAATAGGACCTCCTTGCGCCTATATTCAAATGCTCTTGCTATGAAACCTCGCTAATCAAAAATGGAGAAACCTAGGAGCAAAGGAAAAGATTAATAGATTCTAAATTTCCTCAGCCAGCTGTTCCCATGTCATTGTGGGAGATGTATGGAAATTACAGAAAAGTACTGGGTCAGAACATCTGGCCAGCAGCAATCCACCTGCAATCATTGTTGATCTAAATGTCAGGTATCGATTTGCCTTTTCTACAAAGTTATTTTACTGTAACTCAATACGTGTGATTAATCATACATCCAGGTTAATGCTGAAAGTGATAAAATTGACAAGATCCACATGAGGATGCAGGAAGCAGCATCGATGCTGTGGTCAGTCTAACTGGGAAAGAATTGGTGAGTGGTACCAGAGAATGTTTGTAATAGGGAGGCCATAGGTTTCACTTAGCTAGATCTTGCACCTCCTCAGAATTTGAGCATATTGTTCCCTGTTCAGGAGACAGTGAAATGGTGGGTTAAAACAGAACCCTGCTACCAACTTGAGGTTCTGGCCATTTACGTGTAGCCTATTTAAAGCAAGGCAGTGAGCTTTCTGCCAACAAAATTACAGAACATCCTATCCCTGGCATAACAATGATGGACACGTATATCATTTCAACACAACTAGAAGCCATTTACTCAGTTCTTGCATCATGCAACCCAATCACGGAGTTAAGTTCATTCACTTCAGCCTGGAAAGTGAGGCAGTTCAAAGAAGAGTAAAAAATTGAGCAGCTGGACATAGAACCCATCCTTCTCTCCAGAGATGCTGCCTGTCCCGCTGAGTTACTCCAGCATTTTGTGTCTATCATTAATCAAGCAGTTGTCCAACTGCCCATATTGGTTTTACCCTATTCTATGGGTCTGACTCATGTTTTCAACCTTCATACAATTATAGGTCAAGGAATCATCACCCTAAGCTAACTCGAGACTGTAATATGGACCCAATTCCTTGACCCAACCTCATTAAAGATCCCACAAACATTTTTGCAGATTTTAATGCACCTTCTTCAACTTACATAAAATCATTGCCATTTTGTTTCATTCATACATAGAATAAGCAAATAACCCCCCCAACGAGTATAGTTTATCAATAGTTTATTAATCAAAGCAATAAGAAGATAATTAATTTTCACCTACATAAATGGCACATTATGTTGCCTGTTTTGTCACAATAAGTAAATCTAAATGTATGAGAATTACAGTCAAGGAACCAAAATACAGATAAAATCTTTACGTTCAATAAAGTAACCATGCTGTAATGATTTAGGAGGAACAAGGCATGCAAGAGAAAGACAAATACGGAAGACTGTGCATTGGAACAATCGTCTCTGTAAACCACTCAATCTTGTATTCTACTGCATCATGAACACTTGAATGGCTTGATCTTACATAGAGTTTATAGAAATTCGAGGCACACCAGAATACAATGCCTCATTAGTCAGATTTTTATTCTTCTAGCCACGTGTGCCAAATCTTAAAAAAAATCCTTCCCCCCTCTCGTCCATTTATGTCCCCTTTTACACAACTTTTGAGTCTTATAAATGAACCTTCACCATCCTCCCTCAGTCAACACAAGTGCCACTTGCCTTTTTTGATCTTCACCATCTTACCACAGGCATTTACTTGGTTTTCCACCACCCTGCAACTTAAACCATTTGATTTCTCACTTTTACAGGTCCGATGAAAGGACAGAATCTAAACTGTTGATTCTGTTTCTCACTTCATAAATGCAGCTTGACCTGTTGAATATTTCTAGAATTTACTATTTTTATTTCATATTTCAAGCTTCTCTGGGTTTTCTTATTTGTTTTTCTCTATTAGAGCAGAACTCAAAAGAAATTTAGAATTATGATCATCACATTAGAAATACTTTACTGCAGATTTGCTCCAAACACCAGGGAGCAAAATTGATGCCACACAATTGTTTCCTCAGCGCTGATGATCTTGATAATTTCCCATTGCCATTTAATTGACCAGGAATCTACAGAACCATAAATTACAGTACAACACAAAATTCAAACAGTTGTTCTGCAATCTGAGATAAAATTGAGCGTGACTGGCTCTCCATTCATTACCCTTTAATTCTGGTTTTACAAGTCTCTTATTTTAGTTATTCACAAGATGCAGGCAGCACCACCATTCACTTCCCATAGTTTGCTGCTCTTAAACTGAGTAGTCAACTTGCCCATTTCAGAGGGCAACTTGCCGTTAACCACAATGCAGTGGCTCAGGAATTTGACAAGATTCATTAACGCTGAACATAAGCGATCCTTTCCTTTTGGGATGTTCGCATATAAAAAGTGTTATGTACCAATGTTAATCACAATATAATCAAGATATTAATGTATTTAACAAAAGGAATCTCTGTACCTGTTTCTTCAGGTGAGCTCAATGAAGCACTGTCCTGTGACAGGGTGGTCCAACTTGAGTCTTCATCACTGGGAGCCATGTTCTGCATTTTATTTAATGCACTGTCAGTTTTCCCTCCAAATCTGGATGGAGCCTTCTTTGTTTCAGAACTGGAGGAAATAGTGGCCATTTGACAATCTTCCGGACTGGCAGACAAACTTTCGTCACTGACCACATCATTGCTCGCTGTAGTTTTATCATGAATCTGGTCAACATTTTCCTCACCCGAGCCGACACCATTATTTTGCTCCGATTCACGGGTGGATGATTCCAGGTCTGCATAATAATTGAGAAAGCTCTTGCTCTTCCTTGGTTGTGTTGTCAAGGGCTCAGTGCAAGATGGATCTTGCAAGTTTGGCTCCTTGCCATCCAATTTTTCTGAAATGATGTTTTTGATATCATTTGCACTGATGTTTTTGTTCATGTCCTGCTGGCCTTGCTCTGCGGCCTTGCGCAGCTGGTTTTCTCCGTTCTTGGCCAGTTTGGAATTGGTGTTGTTTGCTGTAACTGGCACTGCTGTTGTGTCTCCCAGGCCCATTGCCGCCTGGATATTAGTCAAGGCATATTTCTTCCTGCATTTTGGAGGAGTATTGTTCTTGATTTCTGTGTTCTTTATTTCCGAGTTTACTAATTTATTGTGGGAAGAACGAAGGTTAAGTGTGTTTGGTGGAGTAGCTGAACTGTTGCGATTCACTATATCGGTTTGGCTGTTGGCGGTGGCAAGGATCACTGACATAGTGTCCACAGAGTCTTCAACTGCAAAAGAGGACAGGAAACAAAAATTGAGTCAATCCCAAAATGCAGAGTTCCTCGTAGTAAACTCTGAAAATAGCATGAAGAAATAACAATAGCATAATCCCAGCTGAGGATGTACTTTGGTCACTTCAAGGCCCTAACAATTGCATCATGCTGGAAGTCAACCAGCACAAACGGAGGCTAATCCTCAAAAGGTAGAGAAACTCGCGTCAAGGAATTAGGGATGAATGGGGATGAAAAGGAAAGTTACTTCTCTAAAAGGACTTTGTTAAACTATTGCAGGCTGTGTCATCTGAATATCAACATTGATTAAATTATTTTTAGCCTTGTACATTAATCAAGTCAGGTCATTCAAGTTTATTTGTCACACATACAAGATGTGCAGTGAAATGAAAGGTCACCCACAGTCCAGCAATAGAGCAATAAAAATAAGCAATTTCACACACAATCACAACCAACACAAAACAAAAAAAAGGAACATCCATCACAGTGAGTCTCCTCTAGTCACCTCCTCACTGTGATGAAAGAATGTATCCTCTTCCCTTGCCGTCTTCTCCCGCGGTCAGGCTGTTGAAGTTGCCATGTTCCAGGCCGCGCCGGACGGTGAAAGGTCCGCAGCGGGCCGACCCAAGCCCCGCGATCCGGAGCGGGTGAAGACACCGCCGCTGCACATCGGGGCGGTCGTGGCTCCCGACATTGAAGCCCCCGCCGGGCAGATCCAAGCCCCGCGATCCGGGGCGGGCGAAGACGCTGCCGCTGCCAGAGCTCCCGATGTCGGCACCCACCCAGGGGCCAACGAGCTTCCGACGTCCACGCGGCCCAAGCCTCCGGAGCCTCCGAAGGTGAGTCGCAGCCGTTCCCGCAGCGCCACCACAGCCTCCGAAGGCAGCCAGCTCCGCAGATGGTAAGTCCGGTCCGTGGGCTCTACGAACCAGAGCCCAGGTGGAGGCTGCCAGCTCCAGGTGTTTGGCCGATGGTAGGCCGCAGCGGGAACGGAGACACCACCCAGAAAAATGGACAATTTTACAGTTCTTCCCCCCCCCCCACCACACATAGTACACAACCACAAAAACACTACATCACATCTACACACTACAATTAAGACGAAAAACAACAAAAAACACAAAAGACAAACGGACTGCAGGTAAGCCGCAGCTGCTCGGGCAGCGCAGGCAGTACAGGAATGACAACTAAATTATGAAAATTGTGGATTTTAAACTAAGATCATTAATAAGTCATTTTCAAGCAAACAGTGCTTTTACCTGGTTGTCTCAGGCTCCTGTTTTAGATGATTGGAAAAACATTCTTGTTTAATAAAGATGAAGAATATTAATTCCATGATAAAATTCAAGCGTTAAAATGTGCAATTATATCAAATTAATGAAATAAAAATCCATTGACTGAATTTAGAAGAAAGCCTTTATACACTCATTATTTTGAAGCAATCAATTTCATTACTAAACTCCACCATGATTAATAAAGCTGGAAAACTGTGTTGAAAACAATCAGAAGTGAAATTATTATTATTTACCTTCAACCTTTTAAAATTTGTGCAAGGAATTACTCTGATCATAATACATACTGGTGTCCTAATAGCAGAAGCAGAATCATTGTAGCAATATGTTATGAAGAGTTGGAATGAACACAGGAAATAATAAATTTAAAAAATAAAGTGACCAATTGTGAAACTCCTGGCAGCAAAATTGTACGTGACTTCATTTATTCTCATGCTATTCCACTTGTGTGCTGACTCATTCATTTATGTGGAATATCTAATTCAGAATTTCATTATTTTGCTTTGATTATTCAATTGATTAAATATGATTTATTTAAAATGCTAATGTTCTCCCACAATCATTTAAGTTCTTCTATGCAGCTCATAAATTCTGACATTTCAGTTTGAAAATTCATAGTACCGCGTTTAACTATGGAGTATTTAACGAGTAAACATTTCAAGTGTTATGCAGCCATCATGGTTCTGATGAAATGGGGCTTTCAAACCAGACTTTGGCCCACACCCACACTTCTCCAGTTGTTCATTTCCCGCTCAATCACTGCATGATTGAAGGTGCTAAGTGCTCAGTTCCCACAGAAGGATTGAGTTATCAACTTTTGCTGGCAAAGATCCAGAATTAAATTACCTATCCATGCTCCCAGACAATATAAGTGTATAGCCTGGGAAGAAGCCAAATGGAATTTTCAAACAAATGAAATTAAAAAGGTACAACATAAAAATTTAAAAACTCGACGGAAGCTGGTCATGGGTGTGAAGGAAATGGAAAAAGCGCAGCAATCATAGATGCAATAAATGAAGAATTACCAAAAAAAGAGGCACATGCAAAATGGTATTCCCAAAGCCAATTCCAACAAGCTGAAATCAGTCTACATCATGTTCTGTTTTTCAGAGGTTGATCCAAGAATTCATAATCTAGAACATTCGAGTCAAAATCTTAAAAGAATGAATCTTACTTTGACCTGGGAGCACTTCTGATAGGGATCACGGAGCTTCAACAATGCGGAGACTGGAGTACAGGCTAAATGTAATCTGAAAAAAGGGATCATTCAATTAAATAAAAAAATTACCTAAAACAAAAAAAAGGAGGCAAAACAAGCATCAAACATAAGCTTTTCAGCCTCAGGCAGTAACTCAAATTTATCATGCAGATGCCAAAAATATCCAATGACACTAAAACTGCCAAGATTTAGTACTTGCATGCCCAAATTACCACTTAGGACTTGCAAATAATGTACAATTAGCATAGCAACATAATATCCAAATATAAATTGATATTCAAATTTAATATAGGTTATTATAACTTGCAAGCCTTAAGTGCACCTTCGTTCCCAGTGCTCGACAGTTTGTTGAAGTATTCAACACTGTAAAATTTAGTGACACTTTCGCAATAGTGAATCATATTAAATTCTATATCTTTAAAACACTTTTTGTTACTGTGACAACATGGAGTGGTTAACCCACGAAACCTCAGGGAGCATAATCATTTAACAGCATAAAATTAATAATTAATTCCATTGTGTGTTTGAAACTTGATTTTCAGAAGGTGCATTAAATAAGTTTGGTATTTAAATATGCATAATCATTTTGAACAGATGAAGCCTGTATAGTGCAGCACTCGGTAACAAGAGGCAGATTTAATGTAAAATATTAAAGTATTTGCTACAAATCAGGAAAACTTCAACTGCAGCATACATGGCAGCACTTGCAGAGGATTTATTATTTTAATTCTTCTCAAAAGAATCTTTGATTTGTATGGTTCCAAAAATGTAAAGCTAACCAGGACAAGAAAAGACCATTAAGCCCATATTATTTGGCTTACAGCACTATCAAATATGTATGTGTACTCATGAACAATGAATGTTGTCACTCACAAATATCAAAAATACAAAAATGAATACAACAAGACTGTTCAAATGAAGAAAATCTGGAAATTGGGGTTCACAACATTGCAAAGAGAGATCAGATCAACTCATTGCTGGCTGGATCTGTGTGTTAAGCAGAATTCAGTTCCTTTCAGATAAAGCAGACAGAAGAACTCTCAGTGAAATGAGGGAAATTGAGGTTTAATATTAGATAGGTGTCTCCCTTTTAATGAACAGATTTGCAATGATTGATTTTTTAGTGAGCTGTGGGAAAGAAAACATCAGTTAAAAAGCTCAGTTCACGTTTGGGTGCTTCTAAAGTTTCAATCTTTAGTCGATTTAAAATGGCACGAAAACATGGAAGAAAATGGTAATTATTCACAGAAGAGGACAGAAGATTCAGATTTTACATCATATCGTACAGAACAAAAAATATATTAGCTAGGCTTTTAATAATCAAGTAATTTTTGAAAAGCTTTGTCTCCCAAGGTTGTTTTAAACCAATGATGCCACTCCTAGATGATAAAATTGATCAGGCCTTTCTGCAGTAAGTGAGAAATCATTTGATTTGGGCGTGGAAATTAACATCTACAGAAAAAACATGTTTGCATGCAATAGAATTTTCTTTAATCATTTTAAGTATAATTTAGTGACAATATTAGGTTGGAGTTTCCAGCACGTAACAACTCAGGTTAAAAAAAAAATCAGTTACAAGATGAGAGTATTAATATTAAACTCAGTACTATTGTCAGTCTATTTTTGCTCTTGACAAGCAAATAGTTAATAGTTCATTTCAAAGTGCAACATGGCTGACTTGAGATTGGAGTCAGATGTTGACCCAACCAGGCAAAGATTCTGATTCCCTTCGTTCTAGCACTAGATGGGAGTATTATTTGTGTCAATCTGCTAATTTCATGGTCCTTGTTACTGAAACAAGCACTTTTAATTCCAGGTTCTTCAAGTATCTAAATTTGAATTCCACAGTTGGCACGGTGGAAATTGAAATCCTACTTACATTGTTCACAAAGGTCTCAGTTATTCTTCCAGGAATTCATGCACTGCATAGGTGTGGACCAGATAGAGCAGAGGAGATTGTATAATCCTCACCAGGTTTCCTTCCCACTCTCCCCCATTGTCCTTCTTTAATTTCTGGGGACTAAATGTTGGATAAGTGCCCTCAATGGTTTGCCAGCCTCTGATCTGCATTGAGGCAATATTTCATGTCATGCAGTAAAAATCAAAAGCTACACTGCTAGCTACATGGTATTTTCTCAAGTCACCTCATTTCCATAACAATTTATAGCTTCACATGTTGTTTTGAATGTACAAAATAGCTAAATTGAGTAAAAATTGGGTACTTGGGTGAAATCTGTGGAGATATGAGGGAAAAGGCAGAATATGAAGACAGAAAAGCAGTCTTTTATTGGGAAAGATTGAGAAGATTCTCCGATTTGATGCCAGAGGCTGCTGAGGGCTGAAGGGCAAAGAGAAAAAGAGCATCAGCCAAAATTAAAGAGAAAACAAAACCAAGGTAAAAATTATTGAATAAACTCTGCAGGTAAATAACACATCCCACCATTTGTATTTGCTGGTCAGTAAAGAGACGTAAAAATTACAGTATTGCAGCTTACATAGAAGTCAAAAGACAATTTGAATTATAGCAGAATGTTGCCATTATTGGCAGTGTCCATTCTGCAGGTATCATTGAAATATTTTATACAGATTTTCCCTGTATGTTTAAATTAACTGTTTTAGGGGCTCATGGCTTTTTTGGTCAGCGTAAAATGGTAATTGTAACATTTTTAGGTTAAGATCATTTACCATGGCAAATTAAAATCCTACCAAACATTAAATAATTTAAAAAACCTCATCATTAATCAATTTGGGTGGTACAGTGGTGTAGCTGGTACAGCGACGGAGACCTGGGTTAGATCCTGATCTCGGATGCTTTCTGTGTGGAGTTTGCACACTCTGTGATCGCGCTGCTTTCTCCGGTTGCTCCATTTTTGTCCCACATCCCAAAAACGTGTGGGTTTGTAGGTTACTTGGCCTCTGTAAAATTACTCCTTGTGTGCAGGGAGTGGATGAGAAAGTGGGATAACATAGAACTAATGATAATGGATGATCGATGGTGGGGGTGGACAAAGGAAGGATATAGGTGGAGACAGGAAGATAGAGGGAGACCTGGGAAGGGGGAGGGGAAGAGAGGGACAGAGGAACTTTCTAAAGTTGGACAGGAAGATAGAGGGAGATCAACGACCACATTTTGACCCTCGCTGCTCCCTCTTCCAAATCATTAATATATATGGTAAACAGTTGCAGCCACAACACCGAGCCTTGCGGCACTCCACTCGCCACTGCCTGCCATTCTGAAAAGGACCAGTTTACTTCTACTCTTTGCTTCCTGTCTGCCAACCAATTTTCTATCCATGTCAACCCCCCAGCCCCAATGCAATGTGCTCTAATTTTAGTCACCAATCTTCCGTGCTGGACCTTATCAAAGGCTTTCTGAAAGTCTAGATACACTACATCCACTGGCTCCCCTTCATCCATTTTACTTGTCACATCCTCAAAAAATTCCAGAAGATTAGTCAAGCATGATTTCCCTTTCATAAATCCATGCTGACTTGGACTTATCCTTTTACTGCTATCCGAATGCACCATTATTACCTCTTTAATAATTGACTCCAGCATCTTTCCTACCACTGAAGTCAGGCTAACTGGTCTGTAATTCCCCGTTTTCTCTCTCACTCCTTTCTTGAAAAGTGGGATAACATTAACTATCCTCCAATCCACAGGAACTGATCCTGCATCTATTGAACATTGGAAATTGATCACCAATGTGTCCACTATTTCTAGAGCCACCTCCCTGAGGACCCTGGGATGCAGACCATCAGGCCCAGGGGATTTATCATCCTTCAGTCCCATTAGTCTACCCAATACTATTTCTCGCCTAATGAAAATTTCTTTCAGTTCCTCTGTCCTCCAGTACATCTGGGAGTTTGTGTCTTCCTTAGTGAAGACAGATCCGAAGTACCTGTTCAACTTTTCTGCCATTTCCTTGTTACCCATAATAATTTCACCCGTGTCTGCCTTCGAGGGACCCACATTTGACTTTGCTACTCTTTTTCTCTTAACATTTCTAAAGAAGCTTTTACTGTCCTTTTTTATATTCTAGGCCAGCTCCCCCTCGTACTTCATCTTTTTAGCCCGTATTGCCCGTTTTGTTACCTTCTGTTGACCTATGAAAGTTTCCCAATCCTCTGGCTTCCGGCTATTCATTGCTGTGTTATACATCTTTTCTTTTAGTTTTATTCCATCCCTAACTGCTCTTGTCAGCCACGGTTGCCTCCTACTCCCCTTAAAATCTTTCTTCCTTTTTGGAATGAAACGATCCTGCATCTTCCGGATTATGCCCAGAAATTCCTGCCATTGCTGTTCCACCGTCATTCCTGCTAGGATCCCTTTCCAGTCTACCTTGGCCAGCATGAATTACAATTTCCTGCTCTAAAACAGCTTCTATCAAGCCCAGTGTTAGTCTGAAATAAAGCCATAGCCAAAGATGATATTCTCATTGAAATTCTATTTTTATTTGAAAGAGGTACAATACTCTTTCATTCCCCAGACAATTATTTTCATGGAGATTGACACGAAAAGCTGGAGTAACTCAACGGGTCAGACATCATCTCTGGAGAAAAGGAGTTGCTGATGTTTCGGATGGTTCGAAACCCTTCGAGACTCATCTTCAGACTGACAGTCAGGGGAAGGGAAACGAGAGAAATAAATGAAAAATATGCAAAAAAGGTATGATGATAAAGGAAACAGGCCCTTGTTAGCTGTGGGCTAGGTGAAAACAAGTTACGGACAATGACTTAGGTGAGGGAAGGATGATGAGAGACGGGATGCAAGGGTTACTGGCAGTTAGAGAAATCAATATTCATGCCACTGGGTTGTAAGCTGATTGGAAATGGTTGGAGCATGCCACTCAATGACTGTCAGAGTAATAAATTTAAAACAGTCATCATCATTTTATTTCTGCTTCTGCATGCCTTGACAAAGAGGAGTGCAGGCAGTTAGTCAAAAACAATCTTCTTTGTTTTGCATTTTACAAGGGGGAGGTCAAGATTGGCATAGGAGACCATTGGTAAACCTGCCCCCAAGTTAATCAATTTTTCTAGAACTGGTAATTAACAGCAAAATTTATATAGACTGGAGACACAAGAGACTGCAGATGATGGAATCTTGAGCAAAACACAAAATGTTGGAGGAACAAAATGGGTCAGGCAGCATCTATGGGGGGAATAGAGGCAGTGTTTCAGATCTGAAGAAGGTTCCCGACCTGAAACATCGCCACTCCATTCCTTCTGTCTAAAGAAGGTCCCATCCCACGATCACCAGCCCTGTTTTTTAATTTTTTTTAAATTTGGGGTTGTTTCAAACCCTTAAAAAAAAAAAAAAAAGCAATAACTAAAATGTTGTAATACCAGAAACAGCCAACACTACGTCATCAGCATGTAGGGCAGGACAAGTACAAATTATTGCCATCTATTTCCAACAGCAGTCACATAATGATACCTTTTATTTCAAGATTAAACCACATCACATGCGAGTTGCTGATTATGCTTCAGAATTTAGTACTCATAAGTAATGACTGAAGCACAAATATTGTCATTGTGATAAAACCATAAAGTTAGAAAAGCATTCATAAGATCATTAAGCATGTTATTGTTCTTTTAAAGTTTGATTACAATTGATTTTTTTCCACAGCTCAGATGCATAGTAAATATAAGGCATTAAATATATTACATTTTACCTGTGATTTATTTAAATTTATTTATTCACAAATACCATTAGTTAGATCTAGGACAGATCTGTTTTATTTCATCTCCCAAGCTACCTTATCTCCTATAGCTCACCCAAATATAATTTCAGATTCAAAAGGCATTAAATACTCATTCTGTCTTTAAGCATTACTAGACGACCCGTGGACCCTTTGGGTCCAAACCTCTCCTGCATTGATAAACTTCTAAACACAATTTTATTTACCCCAAAAGCGCTCAGCAAGATCCCACGGACGCGGTAAGCCTCCCCCAACTGCACACGCGCGGATACTGGGCCCGGGCAACCCTCCCCCAACTGACGACCCGTGGACCCATTGCCGGCTGGGGAGTCTCCCCCGGGGCCGAGCGTTGGAAAGGGGGAGAGGAAAGGGGAGAGGGAGCCACTCACCCCGGCCCTGGGCTGCTATTGCGGCGGCCAGCAACAGGAGTGGCCGTAAGGCGCTGCCGCACGTTCGGCCTGCCGGCAGACATTATTTTCTTTGACCCTTCGCCGCTGTGCTGCACCATGGGAGGAAGGTCAGGAGCGGGGCACGCCGGCACGGGCGCCGGTCCTCCCGGCACTGCTGCGCGGGGGGGGGGCGGAGCGCACTTAAAGTTTATAAAGTCAATTACTTTTAAAATGTAACGAAACTCGATATTGCACTTCGCAAGGGAATGGTGAGTAAGGTGGGCCTAAAATTGTTGCGCTATCGTGTACCGTTTTGGCTGTATTTCAGGAACATGCATACAATTATATATATACATACAAGATGAGAGTTTTAGTTATATGTATATATATATATATATATATATATATATATATATATATATATAGATAAAATACAGCTCATCTGACAGTGTCGTGAGGGCTCGAATATAACATGACACCACAGGCTTTGCAATTTGTTCTCCACTTTCATTAGATTCCCAATAGTACTAATCACATCCTTGAAATTCTAGCCTGGACCTTTTTGAGACAATGCACTCAGAAACTATTTTAATGCCAATAGAATCACTATAGATGGCAGCAAATGACCATAAGAAATATGCTGGTGGTGGGAGACAAAGGGTGGAAGTAGCTTTTGGATTGGAGACCTGTGAGCAGTGGTATGCTGTAGGGAATTCATGCTGGATCCTTTATTTTCTTCAGAGAGAAAAAAGCTGGCAATGTTTTCCAACCATTGTTCTTATCCCTGGCCTTTGTTCCAACCATCTGCTCGCTAAAATATCCCCCTCACCTGTCTCGACCTATTACCTGCCACGCTTATTCTGCCTCTCCACTTTTCTTCTCTCCCCCCCACCCCCCCGTACATCAGTCTGAAGATGGATCTCAATCTGAAATGTCACCTATCCATGTTATCCAGAGTTGCTGCCTGACTTGCCAAGTTACTCCAGCACATTGTGTCCCAGGGAGTCTTGGAGATGGGATGTCATGTTACAGCTTTACAAATCGTTGATTAGGCCTCGCTTGGAGTATTGTGGGCAGCTCTGCTCGCCATACCATAAGGAGATGATTAAGCTTGAGAGGGTTAGAAAAGATTCATAGCAATGCTACCTGTGAGTGTTGAGAATAGATTGGATGGGCTGGGACTGTCTTTCCAGAAGTGCAGGAAGTTAGGAGGTGACCTTAGGAATTTATAAAATGATGAGGGAAACACTTAGAATAGTTAGTCCCAGTGTTTTTCCCCAGAACTGCAGCATCTAAAACTAGAGTCATATGTGGAAGAGTGGAAAAAAATTGAACAACTTGGGGGCAAGTTTTTCCACAAAGGGCAGTGGGTATATGGAATGAACATCCAGAGGAGAAGGTAGAGACAGGTACAATTAAAACATTAAAAAACATTTAAACAGACACATGTATAGGAAAACTTGAGAGACATAAGGGGCAAATGAAGACAAATGGGATTAGGGTAGATAGGTATCTTGTTTGGCATGGATGAATTGGGCTCATAGGCCCGTTTCTGTGCTACATAACTCTTTTGAAACTATGACAGGCAAAAAATTAGGTTATATAATCCACAGTGTTGGTTCAATCATGCAGGACGATCACCCTTCACAATTAATTCCACTTTTCCACCTCATTTCCACATTCTTCATTTCTCTCAGTCCTTTAAAAGCTATTCAGCTCAGAATTTTATTAAGCATTCACGGCTCTCTGGTTTGCAGAATTCAAACTCTGCACAATCTGCTGAGATGTATTGTTTCACCTTATTAGAATCCAAAATGATAAATATCTTAATTTAACAACCTCTCAGCATCTACCTTGTCAAGCCATCTACGCATTTTATGGATGTCAGTGAGAATTCCTCAAATTCTTCAAAACTCCTTCTCAAAGTACAAACCACTTGTATTAAAATCATTTTTAAGGAGTAGGATTAAATTCCATCTACCATTGCACTATCTTACAAACTGATCAATATTTTTTGCAGCTTTCATACCATCTGCGTAGTCATTAATCATGCCTCCTACTTTCACAAAATTATTAATGTACATTACAAACAGTAAGGGTCCTCACACTGATCTCTGTGGTACACCACTGGCCACAGGCTTCCAATCACAAAAGCAACTCTCCACCATCACCCTCTGCCTCGCTTAACCTAGCAAAATTTGGATCCAATTTGCCAATGTGCCCTGGATCCTATGGCCCTTTGGAACTGGACATTACTGAAAACCACATCGACTGAATTAAACTGCAATGCCCTCCCCAACTAATTTTGCTGCTATTTTGAGAAAAGCAGTCAAATTGGTCAAACAAATTGTCTCCAAAGACAAGCTGACCATTAATCCCTGCCTTTAGTGTAGATTAATCCTAACCCTCAGAAGGTTTTTTAATAAATGCCCAACCACCGACTTTAGATTCAAAATCTGCGGTACCTGGTTAATCCCTGATGCCCTTCTTGAATAAAAGGTGCCGCATTCATCATCCTTCAGTCATCTCAAACCTTATCCTTGGCCAAAGATTTAATATTCTCTGTCAGAGCCTTGACTTCCTAACAGTCTGGGAAACATCTCAGGAAGCCCATCTTTAAGCCCGCTAAAACATCAAATACCTCCTTTTGAGCTGTCGTTTATTCTAGAATTCTACCATCATCTTCCCTGAACCATAATGTCCTTTACATAAGTACATAAGTTCTAGGAGCAGAATTAGGCCATTCGGCCCATCAAGTCTACTCCACCATTCAATCATGGCTGATCTATCTTTCCCTCTCAATCCCCTTCCCCAGACACCCTTACTAATCAAGAATCTGTCAGTCTCTGGCTTTAAAATATCCATCAACTTGGCCTCCACAGCCATCGGTGGCAATTACCACACTCTGAATAAAGAAATTCAATAGACAATAGACAATAGGTGCAGGAGTAGGCCATTCAGCCCTTCGAGCCAGCACCACCATTCAATGCGATCATGGCTGATCACTCTCAATCAGTACCCCGTTCCTGCCTTCTCCCCATACCCCCTCACTCCGCTATCCTTAAGAGCTCTATCCAGCTCTCTCTTGAAAGCATCCAACGAACTGGCCTCCACTGCCTTCTGAGGCAGAGAATTCCACACCTTCACCACTCTCTGACTGAAAAAGTTCTTCCTCATCTCCGTTCTAAATGGCCTACCCCTTATTCTTAAACTGTGGCCCCTTGTTCTGGACTCCCCCAACAATGGGAACATGTTTCCTGCCTCTAATGTGTCCAATCCCCTAATTATCTTATATGTTTCAATAAGATCCCACCCTCATCCTTCTAAATTCCAGTGTATACAAGCCTAATTGCTCTAGCCTTTCAATATACGACAGTCCTGCCATTCCGGGAATTAACCTAGTGAACCTACGCTGCACGCCCTCAATAGCAAGAATATCCTTCCTCAAATTTGGAGACCAAAACTGCACACAGTACTCCAGGTGCGGTCTCACCAGGGCCCGGTACAACTGTAGAAGGACCTCTTTGCTCCTATACTCAACTCCTCTTGTTATGAAGGCCAACATTCCATTGGCTTTCTTCACTGCCTGCTGTACCTGCATGCTTCCTTTCAGTGACTGATGCACTAGGACACCCAGATCTCGTTGAACATCCCCTCTTCCTAACTTGACACCATTCAGATAATAATCTGCCTTTCTATTCTTACTTCCAAAGTGAATAACCTCACACTTACCTACATTAAACTGCATCTGCCATGTATCCGCCCACTCAAACAACCTGTCCAAGTCACCCTGCAGCCTTATTGCATCTTCCACACAATTCACACTACCCCCCAGCTTAGTATCATCTGCAAATTTGCTAATGGTACTTTTAATCCCTTCATCTAAGTCATTAATGTATATCGTAAATAGCTGGGGTCCCAGCACCGAACCTTGCGGTACCCCACTGGTCACTGCCTGCCATTCCGAAAGGGACCCATTTATCCCCACTCTTTGCTTTCTGTCTGTCAACCAATTTTCTATCCATGTCAGTACCCTACCCCCAATACCATGTGCTCTAATTTTGCCCACTAATCTCCTATGTGGGACCTTGTCGAAGGCTTTCTGAAAGTCGAGGTACACCACATCCACTGACTCTCCCCTGTCAATTTTCCTAGTTACATCCTCAAAAAATTCCAGTAGATTTGTCAAGCATGATTTCCCCTCCGTAAATCCATGCTGACTCGGAATGATCCTGTTACTGCTATCCAAATGCTCAGCAATTTCGTCTTTTATAATTGACTCCAGCATCTTCCCCACCACTGATGTCAGACTAACTGGTCTATAATTACCCGTTTTCTCTCTCCCTCCTTTCTTAAAAAGTGGGATAACATTTGCTATCCTCCAATCCACAGGAACTGATCCTGAATCTATAGAACATTGAAAAATGATCTCCAATGCTTCCACTATTTCTAGAGCCACCTCCTTAAGTACCCTGGAATGCAGACCATCAGGCCCTGGGGATTTATCAGCCTTCAGTCCCATCAGTCTACCCAAAACCATTTCCTGCCTAATGAGGATTTCCTTCAGTTCCTCCATCACCCTAGGTTCTCCAGCCCCTAGAACATTTGGGAGATTGTGTGTATCTTCCTCAGTAAAGACAGATCCAAAGTAACGGTTTAACTCGTCTGCCATTTCTTTGTTCCCCATAATAAATTCCCCTGTTTCTGTCTTCGAGGGACCCACATTTGCCTTGACTATTTTTTTCCTCTTCACGTACCTAAAAAAACTTTTGCTATCCTCCTTTGTATTATTGGCTAGTTTACCCTCGTACCTCATCTTTTCTCCCCGTATTGCCTTTTTAGTTAACTTTTGTTGCTCTTTAAGAGTCCCAATCCTCTGTCTTCCCACTTCCCTTTGCTATGTTATACTTCCTCTCCTTAATTTTTATGCTGTCCTTGACTTCCCTTGTCAGCCACAGGTGTCTCTTACTCCCCTTAGAGTCTTTCCGCCTCTTTGGGATAAATTGATCCTGCAACCTCTGCATTATTCCCAGGAATACCTGCCATTGCTGTTCTACCGTCTTCCCTGCTAGGGCCTCCTTCCAGTCAATTTTGGCCAGCTCCTGCCTCATGCCTCTGTAATCCCCTTTGCTATACTGTAATACTGACACTTCCGATTTTCCCTTCTGCCTTTCCATTTGCAGAGTAAAACTTATCATGTTGTGATCACTGCCTCCTAATGGCTCTTTTACCTCTAGTCCCCTTATCAGATCAGGATCATTACACAACACTAAAACCAGAATTGCCTTCTCCCTGGTAGGCTCCAGTACAAGCTGTTCTAAGAATCCATCTCGAAGGCACTCTACAAACTCTCTTTCCTGGGGTCCATTTCCAACCTGATTTTCCCAGTCTACCTGCATGTTGAAATCTCCCATAACCACCGTAGCATTACATTTGTGACACGCCAATTTTATCTCCTGATTCAACTTGCACCCTATGTCGAGGCTACTGTTTGGGGGCTTATAGATAACTCCCATTAGGGTCTTTTTACCCTTTTTACCCTTACAATTCCTCCTCATCTCCTTTCTAAAGGTACGTCTTTTTATTCCGAGTCTATGGCCTCATCCTAGAATCTCCCACTAGTGGAAACATCCTCTCCCCATTCAGTCTATCCAGGCCGTTCACTATTCAGTAAGGTTCAAAGAGGTCCCCCTCATCCTTCTAAACCCTAGCGAGTACAGGCCCAGTGCCTTCAAACGCTCATCATATGTTAACCCAATCATTCCTAGGATCATTCTCATAAACCTCCTCTCCAACGCCAGCACATCCTTCCTTAGAGGTGGGGCCCAAAGCTGCTCACAATAATCCAAATGGGGTCTGACCAGTGACTTAGAAAGCCTCAGCATTAAATCAGTTTTTGTATTCTGGTCCTCTCAAAATAAATGCTAGCATTGCATTTGCCTTCCTCACGACCGATTTGACGTTTTCCATGGAGCTTTCAGATATCAAGCCCACCAGCTAAATATAACTACTTGTGATATCTTTCCCTTCTACTATAAATAAAATCCCATAGTCCAGCTACTTTGAGCTTTTCCTTGCCCACTTCTTTGTAACCTTGTGGTACATCAAAGGTACATAACTCATTGGTTTTAATTACACCAATGCTTCTGTAAGATATTATTTGATCCCGTCAAATTAAAATAAAATGTGTTGCTTTGGTATCAACAGCTGGGTATACATACATCTGACATTCCTTTCATAGAATTGACCTGCATTTGTATATTCTACTCAACTAGCTGTCTAAACCTGGTCCACGTTCTGTTTCTGTATGACTACTATACTCTGGACTTACAATGTCCAACTCATTGTACACTGCATGTAGAAATAATATTCTGATCCACATTGTGCGCATGTCCTCCCCATATGGAGGAAATTTCTTTTTCAGCTGCTTATATTGCTGTCCACAATAGCTCTGATGTCCACACCATTCTGGCGGGACTATTCTGCCTTTTATGCCTTTCAGCTGTGGTTTCACCAAATCTCTATACAAATGCAGTAATGTGTATTTAATCTTTTCATCCTTGAATTCAGTCACCACACAACGATGGTTCAGATGTAATTTGTCTGCCCTTAACCATATACCTCGGAGACAGAATCTAAACACTGAACACTATAAAGAATCCCTTTCAATTAAGATGATGTGGATGTGCACTGGGACACTACACTACACTTTAACCTCCAATTCTAGCCATCACCCCATACTATTAACATTCTGGCACCTGCACAAATCTCCGGCAATCCTGAAAGCTTTGGGTAGAGTTGAGTAGGTAGAGTTGAGGCAACTTCAAAATGGCAGCTCCTTTTTCACACGTTCACAAGGTCGCCTCATAGGCAGTGACTAGTGGGGTACCACAAGGCTCAGTGCTGGGACCCCAGTTATTTACAATATATATTAATGATTTGGACGAGGGAATTGAATGCAACATCTCTAAGTTTGCGGATGACACGAAGCTGGGTGGCAGTGTTAGCTGCGAGGAGGATGCTAGGAGGCTGCAGAGTGACTTGGATAGATTAGGCGAGTGGGCAAATGCATGGCAGATGCAATATAATGTGGATAAATGTGAGGTTATCCACTTTGGCGGCAAGAACAGTAAAGCAGAGTATTAACTGAATGGTGGCCAATTAGGAAAAGGGGAGATGCAACGTGACCTGGGTGTCATGGTGCACCAGTCATTGAAAGCAAGTGTGCAGGTAGGAGGAGGATTTGAGTATAGGAGCAGGGAGGTTCTGCTGCAGTTGTATAGGGCATTGGTGAGACCGCACCTGGAGTATTGTGTACAGTTTTGGTCTCCTAATCTGAGGAAAGACATTCTAGCCTTAGAGGGAGTACAGAGAAGGTTCACCAGATTGATCTCTGGGATGGCAGGACTTTCATATATGAAGAAAGACTGGATCGACTAGGCTTATACTCGCTGGAATTTAGAAGACTGAGGGGGGGTCTTTTAGAAACATATAAAATTCTTAAGGGGTTGGAGAGGCTAGATGCGGGAAGATTGTTCCCGATGTTGGGGAAGTCCAGAACCAGGGGCCACAGCTTAAGGATAAGGGGGAAGTCTTTTAGGACCAAGATGAGAAAACATTTCTTCACACAGAGAGTGGTGAGTCTGTGGAATTCTCTGCCACAGAAGGTAGTTGAGGCCAGTTCATTGGCTATATTTAAGAGGGAGTTAGATGTGGCCCTTGTGGCTAAAGGGATCAGGGGGTATGGAGAGAAGGCAGGTACAGGTTACTGAGCTGGATGATCAGCCATGATCATATTGAATGGTGGTGCAGGCTCGAAGGGCCAAATGGCCTACTCCTGCACCTATTTTCTATGTTTCTATGTTTCTATCTCTGGATGGGCAGACATGAAAAGGGCATTCTTCTACGTCCTGAAAAAGCGAGTGCAGCCCCATGAGGGTGGCAGACTTTGAGACGCAATGTTTTTAAAAGAGTGATCAAGGAATAATTTAAAGTTTTCCTTTACACTTTGCTTTATTTACAAAATATTCACTTTTTTTGCTGCTTTAAGCAGCACACATGTAAAGAATGCAAATCTAAAAGCCACTTATTTATCATGGTGGATTACCCTTCATCTCCTGGAGACCACAACCTGATATTGTGCTGAGGTAGAACCATCAGACCACCATGCTTCTTTTAGACAGCTGGTGGTCTGATCTGAATAAAAGATTTATTCTTTGCTTCCAATTTTATACGTTAATGCTGCCAAATCAAATACAGCAATGTAAAATAATCACATTTAATGTTGGATACAGAACCTCCCTTGTATCTCAGTGCACTCTATTAAATGATTCAAACTCACCACTAAAACAGTAACAAGTCTTTCTAAAAGGGTAATTAACCTATTGCATCAAAATCTGTAAAATTGCCAGTACCCAAACAAGACTAAAAATATCATACTTTTAACAAACACTGCATCTAAAAGGTTTTTATTAATTACTCTATTTTGCTTAACAGTGTTGCATTGAAAGCCGAGACAATTCCATGGCAGAGCCAGATTTTTTAAAGTAAACTCCAAGTCTATAGTAAAATCCTCAATACCTCCCTGTGTTAGGAACTTTTCAACCACAATATATTAAAACACAACTACTCGGAGAGATGTGCCTCTTGGAAGCAGAGAGAGAAGTGTTCAAGGAAACAACCAGGATGAAACTTTACAGCAATGCTGGTGGCATCAAAAAAGCACAATTGGAACTAATATAAACATCTATAAAAGCTGGATATTCTGTTATTCAGCAAATTAACTTTCAATAGACCATAATAGAAACATACAAATAATGTGCATTTTATTATTTTTATAACCATAGATACGGGAATATGACGTCCTTCTGTGGTTTATCTTTCTGTACAGAACTGTGGGGTTCTTTGTGAACCCTGCCCCATGATGCAGGAGGTTCATACACTAAGCAATTGACTCTCAGGCTATTTTTCTAAACTCTGTTACTCTAATGGAAATAAAACTGAGCTGGTTTTCCATGCTTCCCATCTCATATCCTACAGCGAAGGGATAAAAATGGATCAAATGTGGCTAGCCTGAGAGAGGCTCAAAATCAACAGAGAATTCAACACATATGCTGTTGTGCCAATAACCTCGCCTGCAACAAATTTTGCTATGATGTGGCTGCAGCCTTGTGCTATCTGCATCAAGGAGGCCCAGGCCAACACAGAGAAAGTATTGTCAACGTCATCACAGCCACATTTTCCTCTCAAATTTTCTGCCTCATTCTAGCCTAACTAATGGAGCATCTGCTTTATCAACTAATGCATTGCCAGAGATTTTATGACTATTGGCATCTTCAGCATTTTGTTCTGAAACTTTATTCAGTAATAACTAAAGAATATGGAGCAGCCAAGCAATTAGCCCCCTCTTTTCCTCCAAAACTCATCATTTGCTTGCCTATTGACTCAATTTAACCTTGGTAGTTTTCCTCGTGTTTACCTTCATCATCCAGATAGACAGTCTGGACCACTGGCCATTTCAGTAAACATTCGCCCCATATGATCAGTTAACCAACAGGCTCCTGGATATTGGTCATGATTCAAAAAAGACTCTTTCCTTTCACGCTCTAACAGAGGCATTGGAAGTGTCGTCGCCGATCAACTGGACTCTGACAACTTGCATTCATTTTCCACATTGTGTTGTACAGCTATCTTAACCTTTGTCATACTGCAGCTTCCACAGAAGCATTCAACTGACAAAAAGGTGCAGAAACATTCAACTCGCAAATAGGAGTTTACAATCAATATACTTATTCACTTACACCCTGATAAGAATAGAAACTGAAAATGGAAATGAGTATCCTTCCATGTTTCCGTGCAATAATATTTCCTGTTCCTGGCAATGCAAGCTCCCAGAAGCAACCCTATGTGTAGGTAGCAGCGTAAAAGTTAAATATGACCAACCAAGAAGCTTGGGCATAAACAACACCAACAGCTCCACAATGCATTATTATCCAGAAGAGTCAAGGCTGAAGACAATGGAAGTGTTCAGCATAGATATAATTTGAAGGCAATGTTTAAAATTTAAAATTTGTATTTTTAACATGACTGTCACTTTCTGGATCAGGGATTTAAATTGAAGTTTAATTATTTTAACTTATTGATAACAATAATCAGTAAATTAGGTTAATCTATTTCCGTACTCATCGAGATTAGTGATGCCATTGCTTTGTGGCACAATAATTCCACAGTATCATCATCAACCTCATCAACAAGTTAAGGAACATGAAAGTTGAAGACCAAAGGCATTATAGTCCATCCAACCTCAATCTAATTGCAGAGGCACGTTGGTGTGTATATCCAGTTTGAATGAAGCTGATTATTTGTAGTGAAGCAAATTTGGGATTAATTCAACTATCATTCAATGAACATTTCATCCTATTAGATCAATTGAGAAATATGACTTTTTAATTATTGCAGTGCCAAATCTTTTAAAATGCATTTAAGCAAAGTTTAATGTGACTTGTATTTACATAGCAGCCATAATATAATTAGAAGCTCCCCATAAGGAATCACAGGAACATTTAACACCCAGGTCAGAGGACACAAATTTGATTAGAGATTCAATTTTTCAGAAGCAGAAATATCTACAAAAGGAAATATGGAGCTCAATGCATTCTCAGCAAAGGTGTAACAAATGAAAAGTGGGAACAAGCAAATGGCCAACACTGGAGTGATTGACTCTCCATTAAGTACATTAACAGTCATTCCCTTTCACATCTGAAGTGGCCACGGGTATGCATAATTTACAAAATGCACATCAGTTACTTGCCAACACCACACCAACAGCACATCCCAAATCTGTGACTGCCAAGGTGGAAAGAGTAGAAGGCACATTAAAATACCACCTCAAAGTCACATGATCCCAACTTGAAGATATATTGCCGTCAATTCATTAACACTGTGTCTATATCTTGCAGCTTCCTTCACAACAGTGCAAAAGAAGAGTAGTGTGAATATCTTCAGCAGAAGGAAGAAAATGGTTCAAGAGGCACCAGTTTCCGAAGATCAGTTAAAAATGGGCAACAAATGTTGGCTCTGCCATGCCATAGATGAAGAAACTAAGCGACTATTTTGAAACAATATTCAAATTACATTTTCATGTGATATTCCACATAGGAAACAAATATAAAACAGATGCTGCAATTTTAATCAAATTCAGGCCATAGAAAATTGCAAGAAACAAAACAGGTCTAATTCTAGCATACTATTTATATTTGCAAGTTCTCAAGGGTCCTAGAGAGTCAGTCATACTGCACAAAAACAGGCCCTTCAGACCAAGTCTCCATGCAGACCAAATGCCTCATCTAAGCAGGTCATATTTTCCTGGATTTGGACCATATCCCTGCAAAACTTTCCTGCCACGTGCAAGTGTCTTTTAAAAGCTGTTATAGTACCTGCCTCAACTACCTGCTCTGTCCACAAATTCCATATTACCCACCACCCTCTGAGTGAAAATTCTTTCACCTTTCTTGGTAAACCTATGTCCTCAGGTTCTAGATTCCCCTACTCTAGATAAAATAATCTGACCATTCACCCTATCAATTCTCCTCATGATTTTATATTTCCTCTGTATGATCATCCCTCAGCCTCCTGTGCTCCAAGGAATAAAGTCTTCAGTTTCCCAATCTCTCCCTACAGGTCAGGTCCTCAAGTCCTGGCAACATCCTTGTAAATCGTCTCTGAAAGCGAGCAATTCTCTGCGATATTCTCTTCCTATATTAAAATGGTTTTATTCCCATCTGCCTCCAATTCCGCGCTGTATCTCTAAAAAAAAATATATATATATATACATTCTTTTAAATTCCCAACGGAAACCAACTTTGGATACCATTGAAAGAAATTCCAAAGAGACAATAGTCCTGATTCATAAACTTGTTGAATTGTCTGAATATTTATCTCCATATTTGTTGCGGCAAATCTTATAGAACTAAAAGGAAATGAACTTTTGTACCCTTACGTACATTGACTATTTGGACGATGATAAACTCCTGGGTATCGTCTGCCCATAGTGACTACTCAGCACATGATAGCATCAGGTAAGCACCACTCAAGGGGATTTCATGCCTGAAAAACATAAATAATTTATGATTTATCACAAAAATCATTAAACATCTTCCATTAAAATATTAACAATCTTGGTACCCTAAAGGATGAATAAAGCCATGCACACTTATACATGTTATACAGTCACCGAATCCCAATGCTCAAAGCACTATATACATCAGTTGATGGGTGAAAACGACAATCGTCACAAACTATAAGCATTTTAACAATAGGTTGCACATTGAGTTAAATTTCTAATTCAACTTTGCCTCTCCTAAACAGCATCAAGACTTGTAATTTTAGGCAGACATCCATGAGCAAGATAAAATGATAATACCCCAGCAACCAATAACAAAAGTATCAGATCAGGAAGAGCTATATTCAATGCATTTCTTTTTTTTTGTGGGCAAACATAAATACATTTTTCATGCTTATAGATAACCTGAATCAAAAACAGAAAAATATTGTGCCAATAACTATTGGTCAAAAGAGCAGTGATGTAAATTCCAGGATCTATTCAGTTAATTCAATTTAGACATACTAATTGTCTTTCAGAATATAAGAAATACTGTTGCTTATTGAAGATATGTGATATGGTCCCTCACTCTTTCAAACCAAACTGACCAAACAGTGAAAACAAAGGTAAACTTGGTCAGGAAACCTAACCAACATTCAATGAAAGGGTAACTGTGAGTCGCTGCAGTGAAACAATGGCCCCTAAGTATTCTGTTGCGAAATACTGCTCTGCCTCATGTTGCTGCAGCCATTACAAAAAGCTCATAATCATACAATTAAATGCCACAATGGGCCGTGACTGTGACCCTTAAGCCCCCTCCAACTGAGTGCCTAAAGGTCGTCCTCACCGCTAACATGTGCCATGCTCCACTTGCCGTTCACCACAATTCCAACATCCTCTCTGAGATGGAAACAAATCATGAGCAATATCAATCCACCCCTTCACAAAGATTTGTCAAAACTATCAAAAATACATTTAAAATCAGGCACTTCAACAGTCAACATATGTTATTGTGAGGCCAAACCGACAATCCTGATGCAAGTATCAAAGGAATAAAGCAATATCGGGAATAAATACATTCTCACTGAATTCCACAGTAAAGGGTCCCTTACTGCAACCTTCATCAAACAGCCTTCAACAGAATCTACAGATGCCATGGATGACAATACCAGCTGCTCCACAAATGAAAGATACCAGATAACTCCAAGTACAGCTACAGAAACAAGTCCCACCACTTGGTGCACATTGTGCCAGCCTGCACATGAAGATCAGCCAGAAGAGGCAAATAGCCAGATCTTATCTCCCAATTTGGCTTCACAAGGACATTAACCACATGGCTAGATTGTTCTTCCAAGTGTGGTTTATTATGTCAGATCAAAGGAGAAAATTGAAGAAGAAATTTTTAATGAGTCAGCTGTAAGGATTTAACTCAAATCTTGATTTTCCAGATTTAAAAAGACTGCAATTGTCCAACAATTTTAATAACCAATAAAAATAGTTAAGAATCTACAGCGAAGAACTGGATTGTTAGATAACAAAATCATTAATGTATTAATAACATTATGAAATTGTTAAATTGCACAACCCAGAAGGA
This sequence comes from Rhinoraja longicauda, assembly GCF_053455715.1. Lineage (NCBI taxonomy): Eukaryota > Metazoa > Chordata > Chondrichthyes > Rajiformes > Arhynchobatidae > Rhinoraja > Rhinoraja longicauda. Next base: position 67,576,437 of record NC_135953.1, on the reverse strand, counting down.
CTCCATTCAGCCTATTATTCAGCTAAAAGACGAGTAGAAAAAGATTTGAAGAAATGGAACTGTGAATAAAATAGTTACATTAAGATCAAATTACCATCTATAAGACATCTAATTCTACAAGTAACCCAGCATCGTAAAAACAACAGACACTGCATTGCAAATTAATTACAGTTCTCTACGTTCATGTGCTCCTTCTACTTTCTAATCATTAACTATTTCTTTCTAATTCTATAGTATGAAAAGTGCAAAAATATCTCATTAAATTCAGCACTACATTGGCACTCTGCTTACATTTCACTTGTCATCCCCAACAGGGCTTCTTGGAAATGTCATCAATTAACAATTCTTAGTATTTCGCTGAGTAGTTAATCACTGTAGATGATGTCATTCGACACTCTGTAGACGTATTTAATTACTAATGGTCCAATTATCAGCAAACATCACTGCACAAAATCATTTCACAAAAGCTGCTAACTTCAGTCAATTAAAATTACATGCATTCAAAAAAATTGGGAGTGGCAAGGCATTATTTTTGCAACACATTTCATCTCGAGCATGAGACAATAAATCACCAGCTGGAAATTCAACAAAATTACTTCTCTATCTCTGACTTTCACGTTGTTGACATTGTACACGAGTACAATCAACCATTCACTAGTGCAAAGAGAAAAATAACAATAGACAATAGATGCAGGAGTAGGCCATTCGGCCCTTCGAGCCAGCACCACCATTCAATGTGATCATGGCTGATCATTCTCAATCAGTACCCCGTTCCTGCCTTCTCCCCATACCCCTGACTCCGCTATCCTTAAGAGCTCTATCTAGCTCTCTCTTGAATGCATTTAACGAACTGGCCTCCACTGCCTTCTGAGGCAGAGAATTCCACAGATTTACAACTCTCTGACTGAAAAAGTTTTTCCTCATCTCCGTTCTAAATGGCCTACCCCTTATTCTTAAACTGTGGCCCCTGGTTCTGGACTCCCCCAACATTGGGAACATGTTTCCTGCCTCTAACGTGTCCAACCCCTTAATAATCTTATAAATTTCAATAAGTTCCCCTCTCATCCTTCTAAATTCCAGTGTATATAAGCCTAGTCGCTCCAGTCTTCCAACATATGACAATCCCGCCATTCCGGGAATTAAACTAGTAAAACTATGCTGCACGGCCTCAATAGCAAGAATATCCTTCCTCAAATTTGGAGACCAAAACTGCACACAGTACTCCAGGTGCAGTCTCACTAGGGCCCTGTACAACTGCAGAAGGACCTCTTTGCTCCTATACTCAACTCCTCTTGTTACAAAGGCCAACATTCCATTTGCTTTCTTCACTGCCTGCTGTACCTGCATGCTTCCTTTCAGTGACTGATGCACTAGGACACCCAGATCTCGTTGTCCCTTCCTAACTTGACACCATTCAAATAATAATCTGCCTTCCTATTCTTACCACCAAAGTGGATAACCTCACACTTATCCACATTAAACTGCATCTGCCATGCATCCGCCCACTCACACAACCTGTTCAAGTCACCCTGCAACCTCATAGCATCTTCCTCACAGTTCACACTACCACCCAGCTTTGTATCATCTGCAAATTTGCAAATGGTACTTTTTTATCCCTTCATCCAAGTCATTAATGTATATTGTAAATAGATGCGGTCCCAGCACCGAGCCTTGCGGTACCCCACTAGTCACTGCCTGCCATTCTGAAAGGGACCCATTTATCCCCACTCTTTGCTTTCTGTCTGTCAACCAATTTTCTATTCATGTCAGTACCCTACCCCCAATACCATGTGCTCTAATTTTGCCCACTAATCTCCTATGTGGGACATTGTCGAAGGCTTTCTGAAAGTCGAGGTATACCACATCCACCGGCTCTTCCCTGTCAATTTTCCTAGTTACATCCTCAAAGAATTCCAGAAGATTAGTCAAGCATGATTTCCCCTTCGTAAATCCATGCTGACTCGGAACGATCCTGTTACTACTATCCATATGCTCCGCAATTTAGTCTTTTATAATTGACTCCAGCATCTTCCCCACCACTGATGTCAGACTAACTGGTCTATAATTTCCCTTTTTCTCTCTCCCTCCTTTCTTAAAAAGTGGGACAACATTAGCTACCCTCCAATCCACAGGAACTAATCCTGAATCTATAGAACATTAGAAAATGATCACCAATGCGTCCACAATTTCTAGCGCCATCTCCTTAAGTACCCTGGGATGCAGACCATCAGGCCCTGGGGATTTATCAGCCTTCAGTCCCATCAGTCTACCCAACACCATTTCCTGCCTAATGTGGATTTCCTTCAGTTCCTCCGTCACCCTAGGATCTCTTGCCACTAGAACATTTGGGAGATTGCTTGTATCTTCCTTAGTGAGGGGGTCAGAAAATAGCACTACAACATTACATTGTTACAGCCACTAAGAAAGTGCAGATAAAAAATGAAAAAGTGCAAGGCCCGCAATAAGATAGGTTGGAGATCAGAACTGCTTCCACAGCTTATGAAAGGACCGTTCAGAAGTCTAATAACAGCAGGGAAACCGTATTCTTCAATCTGCTGGTATGTGTTTTCAAGCTTTTGTATCTTGTGTCCAATGGGAGAGGGGAGAAAAGGACATGACTGGTGTGTAAGCGGTCCTTGATTCTGTTGGCTGTTTTTCGGTGTCGATAAGGGGACACTTATTTGAAAGATAAACTAGGCTGCATCCATAACTCGCTGCAATTTCTTGCAATCTAGGGCAGAGCTGGTCCGAAACCTCGTTGCAATGCATCCCGTACACACAAGGAACTGCATATGCCGCCTTACAAATAAAAGCATAAAAAGTGCTGGAGTAACTCAGTCGGTCAGGCAGCATCTCTGGAAAACTCTGGAGACACTCAATTTTATTTTTGCTAAATCTCTGATGATTCTGATATCTGTAGAAGAATCCCGACCCAAAACAACACCTATCCATGTTCTCCAAAGATGCTGCCTGACCTGCTGAGCTACTCCAGCATGTAATGCATCCTGATAGGACACTTTCATTTGTAGAAATTGGTATGAGTCATTGGAAACGGTGCTGGCTCAAAGGGGCGAATGGCCTCCTCCTGCACCTATTTTCTATGTTTCTATGAAACATGCAAAATTTCATTAGCCTTCTGAGGAAGTAGAGGTGGCGGTGTGCCTTTTTGGCCGGAGCAGCAATGTGGTCGAACCAGGACAAATTGGTGGTTATTTTCATGCCAGGAACTTCAAATTCTTGACTATCCATTTCAGCACCATCGATGGTGAGTGGTGCACGTACACCACCCCGTTTCCTGAAGACAACGGCTACTTCCATTGTTTTGCTGACATTAAGGGAGAGGTTGTGGTCTTGAAATTAAGTTCTCCATCTCCTTCATGTACCTAGTCTCATCATTGTTTGACACCAAGTTAACTACAGTGATGCGATCCGCAAATGAGCAAAAGTCAGAGCAGCATTTGGTTGCACAGTCATGAATATTGTTAGAGGGTGGGAATACATCTCTGTGGGACACTGATGTTGAAAATGATCATGGAGGATGTTTTGTCACCTATCCTTCCTGTTGGCAATGTATGGGTCAGGAAGCTCGATTCTAACCTCGGCTGCATTCTGTGTGGAGTTTGCATGTTCTCCAATGTGAACCATATATAACCATATAACCATATAACAACTACAGCACGGAAACAGGCCCGTTCGGCCCTACCAGTCCACGCCGACCACTCTCTCTGACCTAGTCTCATCTACCTGCTCTCAGACCATAACCCTCCAATCCCCTCTCATCCATATACCTATCCAATTTACTCTTAAATAATAAAATCGAGCCTGCCTCCACCACTTCCACCGGAAGCCCATTCAATACAGCCACCACCCTCTGAGTAAAGAAATTACCCCTCATGTTACCCCTAAACTTTTGTCCCTCAATTCTAAAGTTATGTCCCCTTGTTGGAATCTTCCCCACTCTCAAGGGGAAAAGCCTACCCACGTCAACTCTGTCCGTCCCTCTATCAAGTCCCCCCTCAACCTTCTACGCTCCAAAGAATAAAGACCCAACCTGTTCAACCTCTCTCTGTAGCTTAAGTGCTGAAACCCAGGCAACATTCTTGTAAATCTCCTCTGTACCCTCTCCATTTTGTCGACATCCTTCCTATAATTTGGCGACCAGAACTGCACACCATACTCCAGATTCGGCCTCACCAATGCTCTGTACAATTTTAACATTACATCCCAACTTCTATACTCGATGCTCTGATTTATAAAGGCAAGCATACCAAATGCCTTCTTCACCACCCTATCCACATGAGATTCCACCTTCAGGGAACAATGCACAGTTATTCCCAGATCCCTCTGTTCCACTGCATTCCTCAATTCCCTACCATTTACCCTGTACGTCCTATTTTGATTTGTCCTACCAAAATGCAGCACCTCACACTTATCAGCATTAAACTCCATCTGCCATCTTTCAGCCCACCCTTCCAAAAGGCCCAAGTCTCTCTGTAGACTTTGAAACTCTACTTCATTATTAACTACACCACCTATCTTAGTATCATCTGCATATTTACTAATTCAATTTGCCACACCATCATCCAGATCATTAATGTAAATGACAAACAACAGTGGACCCAACACAGATCCTTGGGGTACTCCACTAGACACTGGCCTCCAACCTGACATACAGTTGTCAACCATTACCCTCTGGTATCTCCCATTCAGCCATTGTTGAATCCATCTTGCAACCTCACTATTAATACCCAACGATTTAACCTTCTTAATCAACCTACCATGTGGAACCTTGTCAAATGCCTTACTAAAGTCCATATAGACAACATCCACAGCCTTGCCCTTATCAATTTCCCTGGTAACCTCTTCAAAAAATTCAAGAAGATTAGTCAAACATGACCTTCCAGGCACAAATCCATGTTGACTGTTTCTAATCAGGCCTTGTTTATCCATATAATTATATATATTGTCCCTAAGTATCTTTTCCATTAATTTTCCCACCACAGACGTCAAACTAACAGGTCTATAATTGCTAGGTTTACTTTTAGAACCTTTTTTAAACAAAGGCACAACATGCGCAATGCGCCAATCTTCCGGCACCATCCCCGTTTCTAATGACGTTTAAAATATTTCCGTCATAGCCCCTGCTATTTCTGCACTAACTTCCCTCAATGTCCTAGGGAATATCCTATCAGGACCTGGAGACTTATCCACTTTTATATTTTTCAAAAGTGTCCGTACCTCCTCTTCTTTAATCCTCATAATTTCCATCACTACTCTACTTGTTTCGCTTACCTCACATAATTCAATATCCTTCTCCTCGGTGAATACCGAAGAAAAGAAATTGTTTAATATCTCCCCCATTTCTTCCGGTTCAGCACATAGCTGTCCACTCTGACTCTCTAATGGACCAATTTTATCCCTCGCTTTCCTTTTGCTATTGACATATCTGTAGAACCCCTTGGGGTTTACTTTTACATTACTTGCCAAAGCAACCTCATATCTTTTTTTCGCTTTTCTAATTTCCTTCTTAAGATTCCTTTTACATTCTTTATATTCCTCAAGAACCTCATTTACTCCCTGCCGCTTATATTTATTGTATATCTCCCTCTTTTTCCGAACCAAGTGTCCAATTTCCCTGGAAAACCACGGCTCTTTCAAATTATTATTCTTTCCTTTCCACCGAACAGGGACATAAAGACTCTGTACTCTCAAAATTTCACCTTTAAATATCCTCCATTTCTCTATGAGATCCTTTTCATAAAACAAAATGTCCCATTTCACTCCTTTTAAATCCTTTCTCATCTCCTCAAAATTAGCCTTTCTCCAATCCAAAATCTCAACCCTTGGTCCAGATTTGACCTTCTCCATAATTATATTGAAACTAATGACATTGTGATCACTAGACCCAAAGTGCTCAACACATACCTCCGTCACCTGACCCGTCTCATTTCCCAACAGGAGGTCCAACACTGCCCCTTCTCTGGTAGGTACCTCTACGTATTGCTGCAAAAAACTATCCTGCACACATTTTACAAACTCCAAACCATCCAGCCCTTTAACAGAATGTGATTCCCAGTCTATGTACGGAAAATTGAAATCACCCACAATCACTACTCTGTGCTTACTACTAATATCTGCTATCTCCTTACATATTTGCTCTTCCAATTCTCGTTCCCTATTTGGCGGTCTATAATACACCCCTATAAGTGTTGCTAAACCTTTCTCATTTCTGAGTTCCACCCAAACAGCCTCCCTAATAGAGCCTTCTAGTCTGTCTTGCCAAAGCACTGCTGTGATATCCTCCCTGACAAGCAATGCAACACCCCCACCTCTTGCCCCTCCGATTCTATCACATCTGAAACAATGAAATCCTGGAATATTTAATAGCCAATCGCAACCCTCCTGCAACCATGTTTCACTGATCGCCACAACATCATACTTCCAGATGTCAATCCAGGCTCTAAGCTCATCCACCTTTCTTACAATGCTCCTAGCATTAAAATATACATATTTAAGGGACCCATCATTTCTTATTCTCAGTTTATTTATTTTCCCTTCTTTCTCTCCTACATATTGGGTCTGAGTGTTTCCCTTTTCTGCCTCCTGCCTCACACACTGCCTATTAGCTATCTGTGTTTGAGTCCCTCCCCCCAACCGTACTAGTTTAAAGTCTCCGCAATTACCTTAGCAAATCTCCCCGCCAGGATATTGGTTCCCCTCAGGTTCAGATGCAACCCGTCCTTTTTGTACAGGTCATACTTCCCCCAGAAGAGGTCCCAATGATCCAGAAACTTGAATCCCTGCTCCCTGCACCAGTCCCTCAGCCACGTATTTATCCTCCACCTCACTCCATTCCTATTCTCACTATCGCGTGGCACAGGCAGTAAGCCTGAGATTATTGCTTTGGAAGTCCTTTTTTTTTAAACTCTCTTCGTAGCCCCCTAAATTCTCCTTTCATGACCTCTTCCCATATCCTACCTATATTGTTGGTACCTATATGTACCACGACGTCTGGCTCCTCTCCCTCCCCTTTCAGGATATCCTGGACACGCTCAGACACATCCCGGACACCGGCACCAGGGAGGCAAACCACCACCTCCCGACTGCGTCCACAGAATCGCCTATCTGACCCCCTCACTATAGAGTCCCCTATTACTATCGCTCTCTTCTTCCTTTCCCTACCCTTCTGAGCAACAGGGCCGGACTCCGTGCCAGAGGCCCGGGCGCCGTCGCTGCCCCCAGGTAGGCTGTACTCCCCAACAACACTTAAACAGGAGTATTTATTACCAAGGGGTACATCCACTAGGGTACTCCCTAGTCCCTGCCTCTGTTCCTTGCCCCCCCTAACCGTGACCCACTTGTCTACCTCCCATGGTCTTGGAGTGACCACCTCTTTATAACTCCTCTCTATAACCTCCTCACTCTCCCTGACCAGACGGAGGTCATCAATCTGCCGCTTCAGGTTCCTAATACGGTCCCTTAGGAGCCCCATCTCGTCACACCTGGCGCAGATGTGGATGACTGGAAGACTATCAGACTCCCAGATTCCCCACATCCGACACCCAGAACAATAAACTGCCCTGGCACTCATACTCCCCAAACAAAGCCCCGTGCTCGGTTTCTAAACCTATCGCCCGGCCGCTACTCCAACCGCTCCAACCGCCCACCCAAAAGAACTGAGTGATCTCCTGGGAGAGGCGAAAAACCGGATAAAAACCCAGGCCAATTTGGGGGAAAAAATCCGGGAAATTCCTCTCCAACCCCAAGCTAGGCGATCGAAACTTGTCCGGGAGATCACACAGGTCTTACTCCTTACTAACCCACACAATACTTCCCAAGTAACACAGCTTGGTGGTGCTGCTGCTGATGATTGCTGCTACTGTTACTGCTTGCTACTGCTGATTGCTGCTGCTGCTGCTGCTGATTGCTGCTGCTGCTGCTGCTGATTGCTGCTGCTACTGTTGCTGATTGCTGCTATTGCTGCTGATTGGGGTTGGAATCTGGAACACATTCTCTCAACACATGGGTTTCTTCCAGACGGTCCAGTTTCCTCCTGCATCCCATTTGAAAAGCAATACTAAACAGACGGAATCCTCGACCAAAACACATTCAAGACCTCTGATGAACTCTGAAACACTCGATCATTCGTACATTTAGGAGGCTATGTGCGCTGATATTGGGTAGGCCTCAATCCTCTGGGATGATTGACAGGGAAATCCTTCGAGGCAGTTCATCGTTGTGCCCTTTTATATTTGGACAGGAGTGGGCCTCATTACCTGCCACTCCAACATAAACACACAGCTTTGTTGAGTTTTTCCACAATCTGGTTTTTACACCTGTATATCAAATGATCTGCCTGCATATCAAATAATCTGACCCAAATTCCAACTCACTAATTATCTCTCCAGTAAGCCACTTTCTAAGTTCAGCAATATTAATAAAGTTTCTCCCAATGCTCAAATCAATCAAGAAGAAATGAATCAAAATTCACATTGATGTTAATATATTGCACAAAACCAGTCACTTTCTTAGCATAATAAACCACAGAGTAAAAGGTGAAATATAAAAGGAAAACACCTCTGGGAAGACAGTTAACATTTTAGGTAAATTATCTGAAATTTAAGCTACTTCTCTCTACACAGCTGGCATTTGATCTGCTGGTATTTCCACCATTTTGTGGCTTTATTTCAGACTTCCAGCATCCATAGGTTTTGCTTGGGCATTAGACGCTCAGGTGACAAATATTTATTTGCCACATCCAGGCTGCTAAAGTGACCTCGAACTCTATAATCTAGAAAACAGTTAAAATGTAGTGCTACTTGTTGTAATATATAAGACAAGGGGGATGTTGTGATATTGCTGGGACTACTTTGTGTATCCAAGAACCACTTTGTATGGCTGTGTATATAAGTGATGGGTGTGATTAGGCGGGCACTCTGGATCCAGGCGGCCTTGGAATAAACAGCCTGGAGTTAAGCTCCACCATGATAACATCTTAAACATGTGTACTCGTGGTCCTTCCAGAGTCACAACAAAGGTACAACAAGTACCGGACCACGAAGTACAACATGGTGGCAGCGGCTTGGTGTTTCGCCTAGGGAGGGAATGAAGCATGCCCGAGCAGAAAAGGTTAAAAAGAAGAAAAAAAAGAAGAAGAAAAAAGCCCTGAAGGGAAACAAAACAAAGGAAAAGTTTCCAGCTCGGTACGGGACGTTTGGAGTGCATCCCGACAGGGCCAGTGTGAGTTGGTATAGTTACCTGCTCAGTAGTCGGTGCCGAGTTGCCGACGTGACGCTGCAAGCTGCTAGGGGAGGTGCGTGTAGGCTCACGTCGCGCCCCAGCACCTGTGTAGGCCCGAGATTAGAAGCCTGCGACTGCTTCGCGGGGGAGAGACCGGGAGACCCGACACACACGGAGGTGTGCGGTGACCGGGGAAGACCGACACCCATGGAGGTGTGCGGCGACCGGGAGAGCCCCGGAGGAGACCGACACCCACGGAGGTGTGCGGCGACCGGGAGAGCCCCGGGGGAGGCTGACACCCACGGAGGTGTGCGGCGACCGGGAGACCCGACACCCACGGAGGTGTGCGGTGACCGGAAAGACCGGGAGACCCGACACCCACGGAGGTGTGCGGCGACCGGTAAGACCGACACCCACGGAGGTGTGCGGCGACCGGGGGGGGCTGACACCCATGGAGGTGTGCGGCGTCCGGGAGAGCCCTGGAGGAGACCGACACCCACGGAGGTGTGCGGCAACCGGGAGAGCACCGGAGCAGACCGACACCCACGGAGGTGTGCGGCGACCGGAGGGGGTCGGCGACCGGAGGGACCGACCACCCGCGGAGATGCGGCGGCCGGTAAGGCCGAGGCACTAAATACTCACCCAGGCCTGTCGACCGTAGAGTCGGGACGGCCCTGGGCCCGAGGCAGCGGCAGTGCGTTGGAATTGCGCGGGAGCACCTGTGGGCGGAGCCGGGGAGCACCTGTGGGCGGGGCCAGCGGCAGCGCGTTCGAAAAGTTGAGCGACAGCTGCCGGGGAGCACCTGTGGGCGGGGCCAGTGCGCACTGCAGCGGAGGCGCGATCGCACCGCGATTACAGCAGTGTCAGCCCAGCAGTGCCAGCCCAGCAGTGGGAGCCCAGCAGTGCCAGCCCAGCAGTGGGAGCCCAGTAGTGGGAGCCCAGCAGTGCCAGCCCAGCAGTGCCAGCCCAGCAGTGGGAGCCCAGCAGTGCCAGCCCAGCAGTGAGAGCCCAGAAGTGGGAGCCCAGCAGTGGGAGCCCAGCAGTGCCAGCCCAGCAGTGGGAGGAGGCCAGCAGTGGCAGGCAAATCATGGTGGTGGAGCATCTAGAGCCTACACTACGTTTGATCTACACAGCACGTCTTCTTGAGGGGAAGATATGGAACAAAATGAATATTTTGTGTTTAATGACCTGTGTAGTGATCTGTGTACTGAAAGCTTAATGTATTATATTTGATGCTTTTGTATAAATGTATATATCTGTGGAGTGACCACACGGAGTGAGTGACCACACGGAGTGAGTGACCACCCGGAGATGAGTGACCACCCGGAGATGAGTGACCACCCGGCGATGAGTGAAATTCCGCAGAGGAGTGACCACCATGATGGCGAAAAAAGCAATTGTGTTTAGTTGTGTTATTGGTTTTGTTTGCAAATAGCAATGGTGTTTTGGTTTTGTTTGTTAAATATATTTTAGCCCTCGAATGGTAAAGAAAACAATTTTATATAAGACAAGGGGGATGTTGTAATATATAAGACATGGGGGATGTTGTGATATTGCTGGGACTACTTTGTGTATCCAAGAACTACTTTGTATGGCTGTGTATATAAGTGATGGGTGTGATTAGGCGGGCACTCTGGATCCAGGCGGCCTTGGAATAAACAGCCTGGAGTTAAGCTCCACCATGATAACATCTTAAACATGTGTACTCGTGGTCCGTCCAGAGTCACAACAAAGGTACAACGTCTCGACCCGAAACGTCACCCATTCCTTCTCTCCCGAGATGCTGCCTGACCTGCTGAGTTACTCCAGCATTTTGTGAATAAATCGATTTGTACCAGCATCTGCAGTTATTTTCTTATACTTAAGGTACAACAAGTACCGGACCACGAAGTACAACACTACTGAGAGAGGGAAAAGAAAAAAGGGGGATATACAGGTCCCATCACAAAAAGAAATCCATGTTCATTTATGCATTTTTGTTTGCACATATTCATGATTACTGCTTCAATTCTTTTTTTAATTAGAATTTAATTTGCATGACAACATTGCTGACTATTCCAATTAAACATAACAATAAGTTAATTATAAAATGTACAAGTCCATTACTTCCACAAAGCTGAACAGGTTGGACAGATGAGATCATTACACAAGAACATGACTTGATCCTTTTGGATACCCGAATATTCTGGGCACGTGCAGTGCAGTATGCGCACTGAGGATATTTCAAAGTAGGCTTACAAGCTCACTATGATTGGCAAACAAAAATGAACATTATCTAAAATAAATACAAACTTTTAGTTATTTGGACAAGGTCAGAGGTATGGTTGAGCAGAGGGCTGGAAGCTTAATGTTCAAGGGTGTGAAAAATTATGCATGACAGAGAGGGATGCAAAAGGAGCAGGAGTAGCACTACTGATTAGAAAAACATCAGAGCAGTACATAGGAGGATATCCTGGCGGGTTCACCCAATGATGCAATATGTGAAGAACATAGGAATAAAAGTTGAGCCAACAGTTTGCTGGGATCATACTAGAAGCCTCCCAATAGTTCAGCAGAAATTAGAGGAACGGATATGTAAACAAATTGCAGAGAGGTGCAACAGCATTGGTTTTAGTGGGGAGGGGGAATTTTACTTCTTTGATACTGACTGGGATTGCCTTAGTGCAAGGAGTGGTACGATGGCATAGAGGTAGAGCTACTGCCTTACAGCGCCAGAGACCCGGGTTCAATCCTGACTACGGGTGCATGTAGCTTGTACGTTCTCCCCGTGAACTGCGTGGGTTTTCTCTGAGATCTTCCGTTTCCTCCCACATTCAAAAGACGTAACTAAGGAGCTAAGGAGAACTAAGGAACATTCTCGGGAACTAAGGAGCATTCGGGAACTGAGGAGCAAACTTTGGGAACTAAGGAGCAGTCAAGAACTAAGGAGAAAAGTTCGGGAATTAAGGAGCAAACTAAAAAAGGAGATCAGAAGGGCAAAAAGGGGCCAGGAGATAGATCTGTTGGGTAGCATAAAAGACAATCCCAAAAGATTTTATAAATACATAAGGGGGAAAAGGGTAACTAGAGAGAGAGTGGGACCTCTCAGGAATAAATGCGGTCTCTGTATTTACCGAGGAGAAAGACAGTAGGACAGAGGAAATTGGAGCAATCACTGGAAGTGTCATGAGAGCAGTCAGGGTTACTGTTGAGGAAGTACTGAAGGTACTGTCATGTTTGAAGGTAGACAAATCTCCGGGGCCTGATCAGATATATCCAAGGACAGTGCGGGAAACTAGAGAGGAAATTGCGGGAGCCCTGGTTGAAATTTATGAGTCGTCCTGAAATACAGGAGAGGTGCCAGAGAATTGGAGGATGGCAAATGTTATGCCTCTTTTCAAGAATGGCTGCAGGAAAAATTCTGGGAACTACAGGCCGGTGAGCTTAACATCTGTAGTTGGTAAGTTTTACTGGGGAGTATCCTGAGGGATAGGATATACAGGCATTTGGATGGCAAGGGCTGATTGGGGACAGTCAGCATAGTTTTGTACGTGGGAGGTCGTGTCTCACAAATATGATTGATTTTTTTGAAAACGTGAGCAAAAAGGTTGATGAGGGCAGAGCTGTAGATGTTGTGTACATGGACTTTAGTAAGGCGTTTGATAAGGTGCCACATGGGAGGCTGCCCTGGAAGGTTAGATCTCATGGGATCCAAGGAGAGATAGCTGAATGGATAGCAAATTGGCTCAATGGAAGGAAGCAGAGGGTGATGGTGGAAGGTTGCTTCTCAGAATGGAGGCCTGTGACTAGTGGTGTGTCACAGAGTTCGGTGCTGGGCCCGTTACTGTTTGTCATCTACATCAATGATTTGGATGAGAACATACAGGATAGCAAGTTTGCTGATGATACAAAAGTTAGTGGTTTTGCAGATAGTGAAGATGGTTGTGAACGATTGCAGCAGGATTGGGATCGATTGGCGGAGGAATGGTTGATGGTATTTAATATAGAGAAGTGTGAGGTATTGCATTTTGGAATGTCGAACAAGGGCAGGACCTACACAGTAAATGGTAGGCCTCTGGGTAGTGTTGTAGAGCAGAGTACAGGTGCATGGTTCCTTGAAGGTCGATTTGCAGGTAGATCCTGCAAAAGGCTTTTGGCACTTTGGTCTTCATCAGTCAGAGTATTGAGTATAGAAGTTGGGAGTTCATGTTGCAATTGTATAAGACGTTGGTGAGACCACATTTAGAATATTGTGTTCAGTTCTGGGCACCATGTTATTGGAAAGATATTGTCAAGCTTGAAAGGATTCAGAAAAAAATTATGAGGATGTTGCCAGGACTAGAGGGTGTGAGCTATAGGGAGAGGTTAAGTAGGCTGGGTCTCTATTACATGGAGCGTAGGAGGATGAGGGGAGATCTTATAGAGGTATACAAAATCATGAGGATTAGATCGGATAGATGCACAGAGTCTTTTACCCAGTGTAGGGGAATCGAGGACCAGAGGACATAGGTTCAAGGTGAAGGGGAAAAGATTTAAAAGGAATCCGAGGGGTAACTTTTTCACACAGAGGGTGGTGGGTGTATGGAACAAGCTGCCAGAGGAAGTAGTTGACGCTGGGACTATCCCATTGTTTAAAAAACAGTTGGATAGGTACATGGATAGGACAGGTTTGGAGGTTTATGGACCAAGCGCAGGCAAGTGGGACTAGGGTAGTTAGGACATTGTTGGCCGGTGTGGAAAGGCCTGTTTCTATGACTCTCTATGACTCTATGACTCACAGGTTTGTAGGTTAATTGGCTTGGTATAAATGTAAAATTGTCCCTGGTGTGTATAGGGTAGTTTTAATGCGCGGGGATCGCTAGTCGGTGCGGACTCGTTGGGCCGAAGGGCCGGTTTCCGCGCTGTATCTCTAAACTAAACAAAAAGGGGAGGAATTTAATTGCGTCCCAGTGGGTGTTTTTGAGAATACGTAGATAGTGCGTCAAGAGATGGAACAATACTCCGCCTTGTCTTTGGAAATTAAATCGGGCAGATGGTGGAAATATCAGTGAGAAAACACGTACAAGAGTTTTTGTCAAAGCTTCAAGGTAGTTCATGGAAAGGGTTATGGTTTGTCCTCAATTTTAGTCACTAAATTAGGGAAAGGCTGATTTCAAAAGCACAAGAGAAGACCTGGCAAAAGTAGATTGCAAGATACTCACAGGTAAAAACAACATCTGACAAGTGGGGGTCTTAAAAGAGAATAGTCAGGGTTTGGAGCCAGACATTCTGGTAAAGGTGAAAGGGCAAAGATGGCAAGATTGGGGATCCTGGATGATATTAATCCTTTGATAAAGAAGAAAAAGACCACATACAATAGGTTTAGGTACTCGCAACTGAAATCAGACGAGTCTTTGATAAATATAGAGGGCTTGGGAAGAATTTAGGAAAAAGGGCAAAAAAGGGGCAAGAATTGGATGTTGCCTGTACTGGAGGACTCTTGTTTTGGGGAGATTTTGGATAAACTGGGTTTTCCCCAAAACGAAGAAGGGTGGGGGAGATCTGACCGATAGAGGTATATAAAGTTATAATATGCAAAGGTAGGTTAGAATCTTTTTTTCCCATTGCAATTTTTATCCCCCATTAAAAACAAAAAGACAGAGGTTTAATGTGAGTGGAAGTAATTTTAAAGGAAATTTAAAAGGGAATTTTCCCTTTGCATGTTTTTTCGAAACACAAGGAATATTTGATATCTAGAACTTGCAGCCAGTGGTAGTGGAGGAATTGGATTCAATCACTACATTTAAAACGTAATTAGACAAACACTTGAAAAGGCTAGGCGTAGGCAAGGATACATGTATTATGTGTGCAAATGGGATTAGTGTAAGGGGCAAAAGGTTTCAACATGGATGTGGTGGGCTGAGATACCATACCTGTGCTATTCAATTCTATGAATCTATGAACACAAAATAAAGTCACTAGCAGTCAGGTTCTAGAAATTGTGGACGCATTAGTAATTATTTTCCAATGATCAATAGAATCCGGGTCAGTTCCTGTGGATTGGAGGGTAGCTAATGTTATCCCACTTTTCAAGAAAGGAGGGAAAGAGAAAACGGGAAATTATAGACCAGTTAGTCTGACATCAGTGGTGGGGAAGATGCTGGAGTCAATTATAAAAGACGAAATTGCGGAGCATTTGGATCGCAGTAACAGGATCGTTCCGAGTCAGCATGGATTTACGAAGGGGAAATCATGCTTGACTAATCTACTGGAATTTTTTGAGGATGTAACTAGGAAAATTGACAGGGGAGAGCCGGTGGATGTGGTGTACCTCGACTTTCAGAAAGCCTTCGACAAGGTCCCACATAGGAGATTGGTGGGCAAAATTAGAGCATATGGTATTGGAGGTAGGGTACTGGCATGGATAGAAAGTTGGTTGACAGACAGAAAGCAAAGAGTGAGGATAAATGGGTCCCTTTCAGAATGGCAGGCAGTGACTAGTGGGGTACCGCAAGGCTCGGTGTTGGGACCGCAGCTATTTACAATAAACATCAATGACTTGGATGAAGGGATTAAAAGTACCATTAGCAAATTTGCCGATGATACAAAGCTAGGTGGCAGTGTGAACTGTGAGGAAGATGCTATGAGGTTGCAGGGTGACTTGGACAGGTTGTGTGAGTGGGCGGATGCATGGCAGATGCAGTTTAATGTGGATAAGTGTGAGGTTATCCACTTTGGTGGTAAGAATAGGAAGGCAGATTATTATTTGAATGGTGTCAAGTTAGGAAAAGGGGACGTACAACGTGATCTGGGTGTCTTAGTGCATCAGTCACTGAAAGGAAGCATGCAGGTACAGCAGGCAGTGAAGAAAGCCAATGGAATGTTGGCATTCATAACAAGGGGAGTTGAGTATAGGAGCAAAGAGGTCCTTCTGCAGTTGTACAGGGCCCTAGTGAGACCGCACCTTGGAGTACTGTGTGCAGTTTTGGTCTCCAAATTTGAGGAAGGATATTCTTGCTATTGAGGGCGTGCAGCGTAGGTTTACTAGGTTAATTCCCGGAATGGCGGGACTGTCATATGTTGAAAGACTGGAGCGACTAGGTTTGTATACACTGGAATTTAGAAGGATGAGAGGGGATCTTATCGAAACGTATAAGATTATTAAGGGGTTGGACATGTTAGAGGCAGGAAACATGTTCCCAATGTTGGGGGAGTCCAGAACCAGGGGCCACAGTTTAGGAATAAGGGGTAGGTCATTTAGAACAGAGATGAGGAAAAACTTTTTTAGTCAGAGAGTTGTGAATCTGTGGAATTCTCTGCCTCAGAGGGCAGTGGAGGCCAATTCTCTGAATACATTCAAGAGAGAGCTAGATAGAGCTCTTAAGGATAGCGGAGTCAGGGGGTATGGGGAGAAAGCAGGAACGGGGTACTGATTGAGAATGATCTGCCATGATCACATTGAATGGCGGTGCTGGCTCGAAGGGCCGAATGGCCTACTCCTGCACCTATTGTCTATTGTCTATTGTTCTACAGGTCATCTCTCTGACCCATACATTTCACTTCACAAACTTAAAATTAACATATTTGCAAACAGTTTAACATCTAAATTCGAACAAGACAAATTTAATTAAAAATGTAATTTCAAAATAAATACTGTTGGTAACTCACTTTCATGCAAGATAGAGCATATTATAATTTAACAAGGCATCCCTTTTTGTAATAATTGTTTGGTTTGACCTTTTTTAGATTCATTGCTGAAAAATATGCATCTAAGATAAAGTGACTCATTATATTAACAAATGCAATAAAGGCAACCAAATTTTGATCAAGAGTTAAATATATCTGAGCAAATAAACTGATGCAGCAAATGCTGCCAATGCTTAACAGATCAGATAGCTTCTGCAGAAAGAGAGAGGAACACAGCTAACATTTAAAGCAGATAACCTTTTGCGAGAGTAAATAAAGAGCAAAGTTGGGACACAGGAGTTTAACAAAATACAACCGTGACTACTTTGAATCATAGGTGTTCAAAACATTTTGCATGCATGCTTCCAGGCAAATTGTAAGCAAAAAAAGAATCATAAATTAAGAATTTCAACCTCAACCTAAATATCACTGAGGGACTATTTCAGAATATATTTTGCATTACTGCTCCCCCTCACCAACCTTCCAAATAAAAACCATAATAACTCACGGTCTTGTCACAAAACCAATTATGATTCTCAGTAACAGCACTCCAGGCGAGAAAGAAACATAAACAATGTGATGATATTCCAGACAGATCAGAAAATTCTTAAATCGAAGGCATCACAAAATGCTGGAGTAACTCAGCAGGTCAGGCAGCATCTAGGAGAGAGGGAATGGGTGACGTTCTAAAATTCTAAAACACCTCTTTAGAAATTTCTTCTTCTCTGTTACATTCACTCTTTGGTGTGAAAGGCTGTCCAATAATGACCCTTGTTTATCTGAGTTTCAAACATACTGTATATTCCGATTTCTAATTCTCAGAATCTTTTTCAAAATGGCAACAGTTCAATAAATGTTGTAGTAAATGGGCAGTTGCAATTCTTGGCGGCTCTGCCTTGTTACAAGATGGAAATGGAATGCAAAGTAACGATGATCTGGAAAGTCCCATTATGAAAACATTGACATACATAGCTGCAAAAATATTAAAGTAATTGGTAAAACCACCAAAATGGTTATTTTCCCCAGATAACAATTCCAGGGATCTGGCCTTTGGGGAAAAAATGGACATAAATGTTTGATAATTGAGTAACGTTTGCTTTGGTTGGTGTAAACAAATATTAGACTAGGAAACCATAACAGCCTTTCAGGCAGAGAAATGTTCCCTATATAAGTAGGTTGAAATCTGAGTGCAATCTGCTGGCTCTGGATTTATATGTCCCAATTACATTTATTGATGCATGGAGTGAAAATCACGAAGCAGACATGAAGAATGTCAAAGTAAATATCCATGAGGGAAAAAAAAAAATCCAACAAAATAGACAAGTCACGGTGGCGTAGGGGTAGAGTTGCTGCCTTACAGTGAATGCAGCGCCGGAGACTCGGGTTCGATCCCGACTACGGGTGGTGTCTGTCCGGAGTTTGTACGTTCTCCCCGTGACCTGCGTGGGTTTTCTCCAAGATCTTCGGTTTCCTCCCACATTCCAAAGACATACTTATTGGCTTGGTAAATATAAAAATTGTCCCTAGTGGGTGTAGGATAATGTTAATGTGGGGGATCGCTGGTCGGCACGGACCCGGTTGGCCGAAGGGCCCGTTTCCACGCTGTATCTCTAAACTAAACTAAAAGTCCTGCATATGTTAGAGGCTAGTCGGGAAATATTGTAACTAATAATTCCTTCACCTCAAAATGGAACTCAAAACCATCAAAGCCTTAAGAATTCCAAATATGCTTGAACTCTCTGAACATCAGAACTGTCAGCATTCCCCGATGTTCATATACAATGGACCAGAAATCTTAACCACAGAGCATAGCTTTATTTTGCACTATGATTTTGTTTTTGAATCTGTAAAATGATCTTTAAAAGCAATGGACAGCTTGAGGTGTGCATGGCATGCCTTGGAAAGTTGGCATGCAGCCGTCTGCAGTGAAAAGGAAGCTAGTTAAACATACGAAAGGAAAGAATTTGCAGGCTTGGACTGGAACAAAGGACTGAATGAACTGCAACGCCGAAAGCCAGATTCTTCCCATGTTGTACTTCTTCTGCAACTGCACCCGAGGTGGACATTAAGTTACTGGTAAATGCAAGACTGACTTGTATTATAAAGAATACACAATTCAAAAAACTATGCCTGGATTTCGCCAACACAAACAAGAGACTGCAGATGATGGAGTCTGGAGCAAAAAGCAAAATGGTGGAGAAATTCAGCGGGTCAGGCAGCATCTGTGGAGGGAAATGGGCAGTCGATGTTTCTGGTTGAGACCTTCATCTGGACTGACTCATCCATATCATTGATATGTATGAGCAGCCTAACCCAAGCACTGAACCTAGCAGCATCAGAATATTGTCATGTGCCAGTCAGAGAGCTAAGGGATAAAATATGAAGAGAAAAAAAATGTCACTGAGACACATTTGGTAGAGAACAGCATCCTTTCTGCTTGCTGTTGAACTAGAACTCTACAAAGTGCATCCTATACTGATGAGAAGAAACCAACTTCATATCGTTATTGTAAAAATGTAATCAAGAAATTTACTAAGCAAACAAAAAACCCGAGCAGCTGGCAAATAGTTCATCCTTCAGCAAAAGAGAATTACATTCCTCAAGAGACATGTGATTGTCAGTGGGCTGAATTGGCAACCAACCTATTATTGTGTGGTGAAAATAATTCTGAAAGTTGGAATGTTTTTTTGATGTGAAGTGGAGCAGAAACGCGAAGGCAGATGAACTCACACAGGAAGACAAGGCTTGGTTTTCCTCAGGATTTCCTTTTACTTGGTGTTCCAAACTAAAAGCAAGGAGTTCATAGGCAGTTTGCTCTCGACAGTTGACGTGTCAGGATTCAAGTTGCAGACTTCCAACCATAATTACTAATTTCAAACACATACAAGTATTTTGTTAGATCTATGTTCACCAGAGATGCTGCCCGACCAGCTGAGTTACTCCAGCATTTGTGTCCTTTTGTGTAAAGCAGCATCTGCAGTTCCTTGTTTCTATTTTTTGTTAGAATTGACTTGGATTTGTAGCAAATCTCTTACTTTTAATAGGTCTCTACTAATTAAGAAAGAACATCCAATCAACAACATCCACAAATTGTAAAGTCCATATTTGATTGTAATCAAATTTTTGCTCTTTGGTGAAAATGTATGAGATGAAGGGGGACCTCATTGAAACTTACCGAATAGTGAAAGGCCTGGATAGAATGCATGTGGAGATGATGTTTCCACTAGTGGGAGAGTCTAGGACCAGAGGCCACAGTCTCAGAATAACAGGACATACTTTCAGAAAGGAGATGAGGAGGAATTTCTTTAGTCAGACGGTGGTGAATCTGTGGAACTCATTGTCACAAGCATCTGTGGAAGCCAAGTCATTGGGTATTTTTAAAGTGGAGATTGACAGATTCTTGATTAGTAAGTGTGTCAATGATTATGGGGAAAAGGCAGGAGAATGGGGTTGAGAGGGAAAGATAGATCAGCCACAATTGAATGGTGGAGTGGACTCGATGGGTCAAATGGCCTAATTCTTCTCCTACAACTTATGACCTTATACCCATTCAGCTTGCTTTCTCTTCTCTCACTGGTTAAGCCCATAAATCTCCATGTTTAAATTCAGTTAAGAAAATTATTTAAAGCATTAATCCTCATTTCCACCCAAACCATATTCCATTAACCAATCAAAATTATTCATCAGCAGGAGCAAAGCAGAGTATTCCTCATCCCAGACATCCATTAACAGTTTACATCTATTTAGTGTCTTTATTATAGCAAAATGACCCAAAGCCTTTTCCAGAACATGACCAAACATGGATGAATCTTGATCCATTTTGATGCTCCATATAAATCGAAGCACATAAAACCGAAAAGGTTTCCTTGATGTGAGCCTACAGCTTGGTAAATTAGCGGTATTCCCGTAGAGTAGAAATTCAAAATTAGCAGAGTTCAGTGTTTGTAGTAGATGTTAGAATCCCACAAAATCTATCTTCTTTGGCAGCCCCTCAGGTTCAAGGATGAATCACATCTAGTCCAATTCTATGGGCTACGAGGTAGCTGATGAGGCCAATGTGAGACACATGTGAGTAAAGAGGACAAGCAGGCTGCTCCCAATACATGGACAATGGTCTCAAAGTCACCACAATGCTTTTCCATTTTAAGCAGGCATGGACCAGCTATTAGGTTTTGTATAATACAATTGAAAACAGAGACAGTGCCTCGGCTTTGTGTTTCATCTAAAATACGAAAAACAAATCCACAGAATAATGTGGAAGTGTATTGGAAGGACCTGCCGATGCTGGTTTACACTGATGATAGACACAAAATGCTGGAGTAAATCAGCGGGACAGGCAGCATTTCTGGATAGAAGGAATGGGTGACGTTTTGGGTCAAGACCCTTCTACAGACTGTGAGGCAGGGGAGAGGGAGACACAGAGATAAGGAAGGGAGAGGTGTGAAAACGAGGCATTAAAGGAGTTACGGATCAAGGAAAATGTAGAATAAATCATTGTTAGTAATTTAATCAGGGGGACAGAGAGACTGGTCGGAGAACTAGGAAGGGGGAGGGATGGAGAGAGAGAGACAAACCAAGAGTTACTTGAAGTTAGAGAAGTCAATATTCATACCGCTGGGGTGTCAGCTGCCCAAGCGAAATATGAGATGCAGTTCCTTCAATTTACACTGGGCCTCTGACAGTGGAAGAGGTCCAGAACAGAAAGGTCAGTATGGGAATGGGAGGGGGTGGGTTAAAATGTTTAGCAACTAGATCAGGTAAGTATAGATCAGCTACATTCGCAAAAGATCAACATTGGCTATCACTGAAACTGAAACCGATCTAAACCTTGTCCTCCTTCTCCAACAGTGATTTATATTTATGTACACTTATCACACATCGAAGTGTGTGATTTAATTGCAGTATTATCAAAACCAACATTTATAATTACATAAAAAAATTAATTAGTGTGAAGGATCAAAACCTTCGTCAGGAGTTTTAAGCGGGAGCCTAAAAAAAATGGGAATCCAACGGGGATGTGCAGGTAGGAAATTCCAGTTTAGTTTAGTTTAGGGATATAGGCCCTTTGGCCCACCGAGTCTGCACTGACCAGCAATCCCTGCACATTAACACAAGCCTACATACACCAGGGACAATTTACACTTATACCAAGTATACAAACCCAAGCCAACCTACAAACCTGAACGCCTTTGGAGTGTTGAAGGAAACCGAAGATCGCGGAGAAAACCCATGCAGTCACGGGGAGAACATACAGACTCCGTACGGACCGCACCCATAGTCGGGATCAAACCCGGGTCTCCGGCACTGCAAGCACTGTAAGGCAGCAACTCTATGGCTGTGCCACCATGCCGCCCAGCTGGAGGAATATCTGCCAATATTGATTACATTCAGGACGATCATGCAAAACACAAAGACCTAAATATTTTGGAATATTACAAGGATTTAGAACACTGAAATCATGAATGGATTTTAAATCAAGGTTGAGAATTTTAAAATTGACTCACTGCTAAACCAGCTGATGGGTACAAGACAAAGAGAATAAGGAAGGGATAGAATAAATGGAGCTCAGCAATGACCATAATGACAATATTAAAACTGTCACATGATTGATTCAAATAAGTAGCTGCAGGAAAGATTGATCTTGGCAAGGGATGCTACAATCCAAAATTGTAGAGGAAAAGAGGTCACAGACGTGGCGTGGAGGAAGGAATCACATCTATTTTTGAGGCAGGAAGTAATGCAAATTTGGAGGATGAACAATCCCCCAGACAGATGGAACAAAAAAAATGACCAAAGTGCTTCAAGTGACTCAGCGGATCATCTGCTGAGTTCGTTACTCCCAGCACTGTATGCCTTTTTTTGTAAACCAGCATCTGCAGTTCCTCATTTCTGCACAAGATTTATCAATATCAGCAAAAAGTGGGAGACAGGGAAAGGGGTAGTTTATTTCTGGGGAATAAGGTCAAAGAGGCAACAAGTAATCCACATGGTCAAGATGAATTCAGAGAAAAGCAAAAGGGTTGAAAGAAGAGAAAGATGCAAATGGACAGATAGGAAAGAATGGAGTAAGAAGGAAGGAACTTATTCCTTTCCTGAAGAAGTGTCTCGACCTGAAACATTATCTATTCCTTTTCTCCAGAGATGCTGTCTGACCCGCTGAGCAACTCCAACTTTTTGTGCTTACCTTGGGAAAGAATGGAATCGGCAGAATAGCTGACAATTTCAGTGGCAAAGAAATTCAAGTCTCCTCTCTTTTGATGTCAGAGATGAGTCAATGGAGAAGACAAGGGAAGTATTTAAGGTGACAATTTGCAATGGAGCAAATATGACAAGAGTCATCTTGCACTCTAGAATCAGTCTTGCCAGACTGATCGTATTTGGGAAGATCACAGGAAGTCCAAAAGTGCATGGATAAAGCTGTTGACTACCTAATCCACACGAGTTTGTATCACTTGAAAAGAGAACAGGTAAGCGAATTGGACAGATAGAGCAGCAGAGAGAAATTGTAGCTATTCAGAATTAAGGAGAGCAAATCAGTTTAGCAAATCAGTTTCAAGAAATGTCACAAAAAATAGAGGGCAAGTTTAGACTGGCCATTTTAGTTCAAATATGAGTGGATAGAAAATATATCACACTCAATAGCACGGAATTTATGTCAAGTAATAGATTTTAGAGCCCACATCAATAATAGATGCAGGCACTTACTTGAACAAACCTGTACAGTTGTTTAAGAAACTCATGACTATTCCAGATACATATTCTCCTTGACATGAAAGAACCAGAGATGGATTGACTACTTTAGTGAATAGCCTTTAAGGTAACCAATTCATCATCAATTAAATTAGCCATTTATATTTCCCAGTACCGGTTCTGTGGTAGGATTATGACAGAAGGCTGGCTGATTGATATTGCAGTAAGCATCCTGGTTGAATCCAATTACTCCATCAGTAGGATAAAATAAATGCTGGATTAAATTCTGATCACAAATGGGTCTTCAAATATATAAAATCCTTACTGTAACTTGAAGAGCACGTTATATTTCAGAAATACTCAAAGTCTTGAGGAGGTGTAAATAAAAGCAGAAAAAATATTTTGTCACCGGAAGATGGGATATGAAATGCAAATACTTGACAAGATGATTCACGTATCTGAAATTAATGAATTCAATGGACACAGAATAATGGCAATAGCAAAGAATTAATATCATCCTAGGAATGTTTCTTTCACAAAGCTAGTAGTTCCAAGTGTCTTGTAGACTCAACGGAAAGGCCCTGGCATGAGGGTCTGAACAATCCATTACCTCTTATTTCTCCAAATTTCTGAGCACATGGCATTAATCAAAATTAGAAACAGGGCTATGGCATTTTGCCTTTGGAGCTAATGTTTGATCATTTATTAAAGTTCCTATGAAAGCATACTTTAAAGTACATTTCTCAGCAATGTTGCAAAACCTTCCTATCGAATGAAAAAAAATACTGACTCAAGTGCAGATGTTGCCTGCTGTGGCATTGAGTCACAGACTAGGAAATGTTAGGCTTGATTACGAGACTAATGTTAGTCAGTCTTAGCTGTGTATATATATTAGTTGATATAGGCTAACCTTAACTATTGGCTCGGTTAGAAAAAGCGGAAAAAGAGGACCCTTGCCTCATCCCAAACACAGCATTCCTACCGGACTATACTGAATTGTCACTCTGAATTGTCACATCCACATTTTTGAGGATTTAATCCCATGCCTTCCTGATACTGAGAAGACAATCTTGTTACTAAACTCTGCACACTGGCACACAATGCAGAAAGGCTAACTTAATCTCGACAGCACATGCTGCCTAACTTTTCTAGATTCATACTTGTTAATGGCCCAGGAGGTTAAACCCTTCAATTGGGCAAATGTAGCAATTAGCAGAAGGAAAATCTGAAGGAATGACCACTTGACCAAGAGCTCCAAAATGCTAATGTACTGTTTCCAGTATGGAGATTCATTATATTTCATTTAGGGCAGGAAAGAAATAAAGTTGATTCCAGCAATGTTAAAATACTTTTTTTTTAAATGGAGTGGCACAGCGGTAGAGTTGCTGCCTTACAGCGCCAGAGTTGCTGCCTTACAGCGCCAAAGACCCAGGTTCGATCCTGACTACGGGTGCTGTCTTAACGGAGTTTGTACGTTCTGCCTGTGACGGCCTAGGTTTTCTCCAGGTGTTCTGGTTTTTTCCCACACCCCAAAGACGTGCAGGTTTGTAGGTTAATTGACTTTTGTAAATTGTCCCAAGTGTGTCGGATAGAACTAGTTCGGTTTTAGTGTATGTACCAAGGTACAGTGAAAAGCTTTTGCTGCATGCTAACCAGTCAGCAGAAAGACATTACATGATTATGATCGGGCCATTCACAGGGTACAAGTACATGAGGGAATAACATTTAGTGCAAGATAAAGCAAGTAAAGTCTGATCAAAGATAGTCCAAGGTCACCAATGAGGTAGATAATAGTTCAGGACTGCTCTCTAGTTCCGTTGTCTAATGACAGCTGGGAAGAAACTGTCCTTGAATACGGAGGTGTGTATTTTCACACCTATACCTTTTGCCCGATGGAAGAGGGGAGAAGAGGGCATGTCCAGAGCGTGACTCGTCCATGATTCTGCTGCTGGGCTTGCCGAGGCAGCATGAGGTATAAATGGAGTCAATGGATGGAGTCAATTTGCTGCAAATTTTTGTGGTCATGGATGGGGCTGTTCCCAAACCAAGCTGTGAAGCATCCCGATAAAATGCTTAATTGGGTGCATGGGTGATCGTGTTTGGCACAGTCTCAGTGGGCCGAAGGGCCTGTTTCCATGTTGTGACTCTAAATGAAACTAATAAAATTGCTCCTCATCACAGAACTATGTTATTTCAGCTCCCTAAGAACCTGCTCCATTTTTCCATGCTGGTGACCCTGCCATCATCAGTACTCAGAAGTTTTTTGGGGTTTAAAAAAAATCACTTAAATTGGGATGACTATAAAGGAAAATTGATGAGAGGTTTGGATTAACATTTGTCTATAAACAAAAGGCATTATCCAACCACCACATTATATCTTGCAGCTTTCAGATGGGAACAGATGTTCAACATGGATACACAATGAAGTATGACCATGAATGAGCTCCAGACATGCTGAACAGAGGCCCATTAAGGTCAATTCCCAGGGGTCAGCAGCTGGTCTCTTATTTTACACTTTAATTTTTTTTTACTGTGGTTACAAACTGATGCATTGTGTAATTACAGATTATATTTAAAATAATTCATTTCTTTTCGGAGGTAAAAGCTCAAGATTGCGATTAAGTACTGGCACAGATTAGCTCTACTGAGAAAGGGACGGAAGAATACTAAAAACAATAATCATTTGAAATTAAAGCAATTATACATTTTTTAAAGCACTCACCTACCCACAACGCTTCTAGTCTGATTGTGAATACATCCACAAGTTCATTGTGTTAAGATAGTACAAAGTTTCCAGCAATGGCACAATTAATTCTGCCACACCCTCTATACTTACCACATGATACAAGAAAAACAAAAGTATTGACAGGCAAGTAAAACAAGTTAGGACAACAATCTGAGCACATTTCATGCAAAACTATGAATGAGTGGATACAGCAAGGGTCCAATTCTTTTTAGAAGCATCACAGTCTTATACTGGCAAGATGAGTGAAAGCCATTACTAAAGCTCGAGTTTGTGGATTACACAATCACACCAAGTTATAAACTGCCGTAAAAAAAAAACAATGTAATAAAGAGCAGAGCAGGGAATAAGTTTCAAACCACAGAACGCTTGATATCGAGTTTTGAACTAATTCGCAGTCTGCAGGTACAATCATAAGACTGAGGAGGATACAAGGAAGGTATCACAAAATGCTGGAGTAACTCAGCAGGTCAGGCAGCATCTCTGGAGAGAAGGAATGGGTGACGTTTCGGTTCGAGACCCTACTTCAGACTGAAGGGCGGGACAAAGAAAGGATACAGGTGGAAACAGGAAGACAGTGGGAGAACTGGGAAGGGGGAAGGGGAAGAGGGGGACAGAGGAACTATCTAAAGTTAGAGAAGTCAATGTTCATACCGCTGGGCTGTAAGCTGCCCAAGCGAAATATGAGATGCTGTTCCTCCAATTTGCGGTGGGCCTCACTATGACACTGGAGGTGGCCCATGGCAGAAAGGTCAGACTGGGAGTGGGAGGGGGAGTTGAAGTGCTCAGTCACCAGGAGATCAGGTGATGCGCCATTGTGCCGCCCCTAAAATCCTCAAGGCTCAGTATTAACATTTTTTCTATCAATAGTTTTTTTGCAAATTATCAAGAAGGACAGTATTCTCAATTTAGGTCCAACTATTCTCAATTTAGGTCCAACCAGAGTTTTTAAATGCAATCAAAAGTGACTCTGAGCATGGCATGCTCTGATTGAGAATTTACATGAAGATCATTCATCTCTGCTGTACGTGATGAATGCAACCACTTCCACATGCAGAAGACTTCAAGTAGGACTGATGCAGTGGGAATGAGGGGAAACCAATAATGATGAAGGAAGAGGTGGTAGTACAGCATGACCATAGAAGAATGGAAGAAAATATTTGTTTTTTATTGTTTGTTTTTTGTTTGTGTGCACGTATTTGTGCATAATATAAATAACTATATATGTGTATATGTGTGTATATTTACAGTATATATATGTGATCTATATATGCGTGTACTTGTGAGTATATGTACACGTACAAACTGAACTTTTTTTTTCTCTTTCGTTTGTTAAATGTTGGTATAGTACCTACCTCAACTATCTCTTTCATCCGGCTCCTTTTACACTTCACATTGCATCAGAAAAGTAACTGACATAATCAAAGACACAGTCATTTCTTCATCTCCCCTCTCCCATCACACGGAAGATCCAAAAGCTTGAAAACACTGACCACCAGATTCAGGATAAGCCCTGCTGTTATGAAACTACAGAACAGAACCCTGAAAAGCTGACAGTCCCCCTGATTAAATTTTATCTCTGTATGCTTCGTTGTCACCTTCCCCGGGCTAATTAATGATCTATTCTACATTTACCTTGATCTTTATTTGCTTTTGATGACTCATTTTCACACATTATCCTTCTTTATCTCTGTTTCTCCTTCTCCCCTGACTCTCAGTCTGAAGAAGGGTCCCGACCCGAAACATCATCCATTCCTTCTATCCATAGAAACATTAAAAATAGGTGCAGGAGTAGGCCATTCGGCCCTTCGAGCCAGCACTACCATTCAATATGAACATGGCTGATCATCTAAAATCAGTACCCCGTTTCTGCTTTTTCCCCATATCCCTTTAACCCCAAGAGCTAAATCTAACTCTCTTAAAAACATCCAGTGAATTGGCCCCCACAGCCCGCTAAGGCAGAGAATGCTTTAAGAATTTTATGTGTTTCTATACGATCCCCTCTCATCCTTCTAAATTCCAGTGAATACAAGCCAAGTCGACCCATTCTTTCATCATATGTCAGTCCTGCCATCCCACGAATTAACCTGGTGAACCTACGCTGCAATAGCAATAGCAATAATGTCCTTCCTCAAATTAGGAGACCAAAAGTGCGCACCATTAGGAGACAAAAATGCTCCAGGTGCGATCTCACCAGGGCCCTGAAGAACTGCAGTAGGATCTCCTTGCTCCTAAACTCAAATACTCTCACAATGAAGGTCAACATGCCATTAGCTTTCTTCACTGCCTGCTGTATCTGCATGCTTATTTTCAGTGACTGATGTACAAGCACACCCAGGTCTCGTTGCACCTCCCCTTTTCCTAATATGACACCATTCAGATAATAATCTGCCTTCCTGTTCTTGCCACCAAAGTGGATAACCTCACATTCATCCACATTATACTGCATCTGCCATGCATCTGCCCACTCACCCAACCGATCCAAGTCACCCTGCAGCCTCATAGCATCCTCCTCGCAGCTCACACTGCCACCCAGCTTTGTATCATCCGCAAACTTGGAGATGTCACATTTAATTCCCTCATCTAAATTGTTAATATATATTGTAAATAACTGGGGTCATAGCACCGAGCCTTGTGGCACCCCACTAGTCACTGCCTGCAATTCTGAAAAGGACCCGTTAATTCCTACTCTTTGGTTCGTCTGCCAACCAGTTCTCTATCCATGTCAATACCCTACCCCCAATACCATGTGCTCTAATTTTGCACACTAATCTCTTGTGTGTGACCTTGTCAAAAGCTTTTTGAAAGTCCAGGTACACCACATCCACTGACTCTCCCTTATCCATTTTCCTTTATCCCATATCCAGATATGCTGCCTGTCCTGCAGAGTTACTTCAGCATTTTGTGTCTAAACTGAGGGTGTAGTTCTGATCTCCCAGCCTACTTTATTGTTGCTCCTGCACTATTTTGTTATCTGAAGGTTGGAGAATTAAGGCAGGGACATGCTGATATTCTGGAGCACATCTGTGTATCTGAAACAAGTGTTAGAAATATTGGAACACATTGGAATTGATTGTTCTTCAAGGTCAGTACAAGGATGGTAAAGGAAGCAAGGGAGAAGATTACTGGGGCTCTGACAAACATTTTTTGCATCTTCGATAGCCACAGGCAAAGTGCCTGAAGATTGGTGGTTAGCTAATGTTGTCCTATTATTCAAAAAGCCTGGATGCTACAATCCATTGAGCCTTACATCAGCAGTAGGGAAGTCAATGGGGAAAATTCAAGAAGAATGGATGAGGATTTATGATCACCTGGATTCACAAGGATTGATTAGAGGGAGTCAGCTTGGTTTTGTGCAGAGATGATGAGGCTTCATAATCTAGTGATTTTTTTTCTGAGGAAATTGTTGAAGATTAATTGATGAATAATGATTTTTTAGAGATCACCAGGCACAAGATATATTTCAGGAATCATGGAATAGAGGAAGCAACCAGTCAGTTCAAATGAGAACCGGTCTTCAAAACAAAAGTTCACAGTGTAGTATCTACTGAGATTCTGAAGTCATGAAACCAAGCCAATCAGTGTGGAAATGCTGACTGTGTACCAATGTAACTACATAGAGTAGCAATAAAGTGCAGAAAGATTCACCAGGATGACGTCTGGAATGGTGGGTTATAGTTATAAGGTGAGGTTGGGTGGGTTGGCTTTATTCCTGCTACGAAGTCGAGGGGTTGACCATCCACAGGTTTATAAAATTATGATGGACATAGATAGAGGGAGATAGTCAAAATATGTTTCCCAGGCATAGGGTTCTAGAATTAGAAGGCACAGGTTTAAGGTGAGAGGGAGAAATCCAAAGGAAAACTGAGGGGTATGTTTTCCCACACGAAGGGTATTGAATATCGAATGAGCTGCCAGAGGCAGCTTAAAGGGCATTTGAACAGGTACTTAGATAGGAAAGAGAAGGATATGGGTAAATGCAGGCAAATAGTATACATACAGAAAAGTATCTCAGTCAGCATGGACCAGGTGGGCCAAAATGCCTTGTATGATTCCATGATTCTCGCTCACTGAGAAATTGGTTCCTTTGCTCCTTTCAAGGATTCCAAAAGTCTACATCTAACTGCTATAAAAACATGCTGGTGATTTTCTCCAAGGTGACAGAATTTTTCAGTAACTAGCTGCTTGGTGATACTCTGACAATGAGAAAGAAATTGAGGTGCAACTGAACTTGGTTAAAGTGCATATTCAACGTTGTGTTTCTTCTTCCAAAGGTGCGGCATCAAGTAAGTACATCAAATATTCCCACTTCATGAAATCAACCTACAGTAAAACGTACAGATTGAGATTGTTGTCATTTGTAATAGTTTGCATCAAATAACAATTATCCCAAAAGATGTATGATTAATTTGCTTTAACAAAGTTTATGCATCAGTCTTTTTTTTCTATTTCAAAAAGATTTTTTTTCTATTTCAAAATCTCAGGGTTAGAGATTTCCTTGATTTTTCAAGTTAATTTCTACTTTAAATAAACAAAATCCCTACAAACGTAAACTGAAAATAACCTACATACCAATCCTGTTATTCTTAACAAACTTGAAAGGGAATAATGCAGTGCAAGAAACCAGATATGTCTTTGCGTAGCAATAGAAGAATAATCGTGACTAAAGGTACCACCATAGGATTGGAGGATAGTTCATATTTTACTTTTATTGAATAAGTATGCTTTGGAGCATTCAACTTACTGTGAAAAATAATGTTAAGAGTGTGGCTTTCAAAAGAGTCTTGCAGAAGAACTTTACTGAATTCTTTGAGGTAATACAAAAAAAAACATCAAAAATGAAACAAATTTATTTGGATTCTCAGAGGACACATGCAACAAAACAATTCATAATACAAACATCATGCTAACAATCCATTTCTTCCCCCTGGCTTTCATACTCGAGATTAATCATATTATTTTTTGATTATCTGAATCAGAGGCACACATTTAACATGTCAGATTAACTTCTCCTGAATAAAAAAATATCGAAAGAATCTCCTTGCACAATTAGATCAAATGTAAATTACACCATACATTTTTTTCCATTGTTCCAGCATCAATTTTTCGACTCCAATAACATATATTCAATCATACTTCACACAGAGCCCAACTTAATTTTCACCGTGGGCTATCCGACATGCATGAAAAGTAAATCACGTTTAAGAGTTCCCAAAATCTACTTCACAAGAAGTCTAGATGTACAAATAGCATTTTCTAATTGAGGTTAGTTAACCCATTAACCTATTGAAAATGGAGGTTTCATTTGCAAAAGGGCTAAAAGATCAAATGCAAACAATCCCCTGGAGCACTGCAAACCTGCCTCATTTACTATTGGAACACCAAATCTGTCACTGAAAGTGGAATTGCTTCTGTATTTCCATCATCTTGGAGACAACCTTAAGTTCCAAAGAATCTCAATTTACCTCCATCAATTATGAGTCATCAGATTACTGACAGACAGGAGATTAAACACAAGAGTGCTTCCAATTAATTTATAAATGTGGGAATATAAAGCAGTTTATAAATAGGTTCTAAACCAGGAGATTAATTTGCAAATACAGAAGGGTGAACATTTTTAATTCTTAAAATTAATAATCTTAAACATCATTGTTAATGATTACTGGCAGAATATACACATTAGAGACAAATCAAGTTAAAATGTAATGTTCTTCGTGGTGATAGATTTCCGCTGAGTCCTCACTGTTAATGCAGGTTATTCGCCAGCAGCTTGACAGCTTGGGGTCACCAACAATTTCTAAAGAATCAGAATCCAGCATCAACATTTTCAAAAGGGGTAGATATGAAACTAGAGGAAAACTGTTATAGTTTTGTAGAATTCTAGCACTTCACCTAAAACATCGAACGGTGCAGCACGAGAACAGTCCTTTTGGCCCATAATGTCTGTGCTGAACATGATGCAAGACCATCCCTTATCTACCTGCGCTTTTCCCACCATCCCCTGCATATCCTTATGCCTATCCCAGGTCTCTTTGGCATTGGCAAAATATATTATCATATCTGCCTCAACCACTGCCCCAGAAACGCACTCCAGAAACTCACCACTCTCTGTATAAAATGGTGCCTCGCACATCCTTTAAACTTTGCCCCTCACCTAAATCTGTGCCTTCTAGTATTTGATTTTCCATCCTGGGAAAAAGGCTCTGGCTGTCTATCTTATCAATGCCTCTCGTAATTTAATCAGGTCTCCCCACAACCTCCAGCATTTCAGAGAAACCAATCCAAGTCTGTCCAACCTCTCCTTGTAGCTTGTATCCACTAATCCAGACATTATTCTGGTAAACCTCCCCTGCACCATTTCCAAAGCCTCCCAATTGTTCCTATAATGGGGCAACGAGAACATGACACAGTACTCCAAATGCAGCCTAACCAAAGTCCTATAAAGCTACGTCGTAACCCCTACACTCAATTCCCCTCGGCCTACCCTGGCACACCATATGCCTTCTTTACCACTATCACTAGTGTTGCCACTTTCAGGAAGTTATGGACTTGGACCGCAAGATCTGTACATCAATGCTGTAAAGGGCCATGCCATCAATTCTATATTTCCCCCTTTATATCTGATCTCCCAAAGAGGAACTCCTCACATTTGCTTGGATTAAACTCCATCTGTCATTTCTCCACCTATTTCTGAAGCCGATCTATATCCCGCTGTATACCTTGACAGCCTTCCTCAGTCTGTGACCCCAATCTTCCTAAGATCTACAAACTAACTAATCAACATCTACATTTATGTAGAAGTCAGTTAAGTCATTGCACGAGAGACTTTTAATTAAAAGAAAAGTCTAATTGTCTTAGCGTAGCCTGGCAAGCCAAGAGGACAAAAATATAATGTATAAATGGTATGAAAGAAATTGAAATGCAAATCAAAAAATCAATGTTGTGTATTTTTCACATTTTACGACAGTTAGGAGACAACTAAATAACTTGATGCTTACACGCTTTCCCAGAAATTATTTGTAGCCACAAGACAGTTTTTCAAATCATTTAATATTTTAACAATGAACAGAGCATTTTATAACTAACCTTTTAAAGGTTGCCACAGTATGCAGCAGGCAGCCCTGCTGCAACATAACCCCTGCAATCGAGATTCCATCGTGACCTTTGCAGATGCCTTTGTGAAGTTTGTCGGTTCATCCTGTGATTCCCTGGAGATCATCCCAATTTACTGCTGATTGATAGGTTGATTATCTACTGCATTTTATCACTGGTGCGAGTGAAGGTGGTAGGAGAATCAGAGTGTTGAGCATTGCAGAGGGAATATTTAGAAGGTAAATAAATGGAATTGTGTAGGAAAGAACTGCAGATGCTGGTTTAAATAAATTTTTGAATTGATTGGGTTGCTCCAAGAGTCAACATGAGCTTTATAAACTGAATGACCTCCTATGTTATAAGAGAATATGAGAAATTTTAAAAAGTTCTATTCCTAATGTCAGTATAAGGTAATGTTTACTCAAAAGCAAGGATGCAGCTCATATGACCTCGGTCTCGAAAGCTTCACTGGTGAGCAGAGGGCGAAGGAAGGAAAAAAAATCTGTCTACATAAAGTGGCAGTTCTTACTTAGCAAGCTCATTATATTTGCATTACTGATAGAAAGACTGATCTGCTCTGAATTATCTACTTCCAATCCTACTCTCATCAGCCATACTAAATTGTATAGCATGTTCAATCTGGTGATGGCCCGCACATTCAAATATCTGGTGCTGATTTATTGAGCATTTTGCCAGTAGCTTATTAGAAAAATACAATTTGATGAAAAATGTTATAAGTACATAACATTTACTCTTCAATCTCTCAGCAACCTCCTGCCATTCCTCAGAAGCAACTAAATTATATTTCCCAAGTGCCTGCAATGGACTTTGTGTGATTTGTTGCAAAATAATTCATTGCCTATTTAAAATTATGTTCCTTTAATGATTATAAAAGGTCTGAATTGTAGTGAGCTACATTAACTGAGAGCTTCTTTTCAGCTTTAATATATGCAGGAGTGAAACCCAACCGATACACCATTCTTATACTCCATCATCATAATCATACTTTATTAGCCAAGTAATTTTTGCAACATATGAGGAATTTCATTTGCCATGCAGTCATACCAAGAAAAAGCATTTTAACATAAACATCCACCGCAGCAACTCCTCCGCATTCCTCACTGTGATGGCAGGCAAAAAAACTTCAAACTTCTTCCCTTCTTTATTCTCCCGTGGTCGGGGGTCTCCAGCCTTCCGTTGACAGGACGATCTTACTCCCGTAGCAGCCGCCGTTTGCGCCTTCCGCATTGGGGCGATCAAGCTCCTGCATCGGGATGGGGGGATCTCAACTCCCCCGCGCCGAGCGATCGGACCCGGGTCAGGGCGGGTCAGAACCTTCTGCGTCGTTTAGAGCTCCCGACATCAGTCTCTACCCAAGACTGCGAGCTCCTCGATGTTGAAGTCCTTGGGTCGCAGTTGGAGCGCGATCCTAGGCAAGGGATCGCAAGCTGTGATGGTAAGTCCACGTCCCCACGGTGGGGCTCAAAATCAGTCCCGAGCAAGTCTGCCAGCTCCATGATGTTAGGCTGCAGAGCAACCGGAGAAACGATCCGCAAAACAATTGCATCTCCAGCAAGGTAAGCGATTGAAAAAAAGTTTCCCCTGACCCCCCCCCCCCACATAAAACAAACCAGAGAACAATAACACATACCTGTAAAACACACTAAAAATAACAAAAAAAAGACAGACTGTAGGCGAGGCTGCCATCACGGCGCCACCCGGTGGTATCAATCTAACATCAAAAGCTCCACAAGCAGATATTAGGAATCGTGCACTGGGTCTCACCTTTAATAAAAAGATTCCCAAGTAATTAGATGAACAAAATAAATACAGTATACAATCAAGGAACAAAACAAGTCGCCATATTCTGGAGGCAATGTGACATGCAACACAATTCACTGGAGCTTTGGGCCTAAAAATAAACATTGTTTACTGCTGACTGGAAGTTCTTCATTCTACAGAAAACAAGAATCATCTGAGCAGCACATTGTGCAGCAGCAGAAAAGATGGTGCCAATGTGGCAGTCGTACAACTCAACCCAGGCTGGGTTGCAGGGTAGAGTCAAAGACTAGGCCCTCCTCACTGTTTGGTTTAATTATCCTTTAGATTGACTTGCTAAACTATTTAGGGAGAAAATACCCACCCCTAATTATTACAAAAGCAAAATAGAACGAGTGTCCATTCAGGACAGCGCAACTGTGTGTCCACACTTGATAATAAAATGAAAATGATTCCGAGTTGCTGCAACACAGTGAAACGTTTGTACTTTCAAATTTTTCATGGGAAAATAATATTGGGGTCAGTAAATTACTTTCGTAACATAGCAGCTTGCAATGATGCTTAGCTGAAATTATACACGAGGACGATCTCTGAATGGAAAATTACAGCACTTTCTGTACTCTTTCTCTGACATGAGGCAGCTAAAATTTTCAGAGAGCAAACAGTTAAGCTCAGTAATTGTTATCAGTCCATATAGTAAAAAGCACTAAATTTCTACATTCAAAAGGTACAAATGGAGAATTTTAGAAAGCTCCAGTACCATTAATACCAAAATGAATTGGGCTTTTAGGTCTGATTCACACCCAACTGTTAATTAACGACCAGTACAAACCATATTTTTGGTACCATCCTCAATTATGATTCAAAAACCTTTAAAACAATAGATGACTCCAAAAACCTCCATTATTCACTTCTTTGCAAATGTCAGACATAGACATAGAAAATAGATGCAGAAGGAGGCCATTTGGCCCTTTGAGCCAGCACCGCCATACATTGTGATCATGGCTGATCATCCACAATCAGTAACCTGTGCCTGCCTTCTCCCCATATCCCTTGATTCCACTAGCCCCTAGAGCCCTATCCAACTCCCTTTTAAATTCATCCAGTGAATTGGCTTCCACTGTCTTCTGTGGCAGAGAATTCCACAAATTCACAACTCTCTGAGTGAAAAGGTTTCTTCTCACCTCAGTTTTAAATGGCCTCCCCTTTATTCTTAGACTGTGGCCCCTGGTTCTAGACTCCCCCAACATTGGGAACATTTTTCCTGCATCTAGCTTGTCCAGTCCTTTTATAATTTTATATGTCTCGATAAGATCCCCTCTCATCCTTCTAAACTCCAGTGAATACAAGCCCAGTCTTTCCAAATCTTTCCTCATATGACAGTCCCGCCATCCCAGGGACTAACCTCGTGAACCTACGCTGCACTGCCTCAATAGCAAGGACGTCCTTCCTCAAATTAGGAGACCTAAACTGCACACAATACTCCAGATGTGGTCTCACCAGGGCCCTATGTAACTGCAGAAGGACCACTTTGCTCCTCTAATCAAATCCTCTCGTTATGAAGGCCAACATGCCATTAGCTTTCTTCACTGCCTGCTGTACCTGCACGCTTACTTTCAGTGACTGGTGTACAAGGACACCCAGGTCTCATTGCACCTCCCCTTTACCTAATCTGACACCATTGAGATAATAATCTGCCTCCTTGTTTTTGCCACCAAAGTGGATAACCTCACATTTGTCTACATTATACTGCATCTGCCATGCATCTGCCCACTCACTCAACCAGTCCAAGTCACCCTGCAACCTCCTAACATCCTCTTCACAGTTCACACTGCCACCCAGCTTTGTGTCATCTGCAAACTTGCTAGTGTTACTTCTAATTCCATCATCCAAATCATTAATATATATTGTAAATAGTTGCGGCCCCAGCACCGAGCCTTGCAGCACTCCACTCACCACTGCCTGCCATTCTGAAAAGGACCCATTTATTCCAACTCTTTGCTTCCTGTTTGCCAACCAATTCTCTATCCATGTCAATATCCTACCCCCAATACCATGTGCTCTAATTTTGCTCACCAATCTCCCGTGTGGGAACTTATCAAAGGCTTTCTGAAAGTCTAGATACACTACATCCACTGGCTCTCCTTCATCCATTTTACTTGTCACATCCTCAAAAAATTCCAGAAGAATAATCAAGCAGGATTTCCCCTTCATAAATTCATGCTGACTTGGACCAATCCTTTTACTGCTATCCAAATGCGCCATTATTACCTCTTTAATAATTGACTCCAGCATCCTCCCCGCGACCAATGTCAGGCTAACTGGTCTATAATTCCCTATTTTTTCTCACGCTCCTTTCTTGAAAAGTGGGATAACATTAGCTACCCTCCAATCCACAGGAACTGATCCTGAATCTATTTAACATTGGAAAATGATACCAATGCATCCAGATTTCTAGAGTCACATCCTGGAATACTCTGGAATGCAGACCATCAGGCCCTGGGGAGTTATCAGCCTTCAGTCCCATCAGTCTACCCAATTCTAGCCTAATGCAAATTTCTTTCAGTTCCTCTGTCTCCCTTGATCTTCTGTCCGCTAGTACATATGGGATATTGTTTGTGTCTTCCTTAGTGAAGACAGATCCAAAGTACCTGTTGAACTCTTCTGCCATTTCCTTGTTACCCATAATAATTTCACCCGTTTCTGCCTTCAAGGGACCCACATTTGTCTTTACTAATCTTTTTCTCTTAACATACCTAAAAAAGCTTTTACTGTTCTTCTTTATATTCTTGGCCAGCTTCCCCTCGTAATTCATCTTTTCAGCCCGTATTGTCCTTTTTGTTACCTTCTGTTGTCCTTTAAACATTTCCCAATCATCTGGCTTCTCGCTACTCTTTGCTATGTTATACATATTTTCTTTTAGTTTTATTCCATCCCTAACTTCGCTTGTCAGCCACGGTTGCCTCCTACTCCCCTTGGAATCTTTCTTCCTCTTTGGAATGAAATGATCCTGCATCTTCTGGATTATGTCCAGAAATTCCTGCCATTGCTGTTCCACCGTCATTCCTGCTAGGATCCTTTTCCATTCGACTTTAGCCAGCTCCTCTCTCATGCCTTCATAGTCCCCTTTGTTCAACTGCAATACTGACACTTCTGATTTAACCTTCTCCCTCTCAAATTGCAGATTAAAACTAGTCATATTATAGTCACTACCTCCAAGCGGTTCCTTTATCTTGAGTTCCCTTATTAAATCTGGTTCATTGGACACCACAAAATCCAGAATTGCCTTCTCTCTGTTAGGCTCCAGTAGAAGCTGCTCTGAGAATCACGCGAGGACCATATAATCCTACTGATGATTGCCAAAGTCAACATAACTAAAGGTCACTGTGATATCTTTGTCTAATATAGAGGGATATTTTCACACACAATATTTTCACTTTATTAATAAATAGGTAAAAATTAAAGAAAAACAACCAAAATAATTAAGTTTTAATAAATAAAGAAAAAAAGCATGTCATTGAATGGCCAAAGGTTATGTTCAGTTCTGAATATCATACAAACTTGATGTGTCAAATTCTGCCCGATTAGAAATAAAACTAGATAAGACAAGTGACACTTCGCAGCTCAGGGAGTATATGTGGACAGAAAGTTCCAATAGATGCTGCCTGACCTGTTGAGCTAATAGGTTCTGGCTTTATTTTAGATTTCCAGCCTTTACAGTTTTTGTTTTGTTTTTTGAGCAGTGCCAAATTAGTGTCGGCCAAGATTTTTTTTGCATATTTTAGGAGAAAAGGAAGGAAATAAATAAATAGCTTTTTGTAATCGAGTCCCTCTCTAGCAAGTAGCAAGAGTATTTAATGAAACTTTTGGATTTAAAAAATCTTTCCCCATAGTTGCAAATTTAAGTGCTAACCAGAAGTTAAAAACCAGGGAAGGGAGAATACAAGTTGGGGTCGGCCAACGGGGAAAAAATTCAATAGGGCTTCCCTTTCCCAAACAATATCCAGCGACTTATATACATGCAGATAGCAAAAGAGAAATATTTCAGCTCCCACATTGATGCAATGTTTCCATTTTAAACAGCAATTTCACAAAGAATGGCCAAATAATGGAGGTAGTCTCCCTAACTCTTCTCCCTCAACTAAAGTCTCCACAGAGAATAGTAAAGCTGTTCTACTCAAATAGAAATGGAGATGTCAGTCAATTAGGTAAATCGATAAAGACCAAAAACATTAATTTGTTGAAAAGGTAAACACATTTTTTACCCACTCAAATAAAAAAGGCCTTATTTTCACATCATTAGATTTATATCTATCTTCGGTTTAAACCAGCATCTGCAGTTCCTTGCTACACCTTTTCTCTGATCAATTGCTTGCAACGTTATCCAAAGACACCTACACCCATTTTTTCCACAAGATTCACTGTTGCTTTGGCATTGTTATAATAAGTCGAGAATCTATTTAAACTTCCGCAGGCCTTTAATAATCCATGTCACCTTTCTGCTGGCCTTTCAGCCCCATGTTTTCTTCACAATCATGGAACTTTACAGCACAGAATGTAAAACATAGAAAACTACAGCACAGGAATCATGTGCCCATAATTTCCGTGCCAAACATGATGCCATAATAAACTAATCTCATCTGCCTGCACATGATCCATATCTCTCCATTCCTTGCATATCTAAGTGCCTATTTAAAATCTCTTAAACACGACCGTCCTATCTGCAACATCCACCACCCCTAGCAGTGCGTTCCAGGCACCTACCTCATTCTCTGTAAATAACTTAGGAGCGGTGGTGGAGCGGTAGAGTTGCTGCCTTACAGCTCTTGCAGCCTGGGTTGAACCCCGACTACGGGTGCTGTCTGTACGGAGTTTGTACGTTCTCCCCGTGGATTTTCTCCGAGAACTTCAAAGGGGTACAGGTTTGTAGGTAAAATTAGATTGCTACAAGTCTAAATTGTTCCAGAGGAAGTTTCCGAGATTGATCCCAGGAATGATTAGGTTAACATATGGTGAACGTTTGGCGGCACTGGCCTGTACTTGCTGGAGTTTAGAAGGATGAGGGGGACCTCATTGAAACTTACAGAATAGTGAAAGGCCTCGATAAAGTGAATGTGGAGAGGATGTTTCCACTAGTGGGAGAGTCGAGGAACAGACGCCATAGACTTAGAATAAAAGGACGTACCTTTACAATGGAGATGAGAAGGAATTTCTTTAGTCCGAGGGTGGTGAATCTGTGGAATTCATTATCACAGACACACAGGCCAAGTAAGTGGATATTTTTAATTGCAAAGATTGACAGACTCTTCATTAGTACAGATGTTAGGGGTTATGGGGTGAAGGCAGAAGAATGGGGTTGAGAAGGGAAGAGATCAGCCATGATTGAATGGCAGAGTAGACTTGATGGGCCAAATAGCCTAATTCTGCTCTTAGAACTTATGAACGTATGAACTTATAAATCACCGTTTAACTCACAGCATGTTACTAATATGTGAATTTACAATTTAATGGCAAATATTTAAATACCATGATTATGGCGATGGCATTAGATTACATAAATCCAATTACAGCAACACTTTGATTGATGAAATGATAGAAAGAAAGTTGACAAAATAATATTACTTAAGATTATAATTTGTTCACAATTGGGCAATACAATCCAACTGGAATTTTAATCTAATTGAAGTAACTTCTTTCCAAAGTCAAATATTGGTTCTACACCAGTGTGCTGTGAATACTTCCACCATCATTCCAAAGGGTTAGTGATATTAAGGGCCTTTCCTAAACAATTCTGGGCAGGCTACATCCTGTGCCACTTGGAATGGCAAGTATTTTTGGAATGGACCTGCAGCCATTAAATAACACCCTGAAGCAGAAGGTAAATTGTATGGTCAAGGATAGGAATGCAAGTTCTATTGTAAAAATAAAGTTTGCATTCCTGTAAAGTGAAGAATGAAGCTCAACTTGTATTTGTAAAATAATCCTGAAAAAAAGCAGGTCTTTGCTGAGACTGAACGATGTTAAAAACATAGGCATTTTCTATACTGACCAATAAATAAATGATTTTCCAATTACTACAAATGTCATGGTAGAGTTGGAGTTGTTACATTCATATAAACGCAACATTGATTTTTGAAAGAGGTAATGAATGGAAGTTGTGCAGATTCTAAACAAAAGAGCTCCAAAATACAAGCCCAAGCAGTTACTACATAATAGCTGTCAAACCACACATATATTACCATGGTGTTGTCCAATACATTTACCATTATTGCTAATTGCAAACTAGTAATTGGACAATTGGATTACACTTAATAATAAATTTTATTGATCACGCCAGCTCGATATTTACCAGGCAGCCAGATGGATACTTCACCCTTTGTTGGTAAATTGTAATTTGAAAAGCTGAGGAGGCTGTTTTTAAAGTGACAATGGGTTTTACAACCTTGATAAATGCTTATTAATCAAATGCCAAATACATGTGCAAGGCAGGTGAAAATCCTGACTTCAACACTATAGAAACACCAGCATGCAAAGGTCAGGAAATCATACCACGTTTCAAGCTTTCTGAGCAAACTTAACCAAAGCAATCGGGGTGTACCACAACCAGGGAAAAAGCATCCAACCACACTGAAGGTGTGAATCACTCACATCCTCGTCTTAAACGAGTAATAATTCCTTTCCAATCTACAGCAACCCAACGTTAAATGCTACCTGCTTTTATTTTTCCCCCAATGGTGAAATTGGACTGTTAGGTATTCTGAACAAATACCAATGTGCTTTACTCCAAAACACCATCAGCAGGATCATTTGTTTTTACTTCAGCGAGTGCCCTTAGCCACGCCAATTCAGCTCTGCAATTTTGAAATTGTTGGCACGTGTCTTTGAGATCTCTAAACTTGACTAATTCGGTTTAGTTTATTTCGAGTTACAGCATGGAAAAAGACTCTTCGTCCCACTGAATCCACCCCGGGCAATAATCACCCGTACACTAGTTCTATGTTATCCCAGTTTCAAATGCTATACACTAGATGCTATACACTCGTTTCTCATAAATCTGATTGATTTTTTTGAAGACGTGACCAAAAACGTCAATGGGAGCAGAACTGTAGATGTTGTATACATGGATTTCAGTAAGACATTCAATGTTTCAGCATGGTTTACTGCTCTGGAAGGTTAGATCGCATGGGATCCAAGGAGAGATAGCTGAATGGATAGCAAATTGCCTCCATGGAAGGAAGCAGAGGGTGATGGTGGAAGGTTGCTTCTCGGACTGGAGGCCTGTGACTAGTGGTGTGCCATCTACATCAATGATTTGGATGAGAACATACAGGGCAAGATCAGCAAGTTTGCTGATGATACAAAAGTGAGTGGTTTTGCAGATAGTGAAGATGGTTGTGAAAGATTACAGCAGGATCTGGATCGATTGACCAGGTAAGCGGAGGAATGGTTGATGGAATTTAATATAGAGAAGTTTGAGGTATTGCATTTTGGGATGTTGAACAAAGGCAGGACCTACACAGTAAATGGTAGGCCTCTGGGTAGTGTTGTAGAGCAGAGGGTTCTAGGAGCACAGGTGCATAGTTCCTTAAAGGTCGAGTCATAGATGGAAAAGGTGGTCAAAAAGGATTTTGGCACTTTGGCCTTCATCAGTCAGAGTATTGAGTATAGAAGTTAGGAGGTCATGTTGCAGTTGGATAAGACGTTTGTGAGTCCGCATTTAGAATATTGTGTTCAGTTCTGGGCACCATGTTTTCGGAAAGATATTGAAAGGGTTCAGAAAAGTTTTACGAGGATGTTGGCAGGACTAGAGGGTGTGAGCTATATAGCGCAGGAGGATGAGGGGGGATCTTATAGAGGTGTACAAAATCATGAGGAATAGATCGGGTAGATGCACAGAGTTTCTTGCCCAGAGAAGGGGAAATTGAGAACCTGAGGACATAGGTTCAAGGGGAAGGGGAAAAGATTTAATAGGAATCCAAGGGGTAGCTTTTTCACACAAAGGGTGGTTGGCGTATGGAACAAGCTGCCAGAGGAGGTAGTTGAGGCAGGGACTATCCCATCGTTTAAGAAACAGCTAGACAGGTACATGGATAGGACAGATTTGGAGGGATATGGACCAAGCACAGGCAGGTGGGACTAATATAGCTGGGACATTGTTAGCCGGCGTGGGCAAGTTCGGCCAAAGGGCCTGTTTCCACACTGTATCACTCTATGACTCTGGAGATAATTGACAGAAACCAATTAACCTACAAACCTGCATGTCTTTGGTATGTGGGAGGAAA
The DNA here is from genome assembly GCF_053455715.1 of Rhinoraja longicauda. Lineage (NCBI taxonomy): Eukaryota > Metazoa > Chordata > Chondrichthyes > Rajiformes > Arhynchobatidae > Rhinoraja > Rhinoraja longicauda. Next base: position 67,532,967 of record NC_135953.1, on the reverse strand, counting down.
TTGCAGCACCCGGAGAAAACGTACAAACTCCATACAGACTACAATCTTAGTCAGGATCGAGCCTGGGTCTCTAGCACAGGAGGATACTGCCACGTTTCAAGCATACTGCCACCCGACCAGTAGACTAATCTAGTCTAGCCCTTCCTGTACCCAAATTCTATTGTCCAAAACACACACCTATTCAATAAAGATTAACTTTCTGAAAAAAAAAGTGCTACTTAATTGAACCTTAATTAATTTCCTGTTATTTGGTATTCCACTAGATCACATCCTGTACCGGTAATTACCATAACTTGATACAAAAGAATGTCATTTAGGAATCCACGTTGCTTACAATTTACTAAGTATTCCCACGCTGAAGTCTCATGTTTACTTCAAAGGCCTTTTATTGTCACGTGTACCAATCAAGGTACAATGATATTCGAATTACCACGGGAATTAATTCCATTATTATACCTTAAGTTATCAAATCAATAAGTGCTGACAGTACAGTTTATGATAGATGCAAGTGCTATAAGGATTTTGAAGATGACTAGCAGCCTGACAAACACTGCATTATAAATGCCCCTTCTGTCAGTAATGCTTTATAATAATAATAATAATAATAATAATATTCATTTATTGTCATTGCAACGAGTACAACGAAATTAAAAAATAGCCAATCCTGACGGTGCGTACAAAATAGCCAATTCTTCCCAACTGCCCTTTTACACAATATCAATTTGTTCCCCTTCTATCCATTAACCTACAGTCAATAGATCCATCACATCCAGTGTGATGCCACCACAATGTGCCAACTCTTCTCCTGTCCTCTTCCATCTTTCTAGAGATCGCTCCCTCCACAACACCTGGGTTCAAATCTTCAAAAGTTATTGATAGCACCCTTTCATCACCCCAACGCATTTTAGTCTTTAACAAGGATTAGATGTCACTGGCTTGGCTTGCCTTTGTCCCTCCATAGTTTCCTCAAAATTAAGTGGTTTGCTGAGTTATATCAGAGGGAAGTTAAGAAACAACAGTTTAGGAATTATTAAATGACAATCCCTCAGCAGCTTCCCATACAACCACACTTTCTTCCCCCATTCAGAATCCTAAATTCTCCAGATGAAACATTCATTTAGTTGTATTTCTTTCAATTCACTGCTTATAATTGATGCGCCTGATACCACCTCCTGTGCAGTGAGATGGTCAATTGTAAATTTGCTGACCACTTTGCATGAAACATAATTTGCAAGCATAGTGCAAAACCTCTGAAAAGAATAATATATATTTTTAATTATCCAAGTATAACCAAGTTTTCATGATCTTCAAAGCTGCTTTAAAAGGATTGCACGGAAAACCGCCCATGAAATCAATCTCATATCAAAGAAAGAGCATAAATTTCCATCAATGGTTCCTTTCAAAGAGTATTTCAAATTGATCTTGATGTTTTTCTGTTAGGCACAGACACCATCCATCAAGTTTTCAAGTTTTTAAACGTTAAATTTTTTTTTCCTAAAATACTGATTGACATATCTTTTTCAAAGATAATTCAGTGCAGATTTATTTCCTTTGATTTTTGAGAAGTCGTTGCTCAGAAGGTGGAATGAAAACAACATGAGATAAAAACTTCAGCTTAAGAAAGAGTTCAAATTTACTATTAAGTATGGGGGGGGAGGGGATGGATTCCCATTATTACCCCATCCCAAAGAATAGTATAATATTAAGCATACTGTGCACTTAGTTTCACAATAGGACTAATCTAGAAATGAGGCAACAATTTTGCACACACGGCTTCTGTCTCCTAGTCGTCCCCAGGTCAGGGATCGGCAGGGTGATATTCTTCAGAATTGTTGGCAACCCAAACAATCTGCAAGTGAAAACCGAGTTCTCACCCGGCAGAAGATGCCTGCCCCCCAGCAGCAGCCGGCAAAACCATACTGCTGATTTCCCAAGTACTTGTTGTGTGCAAGTCGGGTGCTCGTAAGATGTGGTGGGGGTAAGAACTATATTTTTATCTTCAATTGAAACCTTAACTGTGAAATAAAATCTAATCAAACCTAACTTGATTGATGGAGACATCCAAGCCTCTGAAAGTTTCTAACTGAGATGAAAGATTAGTTGTTGTGGAATGATGCCAAAGAGTATAGAATGTACATAATTTTGTGATTAGATAATTCTCCCACATCAGCAACCAATCATACTACTTTCTCATGGGAATGAGTCCCTGCAGAATTACCCCTACACCACATTTAAAGCATGCTTTTCTTTCCAATGAATTTTGACATCGGGAAAAACCATAAAAGGATAAATGGTGCCAATTTCCAAGAAAATACCATGTCATCAGGATAAATGACAGATGTATCCATTGCCATGTGCTTGAACTTTTTCTTCATTTGTCTTGAAAGTTTCTTTCACTTCTTCAAACGGAAAATACCAGAGCAGTCTTCAGCTCACCATGTTCTCAACATCCTTTTATAGACCATTTGCAAAAAGATCTCAGCTGAAAACAGATATTCTTTTTAAAATCTGTTCAACATGAGATGCTCACCTGATGAACAGCTTTATGTTAATTAATGGCAATAATTTGAAGTTGAATCCACTATCTTATATTGAACTTTTGAGCACGATTCAATTACGATAGGGCCATTTAAGAGACTTTTATGTAAGCACATTTTGATATGCAGGGAATGGGGGGGGGGATATGGATATCGAGCAGGCAGAGGAGACTAATTTAATTTGGCATCATGCTTGGCACGGATATCTGGAGCCAAAGGCCCTGTTCCTGTGTTCCAATCTACTTTATATTATTATTTGGGTTAATATATACTAAGCCAGCATAGTTACATATTTTCTTTCATGAAACGCGTCAACATAGAAAATAGGTGCGGGGGTAGGCCATTCGGCCCATCGAGCCAGCACCGTCATTCAATATGATCACCGCCATTCATATATGATCAATATGATCAGTACCCTGTTCCTGCTTTCTCCCCGTATCCATTGATTCCATTGGCCCCGAGAGCTATATCTAACTCTCTCTTGAATACATCCAATGAATTGGCCTCCACTGCCTTCTGTTGCAAGTAATTCCACAGATTCACAACTCCCTGGGTGAAAATTCCACAGATTCACAACTCTCTAGGTGGTGCTAAGTATCATTCTAAAATTCACTTCTGAAATCTTGCTAGCATTGTTGCCTTAATTAAAAAAGCTAATTAACCATACCCACAACTTAAAAGTATGACGCATTAACTACAGCAGTTAACAATAGACAATAGACAATAGGTGCAGGAGTAGGCCATTCAGCTCTTCGAGCCAGCACCGCCATTCAATGCGATCATGGCTGATCACTCTCAATCAGTACCCCGTTCCTGCCTTCTCCCCATACCCCCTCACTCCGCTATCCTTAAGAGCTCTATCCAGCTCTCTCTTGAAAGCATCCAACGAACTGGCCTCCACTGCCTTCTGAGGCAGAGAATTCCACACCTTCACCACTCTCTGACTGAAAAAGTTCTTCCTCATCTCCGTTCTAAATGGCCTACCCCTTATTCTTAAACTGTGGCCCCTTGTTCTGGACTCCCCCAACATTGGGAACATGTTTCCTGCCTCTAATGTGTCCAATCCCCTAATTATCTTATATGTTTCAATAAGATCCCCCCTCATCCTTCTAAATTCCAGTGTATACAAGCCCAATCGCTCCAGCCTTTCAACATACGACAGTCCCGCCATTCCGGGAATTAACCTAGTGAACCTACGCTGCACGCCCTCCATAGCAAGAATATCCTTCCTCAAATTTGGAGACCAAAACTGCACACAGTACTCCAGGTGCGGTCTCACCAGGGCCCGGTACAACTGTAGAAGGACCTCTTTGCTCCTATACTCAACTCCTCTTGTTATGAAGGCCAACATTCCATTGGCTTTCTTCACTGCCTGCTGTACCTGCATGCTTCCTTTCATTGACTGATGCACTAGGACACCCAGATCTCGTTGAACTCCCCCTCCTCCTAACTTGACACCATTCAGATAATAATCTGCCTTTCTATTCTTACTTCCAAAGTGAATAACCTCACACTTATCTACATTAAACTGCATCTGCCATGTATCCGCCCACTCACACAACCTGTCCAACTCACCCTGCAGCCTTATTGCATCTTCCACACAATTCACTCTACCCCCCAGCTTAGTATCATCTGCAAATTTGCTAATGGTACTTTTAATCCCTTCGTCTAAGTCATTAATGTATATCATAAATAGCTGGGGTCCCAGCACCGAACCTTGCGGTACCCCACTGGTCACTGCCTCCCATTCCGAAAGGGACCCATTTATCCCCACTCTTTAACCACAGACCATACTCAATTTTTTCCTCAAATCTCAAATGCTTCCTAATAAATTTTATAAAACAGATCACAATTACATTTTGTTGATATTAATTTGGTTAATTTATGGGATTTTCTTGGTTCTTTAACAAACCAGAACACACACCCATTTTATCCTTTTGCCACCACTGAACTGTTGTATTTTGGCAGTAGAATGAATCAGCAAAGCATCTGAAATTTACATGCTAAATGTCTGCTTTTGTTAATCTGCTCAGAGCTTCCCAATCTAAGAGAAAACTCCATGCAGCCCATCTAGCTCATTCTGCAAAGCCTGGGACGATTAATCCTGGAAATATTAATGGTTTGAGCCACAGCTTGGTTATTAATTTTAACATTACCTGATTTAAAAAAAACGATAGCCTCTGACAAAGTCAACATGGATTCATGAAAGGGAAATCTACTTGAGTGAGCAGCTGAGAGGAGCGGCTGGTAGTGTCCTGAAGTGGCTGCTCCCAGTGGCGTAGGGTAGTCAATAGTCAAGTTTATTTGTCACATACACATAAATGTGCAGTGAAATGAAAGATTACCCGCAGTCCAACAATAAGAGCAATAAAAATAAGCAATAACACACACAATCATAAACCAACACCAAACAAAAAGAAACACCCATCCCAGTGAGTCTCCTCCAGTCACCTCCTCACTGTGATGGAAGGCCAAAATGTATTTTCTCTTCCCCTACCGTCTTCTCCCGCGGTCAGGCTGTTGAATTTGCCACGTTCCAGGCCGCGCCGGACGGTGAAAGGTCCGTCACCGTCCAAGTGGCCTATTGGGAGAGACTATGTGAATTAGCCAAGTGGAATTAGCCAAGTGGCCTATTGGGAGAGACTGTGTGATGACGATGAGTGCTTTGTTTGAGGTTAAATCTTGAGACTTTCCTTATGATTTAGTTTAGTTTAGAGATAACACGGAAGCGAGCCCTTTTTTTACATTTTACATTTTACCAAGCCAATTAACCTACAAACCTGTATCATATCATATCATATCATATATATACAGCCGGAAACAGGCCTTTTCGGCCCACCAAGTCCGTGCCGCCCAGCGATCCCCGCACATTAACACTATCCTACACCCACTAGGGCCAATTTTTACATTTACCCAGCCAATTAACCTACATACCTGTACGTCTTTGGAGTGTGGGAGGAAACCGAAGATCTCGGAGAAAACCCACGCAGGTCACGGGGAGAACGTACAAACTCCTTACAGTGCAGCACCCGTAGTCAGGATCGAACCTGAGTCTCCGGCGCTGCATTCGCTGTAAAGCAGCAACTCTACCGCTGCGCTACCGTGCCGCCCGATGTAGGTCTGGAGTGTGGGAGGAACTGAAGATCTTGGAGAAAACTCAAGCAGGTTACAGGGAGAACCCATGGAGTTGCTGACTACAGACAGCACCCGTAGTCAGGATCGAACCCGGGTCTCCAGCGCTGCATTAGCTGTAAGGCAGCAACTCTCCTGCTGCGCCACCGTGCTGCCCGGATGCTTTGGCGAGGAGATTCAGCAGATGGTGATGGCAAGACCGTAAAACAAATGAGCAGAATTAGACCATTTGGCCCATCATGACCATGCTGCCATTCTACAACGGCTGATCTATTTTTTCCTCCCAATCCCGTTCTACTGCCTTATCCCCATAACCTTTGACACCCTTCCTAATCAAGAATGTACAAATTTCCGCTTTTAAAATATGCAATGTCTAAATATCCTATACCCAAAGACAGGCAGGATCTTTTCTTTTGCAACTCTTTCTTGGTCAAAGTGCAGTAATGATAGAAGGTAGGGAGGGCACTGGCATAAAACAGGATGTGGGAAATCAGGGAAACATCCATTGTCCTGGAGGACGACTGCTATAGAAGTACGTCCAGCTGCAGCTCCTGACTGACTGAGGGAAGTGAATCTGCAGCCGGACGACTTCACAATAGTCCGGGAGAATAAGAGTGTCACAGGTAGGAGTTACATTGAGGTAGTCACATCCGAGGTAGAGGGGTGACCACCACTAGGCAAGGAATTAGGCAGAGAGTGCAGGAACCCATTGTGACCATTTCCCTCCAAAACAAGTATACCCTTTTGGATAGTTTTTTTTTGTGGGTGGGGAGCGGGGGAATGGATGAGGAGAAATAATCACTCGGGGCGAAGCTGCAGAAGCAGTCAGGTCTGTGGGACCAGACACGACTCTGAGCCCCAGCAGAGTAGTGTAAAGTCAGACAGGGCTGTAGTGACAGGAGACTCATTCCAAAGGGTGACAGACAGGAGATTCTCAAGGGGCCCAATGATAGTCTTCTGTCTGTTTTCATTGGGCTAAAAATGCTGAAAGTTCATTGTTGATGTGTAAAAAAACACTTTATTTTTATCATTGGAAGCTCACATCAGGCAACATGGTTCTGAAAAAAATCTTGAAGTCCTTGTCACAATCTAATTTTGTAAATGGCCAAAGACTTTGCCAAATATTTGATATAATTACCACATCCCCCTTCCCCAGATGAGGCCAATACAAAATGTTTACAAAATAAAAACTCCCTCAAAATATACAATTTGGTTATATAGTTTATACAAATATAGTTATTCAGGAGAGAAAGGAAGTTTGGCATGTCCCAAATAACCTTTACCGGCTTCTACAGATGCACCATAGAAAGCATACACAGCTTGGTTTGGAAATAGCTCTCCCCAAGATGGCAAGAAAACACAGAGTTGTGGATGCAGCCCAGTCCATCACATGGACCAGCCTCCCGACCACAGACTCCATCTACAATTCATGCTGCCTCAGGAATGCAGCCAAGGACCTTTCATGCACTGGTCATTCTCCCTTACCCTCTCCCATTGGGCAGAAGGTACAAAAGTTTGAATGCAAGTACCACCAGATTCAGAACAGCTTTTTCTCCACGGTTATCAGATTACTCAATGGCCCTCCCATAAGCTAGGATGGAGTCCCAACATTCCAACCTATCCCATTGTGGACGTTGGGCTTTTTCGCTGGGACGGGAGATTAGAATCTGTTGAAGTGGCATAGGGTATCCAGTGTGTCACGTTTAAGTGGGAAGGGACTGGATTGGGGAAAAAACAATGAGGTAATAAGCTAGTGAAGAAAGTCTTCATCAGACAGTCCTCCTTGCGAATTTGGACCAAAGGTAAAATTTGAAAGCCGTACAAGAAAGAAATTTCAGTTCAACCTAAGAGAGTCACTAGATGTGAGCAACGGCAAGGCACGGATTACCATTGCAATTTTGACTGCTGAAAACTTGTCTCGTCCGAAGGGATCCAACGCCTCTGCCACAAGTGCCTGCATGTGGTAAAATATGTACTGACTACTCCGTGCAGGGTTGGTAGGTCAGGTGCTTGCTGGAGTTCAAAGTGGGGGTGGAGGAAGAGGGAAATTTTAATGAAGTTATGGAAGTCCAATGGGGACAATTTCAATGAGGCTGCACCACACGTTGGGTCAATTAGTTGAAGTTAAGCAGTTTGATTTCAGTTTGGCGGAATGTCTTGGGAGCGCCCAAAGCCGGGCCATTGCAATCCAAAGTTCTCCATCACTGCTCCAAACATAAATGCATGGGAAACACAGGAAATAAATTATACAGCCCAGTGGCACAGCTAGTAGAGCTGTTGCCGCACAACGCCAGAGGCCCAGGTTCAATCCTGGCTTGGAGCTATCTGTGTGGAGTTTGTATGTTCTTCCTGTGACCGCATGGGTTTCCTCCAGTTTTCTCTCGCATCTCAAAAATGTGTGGGTTTGTACGTTAATTGGCATCTGCAAATTGCCCCTAACATATAGGGGGTGGATGCAAAAGTGGGATAAGAAAGAACTACTGTAAATGGGTGATCAATGGTCCACCTGGGCCAAAGGGCCTGTATTCAGGCTGTGTCTCTAAACTGAACAAAATATTACCATGAGACCCTGATGCCGAAGTCCAAGGGTGGCTCATGCCAGGTAATGCTTAGTCTAATTACCAGAAACAAAAATAGTCCTTATTGTATTTCATTCTGGAAAAGACATCATGTGACACTTGAAGAGAAGAGTATATGAATTTCTAGCTGAAAGTGAAGGGACAAGAGATGTCAGAAGCTGGAATCTGGAGCAACAAACGATATGTTGGAGGAACTCGGTGGCCCAAGCAGCGTCTGTGGAGAGAAGTGAACGGATAATGGATCCTGACCGGAAACATCAACTGTCCCTCTCTCTCCACAGATGCCTGTCCTGCTCAGTTTCACCAGCAGATTATTGTTTTAGCTCCAACTATTCATTCCCTTAGTTATACAATCACAATTCCTTATCGTGGAGCAAATCAGCACAGAAGAAGCAAGTAATTTCCTTAAAAGGACGAATCATTGCAAACTGTACTGAATACAGTTTACAAAAGACCGATATTTAGTCACTTTTCATCATAATTGTTCAGATCTAACATATTAGCAGAAACGAAAACAAAAAACCTGCCTGTAACAAAATCTGTCAATCAAGACATAGCCATTAGCCTGCAAAATTTGTATACTCTAAGATACATTTGCTTTGACATCACACAGTTCAACAATGAATTTTCTTGGCTCTCTGTGGCTTTGCAGCATTAAATGGCTTTCTGAAATTCTATTTGCCAAATACCTTTTCCTTCCTTGAAATGATTAGCAGCTAATGTTCAACAGCCCGTCAAGGAACTCCAAATTTATTAAATTAAATTTCCATCATCTACTGCAGACATAGTTGGTCAAGAAATTGAGACAATTATTTCCCTTATTTCTCCATAGTATTTTACTTTAATACATGTTGCTGTAAAAAGAGTAACTGATGTAACTCGATGGTTAGCCGAAGCTGGCTTTTTTCATTTCATTTCATATATACAGCGCGGAAACAGGCCTTTTCAGCCCACCAAGTCCGCGCCGCCCAGCGATCCCCGCACACTAACACTATTAACATTATCCTACACACACTAGGGACAATTTTTACATTTACCCAGTCAATTAACCTACATACCTGTACGTCTTTGGAGTGTGGGAGGAAACCGAAGATCTCGGAGAAAACCCACGCAGGTCACGGGGAGAACGTACAAACTCCTTACAGTACAGCACCCGTAGTCAGGATCGAACCTGACATTCGCTGTAAAGCAGCAACTCTACCGCTGCGCTACCGTTTCTATTTCTCAATTTCTATTGACAAGGTTTGACAATATCCTCAATGCAGAGTCAAGCTGAGGCATTGATCTACAATGAGAAAAATTGTATTCATTGTTGAATAATATTCAGCAAGCAATTTAGAGATTGGTTTACACATTCCACAGCATTTCCATATTAACACCGAAGCAAATTCTTCACATAAAATAAACTTTTCCAATCTGACTGAAGTGGAATCTTGTTTGTTTAGAAAAGGATATTCATTAAGGTCAGTAATTAGTGAATTGAATCAGAAATATTTCATGGCAAATTAGATTTCAAACAATAGATATATAAACGGTTGTAAACTAGCAACTAGATCACATATAAGTATAGCTACCAAAATTACCATGGTCATCATTCATTCTTTTATTTTCAGAAAAAGGTCTGTTTTGTCATGGAAATTATTGCTTTGCCATCAGGAAGGTGCAACAATATAAGCAGGCACTGCACAAAGGGATCAAAGTAGCCACTGAACCAGAAAAGTGGACAAGGAGAATGCTAATGACATGGAATTCAACAAAACACTGTCCAGATGGGTAATGTACAAAGATCGAAGAAGTAACAGATGCTTCAAGTTACAATTTTAAACCAATTCTGTCAGAAATGTTAACAAATTCTATTGTTATCAGATATATATCAAAGAAAAAAGACATTCATTTCAATTCTTATCCATAGGCATAGTTTCAAACTTCAGCTTCGATATTCAATTGGTATGTCAGCTCAACTTGCAGATATATTAACTGATTGCAAAGAATTAAGTGGATTAAGAAATTAGAGGTTCAAGTCAATTATCTTGATCCTGGAGCAAAACACAAAGCGCTGAAGTAACTCAGCAGGTCAGGCATCATCTCTGGAGGATAGGCATGTGAGGATTTTCAGGTCAGGCGCTTATTCAGACTGATTGTAGTGCAGGGAGAAAGCTGAAAAAGGTGGGGGCAACGTAAAGCCTGGCAAGCGATTGGTGGATACAGGTGAGATGGGATTAAAACACAGGAGTAGTGAAGGAGGGTCTCACAGAATTCCTGTCAGTGAGAGGAGGAGAACTTCTTGAAAGTAGGCTTATATTGAGTGATTTAACAATGGTGCAGTAAACGGAAACACATTAAACTGCAGATGCTAGAATCATGAGCAGAGCAAAGTTGATTGAATTGCTACAATATAGTGTAGTTTTCTATTTCTGTCAGGAATTATTCTGGCTATTTTTCCAGCCAGTCTCTTGTCACTACCACTACTGTTGCGCAATGGGTGCACAATACTTTCAGAACACAGTCAATAGATTTTAATCAAAGTTTTCATGAAATTACCACAAACTTATTTCCACAAAAGGCAATGTACTTTTCACAAACGTTCTGTGATCACTACACCTTCTTGTGTCGTCTGCTCTCTATGAACATTAAATAAATGGAGTCCAACTGTACCTTGTTTTCACGCCACCCCCCCCCCCCCCCTCACAATCATTACGCACGTACCCGCAGACCATAGGAAGCTCTTCGAACAAAGGGAAAAGCAAAAGATTATTGTTCCCTTCTCTGTGCAGTGAATACAGCCAGACAACACACATATGGTTCTCATTAAGCAAGAACTGGATCAACTTCCACTTTAATCACTGAAAAGGGACTCAATTGAAGAAAACTATTTAACATTGGTGGGGGGGGGGGGAGGGGTGAAGAAAACCCTAGTGCGAATTTCGGACTCATAGGAATAAAATTTAATGTTATAGCCAAACTGGCGTTTTTTTATTATTAAAAATACTACATAAAATTTTTAATATCAATGTAGACATTTGGGCAGGAATGGACCATCTATTGACGCCTGCATACTTCTTCACAGGAATCCAGCACATTATGCAAGAGGCTGCCAGTGAAAATATTCTAGGGATTGGTGGGGAGGGGTGGTAGCGAGAGTAAGGAAATGGTTTAGCTGATTCCACTGATAATCAGGGGACATTTGAAAGAGTTGAAACAAAAAGAAAAAAATTATGTTATTAACAGAATTTCAGTTTCGTTTATTGTCACGTGTACTGAGGTACAGTGAAAAGCTTTAGTTACGTGCTATCCAGTCAGCAGAAAGCCAGTACAAGATTACAATCAATCCATTTACAGTGTATAGATACGTGATAAGGGTATAACGTTTAGTGCTTGGCAAAGCCAGCAAAGGTGAAACTATTCTAAAGCAGAAATATACCAAAAAACTCCTTTTAAATTAACTTCAGCAAATCAAATAACTGATGCCACATTTTATGACTGCTGTGAAACCAATACATGAAATGCATCTGGCCCCATAACTCATGACATGCAGAATGCTCTGGAGTCATTGGCAACCGAGGAAAGCATTGCCACATGCTCTACTGAAATGACAACGAGTCGTCAGTATGATCAACACAATGGCCTTAAAGCAGTTTCATGTAGGCTTTGCTTCAGTATAGATTGTAGACAACCAGCCCACATGAATCAGTGCCTACTGTCTGCATGACCTACTCCTGTTCTTTACTCGAGTAGAATTCTTTAAAGAAATTCCAAAAACTGGGCTCACTTGATTGCAGAAGGGAACCAACCATATTTGATGGTACAAAAACAAGGAACCCGTGACTGCCCCTCAGAATCAAAATTAAAGCAACTTTAACATTATGGACAGTCATTTTAATAATAGTTTTTGACATATCTGAAAAGGAAATAACTTGCAAGGGCGCAGCGATAGAGTTGCTGCCTTACAGCACTCATGGCGTCGGAGACTGGGGTTCCATCCTGATTATGGGTGCTGTCTGTACGGAGTATGTACGTTCTCCCCGTGACCGCGTGACTTTTCTCCGAGATCTTTGGAGGTTGAATTAATGAAATTAGTTGTTTTCCTAACAAGAGAACAAAGTATGCCTCCTTGGTTGTAAGGTATTTAGAATGACCGAAGGCTCTGAAAGGTGCAATGTAATTTTAGATTCATTTAGTTTAGAGATAGAGCGCGAAAACAGGCCCTTCAGCACACCGAGTCCGCACCGACCAGCGATCCCCGCACACTAACACTATCCTACACATATTAGGACAATTTACAATTACACCAATCCAATTTACCTACATACTTGTACGTTTTTGGAGTGTGGAAGAAAGCAACCTATTTGTGATATTTTGGGTTGAACGTGGCTAAGGAAAACAGAAGTAATTTCTTCGTTTCTCAGCTCAGTTTCTCAGCAATTCTGAGCAAAAGTAATAAAAGGAAACTTAAAACCTTGATTATATCTACCAAATGTTTGCAATATATTCCTCTAGTAATTATATGCAAATTACATGCAAAGTTGTATCTTGATATTATGCAAATCACACAACATTGCAGTGACTGAAATCTTCCAATCAGACATTTAAATAAATTCAAACATCCACTGGCCCAGTAGAGAATGATCTCTTAGAGATCATTTTTCGACAAGTAATGTGACAGATACATACATTATATGTTCTGTAGCTCAATTATTTCCGTGTTCTACAGTTTTGTTGAAATGCAAATTACTTAGAGGACCAATTTTACAAAAATCTGGTTCCAATGATTAAGCATAAAATTACATCAACAAAACAAACTGCTGCAGGAACTCAGCAGGCCAGGCAATATATATGTAGGGAAACGTTTCTTGGTTGAGATTCTTTATCTGGACTGAGAGAGCAGAGTTTAAAGGGAGATAGCCAGTTTAAAGAGATGACAGTGAGGGGTGTGGCACGAGCTGGCAAATGATGATAGGATCCAGGTGAGGAGGGGTTTATTGGCGGATGGAGTCAGGTGGAGGAACTCTGCGTGGAGAGCTGGAGCTGGTAGTGGAATCAATAAAGGGGTACAAAAGATGAAATCTGATAGAAAAGGAAGGTGAAGCAGGGAACCAAAATAAGGAGGTAGGGAGGGCAGGAGGAACAATGGTGGGAGGCGACCCAGGTGGAGAATTGGGCAGCGAGTAGATGGAATGGATTGGGAAGGAGAGGATAAATGGAGACATAAAGCTGCTAATTATGTTATCTGTTAAGAAAGTGCAACCAAATGAGGGAGGAAAAGTGGGCCCATGGGAAGTGGGGTGAGGTGTTAGGGGATCCAATGCATGACATGACAGGACAGCAGTGGAGACAGTCAACAGCATCAAGTTCCTGGGCCTACACATCTCTGAAAGATCAGTCGTGCACCCAACTCCTTGATGCAGAAGTTCAAGAAAGCTCACCACGCATCTACTTCCATAGAACCTTGAAGAGATTTTGCAGCCACCAAATACACTAGCAAACTTCTAAAGGTGTACGTAGAGAACATACCAGCTGGTTGCAGTAATTCCAACACTCGAGCAACGGAGGCTGCAGACCTTGGTGAATGTTGCCCAATCCCGCACAAGGAATGACCACCGTACAATTGAAGGGATCTAATATCAAACACCTACACCACCCTGGCCATGTTGTTATTTTACTGCAATCATTGGGAAGGTGGTACAGGAACCATTATTTCTAAGTTCAAGAACAACTTCTTCCCATCAGACTCTTGAACTATCCTGCACAACTCTAACTACAATCGAGCTACAACCCAACCTCAACGCCGAACTACTATGGATCTCAATCTACTGAGGTTGCACTACATCCTCTGACTTGCCCTATCCTGGTCTGATTTACCTAGAATAACTGGTATTTTTTTGTATATGCATTTGTTGTGTTATTGCATTTAATGTGACCGTAAAGCTGCAGCGTGTAAGAATTTTGGTGGTCTGATCCCAGTTCAGATGACAAACACTTTTGACTTTTCAATAACATAAATAAAATCCAAGTTATTGGATTACTTCCATGACACATACAGAGAAGCAAAAAGCAAGGATCAAATACAGATTCAAATATTTACAACAAAAAGCGACAGCATTGACCCATTCCAACAAAAGACATACATGATTCACTACACATTAAATGTTCGTTCTCCCGGAAAGAATCAGCACAATGATAATCTGCTTTATGGAGGCAAGTTAGATTTTGAAAAAAATTATTTAGTCACAATCTGATGCAAGTTAGTATTAACATTCCCTTGCATTAGGGAGAGAAATAGGTCACATCACTTTAAGTATTCCCTTTCCAAAATTTTCAATCTTCTGGGTAATATCTCTCATGTATCATATTCATTTCATTTTCCAATATGCTACAATAAAAATATATTCTTCCATCATTGGAATACTACTGGAAGTGAAAGCCTTAAATAAAATGTTGACTGAGGAGCTGAGCACAGAAATCTACAATCAGTAGTTAGAACTGGCTTAATTTTGTACTCTGCTTCAGAAAATTCTGCTCCATCGAAATCAATGGAACTAAATAAGGGAAGTAGGCAACAGGGTTCAGGCATTATTGTAATGTGCATTTCTGCAAGCAGTGTTGTCTACATAATGCAGCTCCCACACGGAGAGTCAGATGACCTTAGCCTGGAGTGTGGTCACCACATGTTGAACAGCTTCCCATTAGCTCTTAAGATTAGCAAAAAGCACAAAGGTGCTGGAGTAACTCAGCGGATCATCTCTGGAGAACATGAATAAGCCATGTTTTGGGTCAGGACTCTTCTTCCAACTAATTGCATAGGGGAGAAAGTTGGAAGAGAGGTGATGGCAGGACAAAGCAAGGCATGTGATAGGTGGATACAGATGGGGGCGGCCACACACAAACTAGAGGAACAGCAACTCATATTGGGTAGCTTTCAACCTAACGGTATGAACTTTCAATTCTCCAATTTTAGGTAACTAACCTACAAACAACCTACCATTTTTTTCCCCCTTCCTCGTCTCTTCCCTGGGCCACACTTGGATTTGCACCTATTTTCCCCTTTTATTCCTATCTCTGGCTTCATAGTTCGCATCTCTTCTTTCCTTATCTCACACTTTTTTCTCTTTTCATCTCTGGCCTATGTCCAATCAACTGCCTATGACAACCCCTGCTTACCTGTATCCATCTCTCACTCACCAGGCTTTGCCCGGCCCCCTCTTCTCTTCCAACTTTCTTCCCGCCAGTCCACCAATCTCCATCAGTCAGTCAGTCTGAAGGGTCCAAACTTGAAACACCATCTATCCATGTTCTCCGGAGATCCCATTGAGTTACACCGGCACTTTATGTTTTTAAAACTTTATCCTTTGTACAGCCCATACTAATATAATAACTATATTTGATATTACACATCAAAACTGCAATACAACAAATTGCATATATACACAAAAAATATTTAAGTTGAATATATTTCACCAGAGGCTAATTATATGGGACAAAACCAGGAACAAATGCAAATATAGTTGATGGTTTTTTGGTATAGAAGAACAAAGAGAACAGTGACATTAGAAAAAAAAATAGACAATAGCAAAATACAGCAGACCAGTGGACCTTAATTTCATTACAGAAACAACCCAGTAACCCTAATTATATAGAGGTTGTTTAAAAAGCCTGATGTTGAGTGCAAGCCTTTGCTCATCCCTGTAGTCAGATTTCAGCACAAATTTAGCTTGCGTGTAAAGAAAGAGCCTGATCAGTTCTCAGATGTGCTCGTCTTCATAATTCATCCTCCTGGGAAAAGCTGCCTTGCTGAACAAGAGGTGATTGCAAAATTAATTTTCCATTGGCAGAAGCGAGGGGGAAAGTGAAAGATAAAAAAACAACTCTGGATAACAATACTTCTCAGTAGATTAAAGATTAAAAAATGTTAGCTCCATGATTCAAAACAACTGGCAAAACCATTTTAACAACACAATCTATTCAGAACAGAAAGTCCATTCCAGATTCCTTCCTGTGCAACATTTCTAAAGACACAACAGGGCTGCCTCAGCTTGCATCAAGCATCTTGATCAGCTAATTCCTGGGCAAGTGGGTAACAAGTGTAATGACAAGCATAAGTGAGATTAATATACTCATGTAACAGTAATGTTAGTATGTGCAGTCTGGTCTCCAGCTGACTTGGACTACCTTGCCATGCCACCAAGACTGTACTCTGTCACGTCTGTGTAGTAGCTCGTAAGCTACAGCCACAAAATAAATCCCACATGTACTGCTTTCATTTCGTGGAAAGGAATAATCTTTGACCCCATAGGACTGCCAAAGAAGAATCAAGCAAACAATACACTGGAATAAAGAACAATGTCTACAACACCTTAATATGGAGAAATACCTTAAAGTTCATCACACAAATAAGAAATAGTGGGTATAAATCCAAAAGAAATAACTACTAAGTGGGTTGGCTAACAGATTGGTCAAAGAATCAGATTTAAATGGAAGTTCTAAAAAGATAGGAAATTGGAGTTTTTAAAACATGGATTAAAAGAGGAAGGTCCAGAGAGAGTATGTTTTAGGCAGCTGTAAGTTCTGTCAATGACTGTCAATAATGGAAGAATATACAAGCAACAAGAATAAAATAAAGTAGTTTGTTCAAGGTCGATGGCTTTTATAGTGTCAGAGTTGAGAAGTGATGAAACCATGTAGGGACTAATAAAAATCTAAGACTTATCATTTGAGACACCAAGTCAGGAAGAATAAAGGTCACGGATATAAAATAATGGGCCATAAAAGTTGGATCACTGGATGTTTTCAAGAGAGTTAGATTTAGCTCTTCGGACTAATGGAATCAAGGGAAATGGGGAAAAAGCAGGAACGGGGTACTGATTTTGGATGACCAGCCATGATCATATTGAATGGCGGTGCTGGCTCAAAGGGCCAATTGGCCTATTCCTGCACCTATTTTCTATGTTTCTACCTTTCCTGAACAAACTTAAATTGAAAGTCAGCCAAGAACGCATTGAAGGGTTTGGCTTTGGACAAGTCAAAGACATGAAGGAATTCAACAAGAGATGACCTGAGGTAGGGATGCCAACCATAGGCATTTATACTGGAAAAAATAAAGGTCAATAACTCAGACTGATGAACAGACAGTTTGGTTCAGCCTAGGTTCATGACCAGAAGGGTGAAAGTGTTAGTCAAAATAAGAAAAATCAGGGACAAAAGATCTTAACTTTAGCCTTCTCAATGAGGTTAGCTGGAGGTTGATTTATCCAAGAAATAAAGCAAATCCCACAAATAAGAGGTAATGAGGCAGGATACATGCAAACATGGAAGTTTGGTCTCTTGATGACGTTGTCAAATGAGAGGCCGAAGGGCCGACTGGCCTATTCCTGCACCTATTGTCTATGACAATTTGTCGAAGAAATCTAAATGAATGGGAGGATCACTGGGATTATGACGTGTAAGGAAATAAAAGCTGCTGGTTTAAGATGTTGAGAGTACATAATATCACAATTGGTCTCTAATATGCAGCATTACTGCAAAATATCTGGGCAAAAGAATACTTGCAAATTTCCTCAGAGTATAATTCTTTCAGTCTGGCAGACAGCATTCCTTAGTCTTGGATTGTGTGTGATATAAGCGACTTAGATGTGCAAGGTTTTGAAAGTCATTTGCATGGCAGTCCACATTCAAAGTTCAGCAGGTTGTGATTAAATTAAAATAGCAGCTTCTCTATTGCACTTTAGCCATCCTTTTGGATGTTGGGGCAAAAAAAGTTAGTTCTGGTAAACTATGCATCTTTAATGGAGATATGTCAGCTAAAAGCATCTACAGTCGGATAAAACCCAAATATCAGGCTGCTTTTCATCGACCACATCACAGCATTCAACACTATCCCTTCCAAATTCATCACCAAGCTCCAAGACCTAGGCCTCTGTGGCCCCCTTTGCAAATGGATCTTTGGCATCCTCATCAGCAGAAATCAATTAACAAAGGTGCACCTCAGGCGGCATGCTTAGCCGCCTGCTCTACTCTCTATACACCTGTAATAGTGTCGCGAAGCACAGCTCCAATGCCATCTATAAATTAGTCTGTGATACTACTGTGGTTGGCCAAACCACCAGTGGTGATAAATTACTGTAAATGAGAGAGATAGAAGACCTCTCAACAACAAAATATCGGACCATTAAACTGATCGTAATCCTCAGAAAGTGGAAGTCGTAAGATCACGCGCCTGTTTTTATTGGTGGGTCGGTAGAGGAAATGATATCAGTTTCAAATTCCTGGGCATTTTCATTGCAGATGACCTTTTCTAAGTGCAGCACATAGATACAAGCACAAAGGCAGTACGACAGCCCCATAACTTTTTTAGAAGTTTAATGAGATTTGGCATGTCTTCGAATACTTTAAAGAATTTGCAGATATACTGTAGAAAGTATCTGACTGGTTACATCATGGCCAGGTATGGCAATTCCAAAGCACAGGAACACAAGAGGCTATGGAGAGTGTGGACTCAGCCTGGTCCATCACGGGTACAGCCCTCCCCTCCATTGAAAGCATCTACATAAACCACTGTCTCAAGGTGGCAGCATCTACCATCAAGGATACACACAAGTAAATTAATGTAAACATTTATAACTAATGGAATAAATATAGGTAGTGGGATTAGTTAACAAAGTAAATCATTGGATAAATAAATTGTCAACAGGTTGCTTTCTGCAGTTTGATTCCCCAAATCTAACACTATTCCCAATTACTATTCAATGCAAGTACTAATGAATCACAGAAACTCAAATCAGAGGTCAAAACCAGATGACTTTCTATATTTGTTTTCCCATAGTATCCTATTTTATCACCTGATTACACTTCCTCCCACTGAGCTTCCTATTAAAGGCTCGCTGCACATCTGTTCCAATGATCCACTATTCATAGCTGTGCTTGTAGCGTGTTTTCCCTTTTCCTCAAACATGAATCACCTTCTATCATTAACAGGTTATTTGTCCCTATTCTTGTTCACAAGGATGTATACACAAATTGCCTCCTCTGTTTACATAATAAGTGTTGCGCCATCTCAGAAACACCCCACCCTTCAACCTGGTGAAGGATCTCTACCTGAAATGTGACCTATTCCTTCTCTCCAGAGATGATACCTGTCCTGCTGAGTTACTACAGCATTTTGTGTCTATCTTCGGTGTAAACCAGCATCTGCAGTTCCTTCATACACACCCTTCAACCACCCTGTGCCTCACCTGTGGAAGAGTCCACAGTTCCCAGATTGACCTTGTTAACTTCCAGAAATCTGTAAAACCAGGGTGGAAGCAAGACATCTTTGATGCTGAGGGACAGAAGAACCACCATTAGAAACGAATTACCAAATTGACTCTTGAGAGAGTGTCAAGCTCTGTGCAAAGAAAATGAGAAAAGTAAGTGCGAGCGAAAGAAAGGGAGATAAACAAAAAGCTATTCCTTCTGCAGGGTCAACCCAACAGACCAAATATTTAGTTAACAATAGCAATGTCAAAAAGCATGATGCAATTCCAATGAAACCTGAGGCAACATTTCCAATTAGCCTGGAGTTAATGACACCAATGCCACCCTGTTTTCAATGCATCTGCTTCTGAAATCATCTTCCATGTCTTTGGCAGCTGTAGCTCAGTTGGCAGTGCATTTGCTCCCCAACTTACGATGCTTCGACTTGCGCTATTTCGGCTTTGCGATGGTGCAAACGCTGGGCATCGGCAGCGAGCCGCAGCTCACTTCCGGCCACATGATCAGGTGTATTAAATGCATTTCAACTTACGATATTTTCGGTTTACAATGGGTTTCTCGGAACGTAACCCCATCGTAAGTTGAGGAGCACCTGTAGTCTCATCTCTGAATCAGAAGACAAGTTCAATACCATCCCTCCCACAAACACTGTCCACTATCTGAAATATTGCTTTCTAAACCACAAATAACCTATTGACTCTGAGCCTCTACTTATATTTAGCACTGACTACCTACTTGCACCTCCATAAAACATTACCCAGTGCTAACCAGATTTCAATGCATCTGCTTCTAAACCCATATTCCATGCCTTTGCCAATTATGCTTCAGATGGCTGCACTCGGAATTAGGGGTCAAATTCAATTTCAAAACTCGAACACTATATTTTCAGATGAAACAATTTCAACAGTTGGTATGGAGTACTGCACTACTGATAGTGCAGTCTTTCAGGTATGATGTTCGCCCAACATTCAGTCTGCTACCTCAGAAGTAAACTTATTTTGCAATGAATGAGCTGCGTGCTGTGTCAGTTGACATTGTGCTTTTATTTGCATTAGGATTGCATTGGCGGTAGAGTGTCACCTCTATTGGTTTAAGTTGATTAGCACCAGAGTGATCTATCAGGGTGCCCAGTACAGTTGTTATAGCATGCTTTATCTGGTCACTTGTCCTAGTGTGCAGTCACTGCCAGGCATCATTTGACAATCATCCTGCAATGGCATCTTGAGACCCTGTTAAAACACTTTTAAAATTCAAAACATCACTGCACACAACATTGTGCAATCAAAACAGTGAACCAGAGGAACAGAGTTTGGAGAGATAGGGATGGGTTTTTAGGCAGGTTGAGGTTACAGACACGAGTGTGGATAAGGTCATAAAATGAATTCAGCATAGGATGAAAGTTTTAAATTTTGGCCAAGGGAACTATTGAAAACAATGTTGAAGGTTATTTGTCCAATCATTGGACAAAGTCAGCATGGACTTATGAAAGGTAAATCGTGTCTGACGAATCTTATAGAATTTTTCGAGGATGTAACTAGTAGAGTGGATAAGGGAGAACCAGTGGATGTGTTATATCTGGACTTCCAGAAGGCTTTCGACAAGGTCCCACATAAGAGATTAGTATGCAAACTTAAAGCACACGGTATTGTGGGTTCAGTATTGATGTGGATAGAGAACTGGCTGGCAGACAGGAAGCAAAGAGTAGGAATAAACGGGTCCTTTTCAGAATGGCAGGCACTGACTAGTGGGGTACCACAAGGCTCAGTGCTGGGACCCCAGCTATTTACAATATATATTAATGATTTGGACGAGGGAATTGAATGCAACATCTCCAAGTTTGCGGATGACAAGAAGCTGGGGGGCAGTGTTAGCTGTGAGGAGGATGCTAGGAGTCTGCAACGTGACTTGGATAGGTTAGGTGAGTGGGCAAAGACATGGCAGATGCAGTATAATGTGGATAAATGTGAGGTTATCCACTTTGGTGGCAAGAACAGGAAAGCAGACTATTACCTGAATGGTGGCCGATTAGGAGAAGGGGAGATGCAACGAGACCTGGGTGTCGTGGTACACCAGTCATTGAAAGTAGGCATGCAGGTGCAGCAGGCAGTGAAGAAAGCGAATGGTATGTTGGCATTCATAGCGAGGGGATTTGAGTATAGGAGCAGGGAGGTTCTGCTGCAGTTGTACAGGGCATTGGTGAGACCACACCTGGAATTTTGCCTACAGTTTTGGTCTCCTAATCTGAGGAAAGACATTCTTGCCATAGAGGGTGTACAGAGAAGGTTCACCAGATTGATTCCTGGGATGGCAGGACTTTCATATGAAGAAAGACTGGATAGACTCGGTTTGTACTCTCTGGAATTTAGAAGATTGAGGGGGGATCTTATAGAAACTTACAAAATTCTTAAGGGGTTGGACAGGCTAGATGCAGGAAGATTGTTCCCGATGTTGGGGAAGTTCAGAACAAGGGGTCACAGTTTAAGGATAAGGGGGAAGTCTTTTAGGACCGAGATGAGAACGTTTTTTTTTTCACACAGAGAGTGGTGAATCTGTGGAATTCTCTGCCACAGAAGGTAGGTGAGGCCAGTTCATTGGCTATATTTAAGAGGGGTTAGATGTGGCCCTTGTGGCTAAAGGGATCAGGGAGTATGGAGAGAAGACAGGTACGGGATACTGAGTTGGATGATCAGCCATGATCATATTGAATGGCGGTGCAGGCTCGAAGGGCCAAATGGCCTACTCCTGCACCTATTTTCTATGTTTCTATGTTATTGGGTGTGCAAGATTAATTGTGGAATAGAATCTAGGTAAAGTGAATTCTGTGTGATTTGGTTTACAGAGGGTGAAGGGCTTTCCAGGGTTGTCAAGTTTGAAGATGATAAAAGCATGGGTAAATTGGGATTTATTTTAAGTAAAAGCCAAGAAACTAGAGCACAACCCAAACCGTCTTTGTATGTAAAATGTTTAGCACCTATGATATTTGTGATTCTTTGCGTAACCACCTTCCCACCTTTGAATGGAATCTACAGTGCCCTCCATAATGTTTGGGACAAAGACCCATCATTTATTTATTTGCCTCTGTACTCCACAATTTGAGATTTGTAATAGAAAAAAAATCCCATGTGGTTAAAGTACACATTGTCAGATTTTAATAAAGGTCATTTTTATACATTTTGGTTTCACCATGTAGAAATTACAGCTGTGTTTATACATAGTCCCCCCATTTCAGGGCACCATCATGTTTGGGACACATGGCTCCACAGGCGTTTGTAATTGCTCAGGTGTGCTTAATTGCCTCCTTAATGCAGGTATAAGAGAGCTCTCAGCACCTAGTCTTTCCTCCAGTCTTTCCATCACCTTAGGAAACTTTTATTGCTGTTTATCAACACGAGGACCAAAGTTGTGCCAGTGAAAGTCAAAGAAGCCATTATGAGACTGAGAAACAAAAATAAAACTGTTAGAGACATCAGCCAAACCTTTGGCTTACCAAAATCAACTCTTTGGAACATCATTAAGGAGAGAGCACTGGTGAGCTCACTAATTGCAAAGGGACTGGCAGGCCAAGGAAGACCTCCACAGTTGATGAGAGAAGAATTCTCTCTATAATAAAGAAAAATCCCCAAATACCTGTCCGACAGATCAGAAACACTCTTCAGGATTCAGGCGAGGATTTGTCAATGACCACTGTCCGCAGAAGACTTCATGACCAGAAATACAAACGCTACACTACAAGATGCACACCACTGGTTAGCCGCAAAAACAGGATGGCTAGGTTACAGTTCGCCAAGAAGTACTTAAAAGAGCAACCACAGTTCTTGTGGACAGATGAGACAGAGATTAACTTATATCAGAGTGATGGCAAGAGCAAAGTATCGAGGAGAGAAAGAACTGACCAAGATCCAAATCATACCACCTCATCTGTGAAACACGTTTGTGGGGGTGTAATGGCCTGGGCATGTATGGCTGCTGAAGGTACTGGCTCACTTGTCTTCATTGATGATCCAACTGCTGATGGTAGTAGCATAATGTATTCTGAAGTGTATAGACACATGCTATCTGCTCAAGTTCAAACAAATGCCTCAAAACTCATTGGCCAGCGGTTCATTCTTCAGCAAGACAATTATGTCAAACATACTGCTAAAGCAACAAATTAGTTTTTCAAAGCGAAAAAATGGTAAATTCTTGAGTGGCCAAGTCAATCAACCGATCTGAACCCTTTTATACCCTGAGCATGCCTTTTATATGCTGAAGAGAAAACTGAAGGGGACTTGCCCCCAAAACAAGATGGCTGCAATACAGGCCTGGCAGAGCAGCACCCGAGAAGACACCCATGGTGATGTCATGGTCATGGTGATGTCCATGAATCGCAGACTTCAAGCAGTCATTGCATGCATAGGATATGCAACAAAATATAAACATAACTACTTTCATTTACATGACATTGCTGTGTCCCAAACATTATGGTGCCCTGAAATGAGGGGGACAATGTATAAACACAGCTGTAATTTCTACATGGTGAAACCAAAATGTATAAAAATGGCCTTTATTAAAATCTGACAATGTGCTCAACCATATGTGATTTTTTTCTATTACAAATCTCAAATTGTGGAGTACAGAGGCAAATAATTAAATAAAGGGTCGTTGTCCCAAATATTATGAGGGCACTGTAAATCTCAAACTGCAACTGCTGATAGAAAGAATGTACATAACTGTGCTCTAGAACATTTTGTTTAACTGTGTGGCAGTATTCCATACATTAAGGGAAAAATGGCTTCAAATAGCCACAAATTTATATTTTGCTCTGCATTGAAATCAACAAATAAACTTCAAGTAGACTATCAATCTTTGGTCTGAAGAGGCTCAAATACTGAATATTTTACATGACTTGCATCTCACAGCCGTAGATACTGTAGCCACCATAAAATTGCAAGTAGTTAACAATTTTTGCCCAGAATCCTGCATAACAAAGTAATTTGGAGCATGTTACGGCAAATCCTTGAGGCACCTTCTGTCTGCATAGCTTTCAATCACTATCGCTAAAGGCATCAGACAAGGGAGGTCATCCTGCCTTAATGAAGCCGAGACCTTTACCAACAGCAGTCTCAGATTTCATTACCCCTTTCCACAGTTTAATATACTCACAAATCATTTTCATCTAGAATTACTAGTCACGAATCCTCAATGTTGTTGGCAATGTGTTCGTGAATGAAAATATACAAAATTCTTTTCAGGCCAGGTTCCAATCTTTGGGTATTTTGATGCAAGTCAGTCAAAAAATATCAAATATGTTCAAGACACGTGAAAGATTCAAAGTGTTAAATCTGTCACACTAACAGAGAAGAATCCAACATATAAAACTGGTAATTGATCGGGCAGTTATTCCTATGTTTGCAAAAAGGTCAAAATAATCGTTGATAAATCAGATTCATCAGAAAACAGTGCCCTGTACACAATGTTCAATAAATTTTAAATTGAACTGAATCATGATCTTAAAATAGAGGATTAAACAAAGAAGCCACTGCACACTTCAAATGAAACAATGGTGAGGATAACCAATATGAAGAAGCAGCTTCTACCTTAGCAGATTTTACAATACTGTAGATGAAGCTACAGTACTTGGTGTGAAATAGATAACCAAATAAATTATCATCCTGAGGGAAAGAAACACAGTAGTTGTATCTTGCATTCTAAATTGCTATTATAAAATCCCTAAAGTTTTGATAATCTGGAATGGACACTCACAGTAGAAATGTGCATTAGTTAACCAATATCTGTCAAATTTTGGACTGACTAAATATCCCGCATTTCAATTCTTACATTGATGTAATATAATTTTTTGCCAATGTCTCATTACCAATTTTAGCAGCAGCATCCCACAAACCTGACTCTCAAGCACAATTAGAGTCAACTGGCTTGCAAAATCAACAACCCTGGTTTAAATCAAAGGCAGACACAAAACGCTGGAGTAACTCAGCAAGACAGGCAGCATCTCCAGAGAGAAGGAATGGGTGATATTTCCAATCGAGACCCTTCTTCAGACTGATGTCAGGGGAGTGGGCGGGACAAAGATAGAATGCAGTCGGAGACAGTAAGACTGGTGGGAGAGCTGGGAAGGGGGAGGGGATATGAAATTTCCCTCTCCTTCATCCCCTCCCCTTTCTCAGTTCTCCCACCAGTCTTACTGTCTCCGACTGCATTCTATGTTTGTCCCGCCCATTTCCCTGACATCAGTCTGAAGGGTATCGACCCGAAACGTCACCCATTCCTTCTCTCCAGAGATGCTGCCTGTCCCGCTGAGTTACTCCAGCATTTTGTGTCTACCTGCAAAATCAATAATCCAGTGTCTGTGCCCGTGATTATTGATCAACATATGCAAATGTTAGTTGTATCCGATGCCCAACCTCTTAACTGATACAGTATATTCAATCATTTATGTTGGTTAAAACTAAAACTGTACAAAATAAAAAGTCAGTGTATGAGGTTTCTCGTTTTGGTTCCCCAAATATCAGCAAATGAACAAGTCTGTCTAACCAATGCTGCATTCCATTCATTTTGGTGTGATGAGGATTGGTGCAAAAAAAGGAAAAAAGACACATGCTGAAAATCTTTGCCAAATACAATAGAATTTAAATACTCAGTGTAATTCGGAATTAAATTTGTAACATGCTACGATAAATGTTCTTAATGACTCATAAGAAAGAAATAAAGGGGAAAATGAATATGATTAAAAGTGCTTGGTATTCAGCCTTCTGATATTACTGCAATTTCAAAGCAGGCCACATTGTTTATTTTACTGGCATGGACACAAACACTTCTTTGTATTGCCAATTTCCACATCATTACTGCAATTACAATTTACACTCTGCAGTCAAAAACAGATGTAATTTTCATTAACAAAACAATAAAATTGATGTTGAAATGTTATCAAAATGTCTTTATTCCCTCTGAAGCTGATAACATAGCATTTACAGATGTACATTTTTAAAATTATTTCCTTTATGAAATGGTGGATGTGACAATAAACAAACAGTACTGCCATTTTTAAAGCACAAAGGATTTTCAAAGATCAGGAGGGTGTGTCAAACCTCCAACCACCCACCAATTACAGAAGAAGGGAAACAGAAGCAAATTGTAATCAAATTTCCATTTATAATGCAGGAGACACTTAACTACACATCCAGATAATGACTGTGTTCTTTAACTTGCAATTCCAAACCCTACATGAAGGGGATACATGAAAGATGTAAATTGTGTAACCTACAAAAACAGCAAAACAGTTACAGTATTTCACAATCAGGGCAGATCACAGTAAAGAGATCTTGATTTCTGACATGCATAAATATTTGTGACTTAAATGTTTGAATATTTTTGCACTGACATTTTTGAGTGAGTCAGCTACTGAGGTCTGGGGTTCTCTGGTAGGAACAAACAAAAGCAATAAACCTTTGTTTGGTAAATTATACAAAATGTTGTAGAAGCAAATTCATCCCATGTTTCCTTTGTCAGAATCTTTGCCAACTACATGAATTGTTTCAAGCATGAATGTAATTATTTACAGATTAATTATACCTGGAGTCTAAAAACAGTAGTCAAAATTAATCATGTAAAACAAGAATTTCACCACCTTGCTGTAGAATTTATATTTTTTACATTTTTTAAATCACCTTCTGTTGAATGAAATTAAACCTGTTCGGATTTGTTGAAGTTGAAATCCTCTAGAAACATTTCTTACTTGCTTTTTAGAACACTTATACCACGAAGTACACTCTCGCTACTACCATCCACAATAGTATGAAAATTAACCCACTCCAGTTAAAAATAATGGAGAATATTCTCGCGTCATCTTAAAACAGCCTACTTTAAAAGGCCTGCTGCAAGGGAAAGAGGTTAAAAAAATTAAGCGCTCGGTGCTGTTTCCATTATAAGCTAACACCAATATTTCATTTTAACCATTTATCTACCAAATCAATACACCTATAAAAACTGCAATGAGAGGAATGAATATATGTGGCTTCACTGTGGATATATCAGGTACAAATTCAACTGATTCAGATGAAAAGCAGTGTTACTAAACAGAAATGTACGACACCAGCCAAACGTGTGAAATTGAATAGCGCCAATCACTACCTATTTTCGTGGGGTGGGGGATAGCCAATTGAGGCAGATGATCCGTTATTTGGAATGTAATTTAAGACCATCGATCCCGCAGGACGATGCACCAAAAATGTGCAGACACAAATCATCAGGTTGCAGCAGATGGGGAACAGAACAGATTGCGGCGGTCACTGCACACGGCAGAAATGTAAACATTCAGGCTATTGGCTTCCCATCATTTCTGAAAACACTGTTCCAAAATGATTAATGCATTGAATCTCCTCCGATCCTGCTTTTTCCACAACTACGTATCAATATGAACCCATCACGATTTGCCCACAACAAAAAAGCACCGATGTAACAACACCTAACACTATCCTTAGTCGACTCTGCGTGAAACACGACAGCAGACTACCTCGCCCTCGCCTGGAAATGGAGCTCACAATTTCCCGTTGATCCTGCGCGTGCCCCAGGCTCCAACAACAATTAACTTTAATGAAATTTGCCCCGTCTATAACATTACGACCTCTGCTCTGCAAGGCACCAGACGCCAGTTTACAGCCACATTTCACGGACGTGTTGTAATATTCAATGGCAAAGGCGCCCGTCACCTTCACCAGCTCTGCGTGTTTTCATCAGTCCCGCTATTCATCCATCTCCCTCTCTCTGACAGTCTCTCTCTGTACCCGCCACGCTCCCCTTGTCCCCGGCTTCACCAGACCCCCCCCCAGTACCCCATCCACCTCTCAACCGTCCTGTATCGATTTTCATCGTAGTAGTATTTGGGAAAATTAAATGTTTTTTGTTGAAGTGGCGCAGCGCTGCTGCTGAATGGCAATCGGCACCATTACACCGCAACCAGCAATAACCCCACGTTACATTTGTTTCTTTTTAAAAGGAGCATTTCCTCAACTCAAGATTGGTCTCCGCGACCGCTACTCGTTGCATCTTCAGAGCTTTTCTCGTTTACAAGAGACAAATTAAACCCGTCGCGGTTATTTCTCATTCGCACTCACTCACTCCGAATCCGCTTCTATCACCTCGAAAGCAATCTGTCGACAAGGCGCTGCAATTACAGTTTACCTCAGGTTGGCTGCCGCAATCCCCGTTGCCCCCTTGTCATGGTGACAGAGAGACGGCGACCCCCCCCCCTTTCTCTCTCTCTACACCTTCCCCCTGCCCGAGCAGCGCCCGGCTCCCACTCACCGCCTGCACCGCTCCGAATGCACGTTCGGCCGCTGCCAGCACAAGGTTCTTCACATTCCGCGCGCCGCGCTGCACCACCGCACCGCACCGCACCGCACCACCGCGCTCTGCTGAGTCCCGGCTCCCACTCACCGCCTGCACCGCTCCGAATGCACGTTGTGGCGCTGCCAGCACAAGGTTCTTCACATTCCGCGCGCCGCGCTGCACCACCGCACCGCACCACCGCGCTCTGCTGCGTCCCGGCTCCCACTCACCGCCTGCACCGCTCCGAATGCACGCTGTGGCGCTGCCAGCACAAGGTTCTTCACATTCCGCGCGCCACGCTGCACCACCGCACCGCACCACCGCGCTCTGCTGCGTCCCGGCTCCAGCCCAGGTTCCAAAAATCACCGCAAGCCCGGAAGAGATTCCCCGCCCCTCTTCTCCCAAAGCAATGCGCAATCCGGCGGAAGTGACCCTCTTCCCAGAGAATGCGTAAACAGTGGGAAAGAATTCCTTGGGGAATTACAGCGAGAAGCGTGTGTGGGAGACAGATGCTTGCGGGAGTACACACAGTTTGGTTCTGAGCCGGCGGAGAGCTTGTTCCAAATGGAAGTTACCGGCGTGTACTTCCATTAAAACATTCGCACCTGTGCAGTGGTGCGGCGATTTGTAACCTCGCCCTTCCACAAAATTAATTTTACTTTCCTTTTTCGAGTTGTATTTCTATATATACGTGAAATCATGAACACACTTTAAAAAAAAAAATTAAGACCTTTCTTAGTGTGTGTGTGAATGATGGGGAAGTTAGCAATTTTCTTTTTGAATTGGAAAATGCAGTGCCTGACCAGAAGCAATATTGCATTAAAAGACAAGAGAATTGGAGACATAATTAAACATTTGAATGGCAAAACGGTAAGAGTCAGATGATAGACAGAATTGGAGCGGAATGTTCATTTGGAAAGGGAGCATCGCCACATTAAGCTGAAGGGCCTTATTCATCTTGTGAAATCCTATAACCATTACCTATTAACTATTAACAGACTAATTATAATTTTGAATATACATGTACAGTATTCGTGTTGTGTAATCCCATAACTGATTAGCTACCAGCAGACTAGTTATAATGTGAATGCATATGCAGAGTATAACAGAAGATCAAACCGAATTAAATTAGATGAGGAAGATGGATATCTGGGACTAATCTAATAGAAGAAATGAAATACAATTTCATCATGTGAAATTATTAATAGCCAAACATTCATCTCAGGATCAAATATGACAGCAGACTTCCACACTGTAATGGATTGGCTAGGCTCCTACCTGAAACACTGTTCACCCAGTGACAATGTCAGACAAGCAGTTTTACAATTGAAGATAGTGAAGCAAACCGAAAGAGTTGAAGCCAAAGTGAAACTAGTTATGTTGTGTTTTTGGATCCTGCTGCAAAGCGACATATGCAGATGATTAAGGGGAGGAAGCTACAGATAGAGTCTTGTTTGGGTAAAGTTGTGGTTTGGGTTGGAAACTAGAGGTAACAGGACAGGGCTAGGAAGAGAAGCCCATGATTTTCTGACTATAATTAGATGAATAAAATGCAACTTGAAGTTTGACTGCAAAAGATGGCTAACAGTGGATGTAGGAGCCATTTATGTTTAGGCTAGCTACTGTTGGCATATTATATTATTTTGTCTAGATATATCCTGCCGCATTATTTTGGACATTTGGGGATGGTCATTAGATGCACAGGGTGGTGTATATATATGGGCATAAGGGACAGGGAGTGGCAGACACAGGGAGGGAGAGCATACAGTTCTCACCAGACCTGGGAATAGATCTGGACAGACCAACGACTGGACAGACCTGGGACTGAGCAGCCAGCTACAACTTGCATGCAAAATAAGTAAAGCCTGGTATGTTCATCTCCATTTGAGAGAGGAGTGGAAGGAAAGACTAATGATGACAGTGACCGCGTGCATTTTCTAGAGCAATACAAAAGAGGGCATCCAAAAGATTTAGTCCGTAGCTGCCAACACTTGCCTCCAGCCCAGGGCTATCAAAGAGCAAAAGATCTGCTTAAAGAGCATTTTGGTAATGAACATTAGATTGCCACTGCATATATGGTCAAGGCATTTGTCTGGTCAGTAATCAGATCAGAGGATGTGAAGGCATTGCAAGCGTTCTCACTGTTCCTTAGAGGTTGTTGCAAAGCAATGGAACATCTCACCTATATGGAGGAAATGAATGTCGCTTCCAATGTAAAGACTATCCTTCTAAAACTGCCTAACAATCTCAGAAACAAGTAGAGGGATTGGGCATGTAAGCTAGAAGGGGCAGTGTGGACATCGAGCTAGATTTTCTGACCTGGTAGACTTCATCGAGAAACAAGTGAAGATACTATCAGATCCACTTTTTGGAAACATTCAGGATGCTAAGCCAGTTGCAACTGTCAAAAGCTCTACTTTTGCTAAGGCAAGAGAAAGGTCAAAACTAAGAGGAAAAAATTGTGCAACAGCTGTAATACCTGTAGAAGCACAGGTGCAAGAAAATCTGACACGTGTGGGTTTAAACTAAGTAGTGGGGGGGGAGGGGTTGACAAATTGGGAATATGAAGATGGAGTTAAAGGGGAAGCGAATACAGGAGAAATTGCAAAGGACTCTTGAATAAATGGGAAGGAAAGTTCTAGATGGGATAAGAGAGTAAGGTCCAATGGTGAGAGGAGAGGTGCATACCGAAGAGTGGGTGTGAGAGGGGATGTGAATACCGAAGTTAAAGTGTTGTATTTAAATGCGAAGTATAAAAAATAAAGTGGATGAGCTTGAGGCTCAGTTAGACATTGGCAAGTATGATGTTGTGGGAATTACAGAGACATGGCTACAAGAGGACCAGGGCTGGGAACTGAATATTCAGGGGTATACGACCTATCAAAAAGACAGACAGATGGGCAGAGGGGGTGGGGTCGTTCTGTTGGTAAGGAATTATATTCACTCCCTTGCAAGGGGGACATCGAATCAGGAGATGTAGAATCAGTATGGATAGAAATGAGGAATTGTAAGGGTAAAAAGATCCTAATGGGAGTTATGTACAGGCCCCCAAACAGTAGCCTCGACATAGGGTGCAAGATGAATCAAGAGCTAAAATTGGCATGTCGCAAATGTAATGCTACGGTGGTTTTGGGAGATTTCAACATGCAGGTAGACTGGGAAAATCAGGTTGGTACTGGACCCCAGGAAAGGGAGTTTGTGGAGTGCCTCCGAGATGGATTCTTAGAACAGCTTGTACTGGAGCCTACCAGGGAGAAGGCAATTCTGGATTTAGTGTTGTGTAATGAACCTGATTTGATAAGGGGACTCAAAGTAAAAGAGTCATTAGGAGGCAGTGATCATAATATGATAGGTTTTAATCTACAAATTGAGAGGGAGAAGGGAAAATCGGAAGTGCCAGTATTACAGAATAGCAAAGGGGATTACAGAGGCATGAGGCAGGAGCTGGCCAGATTTGACTGGAAGGAGGCCCTAGCAGGGAAGATGGTGGAACAGCAATGGCAGGTATTCCTGTGAATAATGAAGAAGTTGCAGGATCAATTCATCCCAAGAGGAGGAAAGATTCTAAGGGGAGTAAGAGGCACCCGTGGCTGACAAGGGAAGTCAAGGACAGCATAAAAATAAAAGAGAAGAAGTATAACAGCAAAGAAGAGCGGGAAGCCAGAGGATTGGGACTCTTTTAAAGAGCAACAGAAGAAAACTAAAAAGGCAATACGGGGAGAAAAGATGAGGTACGAAGGTAAGCTGGCCAATAATATAAAGGAAGATAGTAAAAGTTTCTTTAGGTATGTGAAGAGGAAAAAAATAGTTAAGGCAAATGTGGGTCCCTCGAAGACAGAAGCAGGGGAATTTATTATGGGGATCAAGGAAATGGCAGACGAGTTGAACTTTGGATCTGTCTTCTCTAAGGAAGATACAAACAATCTCCCAGATGTTCTAGTGGCCAGAGATCCTAGGGTGACGGAGGAACTGAAAGAAATTCACATTAGGCAGGAAATGGTATTGGGGAGACTGATGGGACTGAAGGCTGATAAATCCCCAGGCCTGATGGTCTGCATCCCAGGGTACTTAAGGAGGTGGCTCTAGAAATCGTGGACGCATTGGTGTTCATTTTCCAGTGTTGTATAGATTCAGGATCTGTTCCTGTGGATTGGAGGGTAGCTAATGTTATCCCACTTTTTAAGAAAGGAGTGAGAGAGAAAACAGGAAATTATAGACCAGTAAGTCTGACATCGGTGGTGGGGAAGATGCTGGAGTCAATTATAAAAGACAAAATTGTGGAGCATTTGGATAGCAGTAACAGGATCGTTCCGAGTCAGCATGGATATACGAAGGAGAAATCATGCTTGACTATTCTTCTGGAATATTTTGAGGATGTAACTAGGAAAATGGACAGGGGAGAGCTGGTGGATATAGTATACCTTGACTTTCAGAAAGCCTTCGACAAGGTCCCACATAGGAGATTAGTGGGCAAAATTAGAGCACATGGTATTGGGGGTAGGGTACTGACATGGATAGAAAATTGGTTGGCAGACAGAAAGCAAAGAGTGGGGATAAATGGATCCTTTTCAGAATGGCAGGCAGTGACTAGTGGGGTACGCAAGGCTCGGTGCTAGGACCACGGCTATTTACAATATACATTAATGACTTGGACGAAGGGATTAAAAGTAACATTAGCAAATTTGCAGATGATACAAAGCTGGGTGGCAGTGTGAGCTGTGAGGAAGATGCTATGAGGTTGCAGGGTGACTTGGACAGGTTGTGTGAGTGGGCGGATGCATAGCAGATGCAGTTTAATGTGGATAAGTGTGAGGTTATCCACTGGTGGTAAGAATAGGAAGGCAGATTATTTTCTAAATGGTGTCAAGTTAGGAAAAGGGGACGTACAATGAGATATGGGTGTCCTGGTGCATCAGTCACTGAAAGGAAGCATGCCTTCATAACAAGAGGAGTTGAGTATAGGAACAAAGATGCCCTTCTGCAGTAGTACAGGGCCCTGGTGAGGACGCACCTGGAGTACTGTGTGCAGTTTTGGTCTCCAAATTTGAGGAAGGATATTCTTGCTATTGAGGGCATGCAGCTTAGGTTTACTAGGTTAATTCCCAGAATGGCGGGACTGTCGTATGTTGAAAGACTGGAACGACTAGGCTTGTATACACTGGAATTTAGAAGGATGAGAGGGGATCTTATTGAAACATATAATAATAATAAGGGGTTGGGCACGTTAAAGGCAGGGAACATGTTCCCAATGTTGGGGGAGTCCAGAACAAGGGGCCACAGTTTAAGAATAAGGGGTAGGCCATTTGGAATGGAGATGAGGAAAAACCTTTTTAGTCAGAGAGTTGTAAATCTGTGGAATTCTCTGCCTCAGAAGGCGGTGGAGGCCAATTCTCTGAGTGCTTTCATGAGAGAGCTATATAGAGCTCTTAAGGATAGCGGAGTCAGGGGGTATGGGGAGAAGGCAGGAACAGGGTACTGATTGGGAATAATCAGCCATGATCACATTGAATGGTGGTGCTGGCTCGAAGGGCCGAATGGCCTTCTCATGCACCTATTGTCTATTGACAACAAATGGAATGAAAAGAAATGTATCTACCACCAATTCTCAAGGTCCTTGTTAGTTCTGTAATAAAAGTGGTCACACATTCGGGTGTCCACAGATCAGGAAGAAGGGGCACAGATAAAAGATAGACTTCTTAAAGGAGAAGGGAGTCTGTTTTGGATGTTTGAAAATAGGACACATGAGCAAAGACTGCAAGAGTTGTTTGACTTGTGATGTGTGCAACCAAAATCATCCTGAAATACTTCACATTGAACAAATGGACAAAGAAAAGAAAGCAGAACATACAGAACAGAATGAGAAACCAATTGTGAGTAATGCTGTTCTCTCACCTCATGTGTAGGCATATTTGGGCCGGTGATGAAACCTGCATCTTCTCCATTGCACCAATACAAGTGAAGAGCCACAAGGGGAGCACAGTGTTGCAAACATATGCATTTTTGGATCATGGAAGTTCATCTACCCTATGCACAGAAAGCTTGATGAGAAGGCTGAACATTACAAGACAAACGACCAAATTCTCTCGCGTACCATGAACCAAGTGAAGCCTGTCATCATATCTCAGGTTTGGAAATATCTAGTCTGGACAAAGACGATTTTAATCAACTATCTGATGTGTTCACGCATAAGACCATGTCTGTTTCTCAGCTAAACATTCCCAGACAGGAAGACCTGATACAATGGCTTTACTTGAAGGATATCAAGATTCCTGAAATAGACTCTGGCATTGACCTACTCATCGGGACAAATGCTTCATAGGTATTGGAACCTTGGGAGCTGGTCAACAGTCAAGGGGATGGACCATACGCTGTGAGAACCCTACTGGGGTGGGTCATCTATGGTCCCCTGAGAAGAGACAACGACAGCAGGGATGTAAATGGCTGCCCTGCTGCTGCTGTCAATCGAATATCCATTGCAAACCTAGAGGAGCTACTGGTCAAACAATACAATCACGACTTCAGTGAAAGAACCAGCAAGGAAACAGAGGTAATGTCCAGAGAAGATGTAAAGTTCTTGGACATTGTGAATCGTTCAGCAAGGATGACAGATGGACACTATTGTCTAGACTTACCTTTTAAACAAGAAAACGCCAGCATGCCAAATAACCGTTGCATTGCAGATCCCTTGGCAACACCTTTAACTTAAAGAAAGTGAGAAGAGTAAAAAAATAAGTTGTTGAGGGTGAGGATAAGTTTTGCGAGGCAGAGGGGAGTGTTGGTAGAGGATATCTGATTGGGTCTCTGTTCATGGAAGAACCTGAGGGCCTTGAGATCTTCCTGGTAGTGAATAAATGTGTTTCTGTTCAAAGAAGAACAACTCAATGACAATGCAGACCAATCATTTTAGAATCGGGGATGATTGTTTGCATTGACAGTTAAAAGTGTACTTACTTTTAGAAGAGCAATACTGGAAAAACACGGAAAGATAGCCAATATGCAGTATATCGTTCCAGAAAATAAAGCAGGATAAAGTGAATGATTAAAGGAATTAATATAAAATACCTTCTAATAACTGAAATGGGGATTCTCAACTGTCTGATTTTCCCATATTTATCACATTTACATAATCCAGAGCTACTGATAACATTATCTGACAACATATCCGGTCATCTCCGAACCAATAATAATTTCCAACCATTCGTCTTGTGCTAGGTATAGGCTGCAACATGTGAGATGTTTTGCTCCTGTTTCAACTGATTGTAACATACCAGATCCTGAGAGACTTTGATGTGATGGATGTGGAAAAGATGTTTGCTTCTGGGGAAGAATCTAGACAAGGTTTGCTGTTTAAAAATAAGCATAACCTACTGTAGACAGAGATGAGGCAAAAAACAATTCTCCCTGAGGATTGTGTGTCTTTGGATTCCTCTTCCTCAAAGGGTGGTGGGAGAGAGTCCGAATATTTTTAAGGTTGAGATGGATAGATTCTTGAAAAGCCAAGACATGGAAGATCATGGGGGTAGGCAGAAATATAGAGCTGAGGCTAAAATCAGACCAGCCACGATATTATTGAATGACAGAGCAACCTCTAGGGGCTGAGAGGCCTATTCTTGCTCATAAATCTTATATTTATACGTTTACTTACAAATGATATGTATTCTACATTTATTTCTTAAAATGGCAATATTTTTATTTTATGTAATTACCTAATTCATTGCAGGGAAATATCTCCAATGCAAACATTTATAAATTAATACATAGGTGAGAATTGCTCTAATGAGATAGAAATGCAAGTATTTATTGAAAACTTTCCAACGGTTACAGTGTCCAACCCTGAAAAAATATATAGTGGCACTGATTTTATATAAGAGGGCTCCACTGGTTTGCGTGGGTAACCTTTGCATGCATAGATTCAGAAGATAAAATCCTGCATTATATGATGTTTTCCCTGCCCCCTCTCCACACATGTCTATGGGGAGGATGGAGCTTTAGTTATAATCTTCCCCTTCACAGGCAAATACCACAGTTATCTTCAATGGCCACTAAATAACTGTTAAATGTACTTCTGTCTTCGTTATATATTGCCACTGGAGTATAATTACATGGAAAATTACACCAGGGACTAGACTTTTCCACTGGATGCTGAGAACGTTAATGCTGATAGTAACATATTTTTCCCTTCTTAACTTGGCACATATTGCACAATCTAATTCTTCACTAGATTCATAGTCCCACTGGTAATATTGATGGTCATGCCTTAGTATTTCCATTAACGTTTTAATTAGGAGGTATAAAGTATTTCTTCAATCTTTTCATTAAATTTTCATTGCTTCTGACAGGTTTTATTAAGACAAATATTACAAAGGTTCGAGTATCTTTCCAGTAATATATAATGCAGACAGAAGCACATGTAACAGTCAGTGGCTATAGTGGGCGACAGCAATGTTTGTCCGCACTGGGGCGGTTTACAGCCAAACCTTTAATCCCCACCCCACACATTCAAATGCAGATAAAGGGAAATGCATGTATAATGTTGCATTTCTGACTCTTGCTATTTTTATTTACCTTGATTTAAGCATACAAGAGTCACCCATCCTCAACCATGGGGTCTGCTCTATGACATAAACAATGGTTTAATCTCAAAAATATATTTTAATTTCTAAATCTTTCAATTGTGCACATTTCTTTGCAATGAAGTAGGTGAATTTATTGTGTTAAAATATTATCATTATAAGAAATGAAAAGCAAATTCATTTTTGAAAAGAGTTTGCACAATAAGATTCAATTGAATTCTGAGTATCCACGTTTTCACAATTTGCACGATTTCCAAGAGTTCAAACAGTTTGTTGCAAATTGCCAGCTTTGCACTGGCCAATTAAAACATTGTTGAGTACTTTTGATTGATTTTTCACTGACTGTAATCCTTCATCCAGCAAGCTAGATAGTTATTCTGAGTTTAGTCATTTTCACACCATGTTGGAAATTGCAGCAGCCACTTTGTACATAGCAAGCATTCACAAACATCAATGTCATTAATTTGTTATTGCAGTCTCGTAAGGTCAGGATACAAGGAGATTCTCCTGCCCTTTGAACACTACTTTTGAATGATTCACATCCGACAGGAATTGATGCTAGGACTTAAATATTTGTTCTGAAAATGACCTTCATTATAAGGCACAATTCTTTGTCTATGAAATTGAGGCTATCTTATTTTAATTGTCTCATTTGCAGATTTATGAATGGCAGAGTAATTTATGTCAGTTGTTAACAAAAGTATCTTCAAAATGTAAAGGCTGGTGATTTGTACCTCCAGGCAAATTTAGGTTCACTGCTGAGAACGGACCCGGCAGCCGCCACGAACAACCAGTGGCCCACTGAGAACAAGGGCGGACCCGGCGACTGACGAGAACGAAGACCTGGTGGCTGATGAGAATGAAGACCCGGCGGGCTGCCCTCGGCCATGTGCGGCGGCAGGCCTGGTTTGCCGCTGCGAAGAAGGGCCTGGCGAGCTGCAGCCCTTAGGGGGAAGCTCGGAAGCCCCAGAGAGTAGAGGGGGGAGCCGCTGGCAACGACAGACACGTGGAGTGAGCCATTCGGAGAGGGACCAGGGTATTACCTCCAGCGCCTTCAAGGTCGGCAGCAGGAGGCGCTCCCAGGACACAGAGGAGGTTGTGCGAGGAGAGGGATATTGGGTCGTGGGCCTGCAGCAGCCTGGGGCTTGCCTGGATCAGGAGTGCTCCAGTACTTCCAGCATGTGCACCAGACCTTGTAGCTGTAAACTGCCTCAAGAATGACAACTGTGCATTTGTGGGTTTGCATAAGAAAATCATTGCCGTGCATACATAACAATATAGAATAATTGAACCATACAGAATGTTGTCATACTGTGACCTGCAAGCTGCATCACTCAGACACATCACTTAAATTGGAACAATCTTGAGGCAAAGTCTAGAAAGGACTCGCCTCTACTTGCCTTCCCTCTCCCTCTCCCTCTCTGTAATGCTGCCCTAGTCACCAGAGAACACTGTTATTTCTCACCAGGTGGATCTAATAAGTTCAGCAGCTATTTACAAGATCTACACTAAAATAGCTGTGTTGCAGTTGTGCTATAAATATGTCTGATAAAATCTTATTCATAAAACAGCAGAAAATCATAGCTGAGAAATTGACAAAATTTAAAACTGGTAAAAAAAAACCATTCCTTCTGGCTTTTTTGCTGATCTTGATAATCTGTGCTCTGCTTTACAAGCAGGACATTAAAGGCAACTACAATGAAGTGTATTAGGAAACCAATGAACAATTCATTTTTTTCTCTGAAGGCGATAAGATTTTGTTATTTAAGATTGGTAATGCCACAGACTGTCTTCCATACCATGGCAACAAATGTCTATTTAAATTCAGGTGTTCACAGAAATGAAGAAATTGTTGAGCAGTTGATTAGATCCCTGTTTGTTCCAACAACATGCATGTCTTCAATTGTTTTAATACAGTGAAACATGCCAAAATTCTTCACAGTACTGATATTATACAGAAATTGCTAAAAGTTAAAGGAATCATTTGGCAAGTGATGGTTACAGAATAGGGCGGTATAGTGGCACAACGGTAGAGTTGCTGCCTTAGAGCGCCAGAGACCCGTGTTCGGTCATGACTACAGGTGCTGTCTGCATGGAGTTTGTATGTTCTCCCGGTGACAGCATTGGTTTTCTCCGGGTGGTCCGGTCTCCTCCAACACTCCAAATAGTACGGGTTTGTAGGTTAATTGGCTTCGGTAAGTTGCTAAATTGTCCTTAGAGTGCAGGATAGTGTTAATGTACGGGGTGATCGCTGGTTGGCATGTCGTGTTTCCGCACTGTATCTCTAATGTCCAATGTGAAGTCTAAATTAGTTTTAAAGGAAGAAGAGGTGGGTAGTCTTTGGACTTAGAATGACATTGATGAATTGGTAAAATTGTAAGGGCAATACCACATGGAATTTAATCCGGTAAGCATGAGATAATACATATTGTGAAGACCAGCAAATCTAGGACAAACATAATGAACGGTAGTACCCTAGAGAATATCATATCATATCATATCATATATATACAGCCGGAAACGGGCCTTTTCGGCCCTCCAAGTCCGTGCCGCCCAGTGATCCCCGTACATTAACACTATCTTACACCCACTAGGGACAATTTTTACATTTACCCAGCCAATTAACCTACATACCTGTACGTCTTTGGAGTGTGGGAGGAAACCGAAGATCTCGGAGAAAACCCACGCAGGTCACGGGGAGAACGTACAAACTCCTTACAGTGCAGCACCCGTAGTCAGGATCGAACCTGAGTCTCCGGCGCTGCATTCGCTGTAAAGCAGCAACTCTACCGCTGCGCTACCGTGCCCACATCCATGAATGCGTGAAGGCAGCAAGGCAGGTGGTTAACAAGGCCAATGGAATATTTGCTTTCATTAATTGGGGGATAGAATATATGAGTATGAAGTTTATGGAAGAGCTTTATGGAAGAGGTAGTTGGAATCTGGAATACACTGCTTGAGGAGGTGGTGGGAGCAGGGACTCTCATCACATTTAGCAAGTACTAGACCCATTGGGCCCAAACCTCTCCTGCATTGGTGCAGCACCCTCTCCTCCCCCCTACTGCTTCTCATTTTAATCTTCAAATATTCTGCAATTATTGGTTTTACATCAGTAAGTATGAAGAGATTAAGGGAATCTATCACTTCCTTCTAAAGATTTATTGAACATATATTCAAAAATGACACCAACTGAGTATCCTACTTGTACCTATATCTGCTCTGCTGCAGATTTTGTTGCACACTTTAATTAAATCATTTGCTGAAGTTAGCTTTTAAACTATTTATACTGGCAGCACTATATTCTCCTACCTTATTTTGCTAAAGGAAATGAAAGCCTTGGTTTCCCCTGAAAACTAATACAGTTGCTTCCTCTTCCTTCACTGAATCTAAATAAAGACTCAGACATGTTACTCAAACATTTACACTGACACATTTTGTGGACAAAAATATACATGTTGATCCCATGAATGAGGATATTTATAAGTAGAATTTACTTGCCAAGCCCATTGATTTTTATTTCATTCATCTTTACTAAACATGAGTGTTCCAGACAGGACTGCAAAGTGCATGAATAGCAATCTAGAGGGTAATATTGACAAATATAGTAGAAAATGTATTTTTTGTTGAAGAGGTCATTTTCTTTCTCAGTGCTGCAATAAAGTTGTATGAACATTTGCAAAGCAGATCCACAACGATAAAGCAAGAATAAAGGCATTCATAATTTAGATGCTAACATCCAAAGATACTATGAGACCACTCTCTGCATCTTTCTTTCTTTCATTCACCAAGGTACTGGAGGATCGCTGGTTATTTCAAAGTAACCAAAGTAACCTACAAAGCCCTCCATAACCTGGCCCCATCCTACCTGACCGACCTCCTCCACAGGCACACTCCCACCTGCACCCTCCGCTCTGCCGCTGCCAATCTCCTATCCCCCCACATCCGGACTAAACTCAGATCCTGGGGGGACAGGGCTTTCTCCATCGCTGCTCCCACCCTATGGAACTCACTACCCCAAACCGTTAGAGACTCCCCCACACTCACCACATTCAAAATATCGCTGAAGTCTCACCTGTTCAGTACTGCCTTCAACCACTGAAGGTCACCTCACCTTCTGTCTCCTTTCTCTGTTCATTTATTTATTTACTTATTTATCTATTTATTCATTTCCCTATGTTCTCAAAATCTCTGTAAAGCGTCTTTGAGTATATGAAAAGCGCTATATAAATAAAATGTATTATTATTATTATTATTATATTTGTATTAAGCAAGAGAGTTTACAGAGAGATAGATACACATTCTCTGCTACATGCCTACGATCATAGAGGCAGATAGAGACATTCCTGAACATCTAATCAGTGGTGAAATTCTTTACATGATACGTCCAATATTACATAAGCTGTAAGATTTCCATGGTTCCAGCAATAATACAAAGCACAAGCAAACATCACAACAATTCAGTCTCTGCACTTTGATCTTCTTGATATTCAGATCCACAAATCTGGTCCTCAGTGTTTTCTGTTCACACTGGGCTTGTTACAGAGCTGGTGTTCTCTTTCTGTTAGTTTTGTGGTGCATTCTCCAACACCTTCACATCTTCAAAGTCTTCCTAAGATGGCTCCTTGATCTTTGGTATGGGTTATCCCCTTTTGCAAGTATTATTTGGGATGTAGTATCCTTGACTGGTTAGCATGCAACAAAAGGTTTTCACTGTACCTTAGTACAAATGACAATAAACTAAACAATAATGAGTAACCTATGCTTTTTTGTTAAATTCAGTATTGGGCTGTTGGAGGCTTCATGCTCACAGTGCTTCTAACCATTTGTGAAGGTTGGTATTTAGCAGGTGTGGCATGAGTGTGGCTGTCTTCTTTTAGACAACTGCATTCTTCCATCATTTTTTGAGGGGGGAGGGGCGGAGAGGAAGGGGCAGAGAGGGGTGGGCGGAGAGGGGGGAGCGGGCGGAGGGGGAGGGCGGAGAGGGGAGGGGAGGGGGCGGAGGGGGGGGAGAGGCGAATACTCTTGTCCTTCATTATAAGTAAATGTATCATGTGAGTTCACTCTGTTGTAAGTGTTGGTATAGTCATTGTCGACACAACGTCATCCCCAATGCCACAATAGGTATAAAAAGCTTTGGGATTTTCTTTAATCCAACTCGCCAAATCCATTTCATGGCCCCTTTTGGTCCTTCTAATAGTTAAGTTCTTTCCTCCTTTCTTTATTTTCCTCAACGGCTGAGTTTTTTCCCCCAAAGATTCTGATTCCTTGCATGCCCTTCCCTTATGACTGAATTTACAATATCCTACCCTCACTAGTACGTGACACCAGGCGTAATCCAAAGATTACTACCCTCGGGATCCTGCTTTTTAATCTTCTGCTCTCTATATTCACCTCACTGCACATCATCCTTATTCCTACCTATGTCATTTGAGCCAACATGCACAACAACTTCTGGCTGCTCATCCTGCCCTGTGCAACTGTTTGAAGGCATCCTGAACCTGGCACTAGGGAGACAAAACACCATCCTGGAGTCTGGTTTAATGCCACAGAATCTCCTGTCTGTGCCCCCAACTAATGAACACTACGGCTCTGTCAGACGTTATCCTTCCCCCACTGTGCTTCGGACCCAGGCCTAACACCGTGGACACAGCTCCAGTTCTTTAACACGGTTCTTAAGGAGCTGCAACTGAACAAACTTACTGTAGGAGTAGTTGACAGAGGCACCGAAAACCTCCCTGGCTTCCAACATCCTGCATTCCACTATCCAACCTACCAAATCTACAACACCAGAAACCTAGGAAGAATTGCCCAGAATACCAGACCATACTTTAACCAGCTTTTACCATTTTTTCAGCTCTCTCACCTAAACCTCTGGAGTCAAAGCCTCAGTGTTGCACATTCACCAACACAGTTACTCCCAATAGGCTGCGCCACTAAACTTGGATGAAGGGATTAAAAGTACCATTAGCAAATTTTTGGTCTCCAAATTTGAGGAAGGATATTCTTGCTATTGAGGGCGTGCAGCGTAAGTTTACTAGGTTAATTCCCGGAATAGTGGGACTATCATATGTTGAAAGACTGGAGCGACTAGGCTTGTATACACTGGAATTTAGAAGGATGAGAGGAGATCTTATCGAAACGTAAGGGGTTGGACACGTTAGAGGCAGGAAACATGTTCCCAATGTTGGGGGAGTCCAGAACAAGGGGCCACAGTTTAAGAATAAGGGGTAGGCCATTTAGAACTGAGATGAGGAAAAACTTTTTCAGTCAGAGAGTTGTGAATCTGTGGAATTCTCTGCCTCAGAAGGCAGTGGAGGCCAATTCTCTGAATGCATTCAAGAGAGAGCTGGATAGAGCTCTTAAGGATAGCGGAGTCAGGGGGTATGGGGAGAAGGCAGGAACGGGGTACTGATTGAGAATGATCAGCCATGATCACATTGAATGGCGGTGCTGGCTCGAAGGTCCGAATGGCCTCCTCCTGCACCTATTGTCTATTGTCTATAAACACTCCCTTTTGTGTGGGAAAGAACTGCAGATGCTGGTTTAATTCCAAGATAGACACAAGATGTTGGAGTACCTCAGCAGGATAGGCAGCATCTCTGGAGAGAAGGAAGGGTGACGTTTCGGATCGCGACCCTACTTCGAACTTTTATTGGCTGCTGTCTCATCATCAGCGAATCAAATGCCTGCTTTTCAAATGTCCCTCCTTCACTTGAAACAAAGCCTCTCATCAGTATAAACAGCTTTC
Source organism: Rhinoraja longicauda (assembly GCF_053455715.1). Taxonomy (NCBI): domain Eukaryota; kingdom Metazoa; phylum Chordata; class Chondrichthyes; order Rajiformes; family Arhynchobatidae; genus Rhinoraja; species Rhinoraja longicauda. Next base: position 67,488,830 of record NC_135953.1, on the reverse strand, counting down.
TCTCCACTCTCACGCCATTTTTCAAAATATCTTCTCTCTTAAGATGGTTGCTCACCAACTCTGTCCTTGACTTTTGAAGACAAAAGAAAAATCAATCTCCCACAGTTCTGTACCTTCTCTGCCTCTTATGGGCAGCTGCATCTGGTCCTCAGACAATTAAACACCTGCTTTTCAAATGTCCCGCCTCATTTGAAACAAAGCCTCTTGAACAGAATAAAAGAAAATATCAAAACATATGCATGTAGAAATGCTAATTACAGGAGATAAGTGTAATATAAGAAAATAACTGCAGATGCTGGTACAAATCGAAGGTATTTATTCACAAATTGCTGGAGTAACTCAGCAGGTCAGGCAGCATCTCAGGAGAGAAGGAATGGGTGACGTTTCGGGTCGGGACCCTTCTTCAGACTGATAAGTGTAAAGTCTATTGCAAGTTAATATTTAGCAGTTTATCCTGTTATTCACTTTTCTCAGCTCGGTCTCCGTTTCTCCATCTGGATTTGCATTTTAGACTCTGTTTCTCCGTATTCCTCTGCCTCTGTTTTGCATCTAAATATGTTACTTTCCACAGACAGCTAATTGGGACTAATTTTAACAGGGACCCAGTGATAAATTCCCATGTCAATTCAAAGCTCATCCATTGTGGAAAAACAACGACTGCAAAGCATTTTAAAATCATGGACTCTTTAAATGATTCTAGCTGATATCCTGGAGGCAAGAAGGGAAATGTGCCAGAGAAATAATTTGTGATCTTTTGTTAAGAATTCCTGGAGTGTGAAAGCAGGTTGTTGAAAGCAGGATATTTGTAAAATATAATTTGATTGCAATATGCTTTGATGCTACCTTTTGCAGAAAATACTGATTCACGGATAATTCTGGGCGGCACGGTTTAGTAAATGAACCGATGGAGCATAATAAACCTTTCTTGTATTGAAGGCCTTTGAGCCTATGCTTAGAATTAACACTGAATAACAACTAAATGACAATTGTGGCAGAGGAAGTCATTGATCATGATTAGAGAGCATGAAATGTGGTATTTCTGTTCCGAGAGCCAATGTAGGCTAATTATAAATTGTCAGAGACTAAATCTAGGCATAGCTTTCAAAGTAAGAATTTCATTGTTCTGTCTAGGACATATGACAATCAAATACTCTTGACTCTCAAAGTTTCTCTAGAAGTGTTTGCTCTTGGTGCTATCAAGTTTTATGTTTTTCTCTTTATCTTTAATATTCTGTTCTTTTAGAATTATTTATAATTTACTTTAATTTGCTTATTTTTCTATTTTATGAGGTTGAGGGGTTACCATTGGTATATTTTCAGATTTTAGAGTGACATGATATTTTGTGCTAAAATGTGAATCTTTCATCCATCTTCAGTATTCTTGATCCACTCATTGTTAACTACTCATGTGACATTGACTGGCTTGACTTTTTCACTCCCTTCTTGTGCTCTAATCTAAACCAGTCTGAACTTGCAACACACTGTTCACTCAGAACTAGCATCGATATCATCATCAAACTTGCTGACACCAACGGCGCTTCCATTCCCAGCCCAAAATCCCCAAGCACAGACACCCATTGTTTCACCCTGCTCTTGCCATACCACATTTATTTCTTAAGTTTAGGTTTATTATTGTCATGTGTACTGAGGTACAGTGAATAACTTATGTTTGCGCGCCCACTTACATTGGATATGCTGTACATAGTTACAATCAAGCGAACACAAGTAAACAAGGTCGGGCGAAGAGAAAGGTATCAGAGTGCAGAATATAGTTGTGTAGGAAGGAACTGCAGATACTGGTTTAAACCAAAGTTAGGCACAAAAAGCTGGAGTAATTCAGCGGGCCAGGCAGCATCTCTGGAGAAAAGGAATAGGTGATGTTTTGAGTCGAGACCCTTCTTCATACTGAGGGTCAGGGGAAAGGGAAACGAGAGATATAGATGGTGATATACAGTGCCCTCCATTATGTTGGGGACAAAGACCCATCATTCATTTATTTGCCCCTTTACTCCACAATTTGAGATTTGTGATAGAAAAAAGTACATGTGGTTAAAGTGCACATTGTCAGATTTTATTAAAGGGTATTTTTATACATCTTGGTTTCACCATGTAGAAATTACAGCTGTGTGTATACATAGTCCCCCCATTTCAGGGGACCATATTGTTTGGGACACATGGCTTCACAGGTGTTTGTAACTGCTCAGGTGTTTTTTAATTGCCTCCTTTGTGCAGGTATAAGAGAGCTCTCAGCACCTAGTCTTTCCATCACCCTTGGAAACTTTTATTGCTGTTTATCAACATGAGGACCAAAGTTGTGCCAATGAAAGTCAAAGAAGCCATTATGAGACTGAGAAACAAGAATAAAACTGTTAGAGACATCAGCCAAACCTTAAGCTTACCAAAATCAACTGTTTGGAACATCATTAAGAAGAAAGAGAGCACTGATGAGCCCACTTATTGCAAAGGGACTGGCAGGCCAAGGAATACCACAGCTGATGATGGAAGAATTCTCTATAATAAAGAAAAATCCCCAAACACCTGTCCGATAGATCAGAAACACTCTTCAGGAGTCGGGTGTGGATTTGTCAATGACCACTGTCCGCAGAAGACTTCATGAACAGAAATACAGAGGCTACACTGGTTAGCTGCAAAAATAGGATGGCCAGGTTACAGTTTGCCAAGAAGAACTTAAAAGAGCAAAGACAGTTCTGGATAAAGGTCTTGTGGACAGATGAGATGAAGATTAACTTGTATCAGAGTGATGGCAAGAGCTAAGTATGGAGGAGAGAAGGAACTGCCTTGTAGTGGTTCATTCTACAGCAAGACAATGATCCCAAACATACTGGGATCCCAAGCAACAAAGGAGTTTTTCAAAGCTAAAAAATGGTCAATTCTTGAGTAGCCAAGTCAATCACCTGCCATTCATTCATGACTGCTCTAACTCTCTCTCCTAGGATCTATCTATCTCTGTCTTAAATATATAAATATTTACTGACCAAACTCATTCTCCATAATTACTGCTCACCAAAACTTACATGGAATTCAAAGAAGTGCAATGTTTCTGGTGTTCTTTGGTATGGGCACATCTCATGTGGGGAGAAGGCAGAAGAATTGGGTTAGGAGAGAGAGTTAGTTCAGTCATGATTGAATGTGGTATTGCTCTGAATTGTTTGAGAGAAGTAATGCATGTCAGTGATGGGTTGGTTCCACCTGTGTGCAAAGGCATTGTCTAGTTTAGAGACAGTGCGGAAACAGGCCCTTTGGCCCACCGAGTCTGCACCGAACAACGATCTTCGATAGTGTAATACTATCCTACATACACTAGGGACAATTTACATTTATACCAAGCCAATTAACCTACAAACCTGTACGTCCTTGGAGTGTGTGAGGAAACAAAAGATCTCGGAGAAAACCCACATAGGTCACAGGGAGAATGTACAAACTCCGTACCGACAACCACCCATTGTCAGGATCGAACCCGGGTCTCTGGCGGTGTAAGGCAGTAGCTCTACTGCTACGCCATTATGCCACATAGTATGGCTTATGCTTGAGAATTATATTGTTAAAGAAACATATTGGACCCTTTGAGCTGTGTTTGACCTACTGACCAAACTCATTCTCCATAATTACTTCTCACCACAACTTACATGGAATTGGAGGAACTGCAGATGTTGAAAATCTGAAAAGCTGTAGATGCTAGAAACAGTACTTTCTACAGCATAGTCATACAGCATGGAAACAGTCCCTTCCGCCCAATTTCCCATGCCATCCAAAAGATGTCCCACCTGCTCATGTTTGGCGCATATCTCTCCAAACATTTTTTATCCATGTCCCTGTTCAAACGTGTTTTAAATCAATGGAAGAAATAGATGTGCAGATAGATGACCTCTCATTGTGGCCACTTACTTGGGATGGATTCAGTGCCAGGTAACCCACAGACTTATTAAAACTTTAAAATAACAGAAAACAACTGGGCTTTATAAAATGTAGAAAAAAACAAATGTAATAAAATCACTTTGAACATTAAGAAACAATTAATTGAGTAAAATAAAGGAAATAAACAGATAAATTGGTGAATATTATTTTACGTTTTCACTTTTGGCCCACAGGGCTGGGGATGAGGTTGGCACTCCTGCACCCAGTCTAGTTGACACAGTTTACATAGATAAATAGAAAATAGTTGCAGGAGTAGGCCATTCGGCCCTTTGAGTCAGCACCGCCATTCAATGTGATCATGGCTGATCATCCATAATCAGCACCCTGTTCCTGCCTTCTCCCCATATCCCTTGATTCTGCTAGCCCTCAGAGCTCTTTCAAACTCTCTTTTTAATGCATCCAGTGAATCGGCCTCCACTGCGTTCTGAGGCAGACAATTCTACAAATTCACAACTCTCTGAGTGAAAAAGTTTTTCCTCATCTCAGTACTAAATGGCCTACCCCTTATTTTTAAACTGCGGTCCCTAGTTCTGGACTCCCCCAACTTCGGGAACATGTTTCCTGCATCTAGCGTGTCCAATCCCTTAATAATTTTATGTTTTTATAAGATCCCCTCTCATCCTTCTAAATTCCAGTGAATACAAGCCCATTCATTCCATTCTTTCATCATATGACAGTCCAGCCATCCCGGGAATTAACCTTGTGAACCTACTCTGCACTCCCTCAATAACAAGAATGTCCTTCCTCAAATTAGGAGACCAAAACTCAACATAATACTCCAGGTGTGGGCTCATCAGGGCCCTGTACAACCGCAGAAGGACCTCTTTGTTCCTATACTCAAATCCTCTCGTTATGACGGCCAACATGCCATTAGCTTTAGACAATAAACAATAGGTGCAGGAGTAGGCCATTCAGCCCTTTGAGCCAGCACCACCATTCAATGCGATCATGGCTGAGCATTCTCAATCAGTACCCCATTCCTGTCTTCTCCCCATACCCCCTGACTCCGCTATCATCAGTCTGAAGAAGGGTCTCGACCCAAAACGTCACCCATTCGTTCTCTCCCGAGATGCTGCCTGACCTGCTGAGTTACTCCAGCATTTTGTGAATAATCCGCTATCCTTAAGAGCTATCTAGCTCTCTCTTGAAAGCATTCAGAGAACTGGCCTCCACTGCCTCCTGAGGCAGAGAATTCCACAGATTTACAACTCTCTGACTGAAAAGGTTTTTCCTCATCTCTGTTCTAAATGGCCTACCTCTTATTCTTAAACTGTGGCCCCTGGTTCTGGACCTCCCCAACATTGGAAACATGTTTCCTGCCTCTAACGTGTCCAACCCCTTAATAATCTTATATATTTCAATAAGATCCCCTCTCATCCTTCTAAATTCCAGTGTATATAAGCCTAGTCGCTCCAGTCTTTCAACATACGACACTCCCGCCATTCCGGGAATTAACCTAGTAAACATACGTTGCACGCCCTCAATAGCAAGAATATCCTTCCTCAAATTTGGAGACCAAAACTGCACACAGTACTCCAGGTGCGGTCTCACCAGGGCCCTGTACAACTGTAGAAGGACCTCTTTGCTCCTATACTCAACTCCTCTTGTTATGAAGGCCAACATTCCATTGGCTTTCTTCACTGCCTGCTGTACCTGCATGCTTCCTTTCAGTGACTGATGCACTAGGACACCCAGATTTCGTTGCACGTCCCCTTTTCCTAACTTGACACCATTCAGATAATAATCTGCCTTCCTATTCTTACCACCAAAGTGGATAACCTTACACTTATCCACATTAAACTGCATCTGCCATGCATCCACCCACTCACACAGCCTGTCCAAGTCACCCTGCAACCTCATAGCATCTTCCTCACAGTTCACACTGCCCCCCAGCTTTGTGTCATCTGCAAATTTGCTAATGTTACTTTTAATCCCTTCATCCAAGTCATTAATGTATATTGCAAATAGCTGCGGTCCCAACACCGAGCTTTGCGGTACCCCACTAGTCACTGCCTGCCATTCTGAAAGAGACCCATTTATCCCCACTCTTTGCTTTCTGTCTGCCAACCAATTTTCCATCCAAGTCAGTACCCTACCCCCAATACCATGTGCTCTAATTTTGCACAATATTCTCCTATGTGGGACCTTGTTGAAGGCTTTCTGAAAGTCAAGGTACACTACATCCACCGGCTCTCCCCTGTCCATTTTCCTAGTTACATCCTCAAAAAATTCCAGAAGATTAGTCAAGCATGATTTCCCCTTCGTAAATCTATGCTGACTCGGAACGATCCTGTTACTGCGATCCAAATTCTCCGCAATTTTGTCTTTTATAATTGACTCCAGCATCTTCCCCACCACTGATGTCAGACTAACTGGTCTATAATTTCCTGTTTTCTCTCTCCCTCGTTTCTTAAAAAGTGGGATAACATTAGCTACCCTCCAATCCACAGGAACTGATCCTGAATCTATAGAACATTGGCAAATGATCACCAATGCGTCCATGATTTCTAGAGCCACCTCCTTAAGTACCCTGGGATGCAGACCATCAGGCCCTGGGGATTTATCAGCCTTCAGTTCCATCAGTCTACCCAACACCATTTCCTGCCTAATGTGAATTTCTTTCAGTTCCTCCGTCACCCTAGGATCTCTAGCCACTAGAACATCTGGGAGATTGTTTGTATCTTCCTTAGTGAAGACAAATCCAAAGTACCGGTTCAACTCGTCTGCCATTGTTCCCTGTAATAAATTCCCCTGCTTCTGTCTTCAAGGGACCCACATTTGCCTTAACTATTTTTTTCCTCTTCACATACCTAAAGAAGTTTTTACTATGCTCCTTTATATTATTGGCCAGCTTACCTTCGTACCTCATCTTTTCTCCCCATATTGCCTTTTTAGGTATCTTCTGATGCTCTTTAAAAGAGCCCCAATCCTCTGGCTTCCTGCTCTTCTTTGCTATGTTATACCTCTTTTATTTTTATGCTGTCCTTGATTCCCTTGTCAGCCACGGGTGCCTCTTACTCCCCTTAGAATCTTTCCTCCTCTTTGGGATGAATTGATCCTGCAACTTCTGCATTATTCACAGGAATACCTGCCATTGCTGTTCCACTGTCTTCCCTGCTAGGGCCTCCTTCCAGTCAAATCTGGCCAGCTCATGCCTCATGCCTCTGTAATCCCCTTTGCTATACTGTAATAATGACACTTCCGATTTTCCCTCTCAATTTGTAGATTAAAACATCATATTATGATCACTGCCTCCTAATGGTCTTTTACCTTGAGTTCCCTTATCAAATCAGGTTTATTACACAACACTAAATCCAGAATTGCCTTCTCCCTGGTAGGCTCCCTGGTAGGCTCCAGTACAAGCTGTTCTAAGAATCCATCTCAGAGGCACTCCACAAACTCCCTTTCCTGGGGTCCATTACCAACCTGATTTTCCCAGTGTATGTTGAAATCTCCCATAACCACCGTAGCATTACATTTGCGACATGCCAATTTTAGCTCTTGATTCAACTTGCACCCTATGTCGAGGCTACTGTTTGGGGGCCTGTAGATGACTCCCATTAGGGTCTTTTTACCCTTACAATTCCTCATTTCTGTCCATACTGATTCTACATCTCCTGATTCTCTGTCCCCCCTTGCAAGCGAGTGAATATAATTCCTTACCAACAGAGCGACCCCACCCCCTGTGCCCATCTGTCTGTCTTTTCGATAGGTTGTATACCTCTAAATATTCAGTTCCCAGCCCTCTTGGAGTCATGTTTCTGTAATTCCCACAATGTCATACTTGCCAATGTCTAACTGAGCCTCAAGCTCACCCACTTTATTTTTTATACTTTGCACATTTAAATACAACACTTTAACTTCGGTATTCACCTCCCCTCTCACACCGGTCACCATTGGCCCTGACCGTACTCTTTTATCCCATCTAGAACTTTCCTTCCCATTTATTCTAGAGTCCTTTGCAATTTCTCCTGTATTCGCTTCCCCTTTAACTCCATCTTCATATTCCCAGTTTGTCAACCCCTCCCCCCCACTACTTAGTTTAAACCCAGACGTGTAACACTAGCAAACCTACCTGGCAGAATGTTGGTCCCCCTGCTGTTAAGGTGTATCCCATCCCTTTTGTACAGGTCACCCCTCCCCCAGAAGAGATCCCAGTGGTCTAGAAATCTAAATCCCTGCTCCCTGCAGCAGCCCCTCAGCCATATATTCATATCCCCGATCTCTCTGTTCCTGCCCTCACTAGCACGAGGTACAGGAGGCAATCCAGAGATAACCACCCTCGACGTCCTACTTCTCAGTCTTCCCAACTCTCTAAACTAACGTTGCAGTACGTCCTTCCTCTTCCTCCCGGCGTCGTTCGTGCCCACATGCACAACTACTTCCAGTTGATCGCCTTCCCTCGCTAGGATGTTCTGAAGCCGGTCCGTGATGTCTTGAACCCTGGCACCAGGGAGGCAACAGACCATCCTCGAGTCCCGCCTGTCGCCACAGAATCTACTGTCCGTACCTCGGGCAATGGAGTCACCCACTACTATGGCTCATCCCGACTTCAGTCTCCCCGGTCGGGTCTCCTTGCCTGGATTCGCCACCGACCTGTCCGCCGCTCGGACTGGAAGCATCTTCTGCCCCGACAGCTCCCAAGAGGGTGTACCGGTTTGCAAAAGGCACAGCCACCGGGGTCTCCTGTAGTCCATGTTTACTCCCCTTTGAAACGGTCCCCCACCTTCGCTCGACCTGGACCCTTGGCGTGACAGCCTCGCAGTAGGTCCTGTCCAGGAAACTCTCGCATTCCCGGATGGCCCTGAGGTCTTCCAGCTGCTTTTCCAATTCCACCACACGTCCATTCAGGAGCTGCACCTGGACACAGTTCTTGCAGGTGTAATTCTCAGAAGTTCCAGTGGTGTTCCTACCTTCCCACTTCCTGCAGGAAACACACTGCACCAACTTGTCCGCCATTACCTTAGTGTCAAAAACAAATCAGGCTTAAAAACAAGCGTAACCTCCTCACCTCAGCCTCCTCGCCGAAGACTCGCAGCCAAAGTCTCGTACTTTTCCCACAAGGCACTTCCCTCGACAGGGCCGCACCCAGACAGGGCCTGCCTGCTGTACCTGCATACTTACTTTTCGTGACTGATGTGCAAGGACACCCAGGTCTCGTTGCACTTCCCCTTTTCCTAATCTGACACCATTCAGATAATAATCTGCCTTCTTGTTCTTGCCACCAGTGGATAACCTCACATTTATCTACATTATATTGCATCTGCCATGCATCTGCCCACTCACCCAACCTGTCCGTCACCCTGCAACCTCATAGCATCCTCTTCACAGTTCACATTGCCATCCAGCTTTGTGTCATCTGCAAATTTGCTAATGTTACTTTTAATTCCTTCATCTAAATCATTAATGAATATTGTAAATAGCTACGGTCCCAGCACTGAGCCCTGCGGCACCCCATTAGTCACTACCTGCCATTCTGAAAGGGACCCGTTAATTCCTACTCTTTGTTTCTTGTCTGCCAACCAATTTTCTATCCATGTCAATACCCTACCCACAATACCATGTGCTCTAATTTTGCCCACTAATCTCCTGTGTGGGACCTTAAGAGATGTATATTACCTCAGTACTGTGCTAGGGAATACCAACCCAATCACACTCTGTTACTGGACTCCATGTGGACACGAGGGTGATCCAGTATGTCTCACTCACTACTTCCCAGAGTTATCGCAGTCCACCTGGGAGCAGCTGAATGCTGAGCAACTTTTCCAACTATGGAAAAGTTCACAACTGTGATGGGCCTAATGACCTGCTCATGTTCCTATTTCTTCAATCAATGGCATTTTTCGATACTATCCCATATCCCCAATTCCCTTAATACTCAGATATTTTTAAATCTCTGTTTATAATTAACTCAAAGGTTGAGCCAACGTGGACGTCCAGGGTCGATGATTCCAAAGTTTTACTCATGTCCTCATCTCAATCCTACAATCACGATTGTGAGATGGCGACTCCTGGTTTTAGCCTGGATTTGCCCAATGTGCTTTCAGGGTTTTTTTCCCCTGATACTTTAAAACATAGAATATGCAATATGTCAAGAGATATCAAAGAACAAGTTATGCACAAAATTAAATATTCTGCAGTCAAAGTTCAGCCAGCAACTTGGTGGAACATCTGATGTCATATTAAGATAGACAGTGTCATGTGGTGTGTAAATGCTGGAAATGGTAAAGATGAATTCTTATTCTGTGAAGAACTTTAAATAACCAATAAAGAGTCACTGTGTTGTACAGATCAGAAATGTATCTCTCATCTGAACACTGGCCTGACCGCTGACCATTTTGCCCAAAACCCAATTGCCTTCATCAGGAACACATCTCTCCATACCCTGTCTATTCAAGAGCCTGACCAAATGACTGTTAAATGTAGGGAGGTATCTGCCTCTTGCACCTTATCTGGCAGCATGCACATAATATCAACCTCTCTCTGTGTGAAAAATGTTCCTCACTGATCCCCTTTAAAACCTCTCCCTCATGTCTTAAACCCACGTTCTCCTGTTCTAGGGATAACATAGCCTGCCTATCAAATCTCTCCCCAGAACTAAAATCCTCCAAAACAACCAGCAAAGTGGCGAATCTCCTCTGCCCTCTCACCAGTTTAATCACATATTTTCCATCATGTGATGATTAGAACTGCACACAGTTACCTAAAAGCGATCTAACCAAAGTTTTGTAAAGTTGCAACATGACATCCCAACTCTTTTATTCTATGCCCCAACCATCGCAGAGAGCTGTGGATATAGCCTAGTCTATCACACAGAGCACCCTCCCCTTGCCCAACCCTATTAACTCCATCTACACTTGCAGCCTTGGGAATGCAGCCAACATTATTAAGGACCATTTTCACCCTGGTGATTCCCTCTTCTTCTCTCTCCAATTGGACACAAGATAAAAAGCTTGAAGGCACATACCACAAGATTCATGTACAGCTTCTTCCCCGCTGTATCAGACTAGTGAGTGGGGACCTCACATAAATTTGGGTGGAGTTCTAATCTCTCAATCCACATCTTTGTCGACCTTGCACTTACATTTTATTTTCACTTTCTCTGTATCTGTAACGCTTTAAAGCTGTAACATGATTTCTGCAGTCATTGCACATAACTTTGTACTGTATGGCTTGACTGTACTCATGGATAGTATGATTTGAATGGATAGCATGAAAGGACTGTATCAAGATACTGTATCAAGGTACAGTATCTTGGTAGTGTTTCACTGTATCTCAGTACACGTGACAATAATAAACCAAGATCAACACCAATGCATGTTGACCATCAATGGCTTTGTACATGAACACCAAGGGCCTGGTTTGGGAACAGCTCCATCCAAGACCATAAGAAATTGCAGACGTTTGTGGACATAGCCCAGAACATCACAAACTAACCTCCCTTCCATCAACTCCATCTACACTTGAATAGTTGGGGCCCAAGCAACAATCTTTGCAGTTTCCTTTGTTGCAAAGTCATTGCTGGTGCTTCCGCTACAGTAGGTGTATGTTCTGGCTTCAGCAAAAAGTGAGGAACATATCACCTTGTGTGATTATTAATCACTGTGGAAGTCATTAGAAACTCCTCATTTACAAATGTATTGCCAGTATGCAGTTTATGGATGATGTCACACACACGGCACACATTGTTCAAGAAAATTGTCAGTACACGCATCCCTTTTTGGGTATCCTTGTTCTTGTCAATGTTGTTAATAAATAAAGCCCAAGATTCCCAGTGTTTTTTCAAACTAGTTCCTCAAATGGTCCACTCACTTACAACGTATTATGCACGTACCTGTCAGACCTCTCTGTCTGATAGAATTGTGCCATCCAATTACATTGTCTCTTCTCATTTAACTCATCATAAAGTAACTCTTCACATCTGTCAGCATTAAATTCCTCCAGCATCTCATTATTTCCATGAAATCTATTATGATCCCATTCTCATTTCATCATCCCTCCAAACTCTGTTGCATCTGCGGATGTTGGAAATCTTAAATATAAACAGAAAATGCTGGAAATATCTGATGGGCTAGGCCATGTCTATGAAGACCTTGTAAAGGGTCACAGATCTAAAATGTTAATTATGCTTCTATTTTCATACATGGTGCTGACTAGAGCATTTTCTTGTTATATTTCTGGAATCTGTAGGTGCTGGAAAAAAGGTTCTGAAATAATAATATTGTGAAACATCTGGAAAACCAGGAAGGGCTTAATTCTGTACATTTGTGTGATCTTACTCTACGCCAAAGGTTTGGATAGCCTGGTGCACACTTTAGGCAGGAACGTGCACTGAATGTGAAGTGGAATGGAAATGTTTTAATTGGATTTTATTGGACTTCAATGTTATTTAAATGTTGTACCCTTTATCCTTTATCGGTACCCTGTGAAATGGCTTGATTCATACATGTTTTTTTCTTTGGCTGGGTAGCATGCAACCAAAAACTTTTCACTGTACCTCGGTACACATAACAATAATAAAACTAAACAAAACAAGTGACACTTGGACTAGCAGGGCCAGAACACATGTTGTACAAAAACGGCAGACTCTAAGCTGTATTGATTGAGAATTTGGACGTGAATGGTTTTGTAGGCACCATAAAAGGTTTAAAGGATTGGTAGGGTAGTATCACATGGCAGTTTACGAACTTGTCCGGTGGCCTGCATCCTGATGCTCAAGTGAATCTCTGGATCTGAGTCTCAACCTGGAATACTTCTGAAGGCTTCCGGCAGCAACAGTAAACCATCTCTTTCCAAAATACCTCAGCTGACCACACTGGGTCCCTCTGCAATGCCTGCCAGGAGTGTAACCCACACAGCTGAATTATTTCAATAATATGACCTCATCTTGACACTAAGATCTCCAATGAAGTCAACAACCCAGGATAGCAACATAGGATGATTCCCGAAGCTTAGAACAAACTTTATTCTTTGTGACCATGATTCTTGGTCACAATCCTTCGGTCAAACTTTTCATTATAAACACGTGTATATAATACTCCCCTTCAATAGACCTATGTAAAGTTGCAAAAAATGCTTACTTAGTTCTCACCCTCTTGTCGCCATCGTACCTTTTTGCAGTGGTATGAATTAACTGTTTACATTTTTTCCAGGCCAATACTGAATTAAAAATGCATCCTTCATTTCAGGCAATTCACTTCCTCCCTCACGTTCACAAAGGTCTCCAGATGATCCAAAGTAAAAGAAAAACAGGTTGAATATCGTGGATAGACACAAAATGCTGGAGTAACTCAATGGGACAGGCAGCATCTCTGGAGAGAAGGAATAGGTGACGTTTCAGGTCGAGACCCTTCTTCAGACTGGTGTCAAGGGAGAGGGAGATGCATAGATAAGGAAGTGTAAGGTGTGAAAATAGTACAACGGGAATGGAGATCAAGGAAAATATAGTATAGATCATTGTTGGCTGGGAGAAGGCAACAACAAAGCAAACAGAGATAAAATGTAGTCGGGGGCAGTAAGAATGGTCGGAGAACTGGGAAGGGGGAGGGATGGAGAGAGAGGGAAAACAAGGGTTACTTGAAGTTAGAGAAGTCAATGTTCATACCACTGGGGTGTAAACTACCCAAGCGAAATATGAGGTGCTGTTCCTCCAATTTGCACTGGGCCACACTCTGACAATGGAGGAGGCCCAGGACAGAAAGGTCAGTGTGGGAATGGGATCAGGTAGGTTTAGGCGGACTGAGTGGAGGTGTTCAGCGAAACGATCGCCGAGCTTGTGCTTGGTCTCGCCGATATATGGGAGTCCTCTGCCTCACCTGAAAAGACTGTTGAGGTCCTTGGACAGAGTCGAGGGAGGGAGGTATAGGGACAGGTGTTACATCTCCTGCAGTTGCGGGTGAAAGAACCTGGGGAGGGGGTGGTTTGGGTGTGAAGGGACGAGTTGACCAGGGAGTTGCGGAGGGAACGGTCTCTGCGGAAAGCGGAAAGGGATGGAGATGGGAAGATGTGGCTAGTGGTGGGATCCCATTGGAGGTGGCGAAAATGTTGGAGGATTATGTGCTGTATGCGACGGCTGATGGAGTGGAAGGTGAGGACTAGGGGGACTCTGTCCCTGCTACGACTGGGGGGAGGGGGAGCAAGAACGGAGCTGTGGGATATCGAGGAGACCCTAGTGAGGGCGTCATCTATGATGGAAGAGGGGAACCCCGTTCCCTAAGGAATGAGGACATCGGTGGTATGGAACACCTCATCTTGGGGCGCAGATGCTATCATGGGCTGAATATGGCCTCTGCTTTTTTTTTTGGCTGGCATTTCCTACCACTGTTCCCAGTCTTCTAAACTCTCAATTTTGCTATTCCTTAAGCTTGGACCCCTCCCAAAACACATATTGTACTTTTACTGCCTTTGACATTTATTATACATTGGACCCCTCAATCTCCACAATCCTCACCGCAGTTTCCTGCTACCCTAGCCTTTCCACTCTATTTGCATCTTTATGATTGCACACTGTAATACATTTAGCTCTCATGCAATATCTCCCAGATTAATCTAACCTCCAGCCCTGTACCTTCACTCTGCAACCAAAAAATCTTCAACACCTTCTCCTCAGACTCCTTTCTCCCACCAGTTTACCCCCATCATGTACAACTTTCTTCTGCTTTGTCATTGTCCAATCTAGCCATATAGCAAATTGTATTTTAGCTAAGTACCAAGCTGTTTTTTAAAATTACAATATTTTGGAAATAATTGAGTAGTACAAAAAAGCTCAAACACACATTACAAAAAAAGAATTCATTCTACATACTGGTACTGAAATGATCAACTTTTTGGCCAAAACTTCAAAACTATATAGAGGAATTTGAAGAGAAGACTCGTCCTGGTCATGGTTTCATTCTCATAAAGGTTCAAAATGTTATTATTCCCTAGGTATTTAGTTACAAGGCCACTCAAATTACAAATTAGTTCCTATCCTAATAATTCCACATATTAGTTTACAAATGTCAGCTGAAAGATTGAGTTACATCCTTAGATTTTTTGCTTGCTCTTATAGCAAGGGATAAATTCAATAGTCTCGTGGTCCCAGCAGAAATTTGTAATGAATGGGATTGGTGTTAAAGAACTGCTCATCAGGAATCTAGCCCCTTGTTTTACCTAAATATTCTTTACCCACAGGTTCCAACTGGGAGTAGATTGATGGAAGTACTGTTCCTCGAAAGCAATAGGAAGTCTGTATCGATTGCATTACAATGAAGAAATTGCTCCATGTAACATCTGGAAATTATTTTAAATGGCATAGTTGAAGCAGAGGCAATGAATCACAATCATAGGCATTTCAAAAATGTGAAGACAAATTGTAAACAATGGGAAAGAAGGAGTGATAGGCAATGTTGTTGATTTTCTTCTTTAGCAATAACATTATAGAAAATAGTAGAAACATCGGTAAATTAAATCTCGTGAAATATCCATGCATCCCGACCCAAATGCATGCAGCACTTCTAAGCTGTATGATTTATGCAGCCGCCATGGCTAAAATATATTCAACGGCAAAACAATTTCATCCTTATGGCAGAATATTTAGCAAAGTAAAATATCTTGAGGGAGATTGTAGAAGCTTAATGAAAAGCAAACCTGACACTGGGTCAAAGGACACAGTAGGTCACAGCCAGACGTTGGATCCAATACGCCTCTTACACTTTTTCCCTGTGCTATTCCCTCAGCTACACTAATCTTTTATATTTTTACAAGTCCAATCAATCTCATGGGCTTGCTGCTGCAACTGTCCTGCAAAGTGCAGCCGTCCATTAATGGTGACTCGACCTCAGATAGCAGCTCCTGAGCTTCTGCACCACAACCACCCTGATTGCCTTTTGACAACATGTGATATCAAGAACCTTTTGAGCTACTTCTATCGTTGATAATTGATATTTAAAGGCAATTGAAATAGACTTAAGAAAGTTAACAATATTAATATTATTCTGCAATATTTTAAAAAGTAACCTGCTTAGGTTATGGAAATTAAAGGTGAATTAGATAAAAGAAAAGAAAACCACAAACCTGCATTTAGAAACCCCATTCTGTTGAACATGGCCATACTGCACATGCTAACTGTGACTGGTGTAGGTTTGGAGGCTCTGCTCCACTCCATGACTGTACTCATTGCTGAGTCTAGCGATAGAATAGAGGAGCTTCAGTGCATTCTTAAGTTTAGTTTAGTTTAGAGATACAGCGCGGAAATAGGCCCTTCGGCCCACCAAGTCCACACCAACCAGTGATCACCTCACATTAACACTAGCCGACTCACACTAGGGACAATTTACATTTACACAAAACCAATTAACCTACAAACCTGTACATCTTTGGAGCGTGGGAGGAAACCGAAGATCTCGGAGAAAACCCATGCGGTCACAGGGAGAAAATACAAACTCCGTACATGGATCAAACCCGGGTCTCTGGTGCTGTAAGTGCTATAAGGCAGCAACTTTACCGTGCCTCCCAGTGCTCAGTGTTGTAGCAAGCAGAAGTTAGGAATGTACTCATCCATGCAATGTAGCTAGTAATTATGGGGGCTATGAACTTGCAAGTATAATTTTAAACCTCAAATATTGCTCAGAAGTAAACATTGCATGTAAGAAGCTAAGCTATTAACCAACCTGCACACTTCCATAATTTCTCTGACCTTGGCCCATCCCATAGATTTTACTAACCTTGACCACCCTGCTCCCTCCCAATCTCTGATATTCCATGCAATCTCTTGGCTTCTCCTGCAGGTATGAGCACTGATTGGCAAAAGGAAGCTACCATCCCTTGGTAGACAAGATCCCATTGATCCACTTGCTACGCGGTTGCTAGATAAGCAGCCAAGCCTGCTAGCTGGGCTACTATTCCAGTGCACTGGATTAAGAATGCACTGGAGTTTCTCCATTCTACTATTATCCCATCCAAGTTCATCTCCAAACTCATTGTACTTAAGAGTCAGCACTTACCTCTGCAACTGGATCCTCGACTTTGGGACGGATATCAAATAATGATGAGACGGAGTACAGGAAGGAGGTTGAGAACCTCCTAACCTGGTGTCAAGACAACAACCTTTCCCTCAATGTCATCAAGACAATGGAGATTGTGATCAACTTCAGGAAACAAGTGGTATATATACCCCAGTATACATTGATAGCGCTGAAAGGATGGTTGAAAACTTCATGTTCTAAGGAGTGAATATTTACAAAAAGCAACAAAAAAGCTTTTCACATGACAATAATAAACTAAACCAAACTATTATCTAGACAGGAGATCCATGTATAAATAACATCACACATGGCCTTTCATTAACAACACCGCAGAATTTGGGCCAACCTGCATTTCTGGGTTTCTGATCAGAACCTCTCCCTTTAAAACTTTGCCACTATAAAAAAATAGGGCAACAGTTTATGATTATGGGACGTAATTTTCTCTTTGTGGCACCAGTGAAATTCATGAAAACCATGAAGTCATCACGATAGAGTTATATAGCACAGAAACAGGCCCATCGGCCCAACTTGTCTATGCCAACTAAGTTGCCCACATGATCTAATCTCATTTGCTACATTTGGCCAAAATCCAATAAAACCTTTTTTATCCAAAGTTAAATCCAAAGTTGGCACACAGACAGCTTCTGGAAAACGCTTTTAAAGCATAGAAAACCCAGAAGGTGTGGAATACCATGAAAACTATGACAGGGATGTCACACATAACTAAACCTATTGTGACAGACAATGATTTTTGTCTTGCCAATGATTTGAATACCATCTTTACCAGATTTGAATCACTAGATAATTCTGTTAAATGCCCCAAAATACTTAATACTGTTGCACCTACTACCTCTGATAGAATTGTCATCACTGTCGAAGATGTTAGGAAAACATTTCAGTGTACAAATACCAAGAAAGCAGCTGGGCCGGATGAATGCAGCACTTTTCTTTTGAAGAACTTTGCAACTGAGCTGGCTCCAGTGTGGCAACCAATCTTTCAGGCTTCCATGGATAAACAAACTGTCCCTCTGTTATGGAAAGCTTTGCATATAAAACCATTACCCAAAATTCCATGTCCAAAGTTCTTTTGCATTTTAGACCGATAGCCATTACCTCAGTGATTATGAAATCTCTAGAAAGAATTCTGCTCCAATATCTAAGGTATTTATTCACAAAATGCTGGAGTAACTCAGCAGGTCAGGCAGCATCTCAGGAGAGAAGGAATGGGTGACGTTTCGGGCCGAGACCCTTCTTCAGACCCTTCTTCAGACCCTTCTTCAGACTCAGCCAAGCCTGCAAGCTGGGCTACTATTCCAGTGCACTGGATTAAGAATGCACTGGAGTTTCTCCATTCTACTATTATCTCATCCAGGCTCATCAACAAACTCATCGAACTTAAGTGTCAGCACTTACCTCTGCAACTGGATCCTCGACTTTGGGACGGATATCAAATAATGATGAGACGGAGTACAGGAAGGAGGTTGAGAACCTCGTAACCTGGTGTCAAGACAACAACCTTTACCTCAATGTCTGAAGAAGGGTCTCGGCCCGAAAGTGCTGACACTTAAGTTCGATGAGTTTGTTGATGAGCCTGGATGAGATAATAGTAGAATGGAGAAACTCCAGTGCATTCTTAATCCAGTGCACTGGAATAGTAGCCCAGCTTGCAGGCTTGGCTGAGTCTGAAGAAGGGTCTGAAGAAGGGTCTGAAGAAGGGTCTCGGCCCGAAACGTCACCCATTCCTTCTCTCCTGAGATGCTGCCTGACCTGCTGAGTTACTCCAGCATTTTGTGAATAAATACCTTAGATATTGGAGCAGAATTCTTTCTAGAGATTTCATAATCACTGAGGTCACCCATTCCTTCTCTCCTGAGATGCTGCCTGACCTGCTGAGTTACTCCAGCATTTTGTGAATAAATACCTTCGATTTGTACCAGCATCTGCAGTTATTTTCCTATACAGCTCCAATATCTTGTCAGTACAACAAAAGACAAACTTGACCCTTACCAATTTGCGTATAAGCAGGGTTGTGATACAGAAGACGCTGTTGCCACTCTGATTCATATCATATATCAATATTTAGACAGACCTAACACCTCTGCAAGAGCCCTCTTTCTAGATTTTTCGTCAGCTTTCAACACAATACAAGCAGACTTTTTGGTGTCAAAAATGGTCCAACAGGAATTGAATCGATACTTGATTCACTGGTATGCCTCTTTCCTCACTAACAGAGTCCAGCTCGTAAAGGTGAACAAAACACTTTCATCTGCCATCACGACCAATGTTGGGGCTCCACAGGGTTGTGTGAGTTTAGCTATGCTTTTTATTTTTTACACTGACGACTGTCGTACAGATAAACCAGAACAATACATTCTAAAGTATTCTGATGATACAGTTTTAATATCTCTGTTGAGTAAATCAGACAACCCTGAGCTGCACAAACATGGCGTAAACGAAGTGGTCGAGTGGAGTGATAATAATGTTCTTGAGATTAATACAATGGAAGAAAACAGAAGAAATAGTATTTAATAATAATAATAATAATAATAATAATAATACATTACATTTGTATAGTGCTTTTCTAGACACTCAAAGACGCTTTACAAGGTTAATAAGACATAAAAATAAATAAATAAATGAACAGAAAAGGAAGAATAAGGTGAGTGGTTGAAGGCAGTGTTGAACAGGTGAGACTTCAGTGTTGTTTTGAATGTGGTGAGTGAGGAGGAGTCTCTGATGGTTTGAGGTAGTGAGTTCCAGAGGGTGAGAACAGCAATGGAGAAAGCCCTGTCCCCCCAGGATCTGGGTTTGGTCCGGATGGGATGGGGGGGGGGGGACAGGAGGTTAGCAGCAGCAGCACTATCTGACTCTCATATAGTTCCTATTGTTCCTCTCATAAAGCACCAAATCCAGACTGCAAGAAAAGAGAAGAGAGATCTGCATGTCGTTTTCCTTGACCTTGCCAATGCGTTCAGAACTGTCCCGCAGTTTCCTGTGGGTATCCTTTGACTTCTTCAGGATACCAGAGACTATCGCAAGCCTTGTCAAGGCTTATTTTCAAGATCTGCAGCTCTGTTTCACCACGCCAGACTTTACCACCACATGGCACTGCATGGAGATTGGCATAATGGCAGGGTGTTCCATCTCCCCATTGATTTTTACAATGGCTATGGAAGTCATCATAAGGGCCTCCAAGTGGGTGGTGGGAGGCGAGCGGCTGAAGTCTGGAGTCGGTCTACCACCCATCAGGGCCTACATGGATGACATGACAATCATAACAACAACAGCACCTTGCACCAGGCGCCTTTTAGGGAAGCTTCAAGAGAACATCACTGGGGTTAGAATGAAATTTAAGCCATCCAAATCAAGAAGCATTTCTATAATCAGGCAATCTGACAGATCAAAGGTTTTTCATTGATCGAGAACCAATCCCAACTGTGTCAGAGAAGCCAATTAAAAGTCTGGGAAGATGGTACGACTCTAAACTGAAGGACACTGATCAGGCAAACGAGCTTAGGCAAGAAATCATCAAAGATCTAGCGAACATCGACCGATCCATGTTGCCTGGAAAGCTGAAAATCTGGTGCCTGAAGTTTGGGTTACTACCTCGCCTTATGTGGCCACTAACCATGTATGACATCACCCTCACAAGAGTCGAGAAGATGGAAAGAACAATCAGCTCATTTGTGAGAAAGTGGTTAGGTGTTCCTCGATGCCTGAGCAGCGTAGGCCTGTACGGTCAGGGGGTACTTCAGCTGCTTCTCTCTAGCCTCACAGAGGAGTTCAAGTGCACTAAAGTCAGACTAGAGATGACCCTGGCAGAATCGAGGGACACTGTCATCCGAGCTGCTGCCCCAACCCTGGCAACAGGAAGGAAGTGGACGGCTAAGAATGCGACACAGCAGGCAAAATCTGCTCTCCACCAAGGCGACATGATTGGGCAAGTCCAACATGAAAGAAGTGGCTTGGGGCTTGGCAGAAAGCGACCTTGCTGGAACAAGGCATCCTCACTGGAGCGCCGGATGTTGGTCACGGCCGAAGTCCACCGACAGGAGGAGTCGAGTAGGTGTGCCAAGGTTGTGTCGCAAGCTAAACAGGGCCGGTGGATGAGATGGGAGAGTGTGGAAAAGCGGAAGATCAGCTGGAAGGACATGTGGGAGATGGAGGCGAGCAGGATAAGCTTCCTCATTCGGGCAACCTATGATGTCCTTCCTAGCCCAAAATCTCAACCAATGGCTGGGCGAAGATCCATCATGCCCCCTGTGTTCAACACCAGCCACGCTTAAGCACATCCTCACTGGGTGTAAAGTAAGCCTCTCTCAAGGACGGTACACCTGGAGACATAATCAAGTGCTCAAATGCCTGGCAACGACTCTGGAAAGCAGGAGAACAACCAACAATGCCCTGCCGCCCAGAACAACCAACCCAGTTATGCCAATTGCCTTTGTTCGGGAGGGGGAACAAAAGCAACGGAAAATTCCACCAAGGACAAGGTTTGGACAGCTGGAGGCAGCCCGGGACTGGCAGATGCTGGTGGATGTGGACCAACAGCTTACAGTTCCATCAGAGATAGCCATCACCAACTTGAGGCCTGATCTTGTCCTCTGGTCGAACTCTCAGCGCATGGTGTATTTTGTGGAGCTCACAGTCCCTTGGGAGGATGCTGTGCAGGAAGCCTTTGAAAGAAAGAATCTGCGATATACAGACCCTGCAGCGGAGGCAGAACAGCAGGGCTGGAGAGCAAAGATCTGCCCGGTAGAAGTTGGATGTCGAGGATTTGGGGCAACATCTACCGTAAGACTGATGAAGGACCTGGGGATCAGCGGACAAGCCCTACGCCAGGCTATCAAGGAAACATCACGGGTGGCAGAGCGGAGTAGCCAGTGGCTCTGGCTGAAGAGGAAAGACCCCATCTGGTCTCCCAAATAAGCCGGCTAGGCAGATGGTTCTGGGACGCCAGAATGCACTGCTGAGCCTACTGGTGCCCACTTGATAACCCCAATGACGTGTCTGCCTAGCCTTTCTCAACATCGGAGGAACATAGGTGAGTGCATAAGCCTCCCATCACCACCAGGAGCAAGTTGACATTTGGTACTTTGGATTTCTAACATCTTGTCCTGTGTATTTGGAAACAAGGTATAGATGCCATGGTGAAAAAATCAAGCAGGTGTGTTCATTTAAATACTTGTGTGTGATGATAGACCATCTGCTATCCTGGAAAGACCACATTGAATCTGTC
The DNA here is from genome assembly GCF_053455715.1 of Rhinoraja longicauda. Taxonomy (NCBI): domain Eukaryota; kingdom Metazoa; phylum Chordata; class Chondrichthyes; order Rajiformes; family Arhynchobatidae; genus Rhinoraja; species Rhinoraja longicauda. Next base: position 67,466,651 of record NC_135953.1, on the reverse strand, counting down.
TGCAAAAGGACAAAACAAGGAATTCATTTTCTCCGCCGCCTTAGGTCCTTTGGGGCAAGTAGACAAATTCTTCTTTCGGTCCTTACTTCTGTGATTATGAGCGTTCTTCAGTATTGTAATACTACACGGTACAAGTGTTTGTTCACCACTTTAAAGGCAAAACTGCTCCACCAAATGAAAATCTGCTCAAAGATCGTCGGTCAACCCCTTGAGAAACTCTATGAATCAGCCTACCACAATAACATGCTAAGGTTGGCCAACAACATTGTCTCTGACCCCGACCATGTCCTGAACAGTGAATACGAATTGTTACCATCAAATCGGAGGTACAGAGTACCAAGATTTAATAAGGTTAGGCAGAAGCACTCTTTTGTGCACCAGTCAATCCTGAAATTAAACATAGAACTTAATCCCAGATCAAATGTATGTTGAAGGGCCTTAAATGTGTTGTCATTTGTGATTGTAATGTTATGGTGAATATATGTATCCTCGTTTCTTGTCTTACATTCCTTGCAAGTGGAGCTGCCGAGATGCAAGAAAAATTTTAGACTTGATCTGACAATAAAGTATTATCGTATCGTATCGTAAATCTCTTTTCCTAATAAACATCCCTCTCAGACATCAGTCTGAAGAAGGGTCTCGACCCAAAATGTCACCCATTCCCCTTCAGAGATGCTGCCTGTCCTGCTGAGTTACTCCAGCATTTTGCATCTATTGTCAGTTTAAACCAGCATCTGCAGTTCTTTCCTACTCTTTCCCCAATAATTTATATCACGTTATTTAGCTCATCAAACTGACAAATAACCACATGAATGCAGGTTAATGGTTAAGAAAAGCTGCATGAAGTTAACTGAAAAAAGGATAGAATGAATTGGGTCCTTATATGAAACATGTATTTCATCCCAGTCTTGACACAGATGCAAATGCTATTTCCCCCCCCCCCTCCCCCCAAAAGTAAGTGTGGCCCTTTCACCCTAACTATCCGGTTTATTTGAAGAATCAGGTCTCAGGTTTGGGCGGGACTGTGTTTCCTAGCACAATGCGTATAAAAAATGTATTTTTTGCAGAGGGGTGAGCATTTATAATGATCTTGGGATTGAAGCACCCCATTCCACAAATACGGCTGGGCATGTCTAGCCACAAATCAGACCCCGTAACATTGTTCCCCAGCACAATGCTCCTCCTCTAGAGCGCATCGTCTTGGAAATTATTTAACTTAATTTTTGAGATGCACCTGATAGAACCTATAGCTAAAGGGGCGTAACTACAAAAGCATGACGTGTAACATGAGTGACACTATTACACTAATCTACAGCGGCTTCAAATTCCTGAGTGTTAACATCTCAGATGAACTCTCTTCGGCCCAGCACTGAGATGTAATCATAAACTAGGCGCGCTAACACCTCTGCTTTCTTTAGAAGTTTAAAGATATTCAGTATGTCTTAGAATACTCTAACAAACATTTGCAAATGCACTGTAGAAAACATCCTGACTGGTTGCATTGGTACAGAAATTCCTCTGCACAGGAACACAAGAGGCTGCAGAGAGTGGAAAATATGGCCTGGTCCATCACAGTCACAGAACCTCCCCACCACTGACAGTAACTACAATAGATGCTGCTTCAAAAAGGTGGCATCTAACAAAGATTCCCATCATGCTGGCAAGGCCACCTACTCATTGCTATCGTCAGGCAGGAGGTACAGAAGTCAACACCACCAGCTGCTGGAACAGCTACTTACATACAATTATCAGGCTCTTGAACGTGCATGCACAACCTAAATCCGACCTTGGCAACGGACACTACACCACCTCTTGCTCTGCAATGGATTTGTTCTTCGTATTGTGTTTTACACTAATGTCCTTTTCTTTCAGTGTATTGCAGATTTTATGTGAATTTATATAAAATCAATATATAATTTATGTTTCTGTGCGTTGTCTGAGTCTATGTACCCGTGATGCTGTTGCAAGCATGATTTTAATTGTACCTGTACTTGTACATATGACAATAAACTCAACTCAACTTGGATGGCATGGTGGCACAGCGGTAGAGTTGCTGCTTTACAGCACTTACAGTGCCAGAGACCCTGGTTCGATCCCGTCTACGGGTGCTGTATGTACGGAATTTGTGCGTTCTCCCCGTGACTGCGTGGGTTTTCTCCGAGATCTTTGGTTTCCTCCCACATTCCAAAGAAATACAGGGTTGTAAATTGGCTTGGTAAATGTAAATTGTCTCCAGTATGTGTAAGATAGTGCTAGTGTACGGAGATCGCTGGACGATGGGGACCCAGTGGGCTGAAAGACCTGTTTCCGCACTGTATCTCTAAACTAAATGCTCACTAATTTGCTTTCAAATTAATAGGTTTTACAATTGAAATTAGATTAACCATTCCATTCAAATGTAAGCAGAACATGCAGAAAGAAGGTGCAGCCAAGCATGATCTGCACACACAACAAGCAGGTTGATATGCAAAATTTACTTGATGTTAATGTTTCCAGCAGTTTGTCTTGCCTGTTTCCTGGATTGTGCAGATGAAGCTTTAATTTGTTCTTTAGTGACCCCTACTGGAAGTACGAATGTCAGCGAAGTGCAGGCCGAGGTGCAAAAGTTTTGGCTGGTATAGCTAAAGAGCATGCTCACACAGGGTCACACACAACTGCTGTCTTTCCATGTGATTCTGGGAGCCTTGTGAGAGTAATATGTAAGATGGAAATGTTTGTTGGTGGTCTTGTTCTATTAATTTTTAATATGCTCTCTATTTTACCAGATTTTAACATGTTTAATCTAAAAAGATTAGTCATTCCATTCCAATTGCAAGGAGAAGAACCAGATGTGGCATGTTAAGAAACTCCACTCTAACGTCACCTGCATTAATTTTTAGTTTATCATTTTGCTTAAGTATTGAGTCACCAGATATGTGTACTAGTATCGGTTAGACCCGAGCACGATAAAGCTGAACTTGCACAACGGGCCGACACTGAGTCATCTCTCAATTTATGACTGGTCTCTACTAATCCTGCAGCTCACCAGCAAGGAGCCATAGTAACACACAAATCACAAATGCATCAAGTGACTCATGCCATTCACTGTCTCCACAAAGTGAAAATTATCACAATCATTTGCAACTTTTGCCCCCACAGACTTTCATTCAAATGAATATGTTGGGTCCAAATGACCAAAGATTCTTCAGGTTGATTCCCCAATGTAAATATGTAAATGCTATGGATTTCCAAATCCTTGTGCCAGTTTAGTGGATTCCATGAGCAGTCCAACATCAGGGTGCAGCCAGATAACACTCGATGACGGGACTGTACAGTGGCTCTAATAGTCGAGCCGTAGCCTCACAGCTCCGATGATCAGAATTCCGTCCTGAACTGCGGTGCAGTCTCTGTGGATTTACACATTCTCCCTGTGACAAGGATAGCAAGACTATGTCAACTCCACAGGGACAGCACCACAATTCCGAATCAAACTCCTGTTTTCCTTCCAAAACTCCCAAAAATGGGAGATGGGAGCAAGGGGGAGTGTGATGTTTTATGGACTGTGTGGGGTGGGAAGACCCGTTGCTCCTCCTGTGCAGCAGGTGGCACTGCACAGGACAAAGGGAGATGTTTTATACATAGTTATCTTGGCTGTACACAGTGTGGAGTGTGTTGTGGGGTTGCAGCCATTTTAGTTGTCTTGCTGCCAGCATTGAGTTAATGTAATAAAGATTTCTGCTGTACCTTGAAGACTCTCAAGTTTCATACAGACATAGAACAAGAACACGAAAAAAGGGGCCAGGATTAGCTTTGGTGATCGAAGGTAGACACAAAATGCTGAAGCGGGACAGGCAGCATCTCTGGAGAGAAGGAATGGGTGACGTTTCAGTTCGTGGTGAGTCGGATGAAAGAAAATCCCATGGATTTTTATACTTACATTAAAAACAAGAAGGTAACCAGGTCAGACCACTCAAGGAGAAAGGAGTTAATTTGTGCTTGGAGTCAGGGGATGTAGGTGAGGAACTAAAAGAGTACTTTGCATCTGTTTTCAACAGGAAGAAGGATATGGGGGGGCAGTGAGATCGGTGTGGAGAATACTAATATGCAAGGGCCGTTTGAGATTAAGAAATTGGAGGTGTTGGAGCTTTTGAAGCACGTTAAGGTGGATAAAGGTACAGAAATGGCAGATGGAGTTCAACCTGATCAAGTGTGAGGTGCTGCACTTTGGGAGGCCGAATGTAAAGGGAACATCTTCAAATAATGGCAAGATCCTGAACAGCATTGATGTACAGAGGGGTTTTAGGGTCCAAGTTCATAACTCCCTGAAAGTTAAACACAAATAGATAGAGTAGTAAAGAAGCCATATGGTATGCTTGCCTTAATTGGTTGGGGCATTGACTATAAGAGTCAGGAAGTCATGATGCAACTTTATAGGACTTTGGTTTGGCTGCATTTGGAGTATTGTTTGCAGTTCAGGTTGCCCCAATACGGGAGGATGTGGAGGGTTTGGAAAGGGTGCAGAGCACGTTTACCAGAATGATGCCTAGATTAGCAGGCATGAGTTACAAGGTGAGATTGGACAGACTTGGATAGTTTTCACTGGAATGCTGAAGATTTAGGGGAGACCCGATGGAAGTCTATAGAATTATGAGAGGCAAAGCAAGAGTAGACAGTTAGATCCTTTTTCCCAGGATGGAAATTTCAAATACCCGAGGCCAAAGCTTTAATGTGTGAGGGGCAAGATTTGAAGGAGATGGGCAGTAAAAGTTTTTTACACAAAGAGTGGTGAGTACCTGGAATGAGCTGCCAGTGGTGGCGGTGGAAGCTGATAAGAAGGTGGCATTCAAGAGACTTTAGGATAGGCAGATGGATACGCAGGGAATTAAAGATATGGATTATATGCAGGCAGATAAGAGTTGGTATTGACATCATGTTCAGCTCAGGCACTGTTGGCCGAACGGCCTGTTCTGGAGTGGTACTATTCTCAAATTTGGCTTAACCAGCTACAAGTTTGTGTCATTCCACCTTAAAACAGGGTGCCGACGACTCTGGTCTGCGCCGGCGAGCCAATCTTCACCAGCTGCTGGTTGATGCAGCCGTTGTTGTGGCTCACATGATAGCCCCCGCCTGGCAGCACTGTATTCTAGGCCGCCGCCACTGACAGGACATGCTCGGTCACTCTGGGGCTCCCTCTCCTCTCACCAGCTGTCAATTCTTCCTGTTGGCCGTCGCTTTGTCCACTCCCCCCTCCGCCACTACCTCCTCCTCCTTCCACCTTGGAGCAGGTCGGTGACTCCAAGGGAGAAGGAGGAGAAGGCAGCAATGGAAGGTGGTGCGGAGTGAAAAACTACTTTTTCTACTTGCGATAATTGAAATGTATCCATTAAAATTTCCTGTGACTTGATCCAGTTTATTTTTCAGTCTTTTTTAACATAGCATACTAGAACTGTATTATTGTTCGCCTAAATATTCTCATGTGAAATCATGTTCCAGTGATGTGATCAATAATATATTCATTAGCATGCAAGGGGAGGCTCTGTGAAGTAGACTAACTCCCAGAGTCATCATTAAATCTTTATTTGTTCTCTCTGCAAGCTGACTGGAAGCAAAATTCTGCAGAACTGGTTTAAAAGGATAGCTTCCAGTTTCCAGCTTGTCAGTGTCTATATTTTCTAATCAGTCGCTTGGTTCTGCAGAGCTGGATCAGATCCAAGAACTCCTGCACAGTCGGCATAAATGTGCACTTGATGCCATCCATGATACATTGCAACAAATTTTCTACATGTAAAAAATTGGAACAGACAGTGAATTTAACTGCGACAGTATTAAAGCTGAGTACCTTAAGCCAAACTTTAGTGGCAATGTCTTTCAACTTCCAGTTCAGTTTTAAGGTGAGAGGGGAAAGATTTAATGCAAACCTGAGACTTTAGCCTTTAGACTTTAGAGATATAGTACGGAAGCAGGCCCTTCAGCCCACTGTCCATGCTGACCACTGTACACGAATTCTATCCTACACACAAGGGACAATTTACAATATTTACTAAAGCCAATTAATCTATAAAGATGTGTGTCTTTGGACTGTGGGAGGAAACTGGAGCACCCGGAGAAAACCCACACGGTCACAGAGAGACGTACAAACACCATACAGGCAGCACCCATAGTCAGGATCGAACTGGGGTCTCTGGTGCTGTGAGGCAGCAACTACTTTGCAACTGTGCCACCCTCAACTGCGAACGCAGTCCCCCACTACCACAAATTCTGCAGTTGAGTAGCTTGCATTTGGGGGCATCACAGGCGTCAGCACACCTGATGTGCAATGGGACAGTGTCATCCTGGAAGAGTGGCCAGCCTGTCCACCAATTCTAACCTGCCTGGTAAGGGGCAACCTTTTCTCACATAACATGGTAGGTGTATAGAATGACCTGCCAAAGGAGGTAGTTAAGGCAGAAATTATAACAATATTTAAAAGACTTTTGTAAAGATACGTGGATAGAAAATGTTTAGAGAGATATGGGCCAAATGTGGGTAAATGGGACTAGTGTAGATGAGTCACCTTGGTTGGCATGGGCCTGCTGGGCCGAAGGGCCTGTTTCCACACTGTATGATTCTGACTTCTGAGACCAGAAATGAACCATAAAGATAGCTGCAGGGGTACAAAAAAAAATCACATTTTCAACATTTAGTCAAAATCAGCATAGCAATAAAATATATTTGCGATGATGTTGCCAAGACTAGAGGGTCTGAGCTATAGGGAGAGGTTTGAGTAGGCTGGGTTTCTATTCCTTGGAGCGCAGGAGGATAAGGGTGATCTTATAGAGGTGTATAAAATCATGAGAGGAATAGATTGGGTAGATGCACAGAATCTCTTGCCCAGAGTAGGGGAATCGAGGACCAGAGGACATACAGTGCCCTCCTTAATGTTTGGCGCAAAGACTCATCATTTATTTATTTGTCCAATTATGGCTGATCTGGAGGCAAGAGTCAAGTCAAGAGTGTTTTATTTTTGTGTCCCAGATAGAACAATTAAATTCTTACTTGCAGCAGCATGACATACACATACTCACACATACACATTATATATATATGATTTTGTATCTAATTTTGGATGATCAGCCATGATCATATTGAATGGCGGTGCTGGCTCGAAAGGCCGAATGGCCTACTCCTGCACCTATTTTCTATGTTTCTTTGTTTCTATGTTTACTCACTCATGCACACATACGTACACTCTCCCTCCTATCCATTCTCCTGCATTCTCCCCATATCTATCTTTGCCTTAAAAATATCCATGACGACCTCCACAGCTTTCTGTGGAAAAGAATTCCACAGATTCACCACCCTCTGACTGAAGAAATTCATTCTCATCTTCCTCAAAGAACGTCCTTTAATATTGAGGCTATGACCTCTTGTCCTAGACTCTCCCACTAGTGGAAACATCCCCTCCACATCCACTCCATCCAAGTCTTTCACAATTCGGTAAGTTTCAATGAGGGCCCCCCTCATCCTTCTGAACTCCAGCGAGTACAGGCCCAGTGCCATCAAACTCTCAAGCGATAAATGCAGAATACTGGTTCATTCCCCAGCTGGATGCCATGTTTAAAATCTAAGTTAATCTGAGTTAAATAAATATGACAGTTGCACAGAAACTATTTGCTTCGGTGGAGGAAAGCAGAATAGTGGACACAATTATTACATTGGAAGTAGGACAACATTTGTCCACAGAAAGGGCAGTGAAAATATGGAACTGTCTCTCCCTCACATAGAAACAGAGTCATTGAGATTTTTGAAGTAAAATGGATTAAATATTACAAAAGCCAAATAATATGTAATATTATGTCATATTATGTTATATACAAATAATATTGTAATATAAGTAGAAAATGTTCTCAAAGTCAATGGGTTTTAAAATGATTAATAGGTTATTGATTAGTGAGGACGTCAAATATTCCAGGGAGAAGGCAGAAGAATGGGGTTGAGAGGGAAAATTAGATCAGCCAATGGTGGAGCAGACTCGATAAGCCGAATGACCTGATTTCACTCCTATATTTTATGAACATGAACTTGACCAAAAATTAATTCACATCTCCATTGGTACCCCATTGCTGCAGTGCCTGTCATCTGCAAAATATATGAGAGTTCAACCCCGACAACTCCTCCTGGAACCATAACCTCCATCACAAGAAATGCAAAGGCAGCAGGTCCGTGTTCCCACTTGCCATTCTGTGTGGTAATGATAATTACAATGCATGACCATACACTTTGCTACTCTGTATTCTATTTGCCACTTGTTTGCCCACTCTCCAACCAAGTCCTTCTGCAAACTCCCTGCTTCCTCTGCACAACCTGCCTCTCCACTTATCTTTGCATCATCCACAAACTTGGCCAAAAAGCCATCATCCAGCCATTCATGATATGGACGGACTTTCGTCTAATATTAAAAAAAGGAAATGCTGGTGTTATTCACCAGGTCCGACTGCTCTGTGGGTAGAGAAACCACTTTAGATTTCCAGCATCTGTAGTTTTTTTCTGATTTGTAGTTTGATTTGATATGTTTATTGTGGGATCACTTAGTAGGTTATGCCATTTTATTCTTTTTTTTTAATGTTTAGCCTTGATGTAGTTGCAGTTTCCTAGAGTGGCACATTATCTTCAGTTAAGCATTGTGCTGCCTTGATGATTCCTAATTAAACCAGGTTTGGATGATGGAGTGTGGGGTATGTCAGACCATCAGGTTACAGATGGTGGTGATGTGCATTACTGCTGCTGATCCACTATTACCAATTTTGATCAGTTTTGTTTAGTTCTGAGTCCTTCACATTTAGAAATATTGCAGTGTTAAAGATGAACGTTGTCCCCACACCACTGTTAGCTGATCACATGGATAGAGCATTTGCAACAGGCGGGTTGGTGAAGCCGAGATTAAGCAAATTAGATCTCTCTCTATTCAATCAATTAATCAGACATATTATGCAATTTCCTGCATGTTGATATATCTAAGAGGGGAATATCTTGCAAGTGCATTATTTTTAATACTGCACAGTTAAAATATAATGTTTCTTTAATCATGACATATTTCAGGAAAATGTACACAATGAAACTTATTTTCATTAACTTATAAAAATAAAAGCTACATCAGTGATCATAGGGTTACCAATTGTACTCAGAAGCCATTATCTTACTTATTTGTGTTCAGGGCTGTGCAGAGATAAAGATATTAATTGAACTAAAATCTTTGCTGAGTCACTGCAGTACACAGCCATTTTGTAACACATTGTGAGTGCTATGGTCTCCAATGGTTTCCTTGGATAATAAATGATGAATGGACGAATGCAAGCTAATCATTCTTACATAAATCAATAATAATGTTCTGTAACATCAATTCTACAAGATTGTGTTCCTCAATATAGCATTATTTTTAGTATTGCCCACACCCTCAATAATGGTAAGATTTTTTATACCAAATTTATAAACTTGCTAAAATCTGGAAGGGAAGAAGCAACACATAATTAATGTAACTAATTAGCCTCAAAGCTTAAAATATCAAAAGTGGTTCTAATGCCCTTGAAGATGTTATCTAATTAATGTTGCCATGGCATTTTTGTTTCTAGGATTAATTGTGCAGTAGATGTCTGTTAGGATTTTAATCTGCAGATATTATATTTAAATATCATTCTGACAAATTTTCTATATACTTGAGGGAGGCAGTCCATATACATTGGATCTACCAGCCTGTACTAGCTTTTAATAATTAGACTAATATTAAAATTCCTGAATCTGTTTTGCAATGTAGTTTCCAGGATCTCAAATTAATTATATTAACTGGCATCTTCCTCAGTCCTGGTACATTTTTATTCCCATATTCCTTGGTAATGAAAGGAATTTGTCTCTGAAATGAACAAATCAGATGTTTTTGGGAACATACTGGGTAAGCATGCAATGCTGGCAGGTCATGTGACTTCCCGCACAGCCTGATGAGACCAGTGCAGTCCAAGAGACAGCATCATCAAGGTTGAGCTGAGCAGAATGCTTTGTGGTTGTTGTACTCAGGGAGGAAGCTGACAAACCCCATGTTGGATATTCTCTTCTTCACTTATAATCACACTGGCCAACAATTGTAATTAGATTTATGACTCTCCTACCAAAACCAAAGCATGACGTGTTAATTTTCTAAAATTTTGAATATCACAAAAATTACATTGAGATAAACTGGCCCTTATACCCTAAATCTTATACCCACAACAGGATGGAAAATTTTACATCAATCTTTTTAAGTTGTCTTAATATTAATGTGCAAAAGGATGTTGAGCAATTGAAAACCCAATGATTCATTTAAAAAAAATATGCTGATAGACATGGATGTTTTAAACTATATTTTGGCGTGCTGAGTTACAATGCCAGCAGCCAACCAATTAATATATATTTCTTATTTTTATTGATTATGAAGCAGCAGGATAGGAGTTAATTTATCCTGGACAACATTGAATAGTTTTGAGTTGTGGGTGCTGCATTTTTCCAGTCAATTGGAGATATTTCGTCATTCTCCTGACTCATCCTTTTCTGATAAAGGCTTTGTTTGTGAAGTCAGGAGGAAAGCTTGCTGTGCAGAATAACAATTATCTGTCCTGCTCTTGTAGCCACAATATTTACTTTGCAGGTCAGTTACATTTTGGTGACCCTAAGACATTGACTGTTTGGAAATTCTACAATGGTAAATATATTGAAAGTCATGGGGAGGTGGTTAGAGGGAGGTGGATATTCATTGAACAGAGAACACTGAAAACATAGAACAGTACAGCACCGTAACATTTAAAAGACATTTGGACAGGTAAATAGATCGAAAAGGTTTAGAAGGATATAGGCCAAACGTGGGCAGGTGGGACTAACGTAGATGAGGCATCTTGGTCGGTATGGGCAAGTTGGGCTGAAGGGCCTGTCTCTGTGCTGCATGACTCAGTGCTGTATGAGGAAAAGAGCCATCAGCCTAATCCTCCACCTCCTGCATATTCATGTACGTATCTATCTGAAAGACACTTAAACAGCACTATTTGATCTGCTTCCACAACACACCTGGCAATGCATTCCAGACACCATTCTCTGAGTAACAAATTGCTCCTGACTTCTCCTTTACATTTTCTCCCTTTGACCTTATAACTTATGTCCACTAGTATTTGACATTTCCACCCTGAGAAAAGGGTTCTGACTGTTAACCAAATGTATGCTTCATAATTCTATAAACTTCCATTGTGTCTCCCCTCAGTCTCTGATGCTCCAGAGAAACCAATCCAAGATTGTTCAACCCCTCATGTTCATAAATCATAGGAGTAGAATTAGGCCATTCAGCCCATTGAATCAACTCTGCCATTCATTCAAGGCTAATCTATCTTTCCCTCTTAACCCCATTCACCTGCCTTCTCCCTGTAACCTTTGACACCCTTACTAATCAAGAATAAGCTCTCTTTACAGCTTAAACCCTCCAATCCAGCCAGCATCGCAGTAAACCTCTTCTGCACCAAATCCAATTCCTTCTTGTAATGGGGTGACCAGAACTTCACACAATACTCCAATATTCCATTGCTTGTCACATCGGTGATATGAATGTTAATTGACACTCATTAGCCCAAGCATTAATGTAGCTCAGGCTGTCGAGTGAAACTGGGATAATGATATCAGGAAATATATCCACTTCTCACACTATGATGGATGGATTGGTTATTGAAGCAGGTGAAGATGTTTGGGTCTTGTAAAATATCCTGTGGAATTCCTGCAGTAATATCTCGGTGCTAAACAGATTGGCCTCCAACAACCACAACAATCTCTTTTTCTTCTTGGTGGTCAACCAATAGCCAGCTCTTCCCAATTTCTTGCTTCCGGGTTGCTTTTATGATGCTTTCAAAGGATTTATTGATTTCAAGAGCATTTACTCTCATGAAATACAAAAGCAGAATACTGCAGCTGTTCAAAATCTAAAACGAAAGCAGAAAATGCTGAACATACCCAACAGTCCAGTTAGCCACAGCAGACAGAGAAGATGAGTCAATTTTTCAGATTGACAATTTTTCATCATAATTCTCACCTTATCAGTGAAGTTCAGTTTATTTTTTCATGTTTGGACACCGCGCCCAAACTCTGAAGCTGAGTGGTCCTAGTGGAATGCAACTGAATGCTGTTGAACCACTTTGCTGAAGAATAAGCATGGGCTGATGGGACCTGGAAAGGCTATAGTCCTGTTTTTTGTGGACACAGTATAACTAAGCAATTTTCTATTTTGCCAGAAAGCTGACAAAATGGGGCATCTCAGTTATGCAGCCTAACAGTGCCGGTGACCTAAGTTAAATTCTCAACTCAATTGTATCCTTTGCGTAGTTTGCAAGTTTGCCTATTCTTCCTGTGGCCACATGGACTTTGGCTGCAAATTTCAGTCTCCTCTCACATATCAATTATAGTCAGTAGTAAAAATGAGTCATTCTAAATTGACCCTAGTGTGTGAGTGGTGAAATCTGGGGGAAAGTGATGGGAATGTGGGGAGAATAGGTTACAGGTAAAATTAGTAAATCTGTGAGTGCCATAGACGTGATGGGCTAAATTGTCTACTTCTATGTTGTAAAGAAATATGAAAAATTTGCACTTCTTTACATGTGAGTACAGGTGGAAGTTGAAGTGGATCATACACTCAACACTTCCGGTTGAAGATTTTTTTGTTATGTTTTGGTGGTTGTATACAGTTGTCCTCAATTATAGAGGATGAAGATCTTTATAGAACTTGTTCCTCCCCTCAGTTGTTCCGCACATCAGTTGTTGAATACACCATTCATTAACTGGACATGGCAGGACTCCAGATCCTTGCATGGATCTGTTGGTTTAGCTTTGTCCATGACAAGATGCCTCCAGTCTTTGACGTGCCAACATTCAAGTGTTTTGCATTGATCTGGTTTGCATCTCATTTTTAAAAATATATCTTCTGTTGTGGTGGTCTACAGTTCTCCCACTGCCTCTGCTACAGAGTCCCATGGGCCCCAGATTTGTTTTAAATGTTATCCATTTAGCACTGGAGGTTGATCTCAGTGTGAAGATGGAATTTTATCACCACATTTTTTCAATGGGTTGGCTATTCCTCTTAAGCCTGTTCGGGACAGGTGGATTTGCAATGGGTAGATTGTTGAGAACAAGTTCAATTATGTTTTTCCCTTTTGTTGATTCTCCCAGCTTCTGCTTTTGGTCCTGTCCAGTAGATGTAAAGTCCTTAATATTCATTCTAGTTTAATCTAAACTGGGAACAAATGTTTTACATCGAAGCACAGACAGAAACAAATTGAGAGTCATTTCAACTTTGGCATATCTTTGTGCTCTAGCCCTATCCGTAGGTTGGTACTCCATATTTGACAAATGGTAGGCCAATATGCCTGACTTTAATTGGCAAATTGAGGTGCTTCATTCAACTAGGCGTACTCTGAGGAAATTCCTGACCCAGACGAGATTGTAATGATTGTAATGATAAAGCAGCATTTTGGAACCACCTTCACCACAAGGACACAGTGAGTTAAAATGCAGACCTAACATCAACATCGCAAGGCCACCATCCAATGGACAATAAATAGCAACCTTGATAGCAACCCTCGCATCCTAATAATGTTTTATCAAAACTGAGTCCCCTAACCACCTCACGGCTGATAACAACTTCATAAATGAACATAAGAAAATGTGAACAGGAGTAGGTGATTATACTATATTTAATTGATTGTGTGTTTACCTGTGCTGGTGTTCAAACATAAAGCTTGAAGTAATTAACTCTCAACTTGGGTGACTGGACTGTTTTATTTTCTTTTACTCATTTGTTGCTTTTTATGATCACCAAAGTGGCTTCTCCCAAGATAGTTCAATTTTTTGGGTCCTCTTCCAATTATGATTTTCCAAAGCAGGCAAAATGAATTCACACCTGGGAGGAAGAGGTGATCCAGCTTGCTGCTCCTTTTGAAGGTAGACACAAAATACTGGAGTAACTCAGCGGGACAGGCAGCATCTCTGGAGAGAAATAATGGGTGACATTTCGGGTCGAGACCCTTCTTCCTGCTCCTTTCTTCTTCTTCTGCTTCTTGCTCTTAATTAGACCCTAAGGGCCAAAAATGACTTGCTTCCATCCTTTAGTTTCTGAAGCAATCAATGAACCAAAGTGAGATTTTAAGACTCTTTTACAGATGAGATAGCTGGAGCTCAGTGGCTGGATGGGTTGATTGGATGCTCCTGTGGCTATTTGTGTTTGGTCTCCATACAGTATTGAGTGAAAAAACTGTAACTGCTCAGAGCCCCCAGTTAAATATGTCACTACTTCTTGTGCCAAGGATTTTCATCAATTGACAAGTTACATTTTTGCAAAGAGGGTTTGAAGACATTCCTGGTATTTTTGTGGCCTCCTGAAAATTGCTACCAATTATGAAGCTTGCAGCAGAATGCTTGATTTGGGCCTTATTTGTAGACAATGTGACCTAGATAGATTGGATGGCTTCAGTTATCAAGAGAGTTTGAATAAGCTAGCTCTGTTTTCCCTGGTGAATGAGACTGAGATATGACATGATGGAGGTATATAAAATTATGTTGGGCATTGATTGGGTAGATATGCAGAGTCTGATTTCTCATGGATAATCCCTTGGTATCTACAACCAGGAGGCATAGGTTTAAGGTGAGAGGGAAAAGGTTTATAAGAGAGTTGAGGGGTAAATCTTTTACACAAAGAGTAGTTGCTGTCTGAAATGAGCAGTTAGAAGAGGAGGTGGAGGCAGGGGCATGAACAATATTTAAGAAGCATCTTGCCAGGTACTTAAATGAGTAATATATGGAGGGATATGGAATTATAACAGTATAACAGTATAACAGAACTTTATTGTCATTCGGTATAAATACCGAACGAAATTTCAGCAGTCACAAGACACAGCAAAAAAGAAAAGAACACAGGACACACGACCCCAACACCAACATCCATCACAGTGACTCCAAACACCCCCTCACTGTGATGGAAGGCAACAAAACTTCCACTCTCTTCCCCCCCGCGCCCACGGACAGGCAGCTCGACCCCTACCGAGGCAACTGACACGCACAGCCCCCGCGAGGGGATGGAAGGCCCCGCGGCCGAGCTGCACCGGGCACTGAAACGTCCCGCGGCCGAGCCGCGCCGGCGATGTTAAGTCCAGCGGCCAAGCCGCGCCGGGCGATGGAAGGCACCGCAGCTGCTGCTAAGTCCCGCGGCCGAGCCGCAGGCAAGTGAGATTAGGACACATGTGGTGGGTCAAAGGGCCTTTTCATACAATGTACACTCTATGACACTATATCGGAAGTGATCCATATTGACAAGGGAAATGTCGTTGCGCTTGATGGTTGGGTTATTGAGCAGAAGGGCCATTGTCATCAATTTATATCTGTTTGTGCCTTCCATGTATGCACACATATGGGCAGTCACATCATCCTTAGGTCTCCTTAACCTAGACATTGCCTGTTCTTCTCTTTCAAAAAGCAGATACCTGAGATAGCAACAGTGGATGAGACCCGGCTCATCTGCATTACCAATTTGCTCAAGAGATAGGCCTGCATCTCTCACAAATGTATAAACAGATCACCATAGTTCATATTGGCCATGTTGCAGATAATCTCACTCCATTAATTTAAGGAATAGAACAATGGTGCATCTAGTAGAGCAGATGCATCAAAACTCCAAAGGACCTCAATCAATCCTGATGCACGAAGCAGCCATTTTCCCTGCCCCCTGTTGCCTGTATCATGTTGATTGCCTTATGATGTTTTGGTTTCCTCCCATATCCTTTTTATCCTTTGTACTGCCTGCTGTGTGTGATTGCATCATCTGGACTGCTTTAATTTTGCTGTACTTTGTGTAGTGACAATAAGGTTTTTTACATATTTACATTTACATTACATTTACATATCCAAAGGACATGCATAGGAAGGAACTGCAGATGCTGGTTTAAATCAGATAGACACAAAATGTTGGAGTAACACAGCAGGACAGGTAGCATCTCTGGAGAGAAGGAATGGGTGTGTTTCGGGTCAAGACCCTTCTTCAGACTGATGTCAGGAGTGTACTCTGGCCGTGAAATATGAGGTACTCTTTCTCCAATTTGCGCTGGGCCTCACTCTGACAATGGAGGAGGCACAGGCCAGAAAGGTCAGCGTGGGAATGGGAGGGGGAGTTAACGTGTTTTATCAACCGGGAGATCAGGTACTGTAGGCTCATATTTTGCCTGGGTAGCTTACACCGCAGTGGTATGAACATTGACTTCTCTAACTTCAAGTAACCCTTGTTTTCCCTCTCTCTCCATCCCTCCCCTTCCTAGTTCTCTGACCAATCTTACTGTCTCCGACTACTTGTTGTTATCTTCTCCCAGCTAACAATGATCTATTCTACATTTTCCTTGATATCCATTCCCTTTGTCCTATTTTCACATCTTACACTTCCTTATCAATGTATCTCCATCAGTCTGTAGAAGGGTCTCGACCCGAAACGTCACCCATTCCTTCTCTCCAGAGATGCTGCCTGTCCTGCTGAGTTTTGTCCAACATGTCCAACATCCAAGGACATGCAGGTTGTTAAATTAATTGGCCATTGTAAATTGCCTTATGTGAAGTCGGCCAGTGGAATTGATGAAATGTGGAAAGAAAAGGTGAAAAGAGGGAATGGGATTGCTCTGTGGCCTGGTAGACTCAATGGCCTAAGTAGCCTCCTTCTATGTCTTAAGTAAATATGATATGGCAATAAGAGAAACTCTTGCAGCAATCTGGTTGTAAACTCACACGGCCTACTAATTTGAATTTCCTGATGGATCTGTTTGCCATTTTCGCACAAATGTGGTCCAGAAATGTTATACATTATTTTCGCAACTCATAAAGTATCAAAGCCAACTGTTTTAGCATTGATTGTGTTTATAAGCCCACTTTAATCATTCTTGGTATAGAACATTAACCACTTTTCCAGTTGCCTCTTGATATTGCACTTGGTTGATGTATTAACACCAAAATGTTTGCTCCGATTTTACACTGACTCTCCATAGCTGTGGAATTTCAACTTAATGCATTATTGTAAATGTGTCACACTTTTCACATTATTTGGATGCTTCCTGCACACCATAAAGCAGAAACACATTTGCCACATATTCAGAATGCTGACCAAAAGAGAGTTCATTTTGTTGGGAATCCCAGGAACATTCTGAATGTAGGTGGTTTTTCATATTGGGTATTTGAATTGAAGATTTTTTATCGTATTTTCAAAACTACAATCAAATCATCTCTTTTCCTAAATACCAAGTATTATAACCTTAAGCATAGTCCAAGCCTTCAGCATAAAGGTATCTATGCTGCATTGTCTACAAGAATGTTTCGTCTGAACTCTTCACTCCAGATCTAACCAGCATCTTGCATATCCGCAGTGTAACTTTTCTTCCCTTGACTGCCGGATGGAAGGACCAACAATTCATTAACAGTTTGATGATTTTCTGTACCTGAAGTTCAAACAGAATGCTGGAAATGCTTAACAGGCCAGGTAGCATCAATTTTGCTTTTCAATTTTTGGTACCTGTCTTATCATTTCAATAATAAGTGCATGTGAACCATCTAAGGTTTTCTGCACCCCTCTTATTTCCATCATTGAAAAATCTTTCTATTCTATCTTTTACAGGTACAAAATGCATGATCTCTGAATTCCCCATATTAATATCCATTTGAAATTCAGATTTGATTGGTGTCAAAGGTTACAGGGAGAAGGCAGGAGAATAGGGTTGAAAGGGAAAATTGATCAGCCATCGAATGGCAGACCAGACTCAATAGGCCAAATGGCCTAACTGCTCTTATGTCTTACTAGAACAAGTGGACCCGTTGGGCCCAAACCTCTACTGCATTGGTGCAGCACCCTCTCCACACCCCCCCCTACTCCCCTCTCCCCCTCCTCTCCCCCCTTTCCCTCCCCCCTTTCCCTCCCCCTCACTCCATCCCCCTCAACCCCCCTTATCCACACTCCTTCCCCCCCTTCCACCCCACCTCCCTCCACCCCCTCCCTCCCTAAGAGATAGATTTAAACTTTAAAATGTGAATAACTTTAAAAATATAACACCGATTTCAATGAAACTTCTTCCATTGGCACCAAAGGGACAACGGTGAGTAAGGTGGGCCTAAAATTGTCATGCTATCGTGTACCTTTTGGTTGTAGTTCAGGAACAAACAAACGAGAGTTTTAGTATATAGATGGCCTGCACAGACACTGTTTGCAATGCCTACCTATCTGTGTATCATTGTCAAATATGGATATGCAAGTTTACATTCCATCAATTCCATAAATGCAAAATGCATTGAGTAGCTGCAAACTTACATTTTTTGCAGACACAGCCTGTCTGTCATTTTAAGGAATCTTCCCACTGTATCAACTCTGGGCTCCCTGCGGCTTGGGTAATTTTCTAAGTAGGTTGATAATTTGCCTTCAGTTTCAAAAATGTCAACCGTGGAGTAAAATGGACAGGCAGCATTTTGGGTTGGGACGCATTCTGAAGGAGCCTGACCTGAAAAGTCTGTCTATCCCCTCCACAGATGCTGCCTTATCTGCTGAGTTCCTCTAACACTTTGTATTTAGCTGAAGAATGGTCCTGACCCAATATGTTGTCTATTTATTCCCTCCACAGATGCTACCTGATTTGCCGAGCTCCTCTAGCACAGGACAAGAACAGCGCAGCACAAAAACAGGCCATTCTGCCCAAAAATGTCAGTGCGGAACCTGATGCCAACAACAACTCTTAACTGTACATAATCCATATTCCTCCGTTTTTACATATCCATGAGCCTATCTAACAGTCTCTTAAATGGCACTATTGTATCTGCCTCCACCACCATTCCTGGTACTTACCACTCTCTGTGTAAAAATAAAAGTTGTCCTGCACATCTCCTTTAAACTTTACCTCTCTCAACTTAAAGCTATACTTTCTAGTCTTTTACATTTCTATCCTGGGAAAACATTCTGGCTGTCTATCCTATCTACGCTAAAATGCTCTGTGTTTTGCTCAAGATTCCAGCATCTGCATTTCCTTGTGTTTCTAATGTTTACATTGTACTGGATATGAATATTCAAGTATCAGATCTATGGCACTAAATGTAATACCTTGAAATCTGATCATTTTTTGATCATTTTTCCAGAGCATGTGATTATTCATGCACCATTGAACTTTAATCTAAGGATCAAATTCTACTCCATCACCACAAATCAGCAGCAAAGTCAAGGTCAGTAACTTTTCTTTGAAATAAGTGTATGCCAAGAAATGCCAGTAATGACTACTATAATATTTAAAGACAGAATTGCTGTATTTCAAAAATTAAAAATGGTGGACAGTTCTAATGCCAAACACCAAGAATTAGCTGTGAATTTAGCATTCTTTAAGACATTTTTACTGGTGCTTTCAGAAAGTATTCAGACCCCTTCAGTTTTTCCACATTTTAATACGTTGCAACCTTATTTAAAAATGGATGAAAATCATTTTTTTAATCATCAATCTACACACGATACCCCAGAATGAAGAAGCGAAAACAGGTGTCTGGAAATTTTTGCAAAATAATTAAAAAGAAAAATCTGGAATATCACATTTACATAAGTATTCAGACCCTTTGCTATGACACTCAAAATTGAACTTGGGTTCATCTTGTTTCCATTGATTATCCTTGAGATGTTTCTACAACTTGATTGGAGTCCACCAGTGGTAAATTAAATTGATTGGACATGATTTGGAAAGACACACACCTGCCTATATAAGGTCTCACGGTTCACATCAGAGCCAAAAACCAAGCCATGAGGATGAAGGAATTGTCTGTAGACATCTGAGACAGAATTGTGGTGAGACACAGATCTGGGGAAGGGTATGAAACGATTTTCGGTCCCAAAGAACACATTGTCATTCTTAAATGGAAGAACTTTGAAACCACCAGGACTCTTCATAGAGCTGGCCGCCCGGCCAATCTGAGCAATCGGGGGAGAAGGGCCTTGGTCAGGGAGGTGACCAAGAACCCGATGGTCACTCTGACAGAGCTCCAGAATTCCTCTGTGGAGATGGGAGAACCTTCCAGAAGGACAACTATATCTGCAGCAGTCCACCAATCAGGTCTTTATGGTAGAGTGGCCAGACGGAAGCCACTCCTCAGTAAAAGACAAATGACAGCCTGCTTGGAGTTTGGAAAAAGGCACCTAATAGACTCTCAGACCATGAGAAACAAGATTCTCTGGTCTGATGAAACCAAGATTGAACTCTTTGTCCTGAATGCCAAGCGTCATGTCTGGAGGAAGCCAGGCACCGCTCATCACCTGGTCAATACCATACCTATGGTGAAGCATAGTGGTGATAGCATCATGCTGTGGGGATGTTTTTCAGCGGCAGGAACTGGGAGACTAGTCAGGATCGAGGGAAAGATGAATGGAGCAAATACAGAGAGATCCTTGATGAAAACCTGCTCCAGAGCGTTCTGGACCTCAGACTGGGGCGGCCGACCCAACAGGCCAATGACCCTAAGCACACAGCCAATACAATGCAGGAGTGGCTCCGTGACAAGTCTGTGAATGTCCTTAAGTGGCCAAGCCAGAGCCTGGACTTGAACGCAATCGAACATCTCTGGAGGGACCTGAAAATAGCTGTGCATTGATGCTCCCCATCCAACCTGACCGAGCTTGAGAGGATCTGCAGAGAAGAATGGGAGAAATTACCCAAATACAGGTGTGCCAAGCTTGTAGCATCATACCCAAGAAGACTTGAGGCAGTAATCGCTGCCAAAGGTGCCTCAACAAAGCACTGAGTAAAGGGTCTGAATACTTATGCAAATGTGATATTTCAGTTATTTATTTTTAATTACTTTGCAAAAATTTCTAAACAGCCATTTTTGCTTTTTTATTAAGGGGTATTGTGTGTAGATTGATGATAAAAAAAGAAGAATTTAATCCATTTTTAAATAAGGCTGTAACGTAACAAAATGAGGAAAAAGTGAAGGGGTCTGAATACTTTCTGAATGTATGGTATACGATTGAATTGTAGCTTTTACATTTGTGTTTTCAACCAAAACCTTAGTCCCTACAGATTTAAATACGTTTAACCCGATAAAACTCCTCGACATCTTCATCAAAATAAATTTCATATGAATTGGACGTTAATGGGATATTAGGAAGGGTCTCGACCCAAAACGTCACCCATTCCTTTTCTCCAGAGATTTTGCCTGTCCTGCTGAGTTAGTCCAGCATTTTGTGTCTACAATAGGATATGAATTTGGTTTATGTGTAAGAAGACATAGTTATGGATCTGGTGTAACTACATTATACTGCTGTTCCATAGCCATGAACAAATGGAAATGTCCACTCTGAAAACTCATAACAGTACATAAATTCAAAAGATAGGGGCCAAAGATTTTTCTGCGCATATGATCACACTTGATTTCATATACAATTCCCAGGCTCACACAGATAAATCATAATCTTTAAGTGCCCCCTTTTTTTCCCTTAATCGTTTCTAAACTACATCTATGATTTTGCAAAAATAATGATGGGTAATTTCGTGTCCTCCTCATATTTCGTGATTTAGTGTTCGTGTCACTTATGAAACATGTACATGGCTTATTAAAGGCTTTCAGTTATTGGAATAGTTTTTTTCTGCATGGTTCAGAACATTTGAACAACACTCCAATGACTGGGGCATTTTGGATCCGACCACTCTTTCGATGGTTTTAACAAACCAAATTCCTATCCCACTGATTTACACACCCCGTGCACAGCAGCGCACCGTTATCAGTGCATCCGTACAGTAAATTGCGCATTGCGTCGTGTCAGTGCACTTTGCCGATGCAGGTCATCACAAATTCACTTGGAGGAAACTTCTGGGCGATAGACGGAAGCCCTTCTATTTTGTGGGCTGATTGACTGTCTCTGCCAGACTGATCAGGAGACTTGGACTGTGCTATAACGGCGAGCCGGGCCGGACTGGGCCGGTGGGCAATGAGGGATAGCAAATGCGAATGGAAACGTTCCGCAGATGGTGATCGTTCACCCGTGCTCTCTGACGGTGGAAGTGAGCGCAAGTGTCTGGCGGTATCTTGATGAACGCAAATGATCTTGATCTGATCTGATGTCCCTTTCTCTCTCCTGCACCCCCCTATTCCACAGTGGGTTCACTCCAGGCTGGGTATTAAAGCCCCGCCCAGTGTGCTGGCTGGGTAGACAGTGCCTCTGCATACACAGTTCCTCTGCATACACCTAGTGTGAGCTGTGACTGGCGAGCGTCTACCCGACCCCTACAACAATGGAGTGGAAAGCAATGGAAATCAACCCTGAGGTGAGCGCCCATCGTCAGGCGTGCAACCGGACACAGTTTCACTGCTTTGTTGCTTCCGAAATTATAACCATCCTGACTTATTCTTTATTTTTCCCCCATTTCTTTCCAGACCTTGAACAAAGTAAGTGCGCAACACCTTAAATCAACGCCCTCGCTTGATCTACAAATGTCTTCGGCTGGTCTCTTTAAGTTAAGCAAAATAAACCTTATTTTGAGTTTGTCTCTGGAACCAAAGCAGTTCACTTATTTTCTTTTTGCTGTTCGCTTACGAGCGTTTATCTAAATTGAATATTAAACGGACATGGATGGGGTGTGGTCCAAGGAGTAAATTACGGATTATTAATGCATCGCATAACGCTCCATGACTTGAGAAATATTGATCTGGTTTAAACAAAACATCCATTTTGATCTATAACACGAAATATTTTAAGAGCTTTGTTTTAAAATAATCTTGCCTTCTGCACAGTGCCTCTCACGTCTGGGTGTGGCTTCGAGCTGGAAGTTCGTAGATGTCTTAGGTCTGGAAAACGAATCCCTATCCATGGTACCATCGCCAGTGTGCGCGCTGATGTTGCTGTTTCCCTTGAGTCAACAGGTACGGTGTTTTCCAGACAGCTCCGTCTGTAATCGCGTTCATCCCGGGTATTGTATTAAATCATCCGTGAATTTAACAGTACTGACGAAAGCAGATTTTTTGTTTAGCCTCATCCGATGGAGAGTTAAATTGAGCATTATTCTTGAATTTTCTAAGCTGTTGATTATCAAAGCAAAATATCTTTGTTTTAACCTAGCTTCGTTCTTATTGCACTAGAGTCGTGGTTATTAATTGAACTTTATGTTTATATGCATAGCGCTTTTGCAGTCCTGTTACTGTGACAAGTAAGAATTTTATTCCTGTTGGAAATAAGAATTTTATTGTTTTATCCATACAAATGACAAACATTCTTGACGCTGTAGTATCCAATTTTCTAGATTAAATACTCGTGCAGATGACAAACTGTTTTTTGTATTTTAATATTGGCTTTATGGGTGGGAGGTTGTGAAGCTCCTAGAATATTAAAATGTCTCCCTGAAGTAGAGATTTTTCCTGTTGCAATGAAATCCAATCACTGCCTTCACATTATTGATTTCTAACACAGATGGTACAAATACTTTGTCCTATTCAAGCTTGTCAGTTGTATCTTCAGACGGTGCCTATGTCAGACATAACAATGATTATCCTTTCTGACCTTGTGCAAACAATTAATTTATCATTTTATTTTTCATCTGTTGACTTGACTCTTGAACAATGACTAAACAATAAATTAAGTGATTTTTTTTCTAGACTGACCTGATTACTACTGTAATCCATCTATTAGAATAATTGTTTAAAAAAAAAACTAGACTTTGTAACCAGGGAGGGAGAATAAAATGGTATGTTTGTAAAAAAAAAAAAAGCCCCAAATTTAACCAGGAATTACTTCTTAAAAATTCTTGTCTTTCGGGGTTAACAATGTATGGGGATGAAGAAAGGGGCATTGGCATCATGAGCTGAATTTATAACTAGTTGAGTTGGGGCGCTGCTTAACCTATTCATGGATGTCCTGCATGTCCTATCCTTCAAACATAACAAATTTGTTGTTTCACAGCAATGTTAAAAGTTGAAGATCTCTAAGCTGCCTATGGGTAGTTTGTAATCATCAAATTCATTGTCATCACAAGCATCCTTTACTGGAATTGTTGGAATGGGTGTGGCATAATAAAGCAACTTGTATTGCAATATTTGGTCAATTGGTGATCAATATAATTTTTATTTCATTGTTTATTATATGTAAGGCTCATCTACTTGTCAACAACTTTCCCAATGTGGATAAAAATTCATACAGTTTAAGATACTTTTAAAACATCTTACTGGTTTATCCCTTTTGGGTACATTTTGTAAATATTATTAATTCATTGAACAAAATTAATTTGGTTTGGTTTACTGAATTTCATTGCACTGAAATCGTGGCTTAATAGAACTCCATCTGAAATTTAACCTTTTTGTCGGTTCTGCCTTTATTAAAATTGTTAATTACAATATTCCTCAATTATCATCTTGTCTTCCATTTAACTCAAATGTAATACATTGTCTATCTGTTAAGAGCATTCAGCCAGCCAGATTTGCTAGCTATTTATTCCTCTCCATTAATACTTTAACACTATGTACAAATGTGGGTGCCTTATTTATATTTTGTAACGTTTTGGAATTGCTTGAGCAAAATACCTGATTTACAGTAAAACTGATTCCATAAGACGGCTACTTGAAGATTAAAATAACCTATTACGCAATAATAAAATTCCGCTTTATCGTCCATCCTCTGAAGAACTTGTGAGTGAACTGGGTAAAGGTTCCTGATGGAGCAATATTAATTGTGGCCCAATCAGATTTACTGCAAGTAGGAATATGTAACAAGAATTTGTTACATCCTGACTTCATTTTCTGGATAGTGTTAATACTATCCATGCAAGTCATGTTGCACAAGCAATTAGTGTATCTTCAATAGTTTTAACTTTGCCTTCTAATTTTCCCTAAGATAAGCAACACATTTGATTACATAATGTTTGATTATAAACAATGTATTTTTTTGAGTTTTCAATACAAAAACTAAATCAGCAAAATACGTTTAAAAGGTTGATGCCAATAATGAGCGATGTACAATGAACCAATCACTAATTTGCAAGATTTAATCCATTCATGGTACTGACACTCTAGGGCATCTCTGTATAGACACAATCTTGCAGATAGTTACAGCTTCTCTCGATATTCCCTTTATCAGTTGGCTGTTTTTGATTCCTGTATCAAACTATATCTCGGCAATACTGAGGACTTGTGCTGCAGACTGGTCATGGCCTGTTGCCAAGCTGTTGACAATATGGGTAAAACCCCCAAGTAGGTCCTATTCAATGCAGGAAAATTCCAATTGAAACCCGGTCTACACTAAATGTTTACTCCAATATCCTGATCACTAATACCCACTTCGGGTTTTGCAAGGACAATTTGTGCATGGTCCACGAAGCTGAATTCTAGAAGTGGTAAGAAGGCCCTTAATATAACAGCATTTGTCAATGCAGCTTCAAGGTGCTCTGGTAAAAATTAAATTGAATAGGCATCAAGGAAAAAAATATTCCAATAGTTGGCTGGAGTTGTACTGTGCAGAAAATAGCTAATTTCAGTCTGGAAATGCTACAAATGCAGGGGGATGAGAACCAAAGAGACAGAGGGCCATAAAAGGACAGAAGCAAAAGGTAGATGGGAAATAAGGGGGAAAAAAACCTGAAAGCTTTGTGCCTTAATGTGAGGAGCATTCATAGTAAGATGGATGAATTGAATGCGCAGATAGTTGCTGACAGATATGATATAGTTGGGATTACGGAGACATGGCAACAGGGTGACGAAGGCTGGGAGCTCAATGTGCAGGGGTACTTGATATTCAGGAAGGTTAACAGAAAGGTAGAGGAGGTAGGGTGGCATTGCTGGTTAAAGAGGAGATTAATGCAATAGCAAGGAGAGACATTAGCTTGGAGGCTGTAGAATCTGTATGGCTAGAACTGCGAAATAGCCATGGGCAAAAAACACTTGTTGGAGTTGTATACAGACCACCAAACAGCAGTAGGGAGGTTGGGGGTAGCATCAAACAGGAAATTGGGGATGCGTGTAGCAAAGATATGGCAAGTATCATGGGTGACTTTAATCTACATAGATTGGGCCAACCAAATTGGTAACAGTGTTGAGGAGGAGGATTTCCTGGAATGTATACTGGTTTTCTAAGCCAATATGTAGAGGAACCGATTAGAGGGCAGGCTATCCTAGACTGGGTATTGTAAAATGAGGAAGGATCAGTTAGCAATCTTGTTGTGCGAAGTCCCTTGGGCAACAGTGATCATAAAATGGTGGAATTCTGCATTAAGATGGAGAGTGACAAGGTTAATTCAGAGACGAGGGTCCTGAACTTAAAGAAAGGAGACTTTGATAGTATGAGATGGGAATTGGCTAGGATAAACTGGTAAATGATAGGGTTGACGGTGGAGATGCAATGGCAAAGATTTAAGGATCACATGGATGAACTACAAAAATTGTTCATCACTGTCTGGTGAAAAAATAAAACTAGGAAGGTGGCTCAACTGTGGCTAATGGGGAAAATCCAAGGAAGAGGCTTATAAATTGGCCAGAGGATGTGGCAAACTGGGAGAAATTTAGAATTCAACAGAGGAGGACAAAAGGGTTAATTAAGGGGAAAAGAGAGCATGAAAGAAAGGTTGCGGGAAATATAAAACTGACGGTAAAAGCTTCTTTAGATATGTGAAGAGGAAAAGATTAGTGAAGGCCGTCAGAAACAGGTGAATTTATAATGGGAAACAAGGAATTAGCAGACCAGTTAAAGAGTACTTTGTGTCTTCCTTCGTGAAGACAACCAATCTCCCAGAAATACTGGGGGACTGAGGATCTAGTGGGAGGGAGGAACTGAAGGGAATCCACATTTGTCAGGAAATGGTGTTGGGTAAACTGTTGGGACTGAAGGCAGATAAATCCCCAGAGCCTGATGGTCTGCATCCCAGAGTACTCGAAGAGGTGGTCCTAGAAATCGTGAATGCATTGGTGATCATTTTCCAATGTTCTCTTGACTCTGGATCCTGTGGACTGGAGCGTAACCAATGTAACCCCACTTTTTAAAGGACTGAGAGAGAAAATGGGGAATTATAGACCAGTTAGCCTTACATCTGTAGTGGGGAAGATGCTTGAGTCAATTATTAAAGATATAATAGCAGTGCATTTGGAAAACAGTGACAGGATCAGTCCAAGTCGGCATGGATTTATGAAGGGGTAGTCATGCTTGACTAATCTTCTGGAATTTTTTGAGAATGTGACAAGAATGGATAAGGGAGAGCCAGTGGATGTGTTGTATCTGGAGTTTTAATAAGCCTTTGACAAGGTCCCACATAAGAGATTAGTGTGCAAAATTAGAGATGGTATTGGGGGTAGGGTATTGACATGGATAAAGAACATGGATTGGCAGACAGGAAACAAAGAGTAGGGATTAACTGGTCCTTTGCAGAATGGCAGTCAGTGACTAGTGGCAACCCTGGTGAGACCACACCTGGAGTATTTTGTGCAGTTTTGGTCTCCTAATTTGAGGAAGGACATTCTTGCTAGTGAGGGAGTGCAGCGAAGGTTCACCAGGTTAATTCCTGGGATGGCAGGACTGACATATAATGAAAGAATGGGTCAACTGGACGTATTCACTGGAATTTAGAAGGATGAGATGGGATCAAATAGAAACATATAAAATTCTTAAGGGATTGGACAGGTTAGATGCAGGAAAAATGTTCCCGATGTTGGGGAAGTCCGGAATCAGGGATCACAGTTTAAGTATAAGGGGTAGGCCATTTAGGACTGAGATGAAGAAAACGTTTTTCACCCAGAGTTGTGAATCTGTGGAATTCTCTGCCACAGAAGGCAGTAGAGGCAATTCATTGGATGTTTTCACGAGCTCTTGGGGCTAACAGAATCAAGGGAAAGCAGGAACGGGGTACTGATTTTAGATGATCAGCAATGATCATATTGAATGGCAGTGCTGGCTCGAAGGGCCGAATGGCCTACTCCTGCACCTATTTTCTATGTGCATTGAACTCCGTTCTAAACTCAGAACTGAAGCCTTTCCATAATTGACGCCATGAATTATCATGTGAGCAGGGATGCATTGTGGGGTTGCAGAGTGGTTGTACCGGAGTCTTTGAGAAACAAAATTATGGATGAACTTCATGCCGAACATCCTGGCATAATAAGCATGGAGTCAATTGCCAGAAGTTTTGTGTATTGGCCTGGTATTGACAGTGACATCGAGCCACTGGTGAGCAAATGTAGCGTGTGCCAAAATTGCTGGAGTAAACCACCAAAAACACCACTGCAACCCTGGTCATGGCCAAGTAGACCTCTTCAGAGAGTTCATGTAGATGTTTGTGAAAAGTTAATTTCTGGTACTAGTAGATAGATAGTCATTCCAAATGAATTGAGGTTGAGCATATGGGGTCAAGCACTACTGCTGAGTGTACCATAGATGAGTTGAGATCAATTTTTGCATGCCATAGTTTATCGGAAGAACTTGTTTCTGATAACTGGCCTCCGTTTCGTTCAGAACGGTTCAAAGAGTTCATGCAGCGGAATGGCGTAAAACACACACTTGTTCCCCATACTATCCAGCCTCCAATGGGGCGGTGGAAAGGTCTGTTGGAGTTGTCAAAGATGCTCTCAAGAAACAGGTTTTGCAGGATAGTTCAGAGCTCAGCATGAAACATGGTTTGGCTAGTTTCTTGCTGAAGTACAGAACCACACAACACACAATGGGTTACTCACCTGCAGAACTGTTGATGAAGAGAATGCGAAGAATACACCCGTCCAGTTCAACCCAATTTGGCCTTGAGAGTTGGGCAAAAACAGTTAAGTCAAAAACGCCACTTTGACTCCCACAAAAAGGAGAGGAACTTCAAGTCGGATGAGCAAGTTCGTGTCCTCAATCCTCCCAATAAGTCCAGTCGAGACAAATGGGATGTTGGGAAAATAGTGGAAGTGCGTGGAACAAAAAGATACTTAGTTGAAGTTGGAGATAAGTTCAAAAGTGTTCTTGTTGATCAAATGATTCCAGCCAAAGATGAACCAAAAACTGAGCATAAATTCCTAATCCCTGAGTATTTAACTTAAAGTGAGTTGGAAAAGACCACTGTGGTTGAAACACAAAATTCAGTTAGTACAGACAAAGAAACAGATTCCTCTGGTCAATGTCAGTGTACTAAAACAGAGCCAAACAAGCCTACTGTTGAGTCAACACCTACACCTGTTACTGTTGGACAGTCAGGCAGGATCCGTAAACCAGTAGTAAAATTTGATTTGTAAGTTAGATAACTCACTGCACAAGTAAAATGAAAATGTGTAGATATGCAAAATAAATATGTTTATCTTTTAAAATTTCATAAATACAGGATAAACAATACTGGTTTAAATCAAGTATCACAACAACAAAATTGTGACCGAGTATTTAGATTTAATACTTTAAAAAAGGAGAGCAGTGGTGTTCAATATAAGCAGGGAATGCTGGGTAATAAAAACACACATGATACTGGCAACTAATTTGTGAGTCTAGTTCTTCATTCTGCTGTCTGGAATATAACAGGAGAGTTGAAGTGCTGAGCCACCAGAAGATCAGGTTGGTTAAGGTGGACTGAGTGGAGGTGTTGAGCAAAACAATCGCCGAGCCTGCGCTTGGTCTCGCTAATGTGCAGAAGTTGACAACTAGAACAGCGGATACAATAGATGAGGTTGGAGGAGGTGCAGGTGAACCTCTGCCATCTTGTATGGAGTACAAATTCAGTAGAGAATATTGTTCACTGTTTGATGAGTGCAGCTCCAATGAATCAACCCATCCAAGAGGGATGAAGACTGCTGGATTGTTATTTCATCCATCCTAAATGTTGCTTCCCCGTGCTGGTATAGTGGCTGTTATGTGTTATTTACAAAGTGCAATGCCATTCTGTCATAACCTCTAGCACCAAGAAAGCAAATTACTTTGGATACCTGTTGGTTATTTTCCAAGTTGCTTCATGTGGACTTGAAAATATCACTTTGAGAATTTGAGAATGAGCAGTAAATGCTGACTCTGAATGTGAAGAACCTCCAATGTGCTTGAGTAAACTAAAGGTTGCCCTGGCATTTTGTTCAATTGTCCAAACTGGTTGTACCAGGAAATTCTGATGTTGCTTTAGATTTTTTTTTAAAGACTACTGGAGTAACCTGGTGGGTCAAGCAAGGGTCAACTTGGAGGTGATGTTTTGGGTCAGGATTCTTCAGACTCAAATGTGTTCTGCTATTTTGAGCTGGGACCTAACCATTACATTTATTATAAGAAAAAATATTTTTTTGTCATTTGAAATACTTTTGGGGTCTAGAGGTTTCATTAGATTGATTGTCATCTTCACAAATGCATGTCCTCATTCTATTTTATCAATGTGACGTAATTTGCACTTTCAATAATTGTCGTCATTGTTTTATAAAGCCAAATTCAATGAGGTTTTAAATTTACAGCAAGAAAATTTGTCAAAATAAACTGATTAACCTATTGCTTATGTTTAACTCTTGGGTAGAATTGAAAACCAATAATGCGGTGGTTGTTCCCCATCATACAGTTCTGGCTTCATGAGTCTTTCCAGCATCAATTCCTGTTGTAGATTTTCCTCCCAGTGGGAGTATAGAAACAGGCAACAGATGATAGTTCTGTCATCTTGTGACATAATGGAGCAGGTACAAGGATATAATTGCATTGATACCCAATAGCAATGAACGCTACTAACACTGCTCTTCTCCCCACCTCCCAACACAGCATGAATCTCACAGAAACCGTCAAACATCAGAACTGAGTGGGAAGGGCATCGATTCTAAAATCTACTTCGTGGTGCAGTCTATTTCAAATTCCTGTGGCACCATTGCACTTGTTAATACTATTGCCAACAATCAAGATAAACTTGACTTTGGTAAGCAGTGTTCTTGCTCATATTTTTAATGTGCATCAAGTCTACTATTACTGTTCCTAAAACTAGAAGTGTTGAAACCTTGGAAAGGAAAGTTGTATCTTATTCGCAAATCTAGTAAACTATGCATGCATATTTGAAATGCTGTGCACTCTTAATTCTAGTAAGACCTTTCTGACGTCTGCATATTTCAATAGACCTTTGGGGAATGTTGGCCTTTAGCATAAAACTTTGTATTTACAGTGGAAGGATCAATATTGAAGAAATTTCTCAATGAAACTGCAGATCTCTCAGCTCAGGAAAGAGCTAAGAAATTGGAACAAAATAAGGTGACATTCACATTTATGACCCGTTTCATTTTGAAATGGTGAATCAAGTTATCAGACTTTACTCACCTGTCTGAATCTTCTGTACAGGCAATACGTGCAGCACATGATGCCACTGCAGAAGAAGGGGAGTGTCGGGTAAGAATCTTGCACTTTAATGGCTTTTAAATAAATTAAACACTTCACCAAATTGTACCTGTCTTTCCATCTTTTCAAAATTGGAAATGGAATTCCATTGTCATCAGTTGCAGTTCTGTTAATGAACATGGGAGGGCTCTGTAATTCTGTTACTTGTTAACTAAGGATACTTATATTTGTGGCACTGCACTGATAGAAAGCCTGACTAGGTAATTTTGTCTCTTGTAAACTTCACTCTATTTGTGAAGACCGAATTATTGTTATTGACTCCACCTGACACTGGTTTGAGTTGTGTCCCCACATGAGTTGACACATGATAGCATTATCGGCATCCTTGCAGAATTTCATTTTGGCAAGCTCCAATCAAACGTTCCTCCTAATTGAGAATCAACTTCTATGCATAACTTCCAATGCAAGCATGCTTCCTTTGGTATGGTGACCAACTCCATGCTGCATGCCAGTGTGGGATTCTTGGCTGCCTTGTAAAGTTGCAGGAAAAATTCTCTTAATTCGGTATTCCAAAAACATTTACATCAAAGGCTATTCCTATTAACTACTTGCTGTATCTGCATGTGAAATTTTGTGTACTAGGATCCCCTGATCTCTTGTATAGTAACTTTTAGTAGCTGACCACCTGCTTGCCCACATCTGTATTTTATCTGCCAAGTAGCCCATGCACAACCTATCCTTGTTCTTTCACAAGGCTCATGTCTGCTTCACACAGTTCTAACTAATTTTATCAGCAAACTGGATTACAGTACATTTGGTCTCTTCAAGCTGGTGGAGGCCTCAATACCTCGCCTCTTATTCACCTGGAATAAAATTCATCAGATGTCATTGTGGGATTTGAATAAGTCTTTGGACCAGTGGTCGAGGATTCTCACTGTTGCACCATAATTTCAAATTGGTGTCTGAATATAGTTCTCTTTGATTAAAATATGTATTAACTCTAGTTCTGATCCCCTGTAGGTACATGATGATGGCACAAACTTTCACTTTATCACTTTTCTTGGTGTAGATGGACATCTCTATGAACTAGGTAATGCTGTCTTTTATAAAAAAATAGTTATTTTACACTTGTCAAAGCTATTTTATAACATTTTGACTGCTGCTCATTAAGATTAGATACATGAACTAGGTGCCGACTCCAAGTCATATTGTTTAAAACTGGTTTCTGGTAACTAGACCGAGTAAGAAAGTAACAGTAATTTGGTGCATGTTAAGCAACTCCATAGATGAAGCGCTACTTTTGTGGTTAATTTTGTTCACTTCTCCACCTCCTCTCCTTCCCCACCCCTGATTTTTAACTTTGGATGTTTAAGACCTGGTATTGTTTATGGGCAGTAATATTTGACTTTTAAATTCTGTAATTATGAAAACAAATTCCCACTATGTAAACTCAGCTTTGTTTGCAACACAGTTGCTTCATGGCTTTCCTTCCTGAATAAGTAAAAGCACTTGCATGATCAGCTTTCTTTATCTAAAATATTCTAAAGCTCAATGTCTGTCCTTTTTAAAGATGGAAGAATGCCATTCCCAATTGACCATGGAAAAACATCAAATGAATTATTACAGGTTGGTTTTGCGCATAACTTCTGGTTCTATAATGATGCTAAAATAACTTGTAAACTTGACTAGGAATACCTGTAAATCTTGACAAAGCAGCATGCATGGAAATTGTAACTTGGCTGGTAAATCTAAAGCAGTTAGAACATGCAACATGTTAGAAATTGAACATGCACAGGAACAGACCCTTTGGTCCACAATATCTGTGCAGAACATGATGCCAAATTATGCTGAATCCTGCCTGATCCATTCCCTACACAACCATGTGCCTATCCAGAAACCTCTTAATTGCCACCATCATTCCAAATCCCCCACCACTCTGGACAGTGCATTCCAGACACCTACCACTTGCACATCTCCGTCAAACCTTGGCCCTCTTGCCTTTTTCTTTTAAAGCTGTGCCCTCTAGTCTTTAACGTTTTGATGCAGGGAAAAAAAGGTTCCAACTGCCTACAAGTGGCTTTTGAGCATAATATTAACTGCAAGCCTCATAATTTAAAATAATTTGTGGCATCAGGGATGATGCTGGGTCGACTGATTCACTGCCTTTCACATTAGGGTGAATTTGAGTGCCTTAGTTTATTTATAGTGAAGGACAATAGTGTTAAAGGTCCAGGCCCACATGGAGCACAGTTCTTCATCGGTGAGGAGACACTGGCAATCTCTGATTCGTCCCAGCAGCTCACCCTGGCCTCGGAGATGCTGCTGGTCTTTGGCTTCTCCTCGCAGCTCTGCCTTGTGAGTCTGTACACAAGGTGCAGTTAATAGGGGGTCTTTCACTTTTTCTCCCTTTCTTCCTGACCTGCCTCTCCTCCTTGGCTGGAACTCCCTGGGTTTATAAGGAGTGAGGCTGATGAGGTGCAGCTGAGTTGATCCAATTCCAGCTAATTGGCTTTGACTGGTGTCTGCTCTGCCCAGAGCACCAGTGTTTTCTGGTAGCCAGGTACTATTTGTGGTGCTGCATGTTGGCTTCTGCTGGCCTGTCTGCCAGTGATGGTGATAGGGGTGGCCTTTGGGTAGGATATGACATCACAACTTGTTTTGGGTCTTCCCTTGGCCTCTGACATTCCAGATAAAGCAATCCAAGTTTATTCAACCTCCTCTTGTACCCTCTAATGTAAGCAACCTTCTTGTAAACCTCTTCTGCCCTTTCCGAAGCCCAAGCACCTTTCATGTAATGGGGTGACTAGAACTACACACTATACTCCAAATGCAGTAAAGGAAGTCCTATAAAACTGCAACTCAACTTTGTGACAGTTATTCCACTTTTCTAATGCAAATCAAATTGTCATTGCAGGACTCGGCAAAAATATGCAGACAATTTATAGAGCGTGATCAAGGAGAAGTCCGCTTTACCGCGGTGGCTCTGTGCAAAGCTTCCTGAACAGGGAGTGTGGGAGTAAACACAAGCACAGCACTGCAGTTTCAATTGTCAATCTAAGCTTTCAATGTTTGGCTTAAATCACTTGCATATGTTGAAGCACTAAGTGTAGCCTTTTTACACTTGCAGCAAGAATGGATAGTTTAATGGATAGCATGAGTGCACAAATGCATTATTGAATTGTAGGCAATATTTATAATTTTACTCACAAATGGTCTTAATTTTTTTGAGTATCTTTGTTAATATTGCAGCAATATTGCTGCTTGATTTATTGCTGGACCATTGTACTTTGCCTAGTGAATCTGTGGAAATATTTGCCTAATTCCATATTGTGCCTAACTTTTACAGCTATTTGTGTGTAATATCTGAAATAAAATCATTGCAACAATATTTGTGCTTAAGATGTGCATCACAATTTTTTTTGTTTTTTTATATGTATTATAAATTACTTTTACTCTCCATTCCCTCCTAAGAATTTCCCAAATTACCATCTTAAATTCCAGATTATCACCTTGCTGCTTTCCATCGGCATAATTGACAAATCTTGTCCCTAATTACAATGTTGAGGATCTTCTACCTTTCCCTTCCCCTCAAGTGGATTTGTGGTACAAGATCCCTTAAGATTCCATACTGATTCCAGAGCAATTGGGTACCCTACTACCTTTAGTGTTGCAAGTTTATTAACATCCGGAAAAGAACACAAAGTGCTGAAGTAACTTGGCAAGGCAAGCAGCAACTCAGGAGAACATGGATAGTGACATTTTAGGTTGAGTCCCTTCTTCAGACTGGGGTGCGGGGAAGAGAGAAGGGGAAACGATGGACAAAGTGTGGCAAGCAATAGGTTGACACAAGCAAGACATTTTTTATCAGGCAGATAGTTGGAATAAAGGCAAGAGATAAGAACAATTGGTGTGAGTCTTGTTTGAGGAGTTGCAGATTGTGCAGACAATGGGAGGAAGCATTAAGATCCATCAGTTAATCATTTTGCTTCTGCTCCTGTTGCTGTTCAAATCCATTGGCACTTTAAAAAAAAATTGTTCCTATACCCAAAATACCATTTGACTTCAATCTACACTAAACCTATTGTTTTAAACACTTTTTTTATAAAAAAAACATTTGTCCTATGGAGAGCAATGCCATTTTTGTTTTTTTTAAAAAGCTGATACTGCACTTAAAAAACATTCTGGTAAATAATGTAACTCCTTGACATAATACCCTAACCAGGTTAAGGTTCAACGTGACTTTCTGCATTTTATCTTTGGTACTCTGACTCTAGAAAACTAAGATCTCGTATGCTCTCATTGACAAGGATCAATTTAGAGCTATAGCATTAGTTTTATATTTTTCTTTATCCTATTGGTCAAGGTGCATCACATCATTCTCTCCTCGGATGCTGAGTTGTCCATACTTTGTTTTGCACAAGATTCCAGTATCTGCAGTTCTTGGTGAATCACTTAATGCCTCTGCTAGCCTGTGACTTGTTTAATGATGTTGACGATGGCTTTTTAGTATCATTGAGCTTTACTCATGAATTGGATAACATTTTTTAAAAATTAACTCAACTGGTTTCTGAACATATTTACAATCTAAGTTGATGCTGCCTTTATGATTTAAAAACAAAAGTTAATTATGGAATTTGCTTGTGCCAACTGTTGAAGTGATGACCTTTCACACTTGAAAGATTTGAATGCGTGTTTTTTGGGTTCCCACTGCAAAAGGTGAAACTGGTTAGAGCAATAGCTCCTGTCCTTGTCTGATGGGACTTGTTTTAGCTGGAATGACTGAACACCAGTTATATCCATTGCCTTCTGAAGAGAAGAGCCAGCTACATCCATGAACAGATTTGGATCAATATCCATGCACAGCAGGTGTTGGAGCGGAGAACCGAAAGGTGAGTTGAAGATGCAATATCTCTTGTTTTGGAGCAGAGGCTATCTTGGTGAGAAAGATTGAGGCTTGGATGGACATTGGACGTCTTCAAGGGGAGAATGACACATCTTTCAAAATAAATGGTAAGAACGAACAAAGGGGACAGAGTAAATTACATTACCAAGATTTGGTTGTCATGTGGAGCCAGAGCTATACAACATGGCAATGGGCCCTTTAGCCCATCTGGACTGATTTTTGCCAAACTGAGCTTGTGGCATTTGTTTGCACCTGACCCATATCTCTCCAGACCTTTACTCACAAAATGCTGGAGTAACTCAGCAGGTCAGGCAGCATCTCGGGAGAGAAGGAATGGGTGACGTTTCGGATCGAGACCCTTCTTCAGACTGATGTCAGGGGGGCGGGACAAAGGAAGGATATAGGTGGAGACAGGAAGATAGAGGGAGATCTGGGAAGGGGGAGGGGAAGAGAGGGACTATCTAAAGTTGGAGAAGTCGACGTTAATACCACTGGGCTGCAAACTGCCCAGGCGAAATATGAGGTGCTGTTCCTCCAATTTCCGGTGGGCCTCACTATGGCACTGGAGGAGGCCCATAACAGAAAGGTCAGACTGGGAATGGGAGGGGGAGTTGAAGTGCTCGGCCACCGGGAGATCAGTTTTGTTAATGCGGACCGAGCGCAGGTGTTTAGCGAAGCGATCGCCGAGCCTGCGCTTGGTTTCGCCGATGTAAATAAGTTGACATCTAGAGCAGTGGATGCAATAGATGAGGTTGGAGGAGCTGCAGGTGAACCTTTGTCTCACCTGGAAAGACTGGGTCCTTGGATGGAGTTGAGGGGGGAGGTAAAGGGACAGGTGT
Source organism: Rhinoraja longicauda (assembly GCF_053455715.1). Classification (NCBI taxonomy): domain Eukaryota; kingdom Metazoa; phylum Chordata; class Chondrichthyes; order Rajiformes; family Arhynchobatidae; genus Rhinoraja; species Rhinoraja longicauda. The sequence continues at coordinate 67,429,639 of NC_135953.1, read as the reverse complement.
TGCATCTCGTGCGGTTGCAGGGGAAAGTGCCCGGGGTTGGGGTGGTTTGGGTAGGAAGGGACGAGTGGACCAGGGAGTTACGGAGGGAACGGTCTCTGCGGAACGCAGGGAGGGGATGGGAAGATATGGCCAGTGGTGGGGTCCCATTGTAGGTGACGGAAATGTTGGTGGATGATATGTTGGATCCGCTGGCTGGTGGGGTGGAAGGTGAGAACGAGGGGGATTCTGTCCTTGTTGCGAGTGGGGGGAGGGGGAGCAAGAGCGGAGCTGCGGGATGTAAAAGAGACCCTAGTGAGAGCCTCATCTATAATGGAGGAGGGGAAGCCCTGTTTCCTGAAGAACGAGGACATCTCGGAAGCCCTAGTGTGAAACACCTCATCCCGGGCGTAGATGTGGCGTAGACGGAGGAATTGGGAGTAGGGGATAGACTTTTTGCAGGTGGGAAGAAGTGTACTCCAGATAGTTGTGCGAGTCAGTGGGTTTATAGTAAAACCTTTTATCTCTCCAGACCTTTTCTGTCTATACGTGTCTTTTAATTGTCATAAGTGGACCTGCTTCTAACACGTTCTCTGACATCTCATTCCATGTATACTATCCTGTGAGAAACTGTTGACCTTTAGGTCCCTGTTAAATCCCTCCCTTCTCATTTTAAGCCTGTGCCCTTTAGGTCCCTGTTAAATCCCTCCCTTCTCATTTTAAACCTGTGCCCTCTAGTTTTAGTCTTTTCTGCAGGGCAGTTCAGTCAATCTATTCACCTTATCTAGTTCATGATTTTATATCTCAAAAGCCACTGCCTTTGCTCCAGGGAGAAATGACACAGCCTTTGTAACAAAACCTAGAGTTGTGCTCCCATCAGATGGAAATACTCAATGAATGTTGAAGTTGCATGTAATGATATATAAAAACGTCTATCCCTAGCAATTTTCAAACTGAAGTAAGGAAGTTGAAAATAAGAGCTAGCTAACGTTGATTGGTTTGGAAGCTGATCAAAACAAATTGGACTTATTTCAAATGAGAATTGCAACTGGAGCGTGAACAAATAATTGGAAACCTGATGATATATGATTACATGTTTATTAGTATTGCACACAGATATTTTGGCTTAATCTCCAATGATTGACAATACAGGTAGCTTTGCACTATAACATCTCAGGGATCCCCCAATTGTCCTTGGTTCTGGCAATTGATTCAATCTCTTGATTACCCAAAATCATTACATTCCACATAAACATGAAATCTTGCCAAAAGTCAACAGATAATTACCTCCAAAATTCTTTACATTTAACAGACTGAAAGATGTGTAACCATCTATGTATCTCACTGTGCCTTGTCACATGTGACAATAAAGTATTCCATTCCATGTACTAATCCTGATTGCATTGTTATTCATTGTGCTGTTTTTGGACCTTGCTTTCACATATTTCTGAATTAGAAGGCTCTGTTTACTATGTATTGGTCTGGTACTCATTATTTGCTGCCTTTTGGAAGATGTGGAATAATCTGATAGACATCCTGTGTATTCTCCAGTGATTAATATAATATGATTGGAAGTTAACATTTAGATATTGTAACTAATTTGCAGCATATGCTTGGAAAAAATTCTATTCTTTGGAGATTTGGTGTCCTGTCAAAGCTTTTTGTAAATCCATGAATCCAGCACAAAAGTAAAAGGATAACATTTTGCATCATGTTCTCTGTAAATATAAAACTAATGCAATTAATGATATGCATTTAGTCACATTCTCATCTGTTCTAATGTTCTTAAGTCAATAAAATAATTCTGTAGTGTTGTCACTCCTACCCTGTAGGAAACATGAAACAAAATTAGTACAACTGTCAGTGGGATTAAAATCATAGTAATCCATTTTCCAGATGTGCATTGGATGAACAATAGCTAGATAATTGAAATAATTCAAACACTTGCAACTGCCTGAGAGAAAATCAATTGTAACTTTCACATAACTGCAATATAATGTCACCTCTGTTCCTACAGTATATAATGTGCACTTTCATTGAATCTGCAAGATTGACCCTAAACTTTTGATTACTTGCCAGTTTCATTTCTTGTTGCATTCTTACTCCTACCATTCCACTGATGATTGGAGGCATTTTCTTTTACAATGCAGAGTATTGTAAGTCTTTAAAGCTGTCTACCTCGGAGGGATATAAATCCCCGTTCATTGAACATATTCAAAGCCGAGTCAATACATTTTTGGTCACCTTGGGAATGGGAAGATATATTGAACAGACATGAAAGTGGATAATACATAGATCTAGCCATGATGCAGCAGACCTGGGAGATGTATTGCCCAATTCTACTTGTATTTTAAAAAATATTTTTACATGTAGACACTGTCCTTTCGAGTTGGAACTCTACATAAATTCCAAACTCAATGCTGAATTCAAACATTTCAAATCATAACAAATACTCCCAGTTTTTGGACATCAGATAGTAATATTTCTGCTAATTATAGCCCATCAGATCAATCTTTTATTTCATCCTATTTTAGCATAAATCCTTTCTTGTTTAATCACAAGAATTCGCTACTCCAGCGACATAAATTCATTGACTGCCAGTAAATTCTCCGAGGCTCTCACAGCTGCCCCCAACATCTGCACTATTGAGGCCTCTCCCCCCATCTCAGCACTGAGGATCTCGCCTCTTTATTTAATATCACTTGCTCTTCCATCCTGGATTCTATCGCTCCCCTTAAAATGAAAAAGCCTAAGCCCAAAGGTCGGCCGTGGCTCAATGACACCACCAAAGCCCTAAGAAGGGAGTGCAGAAAATCAGAAAGGAGATGGAAATGTGACAAGCTTCAAATTTCCTTCGAAATTCTGAGAAACAATCTTCTCAAATACCAGGAAGCAGTAAAGTCTGCTAGAGCACAATACTTCTCCGACCTTATTTAGAAAAACTCTCATAACTCCAAGGTCCTATTTAGAACAATTACCTCTGTCATATGTCCCGCCCCCAGTACCAGCTTAGTTGGGTCCCCTGCTAAGTGCGAAGAATTCGCTAAATTTTTCACCAACAAAGTTGAGAATATTAGAATGAACATTTCCCCTCCCACCCGTGACCTAGCTGTCTCACTAGTCTGTTCATCTAAATTGGACTGCTTCCAACCCGTCACTCTATCCTCCCTTGCAAAGCTTGTCTCCACTATGAAACCTGCAACCTGCCCCCTTGATCCTGCCCCCACTGCCCTTCTGAAGGATGTCATTGCAATAGCTGGTCCCAGCATCCTCTCTATTATCAACAGTTCTCTGGCCACTGGCACTGTTCCAACCAGTTTCAAGCACGCGGTGGTCCAGCCCCTACTGAAAAAACCTAACCTAGACCCCACCTTGCCTAGCAACTACAGACCCATTTCCAAACTGCCATTCCTGTCAAAAGTCCTTGAAAAGGCAATCCTTAACCAATTAGTGCCCTACCTGCACCAAAACACCATCCTGGAAAGTTTCCAGTCAGGTTTCAGAGCCCACCACAGCACAGAGTCTGCCTTGTTGAAGGTACACAACGACCTGCTTCTCGCCATCGACACCGGCGACTGTGCAATCCTGCTCCTTCTCGACCTCAGCGCAGCATTCGATACAGTGGACCGCACCATCCTTATTGACCGTCTCCGGTACGCGGTTGGCATTGATGGCACTGCCCTGAGCTGGTTCGCTTCGTACCTCAAAGATAGGAGTTTCGCCATCAACATAGGCAGTTATTCCTCTGCTCCAGCTAGCCTCTCCTGCGGAGTTCCACAAGGCTCCATCCTAGGCCCCATTCTCTTCTCTCTATACATGCTCCCCCTTGGCCAAATCATTCAAAGGCACGGCATTTCTTTCCACTGCTATGCCGATGACACTCAGCTTTACCTCCCCCTGAAACCCAACAACCAGTCAAATTTAAACAGCCTCTCACACTGCCTTGAGGACATAAAATGTTGGATGGCACAGAACTTCCTCCAATTAAATGAGAGCAAGTCTGAGGTCATCCTATTCAGCCCCCCCGACTCCATCAAATTGATAACAGGCAGTCTTGGAAGCCTATCCTGCCTAGTCAAACCGCATGTCAAAAACCTCGGCATGATATTTGACTCTGCATTAAAATTTGATAAGTAAGTCAACGCTGTGGTAAAAGCCAGCTTCTTCCAACTTCGAACCATAGCTAAAATCAAACCTTTCCTCAAATTCGACGACACAGAAAAAATCATTCACGCTTTCATTTCCTCCCGCCTAGACTACTGCAACTCCCTATACACTGGGATCAGCCAATCTTCCCTGTCCCGCCTGCAACTGGTCCAAAACGCCGCAGCGAGACTCCTGACGGGTACCCGTAAAAGGGACCACATCACCCCGATTCTGGCCTCTCTCCACTGGCTCCCTGTACGGTACAGAATTAACTTCAAGCTCCTCCTATTCACGTATAAAGCCCTAAATGGACACTCCCCCCCCTACATCAAAAATCTTCTAACCCCCCTCTCTAACTCCAGGTCCCTCAGATCGGCCGACTTGGGGCTACTCACTATCCCGCGGTCTACGCTTAAACTCAGGGGTGACCGCGCTTTTGCGGTTGCAGCTCCTAGACTGTGGAACAGCATCCCTCTCCCCATCAGAACTGCCCCCTCCATCGACTCCTTTAAGTCCAGGCTCAAAACATATTTCTACTCCCTAGCGTTTGAGGCTCATTGAGGAGGCGCTGTGAACTGTTTGCGTGCTACTGTATGTTTTCATTTTTTTTTCTATTGGAACCTAATCAAATGTACAGCACTTTGGTCAACGTGGGTTGTTTTTAAATGTGCTATACAAATAAAATTGACTTGACTTGACTTGACAATGCCCTACATCCTTTGATTATTTTATAATATCCTCCTATCCTCTCCTCTCCTCTCCCCAATTTCCCTGCTTCCCTATTTGTTAAAATTATACTCTCAACGTCCAGTTCTAGCTAATGGTCATAGACCAAAAATGCTAACACTATTTGCTCAGGACCGGATTAACATAGTAGCAAAAGTAGCATTTGCTACGGGCCCTGCACTTTCGAGGGCCCCGCACAAAATGCTTGAAATCGGCATCCCACTGGGGGGCGCTGTGTTGTGCTCGCCGCTCCCCAACCGCTGCAGTTTGAATGTGTTGGCGGCGGGGCTGTGTGAACCATGTCACTCCCCAACCGCCCAGTCTCTGGCCCTTTTACTCCACACACCTCTGGCCTCACCCAAACACCTCACTCCTCCAGATCTCTCTGCGTGAAGATTGGCCTTGTCTTCCCACACGTCCCAGCCCTCTCACTCCTCGCTCATCGGGTCTTTTCTCTCAAGTCCCCGGGCCACTTTCACCTCCTCATCAAACCCCCCCCCCCCATCTCTCCCACTCCTCCAGACCTTGATCTCCCTCCTCCTCCAGCACTCTCTCCCCACTCCTCTGGCACTTGTTCCCCCGAATCCTCCACTGCTCACTCTTCCGCATACCTCCCGCCTGTTCTTTCCCTACCCCTCCACCCCTCCCTCTCCTTGCTAGGGCCTTCTCTCTCTCTCTTCACTCCTGTGGTCTTCCCTCTCCTTCTCCCCACTCCACTAGGCATCCCTCTCCCCAATCCCCCTTCCCTCTCGCCTCCCAGACTTCCGCCCTCCAAATGGCTACTGTTCCAGTCCTCTCTTCTGCCAATCTACCTCCCCCCTTTATTCCCAGTCTTCTGTCCCACTCTCCCTCCACTTCTCCATCCCACTATCCCCCCTGCGCATCTCCATTACGCTCTCCCCGTTTCCTCCGAACCTCTTTCCCCCACACCTCCCTCCATGTCAACCCTCCCTCCGGCCTTTACTTTCCATGTCGATAGGCACTTTCCCTCACATTTTCGACCTTTTCTCAACCCCTGCCCATTTGTACTTCTTTCTCTAATCTTCTGGCCCATACTCACAAAATCCTGCCACTCCCTCTGGCCCATCCCAAAAGCTTGGGCTCTCTTTCTCACCAATCCCCCGGCCTTCTCTCCTCACTTCCCGGGCCCTGTCTCCTCCTCCACTCCTCTACCACCTCCTCTACCCACATCTCCATCCCACTGCTCCAGCACTCCCTACCCCTACAGCGTCCCTCTCACCCCAAAACCTCCAGTCCCACCTCTATTTACTCCTCTGGCCCGACCTTTTCCACATTCCTCTGGCCCTCCCTGTCTCTACTTCTCTGGCCCTCTTCTCGCAATCCTCCATCATTCTCCCCATTGTGGTGCAACGGTAGAGTTGCTCGCTTGCAGCACCGGAGACCCGGGTTCCATCCCAACCACGGGTGCTGTCTGTACGGAGTTTGTATGTTCCCCCCGTGACCGCCTAGGTTTTCTCCGAGAACTTCGGTTTCCTCCCACTCTCCGAAGATGTACAGGCTTGTAGGTTAATTGGCTGGGTGTATGTGTAAAATTGTCCCGAGTGTGCGTGGTATTGCTGGTCGGTACGGACGGTGGGCTGAAGGGCCTGTTTTCGCGCTGTATCTCTAAACTAAACCCCTCAATCACACACTCTCTGAGTCCTGTATTAGGCCCGCGGGCCGCTGTAGGCCTGGACACTGTAGACCCGGACAGTGTAGGCTAACGGAGCTCGTTAACGGAGTTCGGGGAGCGGAGCTGAGTGTGTTTGCTGAACGGAGGTTGCAACCCACCTCCCGGCCTGGGCAGCTGTCATTGGTGGAGCGGGAGCACGTGGCCGTTGGCTGGGTGAGGTCACATAGGGCATAGGCGGTGATGTCACCTTGTCCCGTATTTTAGGCCCCTTTATAACATATGCTACGGGCCCCGCACTAGCTTAATCCGGCCCTGTATTTGCTCGTCTAGGTAAAACCCTTAACGCGACCTGTCTTGCTGATCACTAACTTTTTACATCATAAATTAATAAGGAACTGTAATTGCCCGCAGGTATGTTGATGACTCTTTTGAAACTTGAACAGTGCATTGGCCTGATTCTAATCTACCGGTACTTCCCTCTCATACTCTTACAAAGATTCTTGATTCACCAATGAATTTCCTTTGGAAGCTTCTTTTGATACAATGTGCAGATTCGATTGCAGATCGAATCTGCAATTCCTTTCTGACCCATTAATGTTTCGAAGAACTAGTTGTTTGGTGGATTTATTACCTGGTCCCTATTTTCAGTTTTAGACTATTTTCATCTCTTATGGTTCTCTTTGCCTCTCATCAAACTAACTGTATATTGTATTTCTAGGGTCTTCTCTTTTCACTGCAGCACTGCCGTGTCTGCAGTTCTTTAGATTTTCATATGTTTGTCACCACCCCACCCACCCTGATTATTTGGCATGTTGCCCAATTTGGGTTTCTACCCAAGTAATTTAAATCTATTGTGGGGAAATGTTACATCTCTAAAATGGGTTGCCTTGAAATCAATGCAGAAAAAGATTTCAAAAGATGAAGGGGTTATCTAATGAAAAACGATTGAGTGCAATGGACCTATACTCCTGAGGGTTAGAAGAATGCAAGGAAATCTCATTGTGAAATGTAGGATTCTGAGGGGAATAGACAGGTTGAATCTCCTTAGGATGGATTGAGAACGAGAGCATAGTCTTATTATAAGAGGTCAAGTATTTATGATAGAGATGAGGAAGAATTGCTTTTCTAAAGGTTGTGAATCTTTGCAACACAACATCTTTGTCGATGTTGAACCAGTAAATGTATTGGAGATGACGATGAATTGATTGTTAGCCAACAGATAGATCAAATATGTAGGAAGAATCGACAGATGTAGGTTTAAATCGAAGCTGGTTTAAATGATCCGCCATGATCATATTGAATGGTGGTGCTGGTGAATGGTGGAAATGGCCTACTCCTGCACCTATTTAGGAATAGGAGAATATTTCAGATGAATACGTGGCTTGAAAAATGGTGCAAGGGGGAGGGATTCAAATTTTTAGGACATTGGAACCAGTTCTGAGAGAGGTGGGACCAGTACAAACAGGACGGTCTGCACCTGAGTTGGAATGGAACCAATGTCCTAGGGGGAGTGTTTGCTAGTGCTGTTGGGGAGGATTTAAACTAATGTGGCAGGGGGATGGGAGCAGGAGCAGAAAGACAGAGGGGTGTAAAATGAGGGTAGAAGCAACAGGTAGCAAGGTGAAAAGTAAAAGTGGCAGGCAGACAAATCCAGGGCAAAAATCAAAAAGGGCCACTTTTCAACATAATTGTATAAGGGGTAAGAGAGTTGTAAAAACAAGCCTGAAGGCTTTGTGTCTCAATGCAAGGAGTATACGTAATAAGGTGGATGAATTAAATGTGGATATAGTTATTAATGATTATGATATAGTTGGGATTACGGAGACATGGCTCCAGGGTGACCAAGGCTGGGAGCTCAACATCCAGGGATATTCTATATTCAGGCGGGATAGACAGGAAGGAAAAGGAGGTGGGGTAGCGTTACTGGTTAGAGAGGAGATTAAAGCAGTGGAAAGGAAGGACATTAGCTTGGAGGAAGTGGAATCGATATGGGTAGAGCTACGAAACACTAAGGGGCAGAAAACGCTAGTGGGAGTTGTGTACAGGCCACCTAACAGCAGTAGTGAGGTTGGGGATGGCATCAAGCAGGAAATTAGAAATGCGTGCACTAAAGGTGCAGCAGTTATAATGGGTGACTTCAATCTACATATAGATTGGGTGAACCAAACTGGCAGGGGTGCTGAGGAAGAGGATTTCTTGGAATGTTTGAGAGATGGTTTTCTAAACCAACATGTCGAGGAACCAACGAGAGAACAGGCCATTCTAGACTGGGTATTGAGTAATGAGGAAGGGTTAGTTAGCAGTCTTGTTGTGCGAGGCCCCTTGGGCAAGAGTGATCATAATATGGTAGAGTTCTTCATTAGGATGGAGAGTGACAAAGTCAATACAGAATATATAATAATATAATATAATAAAGAGGGGGTGTGGCTGCGTCCTGCAGCTGCGGATCACCGGCAGTCTCTCTGTCTTTTTTTTGTTTTTGTCTTTGTTATCGTTTAAATGTTTCTTTTGATTTATTTTTAACTCTGTATATGTGGGGGGGGGGGGGGGGGAGAAACCTTTTTTTTCCAATCTCCTCCTCAACGGAGATGCGACCTTTACCGTGTCGTATCTCCGTTCGTGCTACGGCCTAACACCGTGGAGTCGGCGGCCTCCAGCTGGGATCGACCTTGAAGACTCCGGTCGCAGGGCCTGGACTTACCATCTCGGAGGCTTCGGCCGTGGGCCCTGCAGACCGCAACATCGGGAGCTCGCAGGTCCCTGGCTGGCGACCGGCTTTCGGGAGCTCCAGCCGTAGCAGCTTCGACCACCCCGAAGCGCGAGGTTTGATTGACCCGCTCGCAGGCCCTTCATCGCCCTGCGTGGCCTGGCCGCGGCACTTTCCATCGCCCGGTGGGGGCTCAGGACCTTCATCGGCCGGCTCGGCTCGGCCCTGGGACTTTCCATCGCCCGGTGGGGGCTTCAAAAGTCGGGAGCCTCGATCGCCTCGTGGCACCACGGGAGAAGAATGAGGAGGAGATAAGACTTTACTTTGCCTTCCATCACCGTGAGGGTGTGCCTGGAGCAATCACTGTGATGGCTGTTTGTGTTAAAAATTGTAATTGTGTGTCTTGTGTTCTTTATTGTCTACTGCCGGACCCTGACGTGAGAGGACGCTGGCGCTATTTGTTCGCCGCTTCTCTGTCAGGATAGTTTGTCTGATTGTTTTTATGTCTTGACTGTTTTTGTAAAGCGTCTTTGAGCATTTGGAAAAGCGCTATAAAAAATAAATGTTTATTATTATATTAGAAACAAGTGTTCTGAACTTAAAGAAAGGTAACTTTGAGCGTATGAGGCGTGAATTGTCCAAGATAGATTGGCGATTGATGCTGAAAGGGTTGACGGTGGACATGCAATGGAAGGCATTTAAAGGTCGCATGGATGAACTACAACAAGTGTTCATCCCAGTTTGGCAAAAGAACAAACCAGGAAAGGTAGTGCATCCGTGGCTAACAAGGGAAATCAAGGATAGTATTAAAACAAAAGATGAAGCTTACAGATTAGCCAGAAAAAGTAGCATACCAGAGGACTGGGAGAAATTCAGAGTCCAGCAGAGGAGGACAAAGGGCTTAATTAGGAAAGGGAAAATAGATTATTAGGGAAAACTGGCAAGGAACATAAAAACTGACTGCAAAAGCTTTTATAGATATGTCAAGAGAAAAAGATTAGTTAAGACAAATGTAGGTCCCTTGCAGTCGGAAACAGGTGAATTGATCATAGGGAACAAAGAGATGGCAGACCAATTGAACAAATACTTTGGTTCTGTCTTCACTAAGGAAGACATAAACCGTCTGCCGGAAATAGCGGGGGACCGGGGGTCTAATGAGATGGAGGAACTGAGGGAAATCCAGGTTAGTCGGGAAGTGGTGTTAGGTAAATTAAATGGATTAAAGGCAGATAAATCCCCAGGGCCAGATAGGCTGCATCCCAGAGTGCTTAAGGAAGTAGCCTCAGAAATAGTGGATGCATTAGTGATAATTTTTCAAAACTCTTTAGATTCTGGAGTAGTTCCTGAGGACTGGAGGGTAGCTAATGTAACCCCACTTTTTAAAAAGGGAGGGAGAGAGAAAACGGGGAATTGTAGACCAGTTAGCCTAACATCGGTAGTGGGGAAAATGCTAGAGTCAGTTATTAAAGATGTGATAGCATCACATTTGGAAAGTGGTAAAATCATCGGACAAAGTCAGCATGGATTTACCAAAGGCAAATCATGTCTGACGAATCTTATAGAATTTTTCGAGGATGTAACTAGAGTGGATAAGGGAGAACCAGTCGATGTGTTATATCTGGACTTTCAGAAGGCCTTCGACAAGGTCCCACATAGGAGATTGGTGTACAAACTTAAAGCACACGGTATTGAGGGTTCAGTGTTGAGGTGGATAGAAAATTGGTTGGCGGACAGGAAGCAAAGAGTAGGAATAAACGGGTCCTTTTCGGAATGGCAGGCAGTGACTAGTGGGGTACCGCAAGACTCAGTGCTGGGACCCCAGTTATTTACAGTGTATATTAATGATTTGGACGAGGGAATTGAATGCAACATCTCTAAGTTTGCGGATGACACGAAGCTGGGTGGCAGTGTTAGCTGCGAGGAGGATGCTAGGAGGCTGCAGAGTGACTTGGATAGATTAGGCGAGTGGGCAAATGCATGGCAGATGCAATATAATGTGGATAAATGTGAGGTTATCCACTTTGGCGGCAAGAACAGGAAAGCAGAGTATTACCTGAATGGTGACCGATTGGGAGAAGGGGAGATGCAACGTGACCTGGGTGTCATGGTGCACCAGTCATTGAAAGCAAGCATGCAGGTGCAGCAGGCAGTGAAGAAAGCGAATGGTATGTTGGCATTCATAGCAAGAGGATTTGAGTTTAGGAGCAGGGAGGTTCTGCTGCAGTTGTACAGGGCCTTAGTGAGACCGCACCTGGAGTATTGTGTGCAGCTTTGGTCTCCTAACCTGAGGAAAGACGTTCTTGCCTTAGAGGGAGTACAGAGAAGGTTCACCAGATTGATCACTGGGATGGCGGGACTTTCCTATGAGGAAAGACTGGATAGACTGGGCTTGTACTTGCTGGAATTTAGAAGACTGAGGGGGGATCTTATAGAAACATACAATATTCTTAAGGGGTTGGAGAGGCTAGATGCGGGAAGATTGTTCCCGATGTTGGGGGAGTCCAGAACCAGGGGTCACAGCTTAAAGATAAGGGGGAAGTCTTTTAGGACCGAGATGAGAAAACATTTCTTCACACAGAGAGTGGTGAGCCTGTGGAATTCTCTGCCACAGAAGGTAGTTGAGGCCAGTTCATTGGCTATATTTAAGAGGGAGTTAGATGTGGCCCTTTTTGCTAAAGGGATCAGGGGGTATGGAGAGAAGGCAGGTACAGGCTACTGAGCTGGATGATCAGCCATGATCATATTGAATGGCGGTGCAGGCTCGAAGGGCAGAATGGCCTACTCCTGCACCTATTTTCTATGTTTCTATTTTCTATGTTTCTATAGACTCAAAATGCTGGAGTAACTCAGCGGGACAGACAGCATCTCTGGAGAGAAGTAATGGGTGACGTTTCGGGTCGAGACCCTTCTTCAGAGATAGATCAAATATGATGGTGTCAAGTGAGAAAATGAGTCTGAGACCAATACTTATTATCAGCCATGATCATATTTAGTGGCAATACAGGCAGGAGGGCTCTTGACTATTCCACCTGCTCTTCACAATGCTTTCGCTTGATCATTATGCTATGTTTAAGATTTTCATCTGAAAAATCCTTTATTATTTTGGCAGAGATATCAATATATTTAATATAAAAAGGATTCCATCATTGTTAAAATTTATTAAATAATTACATGAGTATTGCATGGCATAATTTCACAGTTTGTCTTTTTCCCATGAGGTTGATTCTTTACTTTACACTGGTTTATGTTAACTTGCAGAGAGTTGGACTGCTGTGGAATTCATCTAAGGACTCTGTTAATTTAGCTGATTAGGTAGGAGAAAATGCGGCATCACATAAATCATGATAAATGAGACAAATCAGGACAGTTCAAGAAGATCACTTAAGAATTATAGAAAGGTCCTGATAGAAAACAGTAATTGATGACAAATTCTGATAGAGAACCTTATTTTGGCCAAATGGAGCCAGAGAGCTAAAATCTGGATCGGTTAATACATTTCCCTATGATTTTTCCAATAAGATCTACTGGCATATCTGGCAACTATGGGTTTTATTGGAAGTGATAAAAATGACTCTTTTGCTCAATTCAAATTAGGATATATTATAGCATTATATATACATTAGGCAGAATGTTCATGAAGAATAATTGAGGTTGCTTTAGGGTTGAGGTTGAGACTCCATTAGTCCTGAATACTGTGATGCAAGTGCTCTCCAGACAAAGTTCTGAATGCCAATCTCGCTCTGATGGTGATAAATGACTTTCTGAGAACTCTGCTTTGAGTACTGAAAATTAAAAATACATTGTACAGTTTTATTAACCAATATGGAAATATGCTTTTGTGAAGTTCTATTTTTTATTTTAACAAGGATATTAATCTATTCCTTTTCTGACAGTAACCCAACACTATTTTATGACATTCAGTATCACAAGTAATAAGAATGGATAACAGAGAATGTGTCTCAGAGCTTGTAGACTTTAATTGTTTTGGATTAATGGGCAAATGCTTTGTTCTGTTTATATCTTGTTACTGGAACAATCCTGATTTGTAACTCTTTATATAATCTTAAGTGCTTCATTCATCATTGAGAATGGGCCGCAGGTTCTGCCAGTATCCTGGCTAAACTTTCATCCTACTAAATACTGCAGACATTAGATTAGCTAATCGCTTAAAGAAAATATATTTGAGAGACTACATGAATCACATCTTTAACACTAAAGGCAATAGCATAAATCAAAGTGCCCATGAAAATTAATTTTATGTCAATTAATTCATTGGATAAAAAGTATTGAATGATGATTTGCAAATGAAAAGAACTGAAGAAGGCAATGAATAGAAACAACCAAATGTGAAGAGATGAATTTGCACATTTCTATTAATGTTTGGGTCCTTTAAAGTTCAGCCAAGGTTGATGGTATAGAAATGTCTCGCCTCTAACTGTAGGTATTTGGGTAATCTCAACTCAACTTCTAGTGAACAAAGTTTAATTTACTTCAGTTCTGGGCTGTCAGTAATGAACTGTGTTGTACTTTGCTATTTGAAGACCACCAGTGCTGTGTACTCCTCTGGTCTCCAAATTTCATTTAGATTTGTTCTTGTTCCACCCCGTAGCACAACTGTCTGGTCTCATCACCAACTCACAACAACGCGCTAACAATGCTGTCAGTTGTCCAAACAGCATGCAGCTGGCATCCATGAACCTGTCAGTTGCTGACCTTTCCATCTACTACAGTAACACTACAAATTTGTTTTCCATGGCATCTACAGTGAAGAACAGTATTTTTATGCCTCTTTGAAAAATGTTTGAACAATGAAAATCTGATAAAAGACTGCAATCCTATAAAATCTTTTAAAAGGCTATCCTTTTAAAGGATATTATGGACTAGAAGTCACGTTACTTAATATTGTAACAAGAATACTCCCACCAGAATTAAAAATGTTTGAGAGGACTGATACTGCTGTAATAGTTTCTATTTGTGTCATTCAGCACTCGTCACGCGCAAAGCAGTTTCTATGTAAAGGCACTTTGTAACTTATGCCTTTGCTCCAAAGATCATTTAAACTTTTTTTTGTTACGAAGCCAAATAGCAATCACACATTTATGAGTTTCATACGATACGATAAGATACAACTTTATTCATCCTCAGAGGGAAATTGGTCTGCCGACAGTCGCAACACACAAGCTACACAAAAACTTGAAATTAAAAGTGAAAACAAAAAGAAAAAGACAAGCAACTGCCGGCTGGGTGCAGTGTGCACAGCTCCTTCACTGGAACAAATAAACAAACAAACAAACACAGACTTATCCCCTGGGTAGAGGATTCTAAACAAGAGTGCCCCCCCCTCCCCCATACTGGGTCCCCCTTCGTTCTCCCACCGTCCCTCAGGGCGGTCCCCTCACCTCGGTTCCCCATTGTCTTCTCTTCCCCCCCTCACGCTCATCAACTGCGAGACCCCACTGCCACCAAGGCCCACGTTGCCGCCGAGGCTCCAGCTGCCACCACCGAGGCTCCCATCGTCACCACTGCTAAAGCTCCTTCGGCCCAGACAGGCCTCGCAGCCCGGCTTCACCGCAGTCCCCTGGGAGGCCTGTGGGACAAGTCGGGCCTACCGGGGCGTGTTCTGGTCTTCGGTCGTCGTTCTGGTCATTGGTGGCGTGGTTGTTCGGCTGGATCGGGCCCGCGTGGCTCCCCGGGATACCCCCCCCCCCACCCCTGTGCATGGCTCCCCGGTTTGTTCTGTGTTTGTTTGTAATGACTATGAAAGTAGCTTTCTGATGGGAAGTCTAGAATTAATCATAATTTCCTGGAAGGCAAAACAAAATATTGGAAAGTAGGTCTATTATTCCTCTAAAATGTACCAGAGTGATCTTTCATGCACAAGAGAAAACTCAAGTGGTAAAGGTAGACAACTCTAAGTAGACTTTGTGATGAATAGATTATTCACCAATCTTTCAATGTTGAAGCTTGCAGCATTTTTAACTATATTCAAACTAGCATGTTTACTCTTAGATGACCATCTTCAATGAGATGAGCATTTCTCTCTTTCCATAATCTTCAGAGGTGCCGTAGTTATTTAGTTTCCTTTTATGTATTGCAACTAAATCCAAGCATAGTCACCTCCCGACCCTTCAATACCACCGCATCATTCCAGCCAGAAGGATGGTTTACTTAGCTGTGAGCAACTATATAAAATAGTTCAAGAAGATTTCCATTTTGCCCAAAGCAATCTGCTGCACTGGTGAACAACCTCTATCTTCCTGTCCTATACTGCCAACATTGTGGCTGCATTGTGCATTATCCATAAAGTGCACTGTAGAAGCACATCCGGTATATTTAAACACCACCTCCTGCTCCAAGGGCCTCTTCCAAAGTTGAGTCAAGAGATTTAATTGACATATGTACTAATGTTGGAACAATGAAATTCATACTTGCGGCACAGATAAATATATAATAATCAATAATATAATAACAATAATTGTATTGCTGGGAAACCATAATAGTACAAAACCGAAGTCAATAGTGCAACCAGTGACATAATCCATAGAGGATCATAGTTGCTGAGGTTAGAATTGTGTAGTGCTTAAGAGCCTGATGATTGCTGGATAGAAGCTATTCTTAAACTTGATGGTCAAGGTTTTCAGGCTCCTATACTTTCTTTGTTGATGGTAGGAGCAAAATGAGAGCATAGCCAGGGTGCTGTTGTCTTTGATGATATTGGTGGTCTTTATGAGGCAGTGCCTGCTATAGATCTCTTTGAAGCTCAGTATCTAGGCAGGGTCTACCATCTTCCATAATCTAGGCAGTGTCCACCACCATCAGTAAGTAATCTCCTTCATTCCCGGACGTTCGAATTACCGAACCAGGTCAGGGTGTCAGGGGTTATGGGGAGAAGTCAGGAGAATAGGGTTAGGTGGGAGAGATAGATCAGCCATGATTGAATGGCAGAGTAGAGTGGATGGGCCGAATGGCCTAATTCTGCTCCTATCACTTATGGGGTCATGATGTGACCAGTCAATGTGTTCTTTACTGTGCACCTACAGTTCAATAGAGTATGTCAACATATTGAATATTCTCAATTGATGAAGACAGTAGATGCACTGATGAGCTTTCTTTGTGAGTGGCCAGGACAGATCTTCAGAGATATGCATGCCCAGAAACTTGAACCTATTGCTTTTCTCCAGTGTCGTCCCATTGATGTAGACAGGCCTGTGGACCTCTCTTGAAGTCAATAATCATTTCCTTGGTCGTGCTGATGTCAAGAGCAAGATTGTGTTCTGGTATCATTCAATGAGATTTTCAATTTCCCTCCTGTACTCTGACTCACCATTAACCATTTCTCATCGTAAGACAGTGGTATCTTTGGCGAAGTTGAAGATGGCATTGGAATTGTGTCTGGCTACACAATCATGGTTATAGAGGGTGCAGAGCAGGGGACTGATTGCACAGCCTTCAATTGCTCTTGTGTTGATGCTTTGAGGAGGAAGTATTATTGCCATTTCATACTGATTGTGGTCTGCCAATGAGGAAGTTAAGGATCAAATTACATAGGATGAGCAGGGACCCAGATCTCTGAGTTTGATGATAGGTTTGGAAAGGATGATGGTGTTGAAAGCTGAGTTGTAGTTGATGAACAATAGTTTTACGCTTGCATTCTTGTTGTCCAAGTGGTCCAGTGCGGAGTGGAGCCAGTGAGATTGCATCCCCCATTAATTTATCATGGTGATAAGCCAATTGTAATGTGTCCAAGCTCTTACTAAGGCAGGAGTAATGTCATAGCCAGCCACTCAACTTATGGCCAAGAACTGCAATATCATGGGAACATCATCACCACCAAGTCATGAATTAAACTAATTTCGAAACATATTATTATTATTATTGTTTTGAAATAAATTGTGGTGCTTCCTAGCTATTGGAATTATAAGAACTCAATGAACAGATTCAAGGAGAAAGCCATCAGCTGTCTTCTCATAAATTAGGCCGAACAAATAGTTAGGTCCTTCCCAGTACTGTCAATTTCATGAGTAAAATAATGTGTTTTTTTTCTGTTGAACGTACAGACTTCCCAATGCTACTATTTCTGAAATCAGAAGCTCCTTTTCTTTATGTTACAATTGTGACTGCATTTCAAAAGTTTTTAATGCATTGTTTTAGAAATCATGCATAATTATCATTTCTATAGCATATTGAAATATTTCTATTAGTGACACTATTGTATGCCAAGAGAATTGAAAGATTGAAAGACAAAGAGTGGAAAGTTTATTTTTAGAATAACATACTTGAAGGAACAAGTTTAACAAAATGAATAGATTTTTTCCTGCATCAGAAATAAAACCCAGGGTACAATCCCTGTAAGAGTCTAGAAGCAAAAAAGCAGGTTGCTCTGAAATCAAAGAATAAGCCATACTTTGGGGCTAATTTTCCACCTAAATAAATTTTGGCTTGTTTCTCCAGATACTTCTAACCAAGTTCCAATCTTAAACTGATATATGTCATGTAAATGTGTTCTTAATTGAAAAAGGCTAGGAAAATTGTTAAAACCTGTGTTTATTAATGTTTATTTATGTCAGATTTTGTATTGGTACATGTATTTAATTGCACCTGTTATCTATCCCTTATTCCCTGAAATGATGCCGTGATCAAGATTTCCAGCACAGTTTACACATAGTTCACTACTTGCCTGTCCAGTTAACCTGCCTTTTAGACAAATTAAGTGTTCGTAAAATAATAATAATAAACAAAATTGTGTTTAGAAAACAAATTGAAACACAGAGTTGGGAGGTCATGTTGCAGTTGTATAAGACGTTGGTGAGACCGCATTTAGAATATTGTGTTCAGTTCTGGGCACCATGTTATAGGAAAGATATTGTCAAGCTTGAAAGGGTTCAAAGAAGATTTACGAGGATGTTGCCAGGACTAGAGGGTCTAAGCTATAGGGAGAGGTTGAGTCGGCTGGGTCACTAGTCCTTGAAGTGCAGGAGGATGAGGGGTGATCTTATGGGGGTGTATAAAATCATGAAAGGAATAGATCGGGTAGCTGCACAGAATCTCTTGTCCAGAACAAGGGGCCACAGTTTAAGAATAAGGGGTAGGCCATTTAGAACGGAGATGAGGAAGAACTTTTTCAGTCAGAGAGTGGTGAAGGTGTGGAATTCTCTGCCTCAGAAGGCAGTGGAGGCCAGTTCGTTGGATGCTTTCAAGAGAGAGCTGGATAGAGCTCTTAAGGATAGCGGAGTGAGGGGTTATGGGGAGAAGGCAGGAACGGGGTACTGATTGAGAGTGATCAGCCATGATCGCATTGAATGGCGGTGCTGGCTCGAAGGGCTGAATGGCCTACTCCTGCACCTATTGTCTATTGTCAGAGTAGGGGAATCGAGGACCAGAGGATATTGGTTCAAGGTGAAGTGGAAAAGATTTAATAGGAATCTGAGGGGTATCTTTTTCACATAAAGGGTGGTGGATGTATGGAACAACCTGCCAGACGAGGTAGTTGAGGCTGGGACTATCCCAGGGGTGGCCAAACCACGGCTCGCGAGCTACATGTGGCTCTTTGACCTTTAATATGCGGCTCGTGGAAATATGTTGGCTGAGCTCCTTTTTTCATCACAGTTAATATAAAAGGTAAATAAGAAAAAATTTCAAGCTTTATAATTATTTACTGGGTATGAATTGAGACCCCATTGGAATAAAACGTAAGTTTAATGTTCATGGTTAGTCAAAATATTTAAGAATTTAAATCCTGATTTTAATGCTAAATCTGAGTGAGGCATTATTCTTTAGTGCTGGGGGAGCGAATGGTGGGAGGCAGAGGGATTAAAGAAATTTCAGGTCAGCAAGGGTTACAGAGGAATGTCAGAGGACTAAGGTCATGGGTAAGGGGGTTAAAGATTTGGGTGCGCCGGGGAGTGAGAGTCATCACAGGTGGTCTCTCATTTTATTGGTTTGCTTTTTTTTTAACATATTTTCCTCCATGTTTTGACCTGATATTTACTAAGACAAATAAATATCATTAAAAATATAATGTTTTCCTTTTTAGTTTTAGTTTTGGCAGTCTAATTTTATGTTACTGAAATGCAAATTCGCACATTTTTCTTAGAAGTTCCCGTAGTTCATTACCGTATTAAATACGCTCAATATAGTTAAAACAATCATCAGTCAAGATTTTGAAAACATTTGGTATATATGTGTACTTTGTGATTACTGAAACTAATACAAATTAACAGTTTAAAAAACTGCATACATGAATAAATATTATTGCATACATGCATTTCTTAATATTTATATAACATTTTTGTAACAAAATGTGTATGTAACAATAAAAACGTATGTGTAAATTTTGTTCATGTCTTGCGGCTCTCAAACATCTGAACTTTATCGTATGTGGCTCTTACATTAAGCAAGTTTGGCCACCCCTGGACTATCCCATCATTTAAAAACCACGTACATTGATAGGACAGGTTTGGAGGGTTATGGACCAAACACAGGCAGGTGGGATTAATGTAGCTGGGACATGTTGGCCGGTGTGGGCAAGATGGGCCGAAGGGTCTGTTTCCACACTGTAGCACTCTATAACTCTATATCTATCAATACCTCTTCTAGATCTGAAATCATAACATTAATATTCAGTAGGTAGACACAAAATGCTGGAGTAACTCAGCAGGTCAGGCAGCATTTCTGGAGAGAAGGAATGGGTGACGTTTCGGGTCGAGACCCTTCTTCAGGCTGATGTCAGGGGAGTGGACAGTACAGAGACAATAGACAATAGGTGCAGGAGTAGGCCATTCGGCCCTTCGAGCCAGCACCGCCATTCAATGTGATCATGGCTGATCATTCTCAATCAGTACCCCGTTCCTGCCTTCTCCCCATACCCCCTGACTCCGCTATCCTTAACAGCTCTAGCTCTCTCTTGAATGTATTCAGAGAATTGGCCTCCACTGCCCTCTGAGGCAGAGAATTCCACAGATTCACAACTCTCTGACTAAAAAAGTTTTTCCTCATCTCTGTTCTAAATGGCCTACCCCTTGTTCTTAAACTGTGGCCCCTGGTTCTGGACTCCCCCAACATTGGGAACATGTTTCCTGCCTCTAACATGTCCAACCCCTTAATAATCTTATACGTTTCGATAAGATCCCCTCTCATCCTTCTAAATTCTAGTGTATACAAACCTAGTCGCTCCAGTCTTTCAACATATGACAGTCCCGCCATTCCGGGAATTAACCTAGTAAACCTACGCTGCACGCCCTCAATAGCAAGAATATCCTTCCTCAAATTTGGAGACCAAAACTGCACACAGTACTCCAGGTGCGGTCTCACTAGGGCCCTGTACAACTGCAGAAGGACCTCTTTGCTCCTATACTCAACTCCTCTTGTTATGAAGGCCAACATTCCATTGGCTTTCTACACTGCCTGCTGTACCTGCATGCTTCCTTTCAGTGACTGATGCACTAAGACACCCAGATCACGTTGTACGTCCCCTTTTCCTAACTTGACACCATTCAAATAATAATCTGCCTTCCTACTCTAACCACCAAAGTGGATAACCTCACACTTATCCACATTAAATTGCATCTGCCATGCATCCGCCCACTCACACAACCTGTCCAAGTCACCCTGCAACCTCATAGCATCTTCCTCACAGCTCACACTGCCACCTAGCTTTGTATCATCGGCAAATTTGCTAATGGTACTTTTAATCCCTTCATCCAAGTCATTGATGTATATTGTAAATAGCTGCGGTCCCAACACCGAGCCTTGCGGTACCCCACTAGTCACTGCCTGCCATTCTGAAAGGGACCCATTTATCCCCACTCTTTGCTTTCTGTCTGTCAACCAACTTTCTATCCATGTCAGTACCCTACCTCCAATACCATGTGCTCTAATTTTGCCCACCAATCTCCTATGTGGGACCTTGTCGAAGGCGTTCTGGAAGACATCCACCGGCTCTCCCCTGTCAATTTTCCTAGTTACATCCTCAAAAAATTCCAGTAGATTAGTCAAGCACGATTTCCCCTTCGTAAATCCATGCTGACTCGGAACGATCCTGTTACTGCGATCCAAATGCTCCGCAATTTCGTCTTTTATAATTGACTCCAGCATCTTCCCCACCACTGATGTCAGACTAACTGGTCTATAATTTCCCGTTTTCTCTCCCTCCTTTCTTGAAAAGTGGGATAACATTAGCTACCCTCCAATCCACAGGAACTGACCCGGAATCTATAGAACATTGGAAAATAATCACTAATGCGTCCACAATTTCTAGAGACAGTAAGACTGGTGGGAGAACTTGGAGGGGATGGGGATAGGGAGAGAGAGGGAACGTAAGGGCTACTTGAAGTTAGACAAGTCAATGTTCATACCACTGGGGTGTAAGCTACCCAAGCGAAATATGAGGTGTTGTTCCTCCAATTTGCGCTGGGTCTCACTCTGACAATGGAGGAGGCCCAGGACAGAAAGGTCTGTATGGGAATGGGGGCCTGCACCAAGAGACTGGATGGATGCTCTCCCCACTGCACCACATCATCTGGCAAGAAGCGGCAGTTAATCTGTGGAATTCTCTGCCGCAGAAGGCTGTTGAGGCCAAGTCAATTTATATATTTAAAGCAGACAGTTTCTTGATTAGTACAGATGTCAGGGGTTATGGGGAGAAGGCAGTAGAATGGGGTTAAGAGGGAGAGATATATCAGCCATGATTGAATGGTGGAGTAGACTTGATGGGCCGAATGGCCTAATTCTGCTCCTATTACTTATGACCTTAAGAGAGGGAAGAAAAGGAAAGTGGTTGCAATAGGTAGTAAAAGAAAGAAGCGCGGACGAGGGCAGACTGGAGTCCCCTGGTGTGAATATGGTAAGAAAATAATAATGTTTTCCATTTTACTGTGAGAAATCGATATAAACGAAAAGGATTGTTGTTTTTGCATTTTCCTCATTCGCTTTCACGTGGAAAAAACCCCACTTATTTACCCAATATTTATCGTGGAGAAATTAAAAACCAGGGCAGCTGGAAGCAGATACGCGAGGCCTTGGCGGCGACTCTCACTGATTGACAAGCAGAGGGCAACCTTGACCCGGAGAGTGGGCGGCCGGGTCCCAGGCGGCCACGGGCTCTGCCCCTCACTCCGCTGCCCGGTTCACAGGGCGACCAGCACCCAGAGCTGGCGCGTATGAACATCACGCCCAATTAACTTGATGAACAGAATTATCGACCTTTTCGAAATGAGGAAAAAAAATCATGCTGGAAATCTGAGACAAAGCCTGTTGCTTTCCGAACAGAACCATTTGGCTGGTGATCCACTACTCGGTCTGAGCAAGGTTTTTAAATAAAACGAGAATTGAACCTGAACTATGATAACATTGGTGACAGCATGGAGTCGACCTGTGCCTTGAACCACTTGCTCCGCCAATAGACATTCTTCCAGCGTTCATCTCCTATATCCCAGTCCTACAGGTACGTTTTACTCACACCCCCACCTCACACCCTCACCCCCCACACCCTCACCCACACCCTCACCCACACACATACCCACACCCTCACCCACACCCTCGACCTCACCCTCATCCTCATCCTCACCCTCACCCACACCCTCACCCCCCCCCCTCCACCCCCAGTTCCCTTCTACGCCTGTCCTTCCCTCCGGCTTTATATTTCACTCATTTTCTTTCCCTTATCTAACACCGAATAATGAAAGGCCTTGATGAGGTGGATGTGGAGAGGATGTTTCCACTAGTGGGAGAGTCTAGAACCAAAGGCAATGGGCTCAGAATAAAAAGCCAACTCTAGAAAGGAGATGAGGAGGAATTTCTTTAGTTAGGGGATGGTGAATCTGTGGAATTCATTGCCACTGAAGGTTGTGGAGGCCAAATCAATGAATATTTTTAAGGTGGAGATTGATAGATTATTGATTGGTACAGGTGTCAGGGGTTATGGGGCGAAGGCAGGAGAATGAGGTTGAGAGGGAAAGAGATCAGCAATGATTGAATGGCGGAGTATACTTGATGGGCCGAATGTTTCTACAACTTATGAACCCTTTTGTTTCCTTTTCACCACTCGTCTTTGTCACTCACTCCACTCATCAGCCAATCATCCCTGCCCTCTCATCTGTATCCACCTATCACTTGCCAGGTGCTTTGTCAAATATCTCTTCCCCAGCTTTTTCCGCCCTATCCAATCAGTCTAAAAAAGGGTCTCAATCCGAAATGTAGTCTGTATGTTCCCTCCTCATCTACTGAATTCCTCCAGCAGTTTGCTTTTTGCTCAAGATTCCAGCATCTACAGGCACTTCTATCTCCGTTCTTGCAGGCCCTGATAGAGTGGATGTGGAGAGGATGTTTCCAATCAAAAGATTCAATCTCATTGTGGACTGGTTTCAAGAAAGATTGCTTCATCACCCCAAAACGTTCAACAGTCTTTCTCTTTATAATGCTGTATTGAGCCAACAACAGACTTAAAGCTGGAATGGAACCAAAATTGCCAGAGTCAGACAGCACCAAGCTGTACCAAGACACACAGAGTCTGAGCTGATATGCAACAACCCATTTACAATAATCCTACATTAATCCTATTTTGTTCTACCCACATTCCCATCAACCTTCTCTGGAATTTACCACTCATCTACACATAAGGAGCATTTTACAGTGGCCACTTAATCCACCAGCATGCATATCTTTGGCAAAACTGGAGCACAAAAGGGAATCTTCACAGTCTCTGAAGCAATGTGCAACTCTAAACAGATGGCACTAGAACACAGGATTGAATCCTGTTAATTGTGCTGTGTGGCAGCGACTCTACTTGCTGCACCAATATGCCATCCTATGTGAGAAACTAACCTTATATAGCCTCTCCTCCAGAACCATTGTCATACTATCCTCAGTTGTCCAGTTGCAGTATAGAGAGTGTTTGCATACATGCATGTTCAGATCAAAGTGACCATTGACTTCCTCACTGAAGCAAATTAAAGAATGGGCCTTACACTCAGAATCTGCAAACGAAAGGTCTACCTGCCTTCAACTATGCATTTCCACATTGAGACCCTGGAAAATATGGACAACTTGCAAAATCTTGGAAGCAACCTCTTGATAAACAAATAATAATTATGAATTCACCATCATCGTTCATGCACCAGCATAGCCTTGACCATTTGAGGAAAGGGGTAATAAAGATCCCAACCTGAAGCATGGCATAAAGCTCAGGGTCTATTGGCCAGAAATAATCCCTGTCCTCCTCTATGCTTCTGAGACTTAGGCTACTTACAGGAGGCAACTCAAAGCACTGGGGAAATATTACCAATAATGGTTCTATGAAATTGTCCCAGTTGACTGGTAAATAAGTGGACCAAAATCAGCATCTTCTCTCTTGTCAACATCCCTACTGTTGAAGCCCTAATTACAACCTCCACTGAGCAGGGCATGTCATTCATATGCCCAACATCAGATTTGTCGGAATGACATTGTCAGGTGGACGGAGGAAAAACATTCAAGAATATTCTCAAGGCCTTCTTGTAAACCCACAGACATTCTCCTGACTCTTTGGGAACCTTTGGCCCATGACCACTCAAAGTGGAGGACCAGCAATTGAGATGATTGATTGATTCAAAGATACAGCATGGAAGATACAACATAGCCCCTCGACCCACCAGGTCCATACTGACCATCTATCATTCGTTCACACTAGTTGCATGTTATTCCACTTTCTCATCCACTCCCTGCACATTAGAGGCAATTTACAGTGGGCAGTTAACCTACAAAACCATACATCTTTGGGATGTGAGAGGAAACCGGAGCGCCAGGCGGAAACCCATGCGAACGTGCTCCACATAAACAGCACCCAAGGTCAGGATCGAACCCGGGTCTCTCGCACTGTGAGGCAGCTGTTTTACTATTGAGAAATTTGATATTGAGAACATTGTGTCTATGCATCCGTAGCACCCAAAAGCCAGTGCAAATGGTGGGTATAATGCACATATCACAAACTACCCACATATGAAACCACCCAACACTTTCTGTCCCACTTTTGGCAGAGTGCAGTTTCCAGATAGAAATGGAACATGAGAGGATGGCGGCACGGTGGCGCAACGGTAGAGTTGCTGCCTTACAGCGAATGTACAAACTTACAGCGCCGGAGACTCAGGTTCGATCCTGACTACGGGCGCCGTCTGTACGGAGTTTGTACGTTCTCCCCGTGACCTGCGTGGGTTTTCACCGAGATCTTCGGTTTCCTCCCACACTCCAAAGACGTACAGGCAAATGTTTAAAAAAATTGTCCCTAGTGGGTGTAGGATAGTGTTAATGTGCGGGGATCGCTGGGCGGTGCGGACCCGGTGGGCCGAAGGGCCTGTTTCTGCGCTGCATCTCTAAATCTAAAAAGGATCAGGCCCTTGGTCTGTGATGAACATGATGCCAATAAACTAATCTCATCCGCTTGCCCATGATCCATATCACTCATTTCTCTGCATATCTACGTGCCTGTGTGAAAGCACCCACCATCCTCTGTGTATAAACTTGCCTCACTCACACCGGTTACAACATTGGGTTACAACATTGGCCTAAGAGTCCATCTGCTTAAGAAGATGCTAACTAAGTCACCAATAAGCGCATTCAGATTCCTCACTAGTTCCTCACTAGTTTTCCGGCTGCAGAAACGAGTCGTAGGAAGATACTATTGTACCTGTATAACTCGTTTTATTTGACACACTAAACGGTCTTATAATGCCATATGGCATAATTTTTTTAATTTATGTTTTCAGTATTACACTGGAAAATAATAACATATTTGTCAGTTAATTCTTGTCTGCTAAAGGCACATTTATCAGCAGAAAACGTTTCAGAATCTATCTGTCGTGATTTCTGAAAGCGAAGTGCAAGTGCTTCTGGAACCCTGTGCTACAGACCAGTTGAAATTGACTACATGAGGTGCTGAAACCAACAGTTTTAATAAAGCAATCGAAAGGTCCCCCAAAGCAACTAAATGGCGACTGTCAAAAACTGAACAACTCGCTAAGTGACATGAACTTTAATTCACTTGGTCTGTCTTTGACAGCATCTTTTCCGGCACTTAATTTCTGACTCCCACCCAAGTTAAAAAATAAGTGAAGCAATTAAAATGAACAAAGAAGCATTCGACAGCCTGAAGTAAATCAATCTCCTTAAACCTGTGAACTTTCCTCCTGTCCCGTGCCGTGGCAGAGTGGTGCTATCAGCCAGCGGCAGCTTCTGTCCGTGTTGTCTGACTACACGGGCGAAGGTGCTGGAAGAGGTGTCAGCGGAGACGCCGGCTCTGGATTTCCATTGGCTGCACCAGGGTGGATTTGCTGTGTGTATTTTTAGCGTCGTTTCCCTGTTCAGCGCCGAGCGGTCAGCCTTACCTCCAGACTTGCTCAGTGCAGCACCAGCCGAGGAGGGAGGGAGGGAGGGGGACTGACATTAGGACAGTGGCAGCCCACGCTCCCATCCCACTTTGGATTCCAGCCTGGAGCAGTAGAGAGCGGCCGGTTACTGGGACCTGTGTCATCCTAATTGAGTCGGGAGTGCCTGTGGGCTGCAGGCTTGCTTGCTTGCTTGCTGATGGCCAGCCCTAACGTGAGAGACGGGGAGTGGGGTGAAACTCCGCACCAGGACTCCGGCCCCGGGCCCGGGCCCGCCTTCATCGAGGCTCAACACTGGATAGAAGTAAGTTGACGGCGTTTGCATTTCAAGTCGACATTAACAGGCGCTGCTTATGTGGGTCACAGCCTGTTTCTCACATCGCGCGTTTGTTCGACATGTAAGTTCAGCTGCAAAAAAACAAAAAAAACATGCATCAAGCATCATCTGAAAATGGGTTGGCAAGCGTTGCCGCAATCCCACGCGAGTGGTTTTTATACAAGGCTGCAATTGAAATAGAGCTGCCGGTAACCTTGAGTGAGGAGAAGGGAGCAGGGAGCAGGCACTTGCTGCAATGGAGCCCGTTACTAGAGTTACCCTGCTCGCTCACTCACTCTCGCTCACTCTCACTCACTCACTCACTCACTCGCGGCTGGAGGAAGTTTGACTGAGTGTGGGGAGCTTGCATCCATCCGTTAGATGATATTGTGGGTGCTGTGCTTCCAGCGGCTGCAGCGGGGGCTACAACTCGCTTCCAATGAGACGTGCGCCTCCAATGATTTTAGATGAATGCAGGAGTGGTGGCGTGTATATCCAGTGCGGCGGTGACTGTTGCAGCCAGCGTTATAATATTGTATCGCCCGTTCAGCTCGCCAGATGGAACCATGCTTTCTTTGTAAGGTTGCTTTTCTGGGAGGCGAGAGCCGCTCACGCTGCTGTCTGTCTGTCTGTCTGTCTGTGTTCAGTACCCGAGGCTTGGAGCCAGGTACACACTGGGTTTGCCGCAGAGTGAGGCACTTGAGCATGTCTGCAGCACCCGGCGGTGGATGGCGGGGCACGTTAACCATCCCGTTGCTCGTTCACTCAAGGGGAGACGAGCTTCAGGAAGGAGATCGGCGGCCGGGTGTCCGACAGTGAGCCCCAAGAGCCCGTGGTTTGAGTTTGCCAATGAAAAACTGGAGAACTTTCCATGACACACCCCTCTATCTCCAGTGAAAACTAATTGCGGGCCAGGCCTTGTCAGGCAAGTGTCTGTATTTTGCAAGTGATAAAGGCCAATATTACAGGCCATCTTGAAACTTAAGCCAAAAATAAAACCTACCTCTCCCTTTATCACAAAATGGTACGTGCATACTTGACTTCAGATCAGATCGGAGGAGCAGATGTAGGCAAATTCTGGAGTTGTGTAAATATAATATCTTTACAGCAAGCGACGCTGCTGGTGGAGCAGCTGCCTCACAGCGTCTGAGACCTGAGTTCAGTCCTGACCTCGGGTGCTCATTGTGTGGAGTTTGCTTGTTCTCTCTGTGACTAGGTTTCCTCATGGTGCTCTGTTTTTTTCCTCCTCATAGATACATGGGGTTGTAGGTTCATTGGCCTCTGTAAAGTGACCCTCGTGTGTATGGTGTGGATGCAAAAATAGGATAACATTGAACTAGAGATCGATGCCCAGCAAGGACTTGGTAGGCTAAAGGGGCTGTTCCATGCAGAATCTTTCAATCAATCAACAGGGTTATTGTATGTGGGTTCAATTTCCCCAGTACTATCTGAGATAGCATCAGTGTGAAAGGCTTCAATTATGTGAAGTTTTCAAAGTGCAGATAGGAAAGCTTTTTTGAAGTGGAATGAAGAGTTCTACCAGAGACGGAGTACATGGAAGATCTAGTCCAACTGTACCCAGTTTTAGCACATTAGCCAGGCAAGTCTTGATCTTATAGGGGTGTATAAAATCATGACATGAATAGATTTAGTAGATGCACAGAGTCTCTTGCCCAGAGTAGGGGAATAGAGGACCAGAGGACATAGGTTCAAGGTGAAGGGGAAAAGATTTAATAGGAATCTGAGGTTCAACTTTTTCACACAAAGGGTGATGGGTGTATGGAATAAGCTGCCAGATGAGGTAGTTGAGGCTGGGACTATCCCAACGTTTAAGAAGCAATTAGACAGGTACGTAGATGGGATGTTTGAACCAAGCGCAGGCAGGTGGGACTAGTGTAGCTGGGACATGTTGGCCGAAGTGGGCAAGTTGGGCCGAAGAGCTTGTTTCCACACTGTTTCACTCTTTGACTCTATGACTAAGTGGTTTGAGTGTCAATAGGAGACCATTTTGGTGATAGTGACCATAATTCTGTATTGTAAGCTTCAATGTGTTTATGGAAAGGGATAAGGATGGTTGGAAATTGGGGTTGGGACAACTGTGAAAACTGATTTGGGATATGGCTGATTTCAATATCATAGGACATATCCAGACAAAAGTAGGCTGGGAGCAATTACTTGCAACTAAATCTACATCTGAGAAGTTGGATGCATTGAAAAGTGAAATAATTCAGGCCAATGTGTTCTCGTAAGAGTGAAAAGGGCAGCAAGTCCAAGGAACATTGGATGCCAAGAGATTTTGCAGATGGCGGTGAGGTGGATGGAGGAGGATCAGCACCGGTGAGCAGTCTATAAGCTCATCTCCCGCACCCTCGGAAGTGCTCTGGGGGTTTCGAGGACGGCTGCAGGAAGCAAAAGGCTGGTGTGTTCGTGGCTGAAGGTGGCGGTGGAGTGGATTGTTGGAGGCCCTACAGCAGCCAGGGGATCGTGTGGCTCAGGCATGGCTAAAGGCCCCACAGAGGTTGGGCACGCATGCAGATCAGATGTGCCTGCAGTAGCATAGAGTGGTGGAGGACATCAAGAGCATAGCCAGGCCAAGCAAACCCCTGCATTTGTGATCCAGTGCCACTACCAGGATAACGATCCTTTGAGGCCAAGATGGCATCGGTGTGAAAGACTTAGATGATGTGAAATTTTCAAAGTGCAGTTAGGAAAGCTTTTTGAACTGGTACATAGAGTACTAGCAGTCCATATCCATTTGATATTTTTAAGAACTTGATGTTTGAAATGTACACAATGGTGGTGGAGACGGGATGACTCATTGTATATTGCCTCAGAGGAAATCAACTATTTTTACACTACAATTGTTGTTACACGACAATGATTCCTGGATTGTATGCAAAACAACGAATTTCACTAAGTCAGCATATGTGATAACAAGTGCTATTGAACTATATCATGAGTTGGGTTAGGAAAGGAAGCCTATATCAGGTACAGAGAACTGAATGCAGGCAGAATTTAATCCTGTTAAATGTAAGGTGATGTATTTTGGGAAGATTAATAAGGTTTGGGCACACAGAATGAATGGTAGGACTCCAGGGAACATTGAGCAACAGAAAGACCTGAGAGTACACATCCAAAGATTTCTGAAGGGAGCACCACAAGTATAAAAAGTGGTTATGAAGATATTCAAGGTACTTGTCTTCATTAGCCCAGTCAAATAATTTTTAAAAAGAGATTATGGTGCGACTTTATAAATGTTAATCGGCCCACAGCAAACATACTGTGTGCAGACTGGTTACACAAGTAAGATGGACATTATTTCAATTGAGGGTGTAGAGAAGGTTCACCACACCAGGAAAACACACAAAGTTCTGGAATACCTCAGCGGGTCAGGCAGCATTTCTGGAGAACACGGATAGGTAATGATTTGGTTCAGGCCCCTTCTTCAGACTGATTGTAGGTGGAGGAAAGAAGAAGAAGAAGAGAGAAGGGGCAGGACAAAGCCTGGCAGGTCATAGATGGATACAGGCGGGGGAGGAGGGTTTGATAGGCAGATGGACAAAGACCTGAGATAGAGTGGGGGGTGGGGGTGGGTGGGGGGGTGGGGGTGGGGGCAGGGGTGGGGGAAGGAGGGTTTGATAGGCAGATGGACAAAGACCTGAGATAGAGTGGGGGGGGGGGGGCAGGGGCAGGTGGGGGAAGGAAGGTTTGATAGGCAGATGGACAAAGACCTGAGATAGAGTGGGGGGTGGGGCAGGGGCAGGTGGGGGAAGGAGGGTTTGTCTGTTTAAGTTACCTAAAATTGGAGAATTTATTGTTCATACTATTTGGGTTGCTACACAAACAGTATATGAGGTGCTGTTTCTCCAGTTTGCACATTTCCTCCAGCTTCACAAGTTCTGATGCAGATAGGCCAAGCAATTCAATGGTCCAATGGTACTTTATTGTCACATGTACCAAGCTACAGTGAAATTCCTCTTTCATTACTACACATAGTGATCATATGCAAGTACAAGAGTGTAAGAATAGTAGATTACACTGAAGCAGTGCACAAGATTCACCATGTTTCCAGCTCCATCTTATACCCTTCAAGTTCAGAGTTGTTAAAAATGTTCGTGTCTTAACTTGGCCATAAAGGCGCATTATCTTGGCAGTGGTCCGGGTATGCAGGAGCCCATCTGGACAGGCAATGTTGTCGATGCCCTCATCCGCCACGTCCGATCTGCAGACTTGACTTCTTGGAACGGTGTCTGATTCAACTAACCCCCCCATCTCCACCAACACATCGACCCAGACATGTCACCCGTGAACACGTGTCCCTCACATTGCATGGTTACTGCTCAGCCTCTGTGTACTGGGGCTCCCCCTGCAGCCGACCTTGGAACATGGAGAGCACGTCCGACGGTGCGGGAGGTAATGCCCCAGCCCGCTCACCGGCACCGTGCTTATCCACCGTCCACCGCCATCTTGAAGATCGTGAAAAAAACAAGATATAATCTGTACTTGTGGCCCTCATGATCTGAATACAGATTAATGTACATATTAGACCAAAATAGACCCAAAATGTACTTAATGAAGGTTGTATTAATATGAATTGTTAAACTGTTTTATTTCTCAATGAGTGAATATACAGAAGTAGTAGTTTTAATTTGATTAGTTGGTGTACTTTATCTTCACAGAATGATAAAAGGCAAACTATTAATGGATGATATTTAAATAATCAGGCCCCAGTTTAACCCAAGTGTGCTTGTTCGGTTGGCTTAAAATGAGCACAATAATGACCAATTTAGCAAGTCAGTGTTATTTTGCAGACATTGCAGCCTTTGTAAAGTCTGTCGTGGCCAACTTCTGTTCAGTATTCCCAGATTGTAAGCAGTTTAATCTGTTTTTTTCAAGCATCCTCCTGCAGTCCCTTAAGGAAAATGCTTTGATATTGACAGATGTGGTTTCTTGCTGAGTTGGTCACATCAGAGTTGCTGCTGGCTTTCTCTGGTCTCACCAACACCGTCACACCTGATCATCCCTTCT
Source organism: Rhinoraja longicauda (assembly GCF_053455715.1). Classification (NCBI taxonomy): domain Eukaryota; kingdom Metazoa; phylum Chordata; class Chondrichthyes; order Rajiformes; family Arhynchobatidae; genus Rhinoraja; species Rhinoraja longicauda. The sequence goes on along the minus strand of NC_135953.1, from coordinate 67,397,753 downwards.
CTGCTTGGATAAATGCACAGATGACAAAAAGACCCAAACAAATGTACTGTTTAAGGTGAGTGTGTGTTGCTTGCATCTCACTTCATTATCATTAAGTATGAGGGGTATTTTTAAAGAGGCCTTTGGGCCTCTCTATTTTTGACACCCCTCGAGGTTTGTGTTTATTTTTAGATGTTGATAAATTTAGGTCCAATATCTCATAGCAATCTTTTATCAATTTTTAGGCCCTTTGCCTCAGGAATGGATCTAACAAACCTTTCTCTGACTCGGTACAATAGGCCTTTAATCTTTGTAACTTTTTCTGCTCCCTCAGCAAGTTGGGATTTGGTTCCTGAACCGTCAACCAACTTCTACTGAAGGGAGGGCTACAAGATGCTCATAAAACCTATAATAATACCCAATTCCTTTGAAAGTTTCTTCATGTACATTCACCACGAAAATCATTCTGTCTGCTTACATTGTTAACGATCATTGTGAGCCTCCAGGAGGAAGTGACAACTCCATTATTGTTCACAAAATGCTGGAGTAACTCAGCAGGTCAGGCAGCATCTCAGGAGAGAAGGAATGGGTGACGTTTCGGGTCGAGACCGTTCTTTATACTGATGTCAGGGGGGGGGGGCGGGACAAAGGAAGGATTATTGTTGCTGATTACAATTGTCCTGAGCAATAGTATCAATCGCTGGTTTTAATTCTGCAGACATCAGCAGGTTTCCTTTTGAACCCGCACAAACCTATTTTGGCTTTACAACTGTCGGATTCAAGAGGGAATTAATGAGGGGAGGGGGAGGGGTGGGGAGAATTAATGGGAATATGGGGAAATAAAACGCATTGGAGCAGAATTGATTAAAATGGATTCTTAATGGTATTCTTGGTAGTTTGATTGACCTATGTTTGTGTTATAGCAGTCTATGACACTGTGAGGGAACCCTTTGCTGACCGTAGTTTGATAGGCATCAATCTAGTCATGGAAAAAAATAAGGTTGGTCCTCAAAATAGAGTGCTCAACTGAAGAAGGTGGAAGTGGTGGGCTGAAAGGGCCTGTTTCTGTGCTGTATGATTCTATTACTGTATAGTTCACTTACATTGTGACATTACATTTTTTGGTAATTGATCCTGTCACTGAAATGGTGGAATTATTGTACCCCTGAGTGCCAGCCCCCCTCATACAAGATTTACCGAGCAATTAAAAAAAAACCTAGTAAGTGGGAACCTCTGTTGGTCACAAATAGATGATGTGCCACAATACCAAAATTTTATGAAGAATTACAGATTGTTTCAGCACACACGATTGATAATCTCATAGGGATATGAACAGAGTCTGTTGACCATTGGATTTCTAAGCAGGGAGTCTACTGCACCTGCTATTCTCAAGCACAGTCTTCCATCCAAGTAGTGATCAGGCTTGAATCAGCCTGACCGGCTACTCCCAGAAATGCCAAAATAACTTTTTTAAGTTTAAAAAAAAATCACTTTTCCATTTCCCCAGGCCGTCACTCCCGTTAGACATCACAATGGGACCCGCCCGAGTGACGGGAGTGGCGGCCAATGAGGGGGAGGGAGCACGATGGCCGCTGGGGGCGGGACCCGCCAGAGTTACGGAAGTGGCGGCCAATGAGGGGTTCCGTTCCCTTCAGTCTCCTCCAGTGCCCACTCCAACCGGCCTCATCATTCCCCTCCATCACCACCAGTGCCCGCTTCAACCGACGGCCTCCATCTCCTCCAGCGTACACGGCTGCTCTCCTTCTTCTCCTCCTCCCGCTCCGCCATCTTGTGCGCGCCTCACCCCGCCGCGCTGCCCACCGGAAGGTGTAGTCCCCGCTCCTGCCCACCCCCAGTGACCTGGACCATCACCGGACTACACCCTGTGAGTGGAGTGGGGAGGGGGGGATGCCAGAGAGCCCCTAAGAGTGGAGGGGGGGTGAGGGGAGGAGTGGGGGGATAAGGGGTGTTGGGGGATGGAGTGGGTGAGGGGGGGAAAAGAAGGTTGAGGGGGATGGAGTGGGTGAGTGTGGGGGAGGGGAGTGGGGGGAGGGGAAGGGGGAGTGGGGGACGACGAGAAGGGAGGGGAGTGGGGGAGGGGAGGGTGCTACACCAATGCAGGAGAGCTTTGGGCCCAATAGGTCCACCCTATTCTAATGATGTAATAAAAAGGAGCTGCAGATGCTGGTTTATGGAGAAAATGGATAGGTGACGTTTCGGGCCAGGACCCTTCTTATGACTGAAGTCTTCAGTATGAAGAAGGGTCCAGTCCTGAAAAATCAGCCTTCCATTTTCTCCAGAGATCCTGCTGGACCCACTGAGTTCCTTCAGCATTGTGTGTCTATCTTAAATAAAACTATTGCATGTGTTCATTATTTTATTGAATCCTTGGTAAAAAATTGACAACAAAATCTTGGGAATATTAGCTAATTCTGGAATTTCCTGACATCTGGTGCCGTCAGAAGCCAAAATATGGAAATGACCAAAGTCGCAAGCACAGTTTCACAACTAAGCCAATTTTTTTTAGTTAAACTGCAGGCTGTTTATATTTGTTTATAATTAGCATTCATTCTTCCATTTTCCAAATCAAAATCTATGCTTGCATGCTAGTTTGATCCACCATGGGATTCATTTAACTGATTGTTCAATAAGCCGTTAGATCTCGCAGTGTGGAAATCTTCTGCGCCGTTTCCATACTGCTCGCTGTGATTCACCCTTCTCACAACTTCATGGATATCACAGTTGTTGAAGCGTGACCAAATCAGTCAAATGAAAGTTGAGATGTGATGAATTTACCAACACTGCTGCTGCTGCTGCACAAATCTCATAGATTGGCAGGTCCAATGACTTTTGAACATTGCTGCTAGAAATTGTCCAAAAGAGGAAATAAAGTCTGAATGGTTGGTGTTTATAGAGTCCCTTCGGATAATAAAATTCATGGGGTTTGACACAGGATTGTGATCAAGCAAAATTTGATGTGAGATATTGGGGAAAATTATCAAATGCTTGGTCAAGGCTGTAAAGTGTAAGAAAAGGGATTATAAAGAGAAAGGTTGAAAGAGTGAATTCCAAAGCGTAGGCTAAGTAGCAACTTATTGCACAGCCACTAATAGTTGAACAATATAACATAATGAACACTAGTGTCCAAGGAAATTGTTTCCAGGATTCTTTACCAATCGTTATCTATTTCCCAGTATTACATCATATTGGCTGCATATTAATGATTCTTTAAAAATCTCATTGATTCTGCCGGTTAAGGCTGTGATGAACATATATCAGGATAATTTTACAACTATGCTATGTTTATTGAATGCAGGCAGAGAAAGGAGTGTAAGTGTTGCTAGATTAGAGTGATGATTCGGGTGATACCATTAACTAATTAGCAATTTTCGCTGGAAGTACATGCATGTGATTGCCACCTGAAGACAAAAGAAAAAGGTCATGGCTGAGTTCTCATCAAAGTAAAATATCTTGTTGTTGGTCACTGTCTAGTCTCACAAATCTTTGGCCAAAATAACCTTTGGGTTTGGCCAAAGAACATCTCTTTACGGTGTGGAAGAGGAATCGATATTGGAGAAAGAGAGAATATTGAAAATTAACTGACTGTCTGGTTGTATACAGGAAGTAATTGATGATTACCCGGTTAAATATCGAAAGTAACCAATAATTCCCCTGCTTATATTGGAAGTAGTTGACGATTACCCAGTTATATATCGAAAGCAACTTTCTGAGTTTTTGCTGTTAGCCGAGGGTAACTACCTACCTCGTTGATTGGAACAGTGCCACCCGATAAATATTGTCTAATATCTCTGGGGTATGACTCTAGGCATCACTTTTTTTTCTGCCACGCTGATCCTAGCAAACAATTGCCTCGATTGTATCATTGGACGAGGCAACAATCCATTGCCAAAGGCAGTCGTGGGTGGAATGGAGCAGGGTGCTGGGGGGTAGGGAGGTGCAGTTACGTAGCATCCGGGTGGATGGAGGCCACTGGGTTCTCAGTCTTCTCACCACCATCCTCCACCCCACACACAACATCAGTTGGAATTCACTTCTCTGACTGAATCCCCTGTCTTCTTTGACCATGTGCTGCAGTGCACTTGGTGTGTTAGAAAATTTGCTGCGACTTGATATACAAAGATTTGATCACTCATGATTGGGTTCATGAACATGTCCATAGTGAGACTTGAGGACCTGATCCCACTCTGTCCTTAAACATCATTGACACCAGAATACAAAAGTGGGGGGAGGGGGAGCAAGAGCGGAGCTGCGGGATGTAGAAGAGACCCTAGTGAGAGCCTCATCTATAATGGGGGAGGGGAAGCCCTGTTTTCTGAAGAACGAGGACATCTCGGAAGCCCTAGTGTGAAACACCTCATCCCAGGCGCAGATGCGGCGTAGACGGAGGAATTGGGAGTAGGGGATAGACTTTTTGCAGGGGACCGGATGGGAAGAAGTGTAGTCCAGATAGCTGTGCGAGTCGGTTGGTTTGTAGTAAATGTCCGTCACTAGTCTGTCTCCTGTGATGGAGATGGTGAGGTCCAGAAACGGGAGGGAGATGTCAGAGATTGTCCAGGTATATTTAAGGGCAGGGTGGAAATTGGAGGTGAAGTGTATGAAGTCAGTGAGTTCTGCATGGGTGCAAGAGGTAGCACCAATGCAGTCGTCGATATAGCGGAGGTAGAGTTCGGGGATGGGGCCAGTGTACGTCTGGAACAGGGATTGTTCGACGTACCCGACAAAGAGGCAGGCGTAGCTAGGGCCCATGCGAGTGCCCATAGCTACGCCTCTGGCCTGAGGAAGTGGGAGGAGTCAAAGGAGAAGTTGTTGAGGGTAAGAACCAGCTCTGCTATGGGTTGAGTCAGGGTTGGAAGGAAGGCATATACAAAGTTCGCATGCTTTTGTTATGGACTAGAATATAAAAGCAAGGATGTCATGCAGAGGCTTTAAGGTGCTGGTCAGATCACATTTGATGTATTGTGAGTAGTTTTGGGCCCCATATCTGAGAAAGGATGTGCTAATGTTGGAGCGGGTCTAGAGGAAGTTTATGAGAATGATCCGGGGATGATTGGGTTAACATATGAGCAGGAATTGATGGCTCTGGGCTGGTATTCAGAAGGATTTGGGGGATCGCATTCAAATTACCAAATAATTTCTTCTTATCCTGTCCACACATGGTAGATATTGTGTTTCAGCCAAAACTGAACACAACTCTAGGCAATATAATTGTTCTCTGCGAGGTCCTTGGCTTTGCGTTTGTGCTCCAATAGAGGATATCTAAGGTATGGTGATCGCAGTTTTCAAGAGGGGTACCAGAGCAGGTGACGTTCAGTCGGCATTTCCAAATAATGAAAGGCTGAGATAGAATGGATTTGGAGAGGATGTTTCCGGCAGTGGGAGAGTCTAGGACGAAAGGGCACAGCCACAGAATAAAAGGACATACCTTTAGAATAGAGATGAGGAAGAATTTCTTTAGCCAGAGGGTGGTGAATCTGTGGAATTTATTGCCACAGACGGCAATCATTTTGTACTTTTGAAGTGGAGATTGCTTGCTTCTTGATTAGTGAGGGTGTCATAGGTTACAGGGAAAAGGTAAGAGAATGGGGTTTAGGGGAAAAAGTTGATCAGCCATGATTAAATGACAGCGCTGACTTGATGAGCCAAATGACCTAATTCTGCTAGTATGTCGTGAACTTATGAACGTGATTATCTTCCCCATGGAAGGTAAATCATCCTCATGGGAATTAATCCCACGCAATGGTAATACAATAACTGAATTTAAAGAGGAAACTTCCTTGTTGGTTGGTATCCATTGAGTTATTCTGAGTTTAATGGTACCAGAATTTTTTGAGATCCAGTCACATATCACTGAATTGTGCTTATAATCTGGGCCAATATTTTCTTGCAGTATTGATCGGATAGGGCAATGTTGGAGCTGCTGCCTTTCATTCATGGATTTGAATCGGCTGCAGGCTGGTATTACACTTGGATAGAAAAAACCCGTACTGCAATTATGTTTAGAATTTGCCACACCCACAGTGCCTCCTCCACTGTTTGTTATAGATAATGTTGCTGAGAATGCCACCTTCCTTTCTTCCTTATTAATTTGCTTGTTGGTAAATGTAATGACTGAAAGGAATTTGTTTTATTGTGCGCCAACACGCCAAGCCACAAGGGCTAATTAGACAACATAATGTTTTAATCCAAGTTTTTGCCATGCTCATTCCTGGTTAATTTCTGATTTTATTTCTCCTGAACCACTACCATAATTATTTCACCAAACGGTGTGGGGTTCACTGGAACATGGTGGTTTACTGAACAATAAACTGCACCAAGGCATTTGGACAACATAATGTGCATGGACTCTGGGGGGAAGGCAGAATTTTCTTTACAATAAAGTAAAAGCATCAAATCAGCCATTTTTTTTCTGAGTCTATTGTAAATGAAGTATATCTGTATTTCTGTAATTTATAGAATGCAATGAAGGAAGTTTACAGAAATTCCATTTTTATTCATAATATTTTGAAAAAATGCCCTCTGTGGATATATTTGTAATACAAGATTAGAGAGATTTGTTTAATGATTTTTTTAAAATTGGGCTGCAGCCCTCGTGTCTGTAAACAAGCCTACAAACTTTACAGAACTGTTGAGAGATTCAGGGTAACCTTCGCAATGTAGGCCGATTTGCGACTGAACAAGTTATAAAAACAATACAAGGTAGATTGTCAATGATGGTGTACTGCATTAATCAAGGAAAATATAGGTGTGGTAAGTTTTTCATTTGGTTAAAGAGAAGTGTCAGATGTAATTTTTCTAATGAAAGTTGGGTCTTTAATACAAGACAAAGTCAATTGTTTCTTTTCCCCCACTCTCTTTCCCAGCATTCCCTTTCTCCACTCTGCTGCTCCTCACTCTCCCCTCTCCCCCCCTTACCCCCACGCCCCCCTTCCTCCAAATCCCTCCCCTCCTTTATTTCCTCTCGGTTCCCCGGCTCAGTTTCCCGCTGTCTTAAACTATCAAGCCTCTGCCCTCTATGCTGTCCATAAATTCACAAAACCTCTGACCCTGCCATCCTTAAACTCATACGTTGTCTGCCACCTGCACTGCCTCACATCCATAAATTCTTTGTCCCCTCCTGTCCCTGGTCCCTTGCAGCATCTCTCTCCTGGAGCATCCCTAATTTCTAACTATGCTGTTACAGTTCCTTTTACTCAAGCTTCAAATGAATGTAAGATTATTTCAGGCAAGGAGGGAGTTCATGGAACTACGAGTATTTCTCAGCCCCGGACCCTCGTCTCTTGTGGTCATCTGCCAGTCTCATCAATCCTGTGGGGTGAGGGGGAGGTGGGGGTCAAAGGAATGGGGTGTGGGGCTATAATGGATCGGGCACAATAGTATTTGTTTACTTGATGATAGTAGGCTTTGCAGTCAGACTTGCAGGGATGTGATGTGGACACTTCTGCTGCGGCCTCAACTTTGCAGCATCTGCTTCTGATTTTCACAATGTGTTTCTGTTCCGAGTGTTCACTTGGAGAGGCTGGATGATGGCCGGGCAGACGAGCGGAGGCGAGTGAAGAGAAGGGATTGGTTTCGAGAGAGGTGTCAGTGGGAGAGGGGGAGGCAGAGAGATTTATAGAGGGGGGATGGGGCAATGGTGATTTTTTGCAAAGGACCAAATAAATTTGGAAGAGGGGCTGGGCTGGGTAGTCCAGAGTTTTTAAAAAGGAGGGCAGAAAAAGTCCTAACTGATCAGGATTTTAAATTTAATTTTATTGTTTTAGATTTAAACTAAACTTTTCATTCTAGCTGAGGTAGAAACTTGTAGGCTGGATAAGAAACGTTAACCTCTCACTTGAATGTAAAGTAATCATTTTTGCAGTGATAAATATCCTCTGCAATCCAATTTGGACAGAGATTTATTAGTGGCTAGTAGTTCTGGTAGTTTAGTTTAGAGATTCAGCGTGAAAACAGGCCCTTCGGCCCACCGAGTCTGTGCCAACCAGCAATCACCCATACACTAGTTCTATCCTACAAACTAGGGATGATTTACAAACCTGCACATCTTTGGAATGTGGGTGGAAACCGGCACACCTCGAGAAAATACAGCTAGAAATCCAGGGTCACAGGGAGAACATACAAATTACATACAGACAGCACCTGTAGTCATAATCGAACCTGGGTCTCTGGCAACTCTACCGCTGCGCCACCGTGCCGCCCCTAAAGATGCATAAGAGGCCCGGAACACTGCAAGCCCCACGTTCACAAAGTAATATGTAATATCTCATCATAAAAGCTAATGGACTACGCACCAAGGAGAGGTGGTTTTCTGTTGGTCCTTGTCAAGGAAGTGTTCTCTTCCAAGGAACTGTATGAAGTGAATATTAATACCTTATTGCTGATGCCACATTTAAGGAGAAACTTTCATTGTATAAATTAAAAAAGAGTGCTGGAAATACAGCCTGAAGCTCTCAGTCTGAGGAAGGGTCTCAACCCAAGACATCACCTATTCCTTATCCCCAGAGATGTTGCCTGCCCCGCTGTTACTCCAGCATTTTGCGTGTAAACCTTGCTAGAAATACAAGGCAGACAAGGCAGCATCAGTGGAAAGGGACAGTTAACGCATCAGAACTCTGACTTTTCAGCCAAACTCGAAGCATTTAGTCTATTATTTGTTCAACAGACACACTAATTAGTTGTCTGAAGAAACAGAATTCTTGCCCGTGTATAGAATAACAATTCAAGAATAGAAAATAAATTGCATTTTTAAAAATGGAAAGCTAAAGTTCAAACGAGTTAGCCTATCAACCTGTTCTTTGCTCTTTGGCTCAGTTTTGGCAATGATGTGGCTCTTGATGCTTGCTGTCTGTTACACTGGAGAAAATCTGATGATTACCTGAGGACTATGTCCATATGCAGCACATTGCAGGTCCAGAAACTATTGTAAAATGTACTTTAGTTTAGAGATAGAGCGCGGAAACAGGCCCTTTGGAACAACGAGTCCGCGCTGACCAGCTATCCCCGCGCACTATTCTACCAAGCCAATTAGCCTACAAACCTGTATGTTTTTGGAGTGTGGGAGGATACTGGAGCACCTGGAGAAAACCCACCTGGCAGGTGTATGTGGGCTGCATTTAGAGTATTGTGTTCAGTTCTGGGCACTATGTTATAGGAAAGATGTTGTCAAGCTGGAAAGGATACAGAGAAGATTTACAAGGAAGTTGCTTGGGCTCCAGGGTCTGAGCTCTAGGGACAGGTTCAGTAGGCTCGGTCTCTATTCCTTGGAGCGCAAAAGGTTGAGGGGTGATCTTATTGAGGTGTATAAAATCATGAGCGGGATAGATTGGGTAGATGCACAGAATCTCTTGACCAGTGTAGGGGAATCGAGGACCAGAGGATATAGGTTCAAGGTGAAGTGGAAAAGATTTAACAGGAATCTAGGGGGTAACTTTTTCACACAAAGGGTGGTGGGTGTATGGAACAAGCTGCCAGAGGAGGTAGTTGAGGCAGGGACTATCCCAACATTTAAAAAACAGTTAGACAGGTACATAGATAGGACAGGTTTGGCGGGATAGTGACCAAACCCGGGCAGGTGGGACTAGTGTAGCTGGGACATGTTGGCCGGTGTGGGCAAGTTGGGCCAAAGGGCCTGTTTCCAAACTGTATCACTCTGTGACTCCATGACTCTGATAACGGGGAGAAAGTACAAACTCCCGACAAACAGCACCTGTAGTCAGGATTGAACCCGGGGCTCTGGCTCTGTCAGGCAGCAAATCCCCCGCTGCATCCCTTCTGTTTTTGGGCAGGGTGTTCTGTAATAAGTTTTGCAGGAAGTTTAGTCCAAAATCACTGTGAGAGGTCAGAGCACCTCAGTTGCCCAAAAGATGCTAGAAAAACTTTGGCTTGATTCCAGATTTTGTTTTGACTGATTTTATTATGTGATTATTACTGCCAGAAACACTCTGGACAAAAAATAATAATTTTGTGAGTGTGAAGTCTCATTCCCTCAGAAGTTAATTGTTTTTGGCGATTAAAAAAAATCATTTTCTCAATGTAGAAGAAAAAAGACACAAAGTGCTGGAGTAACTCAGTGGGTCAGGTAGCATCTGTGATGAAGATGGATATGAGACATTTCAGGTTAGGACCATTCTTCAGACTGATCCCCTTTCTCAAGTTTTTCTGTTTCTCATTTTAGTTTCTCTTTGTCTTTCAGCTGTCTTCAATTTTTTTCTTTGCATGATTGAAGTCCAGTTTGTATTACTTACTTTTTGTGACCGGATTTAAACTCTAGCTGTCTCAGTGAGGATTTTTCAATCTGATTACTTGAAGAGCCATCCTGTTTCCCGACAGGGTGGCTGACAAAACATGGATTCCCCTTTAGGGGATGTTATCCTAGATCAGATAGTGCGATTACATCGAGAAGCCCAAAGAAATCTGCAGATAATCATCAAAAATCTATGGGATACTTTTTTTTCCCCAGCACTGGAATGTTTTTCCCAGTATCCCCATGGGCGGCATCGTGGCGCAGCGGTAGAGTTGCTGCCTTACAGCATTGGAGAGCCGGGTTCGATCCCGACTACGGGTGCTGTTTGTACGGAGTTTGTACGTTCTCCCCTGTGGGTTTTCTCAGAGATCTTCGGTTTCCTCCCACACTCCAAAGAAGTGCAGGTTTGTAGGTTAATTGACTTGATATAAATGTAAATTGTCCCTAGTATGTGTAAGGTAATGTTAATGTGTGTGGATCTTTGGTCGGTGTGGACTCTATGGGCCGAAGGGCCTGTTTCCGCACTGTATCTCTAATCTAAACTAAATATTCAGGGTGAACGTGCCACACTGAGATTCATCCTACTGAATTAGTGAATGCTTCCCTTTGACTGGATGCAACAAGATGGGGAAGTTTACATGAGAGCTTATTCCCTCTCCCTGAACTGGTAATGGTTACATCAGATCCCTCGCTCCCTCGTGGATTTCTCCAGTCATTTGAAGTGTCAGAGGTTGAGGGGGACACCTGATATGAATGGCCTACTCCTGCACCTATTGTCTATTGTCTATAAGTCCTGAAATGGTAATTCCAGTTTATCTGCTAGTCATTGACCACTTTACACAATATTCTTTCCATGGGATAGGGGCGGTGACGTTAAACTAATCTCTGCCTGCATGTGATCCATATTCCTCAATTCCCTGCACATACATGTGGCTATCTAAAATCCTTTTAAATGCCACCATCGAAACTGCTTCTGGCAGCGTATTCCAGGCGCCCACTACTCTCTGTAAAAAAATCTTGCCCGGCACCTATCCTTTAAATTTTCCCCCTCTGACCTTGAAACTATGTCCTCCAGTCCAGCCTGGGAAAAAAATTCTGCCGACCTATCTATGCTTCCCATAATTTCATATACCTCTATCAGGTGTCCCCCTCAACCTCTGACACTGCAGAGAAAACATTCCATGTTTGTCCAACCTCTCAACATCCTTACTCTTATACTCGATGACCCGACCAATGTAGACAAGCATATTATGCACCTGTTTGAGCACAATATTTACTTGTGTTGCCACTTTCAGGGTGCTGTAGACTTGGGGCCCACAATCCCTATTACGTTGATGCTTCATCAAGGAAAATGATTGTTATTTTGCACTCTGATGATTTATAAGATAATATTTATATTTTTCTTCCATTATACTATATATACATTATATTATACCATTCCAGAATACTTCTGTGTTATCATGGTCTTTAAAAAAATCCCCTGACCGAAAATGGACAGCTATATGCTCAATACTATTTGTTCAAGTAAATCAATCAAGGTTGTTTGTTGATGCTTTGGAGTGTGGTATTACATTTTTCTTGAAGTCCATAATGTTTTCAGAAAACACAATGTTATCATGGTCTTTAAAAAGACCTCTGATATTTAAAATATACTTTTCATAATGTTTGTGGGCAACAGCTGGCTTTGAACAATATGACATGAAGGCGTGTCATGCTTGAAGCTAAAAAGGCAGCTGGCAGTTGGGTCAACTAAGTGTAAATATGATTAGCATTCAGTCAGCCAAATTTTAGGAATGCAGCAGTTGCTATTCACGAGACTCTCGCACACTATATGGAGCAAATTTAGAATTGCCACAGTTAATTTGGTAGCCAATTGCAATCTCCATTGACTGAGTTATGTCTAATTGATGCGCTTTACTGCTTTGAAAATCCTGTTCACATATGTTTCTTGTGAAAATCCGATTTTTTAATTCAATTGCATATCTAAATAATGTTTTTCAAAGACACCAAGCCCCGAATTTTATTTAAATTTAGATGAAACATGTAGTTTATTTTTCTTTGTCTTCAGCAATCTATCCATCACAAACACCCATAACAGCAGTATCATGGGTAAAAGAGGCCATCACAAAGCCTGCTCATTATGTTTCCGCCGTCAATTACCATGTAGTGTAGCGTCACGTAATGTCACAGACTAAAAGTAGACTTAGTAGCATTAAGAATGCTGTGGCCCACCAACAATAGCTGAAATATGCATCACCTTCTGACCTTGGATAACACTCATTCCACAATCCTTATCCAACTGGAGATGAACACGGATTTTATGGGGGGTGTAAATGAGTTACGAACCTGGTGATCCAAGGTGCTATTTCATAAAGTCATACAGCATGGAAACTGCCTTTCAGCCCAACCTGTCTATCCCAACCAGGATCCCCAACCAAGCTAGTCCCATTTGCTCACATCTGGCTCATATCCCTCTAAACCTATCCATGCATCTGTCCAAATATCTTTTAAAATGTTGTTATTATACCTGTCTCAACGACTTCCTTTGGCAGCTTGTTCCATATATTCATCACCCTCTGTGTGGGGGATAGGTTGCACCTCAGATTCCTGTTAAATATGTTCCCTCTTACCTTAAACCTACGCCTTCTAGTCCTTACCCTGTGGAAAAAGACTGTGCATTGACCCTATCTATTCCCCTCATAATTTAAAAAATCTGTATAAGATTACCGCTCAATCTCCTATGTTCCAAGGATTAAAGTGCCAGCCTGCCCAACCTCTTCCTATAGTTCAGACCAGTGTTTCTCAACCCTTTTATCCTTGTGGAACCCTTGAAATAATTTTCATGTCTCGGGGAACCCCTACATAAAAATTCATCACATGCAGCTCCTGTCCACTGACCACTAAAGGCCGTTTTGCACTGGCGCCGTATAGAGACGTCGCTAAGTATATACCCTATGATTATTATACTTTTAAATGTCATAACAGGTTGAAGACTTTATTATAATACCCAAGAATTTTCCAAGAATATGCCGTACGAATATAATAAAATTACGAATATGAAATTAAACACAAAAAGGACTCAAAAATGCATTTACGATTACCAAGGATGTGCATTTCTGCTCTACATTGGTTCTAGTCCTGGGGAAAACAAACCCACCTATGACCACTAATTGCAGTAATTTAGAGTATAACTAGACCAAGTGGACCTGTTGGGCCCAAACCTCTCCTGCATTAGTGCAGCACCCTCTCCACCCCCACTCCCTCTCCTCTCCCCCTCTTCCCCTCCCTCCCTCCCCTCTCCCCCCTCCCTCCCTCCCTCCCTCCTCCTCCCCCTCCCTTTCCACCCTCTCTCCCTCCCCCCTTCCCTCCCCCTTCCCTCCCCCTTCCCCTTCCCTTCCCCTCCCCTTCCCCTCCCCCCTTCCCCCTTCCCCTCCCCCCTTCCCCTCCCCCCTTCCCCTCCCCTTCCCCTCCCCTTCCCCTCCCCTTCCCCTCCCCCTTCCCCTCCCCCCTTCCCCTCCCCCCTTCCCCTCCCCCCTTCCCCTCCCCCCTTCCCCTCCCCCTTCCCCTCCCCCTTCCCCTCCCCCTTCCCCTCCCCCCTTCCCCTCCCCCCTTCCCCTCCCCCCTTCCCCTCCCCCTTCCCCTCCCCCCTTCCCCTCCCCCCTTCCCCTCCCCCCTTCCCCTCCCCCCTTCCCCTCCCCCCTTCCCCTCCCCCCTTCCCCTCCCCCCTTCCCCTCCCCCCTTCCCCTCCCCCCTTCCCCTCCCCCCTTCCCCTCCCCCCTTCCCCTCCCCCCTTCCCCTCCCCCCTTCCCCTCCCCCCTTCCCCTCCCCCCTTCCCCTCCCCCCTTCCCCTCCCCCTTTCCCCTCCCCCTTTCCCCTCCCCCTTTCCCCTCCCCCTTTCCCTTCCCCTCCCTCCCTTCCCCTCCCTCCCTTCCCCTCCCTTCCCTCCCCCTCCCTCCCCCTCCCTCCCTCCCCCTCCCCTCCTTCCCCTCCCTCCCTTCCCCTCCCTCCCTCCATCCTTCCCCCTCCTCTGCTTCCCCTCAACCCCCCTTATCCCTCCTCTCTCCCCCTTCCCTCCCTGGGAGATAGATTTAAACATTAAAATGTGAATAACAAAAAATATAACACCAATTTCAATAAAACCACTTGCATTACCATTAATGCGATGAGTGTGAGTAAGGTGGGCCTAAAATTGTCACGCTATTGTGTACAGTTTTGGCTGTAGTTCGATCACAAACAAACGAGAGTTTTAGTATATAGATGTCATCTTGCTTATTGAAGTACATATTGAAGTACTTGTTGAAGTAAATTCGCACATAAATTGATAATCAGCCCAAAAAGGTGGCAATTGGCTTTTCTGCTGTGTTTTATATTTTAACCACGTCTTAATTAATTAATATAGTTATATAATCTTGCACTTAAATTTAATATTTACTCATTACAGTTCCACCACTGATTTTCTGGCACGCTTGGTTTAAAAAAATCAGAAAATGGTTTATCCATTTTATCTGACCAAAGGAGGTCACGGCCTCCAAGAGGGATACAACGGTACCGGAACGGTCCACCTAGGCTGCTTGGGGGGGGGGGCTGAAATACCGGCCTGCAAAGCCGGCCAAGGAAGTCGGCTATGGGGATAGATGTGCTGGCTCCAGCTGGACTGGAGTTCCAGAGCCCTGGCCACAGGTTGCAAATTCAACCCACCGATTGGCCATGGAAGTCCCGATGAGGTCGAGATTGGCTGCCTTGCCCAGCCTAGGTGCCACATTTTCGGTGAGACTTCCAGGGCGGGGGGGATTTCTCGTGGAACCCCTAGCGACCTCTAGCGGAACCCTAATGTTCTGGGGAACCCCCGGTTGAGAAACGCTGGTTCAGTCATTCAATCCCTGGGAACATCCTCAAATCTTTTCTGCATTCTTTCCAGTTTCATGGGGCATCTTTTCTACAGCGGGGTGACCAAAATGGAACACAATACTCTAAGTGCAGCCTCACTAATGGCTTGTACAACTGTAACATAACGTTCCAACTTCTATACTCAATTTGTTTCTTCATCACCCTATCGATCTGAGATGCCACTTTCAGGAAACTATCTACTAGATCTAATTTGATAAGCTTCCACATTGTAATCACATTCCCACTCGTTCACTGTGAAGGTTTTGCCCTGGTTTGACTTCCCAAAATGCAATACCTCACACTTATTTGAATTAAACTACCTTTGCCATTCCTTGGCCCACTTTCCTAGCTGATCAAGATCCCTCTGTAAATCCTGATAACAATTTTCACCCCCTACAATATCACTTACGTTAATGTCATCTGCGGAATTGCGAATCATGCCTTGCAATTCTCATCCAAATGACATACATCAATGGGCTCAGCATCGATCCTGAAGCACACTACCAGGCACAGGCCTCCAGTCTGAAAGACACCACCACCCTCTGCTTGCTAATTCTTTATCCCGTTAACTAGATCTCCCTGGATTCTATACGATCTACCATTGTAGAACTGATTACAATATGGAAGCTTATCAAATGCCTTACTTATGTCCATATAGATTATGTCTATGTTCCTGTCCCTATCAACCTTCCTGGTTACTTCTTGCAAAAGAACTGACTGCTGCAACTGCTCTCCTCTGAACGATCATCTCAACCAACAGTATCCAAAAGAGTTTGCTTGCTTTCGACTTTCCCATCTACTTTCTGCATGAACCTTAGGTGTGACCAGCTCACTAGAACTCCTCTCAATGAAGCCCTCAGCCTTCTCTTGGACAATTCTGAAGTTGTCCAGCTGCAGCTCCAGTTCCCTCATGCATTCAGTCAGGAGCTGCAGCTGGATGCTCTTCCCACAAGTGTAGTCCTCAGGGAGACTGGAAGTTACCCTGACTTCCCACACCCTGCAGGAGGAGCATACCAGTGCTCTAATCATCATCCCGACTGGATTTAGACGAAAGAAGGTTACAAAAGAAAAGATCTAACCATAATCTTGCTTTCTACCTCTGCTTCGCTTGTCGGCTGAATCATCTTGAGCCAAAAGCTTCAATACTCACCCTCAAATGGCAGGGGTTATGGGGAGATGGTAGAAGAATGGGCGTGACAGGGACAGATAGATCAACCATAATTGAATGATGGAATAGACTAGATGGGCTGAATGGCCTAATTATGCTACTACAATTTATGAACAGATGAAATGCAGCACTTCACCTTAACACAGCCTCTGCCAACGGCAGCTCCCATTGGGCCACTCCCTTCAATGGTTCTTTATTATCACATGTACCAGATTGTACAGTGAAACTATTTTTTTGCATACCAGATCAGTAAGATTATTGCCATACATAACTACAATCCCCGATTAAGTACAGAATGCCTAGAAAGGCATTGCCTCGAAAGCCTAGAAAGCCACTGAGCCCATATGCAAGAGTTGCCAGTTTTTGGTGCCATTTTCAAAGTCGCAGCATGGGGAGAAAGCAGGAGAAAGGGGTTAGGAGGGAGAGATAGATCAGCTATGATTGAATGGCGGAGTTGACCTGATGGGCTATGGCCTAATTCTGCTCCAATCACATGACCTTATGAACCGATGTCCCTCTCCTCACCCGGCCGCCTTCAGCCTTTGGGGGCCCCGGGGGGGCATCTCCTTCAGCCGACCTTGAAAGAGCAGAAGGTAAGACCTCAGGCCCTTTGTTCTAGAGACTGCTGCTGTCTCTGACTCCCCCCACCTCTCTCTACAGTTCCCGGTCCTTGGGGGGGGGGGGGGGAGGGGGCGCACAGGAGCCGGGCTCGGCAGCTTCCCACTCCAGGCTGTTTCCCGGTTCTGCAGCGGGCGAGCCAGGCCCGCGGCCTGTCTGGAGCTTCTGCCGCGAGCGGCCCTCTAGTGCCGGCCTTCCCTTTGTATGCCACTCAGAGCAGTCCGTCCAGGGCACACACAGCTGCTTTTTAATTCTCCCGCATTACCTCACCTCTCAGCTGCTCGCTTGCTGCTGGAAGTATTCAACACATCAAATTTATACAGTCCTTTTTTGAGGAGAGGCCTGTGCAGAAAGCTGGAGAAGGGAGCACCAAGAATATTTCTGTGCTCAAACATTGAGGGACCCCATCAAGCAAATGCTGATTGCTTAGATGTTCATTCCCAGGGTGTAGCACTGCATAATTGTGTCAGCTTCTATATTTAAATCTCAAACAGTAAATTACAGAGAAAATTGATGGTAGCGTTATATAGTATGGCCAAGGATATTTCTAAAGGCAATGCTCAGCACTTGCATACCATGGGTGTTACATACCATTTATCAGTGTATGCCTGAAAGTTGTCCACCACTTTCTGTAGGCAGGTTCCGACCACTTTATTAGCAGAGGAGTACTTGACTGCTCTTTGTTCAATCATTTAAAGAAATGTCATTTGTGATGTGATGATGGTGCGAAGTTCATCTATGAAACAAATGAAATAGATATGCTCAAGACAATACCCTGAGGATATCCTGTGGTAATGTTCTGGGGTTGAAATGACTGAGCCTCATCAACCATGCCAGTGGAGAGATTTGCCCTTGTTGACTGGTCTTGCCAAGTTTTCATAATGTTACCCTTGGACAAATATTGCTGTGATACTAGTTTGGACCAAGGCTGCAATGCAGGTTAAGATTGTAGCTCTGGCAGAATCAAAACTGAGCATTATTAAGTAGTTTCTTGGTGAGTAAGTACTGCTTGATAGCACGGTTAATGAGACTGTGAATGGTCTGCTGATAGATGCAACAAACTGCAGATGCTAGTTTACCAAAAAACCCCACAAAGTACTGGAGTAACTTAGTGGGTCAGACAGCATCTCTGGAGGACATGGTTAGGTAAAAATTTGGATTAGGACCCTTTTTCAGACAATGCGGAATGGTCCCGACCAAAAATGCTGCCTATCCATGTCCTTCAGAGATGTTGCCTAACCCTCCGAGTTACTCCAGTACTTTGTGTTTTTAATGGTTTGCTGAGAGTCAACTGCTGGGGTGGTGTTTGCTCAGATTGAACTTGCGTTCGGTGGATTCGTATTTCAACTCCAAAAGCTTCAGAAAAGGAAAGAATATGATTGGGAGGTAAAAAAGGCATGTGGGAAACAAAACTTTGGTATGTCAACCACTTTCAAATCCTCTACACACTCCAGTGATGTACTTTTGAAGTGTAATTTAGGGAAAACAGCAGGTGATATGCAAGGTCACACAAACTAATTGGATAACAACCTGATTATCTGTTTTTAGAACTGTTATTTGAGGATTAAGTACTTCCAGGACACTGGGAAAATTTACCAATGAAATAGTGTCCTGGAATCGTTTGGATTCACAAGAGTGTAAAAGTGGGTTGATTCATAAGATGGGGAAAAATACAGGCTCTGGGAATTAGTTAAAATATATAATCAGATTACACCAAAAGCTTTAGTCTCTTCCCTTGTACTTCAACCTTGTTGTACACAATGGTTGTTCCTCCCTGACATCAGAATAAACACTTGAAGCACTCTTTTTATAGCAGTCATAGTATTGTTCTGAAATCATTTCCCTTCAGTAGGAAGCAGTTTCATGTTCTTTACTGGGGCTGCATTGCATGAAAATGGAGCAGTGCAGAATTTGTGACATTGAGATGCAGGATGAAAAACTTGTGCTGTACTGCGAAAAAGAATGAATAACGATGAGCATAAAAGTAATTGCAGTTACTTTTTTCAATGAATGTGCCATCAGGCTGTGAATCATGTTACACAGCACTTTATTTGTGTACCTTATGATTTTTTTTGGATTGAAGGAATAAATAATACAGAACAATTTATTACCATCAAATAAAGTTTAATGCTTTCATGTGATAATATGCAATTTAGTGCTATTTCAATATTATAGCTTATGGTAGAAACTTCAGACTGAGAGATAAATGCAAGAGCTAAAATATAATAATTTCTTTATTCCATCATATTTATATTCATCAGCAATAACACAAATAAAAGTCATGAGCGGGCAACAAAGAGTGATTAGGTCCAGTTGCTGAAGGTTGAATATTGTACACCAGTGCTCTTACTAGTTTAGCAGTGATGAGGACAGTTATCAAATCATCTCATTTATTTGAGTAATAGCTGATGGTTACAAATATGGTGGAATAAAGAAATAATTATATCATAATTATAATTATATTTTAGCTCATGCATGTATCTTCAGGTTTAAAGTCTGCAGCTTTGTTGTTTATGATACACAAAAGGTGTGATTAGGTCATTACTTAAGATTGAATATTCCCCCCCTGTTACAAATTTAACAGTAAAGGGGATAGTTTTTGTTTTCTTACCAGCTCGTGTCTTGTATTTGAGTAATTGCTGATGGAATAAAGAAATGATTATATTTTTGCTCTTGCAAGTACCTCAGTCTGAAGTATGCAGCTTCCATCTATCCATCCATTTTCTTTATGTCACGCATGTTTGTCCGGAGAACCGGGATGGTGGAATGCCAAAGTGAACCTCCAACACCAACAAAGCATGCAGAGCATTTCTAAAATGGGAACAAGCAGCTGTCCTCGGGGATTTATGGCATTTGAAGAGCTGGAAAGATTGGCACATTACAGCTGGACTTGTCACTGCAGCAACCCGGCAGCACGGGATTAAAAATAACAGTTGCAGGATCGTCTGGCAACATTAATTTTCACTACAAAGATGGAATGGCTCCTGTTGGGGGAGCACAATTTAAGAAAAGCTCTTGGTCCCCCGGGAGAGATTGCTCTGCTGAATTGTTTATTCTTAAAAATGAAACAGTGAAGATTTTATTAATGTTGGCAAGGACACGACAACAGTTTATCGGGAGACGTCTGGACAATACTGCACTCATTCTGCATCTAGTTAAATGGAGACTTGGGAAACAATTTTCAAGTGCAGAATATATGGGTTAGGCAGGGAACAAGATACTTTCTTCTCTCAATTGAGTTGTGCCTGCTATTTGAAGTGTGTTTGGTCATTGGGGTGGAAATGGAAGTAAAATTCATTTACAGGCTTATTTGACAAAGATTGCTGCAAAGATTTAAAAATTAAATATTTTTCCAAAATGCTATTGGTGTAGGAGAGAAGTACTCACAGAAATTATGAGTGCATATTTAGAGCCTGCTAAACATTAATTACTCTTTAATTGATGAGGTAGGGCTATTGCTCATGCCATCAACCTTATGACACCCATCTCTGGAAGATGATGTAATGTGACTTTATTTATAAAAAAACACAAACATCATGGATAAATATATATAGGCTTTAGAACAATTAAGACAGATAAAAGCAAAAGACAACGGAGAGGTTTGGTATTTTCATCAGGGTGAAATATTTGGCTCGTCCTGCTGAATTTTGCAAGTGTTTTACATGCAACCTCAGCCATGGAAAGAAAACGAGTTCTCAAAAAGACAGTTTACTTTCTTTTTGAGATGTGAACTTAATTCAGAAACTAAAATAATCAGTGATCAATGCACTAAAAGAATCGAACTCAGGAAATAGTAAATTTGTTTAGTATTTGAACAAATGTCAGATTGTTAATTTACTTTATCAGAAGTTAAAAAAATCAAAGACTTTGGATTTTTATGAGAGCAGTTAAGATATCTATTTTCAAACATTTACTTGTTGCTGTCTGACAATGTTGTGAATATAATCACTTATTATTGGATATTTCCAGCATTATTTCAAATCCTTTTATTTCAAATTTCCAATATTTTCAGTTTTTATCTTCTAGAATGGCTGTCATCCTCATACTTATTGCATTGAGTAAATAAGAAAAGAATAAATTAAGAAAATGCTGCATACACAGCATATTGATTAAAAAATATATATTATTAAAACCAGAGGACATATTATTACAAATGTAATATAATACAGAATTGTTAAAGAGGAATATGCCATTGGTAGCTGGATGAGTTGAGGGTAGCAATGCTTAAAGCGGGAAAAATAAGTCCTCAAACATGGGAAACTGATTTGTCTTTAATTCATGTGTAAGAAGGAACTGCAGATGCTGGTTTAAATCGAAAATAGACACAAAATGCTGGAATAACAGCGGGAAAGGCAGCATCGCTGGAGAGAAGGAATGGGTGACGTTTCGGGGCGAGACCCTCGGTCTGTCTCAGTCGCTATTTTATATTTTCCATTTCCTCTTGTATTTACATGACTTCCAGTTTAATTTCCTGTGTTGGATTGTGTGGCCACTAAAAGATTCTTCACTCTAGTCGATGAGAGATCCTGCTTGCCCTGTTCGCAAAGGTCTCAGTTCCCCTTGAATTGCTGATGACAGTAAATTGCCACACAAACCTCCACAAAATATATTTGGGCAGTTTAAGCAAGGCAACTTATACTTGCTATTTGCTGATCATGAAATCTGTGTAAACATATTTGGTGTATTATCTTTCATTTTGCTATGTTTCTGACCAGAAAAGTAAATTAGCTAACACTGAGATTGTAAATTACTTCCTTTGCAAAGCATCAGCGGTTGACAAGAGTTGCATAAGTACATACCTGCCATGACGATGCAAGTTATCTTTCTAAAAGGCTATTTTCTACCATTGCCCCAAGACTGTTCATATTATCTTCACAAGTATGGGAAATATCTTTGTTCAGTGTTACTTCATACCCAGTAATTAAATACTGTTGCTTTAATTAGTGTTGTGTAATTAAAATGAGGAACAATTTTTAAATAACGCCCTCCTGGAGTAAGGTTTTGACTCCTGGGGCCATACGTTGGGAATGTAGAACTTGATTAGTGAATCTCAATCCTAGAAATGAGAATTTGTAAAATTATTATTCAATGACAACAATGCTTTGATCTTACAGAGATAAATCTCTGGAATTCTCTACTCTGGGTTGTTGCAAAGGCTAGGGATTTGGGGGTATTTAAAGATGTGGATATATTTTTGAAAGACAAAGCAAATGGGGAACAAAAATAGAGAGCAGGCCTGAAGCAGATCAGCTATGACAAGCTTGAAGGGCCGAGTGGTCAACTGCTGCTCTCATTTTCTTGCTTTCTAGGCAATGCAGATCATTGGCCTTTTCCAGGGAATGACCTTTTCCACTGCCTGCATGTCAAAAGGAAAATTTCTAACCGTTTCTCTGCTGGAAGGTTACCACAAGATTATCAGCAGAATAATTTTATATTATTAAATATTATATTCATAAACTATTAGAATAAGCAGCCATCAGAGACTCTGGCCACCACCACCCTGGCCACACTCTCATTTTACTTCTGCCATCAGGAAGAAGGTATAGGAGCCGGAAAACTGTAACATCCATGTTCAGGAGCAACTTCTTCCCTCCAATCATACAGCCCCTAAAATCTACAGCCCCCAAATAGGCTCTGAACTATACAGACTTGGGGGCATTTATTTTTTACTTTGCACTATTATTATTTGTTTATTTGTCTTTTTATATATATATATCATATCATATCATATACATACAACCGGAAACAGGCCTTTTTTCGGCCCTCCAAGTCCGTGCCGCCCAGTGATCCCCGTACATTAACACTATCCTACACCCACTAGGGACAATTTTTACATTTACCCAGCCAATTAACCTACATACCTGTACGTCTTTGGAGTGTGGGAGGAAACCGAAGATCTCGGAGTAAACCCACGCAGGTCACGGGGAGAACGTACAAACTCCTTACAGTGCAGCACCCGTAGTCAGGATCGAACCTGAGTCTCCGGCGCTGCATTCGCTGTAAAGCAGCAACTCTACCGCTGTGCTACCGTGCCGCCGTTATATATATATATATATATATATATATATATATATATTAAGGGTTTTACAGAGTAGTATGTTTACATATCTGTCATGCTGCTGCAAGTAAGAATGGGAAGGCAGATTGCTATCTGAATGGTGTCGTTAGGAAAAGGGGACGTACAACGAGATCTGGGTGTCCTAGTGCATCAGTCACTGAAAGGAAGCATGCGGGTATAGCAGGCAGTGAAGAAAGCCAATGGAATGTTGGTCTTCATACAAGGGGAGTTGAGTATAGGAGGAAAGAGGTCCTTCTGCAGTTGTACAGGGCCCTAGTGGGACCGCACCTGGAGTACTGTGTGCAGTTTTGGTCTCCAAATTTGAGGAAGGATATTCTTGCTATTGAGGGCATGCAGCGTAGGTTTACTAGATTAATTCCCGGAATGGCGGGACTGTCATATGTTGAAAGACTGGAGCGACTAGGCTTGTATACACTGGAATTTAGAAGGATGAGAGGGGATCTTATTGAAACATATAGGATTATTAAGGGGTTTATTCACAAAATGCTGGAGTAACTCAGCACGTCAGGCAGCATCTCGGGAGAGAAGGAATGGGTGACGTTTCGGGTCGAGACCCTTCTTCAGTCTGAAGAAGGGTCTCGACCCGAAACGTCACCCATTCCTTCTCTCCCGAGGTGCTGCCTGACCTGCTGAGTTACTCCAGCATTTTGTGAATAAATCGATTTGTACCAGCATCTGCAGTTATTTTCTTATAGGATTATTAAGGGGTTGGACACGTTAGAGGCAGGAAATATGTTCCCAATGTTGGGGGTGTCCAGAACCAGGGGCCACAGTTTAAAAATAAGGGGTAGGCCATTTAGAATGGCGATGAGGAAAAACTTTTTCAGTCAGAGAGTTGTGAATCTGTGGAATTCTCTGCCTCAGAAGGCAGTGGAGGCCAATTCTCTGAATGCTTTCAAGAGAGAGCTAGATAGAGCTTTGAAGGATAGCGGGGTCTGGGGAGAAGGCAGGAATGGGGTACTGATTGAGAATGATCAGCCATGATCACATTGAATGGCGGTGCTGGCTCGAAGGGCCGAATGGCCTACTCCTACATCTATTGTCTATTGTCTATTCATTGATCCGTTTCTGGACATATGACAATAAAACACTTTTGACGACTCTTGAATAATTGCATGTGTTTAACACAGCAACACAGAAAGTCTATCCAGACGTCAGGCCCGAAGCTTCAATGGATGCTGCAAAATCTTCTAAGGATAGGTTTTTGCCATTATCTTCAAATCTGCCATCTACATGGCTTAGAACCCAAGAAAATAAAAGCATGGGTACAGACACGAGAAACTGTAGATGCTGGAATCCTGAGCAAAAAAAACAAAGTACTGGAGGAACTGAGCAGGCTAGGCAGCTTCATGACGCTGTCTGACCCACGGAGTTCCTCCAACACTTTAAGAGTAGCAATAGGTCACCCAAACCTTCATTGTTTTGATCTTGGGCCATCGAAACAGGTAATATCTGATAGAAAATCTATGACTTGCTTGTTGTACCACTCTCTTTTCTGTAAGTAGTTTTTCTTCCCTCCTTACCAATAAGGCCGTTTTTCTTTCAAATATATATGTCTTTTTTTACGAGGCTATATATATCCTTTGTTTCTGGCTACACCCAAGAATCTGCCTGTATACATAAAACACATGAGCCATTCCGGAATTATATAACCCTTATGAATTTAGTGCTCCTGGCATTTTCCATTAATGATTTGAAGGTTCCAACTACAATGCCTGTGTGTGTGTACTTCACATATGGCCTCGGTCCATTGAGGTTGTTGGGGGTGTTTAAGGTGAAGGTCTGCTCGTGATTAGAGTCCATTGAATTCAAGAGCCGGGGGGGTGGGGGGGGGGGGGGGGGGGAGAAATGATTCTATTAAATGATGTGGTCCAAACCAGCTGGAACTTCATTCCAATGGATTATTTTAATAGATTATGAGCTGTTTATTTGGTCTCTTGGTTTGATGCCAGGCAACTGCTTGTTTTATTTGCCAGTGTAGTGAAGCTTGTGAGCTGCCATGTGTCTTTGGCTGCTGGATGGCAGACAACTGAAAATTCCACTCTTGTAGGAAGTTGCAGTCCGTCCCTCAACATCTTGACATGCTGCACAGTTTGAAACACACAGGGCTGAAACAAAGGTTGACATAGGCTTACACTGATTCTTCTGATGAGGTCCCTAACTCTATGTGGAAGTTACTTTCCATTGATTGTTGACTGATATGGCAATGAGTTAGTTTCACACAACCATCTTGACAGCTTGAATTGCCTTTGCTTTATTGCATCAATAATACGACAGAAGGTATGATTGCTCCCAGTTTGCACTTTCCGTACAAGGACTCCTCTGCCCAGATTAAAATGGGGGTGACCCAGCTGATAGAGCTGCAGTCTCACAGCACCAGAGACCTGGGTTGATCCTGACCTCAGGTGCTGGCTGTGTGGAGTTTGCATGTTCTCCCAGTGACCGCGTGGGTTTCCTCCGGTTTCCTCCCGCATCCCAAAGGATTTGTAGGTTAATTGACCTCTAAGTGAAATAAATCTACTTTGCTACCTTGCCAAAGCAAAATCAGTTTTGGATATCAATGTGCCCAAAAGGATTTTTGATTAACGACTGTTGATTCCTATGGAGCTTGCACTAAAATTCCCACCAGTACCTTGACCATGTGAAGCTTTGCTCCTGGACTTAAAAAAATCAGGGGTGTGAAATACCGGATTTACACATGAGGATTAGCACAGCATGAAAATCACAATATGTGAGTTATTGCACAAATGTAATGGTTTTAAATTAAATCCATTAACAAATGCAATGGATTTTCATGTTTACTGCCCCAGTGACAGTAACACAACAGGCACCTCGTTATCATTAATCGCTGTTTCTTGGCGGAATGTTTAAATATACCCTGCTGCTGAACAAGGAGAAAATCTGGGTCAGAGCTCTTAGAGTTGTGAAAATCTCATTTAAAATCCAGATCATTATGTGTTGTGACTATTTGAGGAAAGTCTGCTTTAACTACTTCCTGTCAGCTGCCAATGAAAAGAACTGTTGCACTAAACAATTACCTAGATATTCAGAAACAAGGAACTGCAGGTGCTAGTTTACAAACAGGACCCAGAGTGCTGGAGTAACTCAGCAGGCAGTATCTCTGGAGAACCTGGATAGGTTAAGTTTTAAGTGGGGACCCTTCTTCACACTGATTTTGCTGAGGGGGAGCGGACGGAAGGGGGAGTTGGGGGAGAAAGCTGGAAGATAGGATGGGTAAGGAAACCTGACAAGCGATGGGTGGATTCAGGCAAATATATTTTTTTGATAGGTAGATGGTTGGACAGAGATGAAAGTCTAAAGGAGTGAGATAATGATAGAAGAGTTGAGAATTGTGAAGCCCGAAGAAGGAATGTAGGTGGAAGGGGAGGGGGTAGGGGGGGTTGGAAAAATGGATGCAAGTGCAGGTGGGGCATAGTGAAGAGATGGGGTGTGTGGAAGGGCAGGGGAATGAAAGGAGGTGGGATGGAAAATTCAATGTTTATACCTTTTGGGTTATAAGCTACCCAAGTGGAATATGAGGGGCTATTCCTCCAGTTTGCATGTGGCCTCACTCTGGCAATGGAGGAGATGCAGGACAGAAAAGTCAGTATAGGAACGAGAAGAGGAGTTAAAATGGTTAGCAACCAAGAGATCCAGTAGCCTTGGGTGGACTGAGAGCGAGTGTTTGGTGAAACAGCTGAATTCGGTTGACCCACCAGAAATAGAATCAAAGTATCTCAGAATTGTCACAGTCTGCATGGAACCATTGTATTGGCTCAATGTAAGAACAGTTCAGTTAATCCCACTCTCTTGTCCTTTGCTCAGATCCCTGCAAATTTCTTTAGATACTCATCCACATTCCCTTTTGAACACTGCAATTGAATCTGCCTCCTCTGCTACCTTTGTCCATCAAAAAAACTCAGTCTGAAGAAGGGTCTCGACCCGAAACGTCACCCATTCCTTCTCTCCCGAGATGCTGCCTGACCTGCTGCATCACTCCAGCATTTTGTGTCTATATTCGATTTAAACCGGCATCTGCAGTTTGTTTTTCCTAAAAAAACTTTTCTTTATGTGACTGCCTGGCATAGCCTGACCCCTCTACCCATCCCACACCCATCATCAAAGTGATCTGTTGGAGGTGATGCTCCAAAATGGCAGCCAGCATTATCGAAGGGTCACATCCGCCCTGGCCACAACCTCATTTCACTCCTGCCATTGGGAAGAAAGTATAAGAGTTTAAAAACAGGTTCAGGAACAGCTTCTTCCCAACTGGCAAGTTTGCAGATGACACAAAGCTGGGTGGCAGTGTGAACTGCGAAGAGGATGTTAGGAGGTTGCAGGGTGACTTGGCCAGGTTGAGTAAGTGGACAGATGCATGGCAGATGCAGTATAATGTGGACAAATGTGAGGTTATCCACTTTGGCGGTAAAAGTAAGGAGGCAGATTATTATCTCAATGGTGTCAGATTAGGTAAAGGGGAAGTGCAATGAGACCTTGGTGTCCTTGTACACCAGTTATTGAAAGTAAGCGTGCAGGTACAGCAGGCAGTGAAGAAAGCTAATGGCATGTTGGCCTTCATAACGAGAGGATTTGAGTACAGGAGCAAAGAAGTCCTTCTGCAGCTGTATAGGGCCCTGGTGAGACCACATCTGGAGTATTGTGTGCAGTTTTGGTCTCCTAATTTGAGGAAGGACGTCCTTGCTACTGAGGCAGTGCAGCGTAGGTTCGCGAGGTTAATCCCTGGGATGGAGGGACTCATATGAGAAAAGATTGGAAAGACTAGGCTTGTATTCACTGGAATTTCGAAGGATGAGAGGGGATCTTATAGAGACATATAAAATCATAAAAAGACTAGACAAGCCAGATGCAGAAAAAATGTTCCCAATGTTGGGGGAGTCCAGAACCAGGGGACACAGTCTAAGAATAAAGAGGGGGCCATTTAAAACTGGCGAGGAGGTGGCTCACAACTGGCGAGGTGAGAAGAAACTTTTTCACATAGAGTGTTGTGAATTTGTGGAATTCTCTGCCACAGAAGGCAGTGGAAGCAAATTCACTGGATGAATTTAAATGAGAGTTAGATAGGGCTCTAGGGGATAGTGGAATCAAGTGATATGGGGAGAAGGCAAGCACAGGTTACTGATTGTGGATGATCAGCCACGATCACAATGAATGGCGGTGCTGGCTCGAAGGGCCGAATGGCCTCCTCCTGCACCTATTTTCTATGTCTCTATGTAACAAAACTTCCACTCTCTTCCCCACGCCCACGGGACTTAGCTGCGCAAGGCTTGGTCGCGGGCCTTTCATCGCCCGGTTCGGCCGCGAGACGTTTCAGCGCCCGGTGCGGGGACTGTGCGGGTCGGTCGGGGACGAGTTGTCTGTCCGTGGGCGTGTGGAAGAGAGTGGAAGTTTTGTTGCCTCCATCACAGTGAGGTGGTGTTTGGAGTCACTGTGATGGACGTTTGTGTTGGGGTTATGTGTCTTGTGGTTTTTTTTTCTATGACTGCTATGTAGTTTCGTTCGGTACTTCGGTACCGAACGACAAATAAAGCTCTGTTATACCATCAGGCTCTTGAACACCACACAACAGCAATCTATGAAATATGGACTGTCTTTGGTTGCACTAGGAACGTGGGGCTTATTTGCATTAGTATTGGGGTTATTAACTTAATTGATTTTTTGATTATTATATTATCTATATGTAATGTGTTTACAGGCCTATTATGCTGCTGCAAGTAATAATTCTATAGTTCCGCTGTCCTTATATATGGCAATTAAACATTCTTGACTCTTGACACTTCTTGTTAATGTATTAGTCATCTTCATTCTTTTTATGCTCTGTCTACACCCAATGCGATTTTAAAAAATCTTGCTATTTTCACCATTCCAATAAGAATGGTCTCTGTGTTTATTCATATTCTGTAATAATTTGACTAAATCCCTTCTTTACACTTTTCAAAGCCTTTGCATCTTTCCGGCAATGCAGCTGTAGAGCTGGATGCAGCCCGGCTGAAAGAGTGTTTTTTGCTGGAAACAATTAATGGGTTAGGTAGCAGTCTTTCATCAGAAGTGATCTTCAACTGAAACATTAAGTCTGTTTCTCTTTACAGATGCCTCCTGACCTGCTGAGTGATTCCAGCATTTTGAATTTTTATTTCGTATTCCCAGCATTCAAGGAGTATTTTTTATGCAATAATTACATCCTTGCTTTTGAACTCAATGCCCTTTATTATATAGCCCAGGATCTTGTATGCATTCTTAGCTTAATTTCTCAAACTGCTCTTCCACTTTCAACAAACAATGCCTGTGTATCCCCAGACCTCTCTGTTCTTGTACAACTTTTAGAATTGTGCCTTCTGGTTTTTATATTCCCTCCTTCATTCTTCTTGTCAAAATGAAACCAATCTTTTTTTGCAAGGAAGAGAATTTCAAAAGACTGGCAACTCTCTGAGAGAAAAGAGTTTTCTTTACTTTATACTCAAAAGCAGATCACTTATTTTTAAACCATGAAATCTAGTCATAGATACTCCCAGAGGAGCAAAGCTACCTTATCATGATCTATGCCATTTTATATGTTTCAGTCAAGTTCACTCGCACGCTTCTAAACTCCAGATACAAGTATTGCCTGTTCCAACTTTCCTCATAATACAATCTAACCTTTCCAGTTTTGAGTCTTGTGTAGCTTCTATAAAGTGCATCCAACACACAAGGACAGCAATGCTATACATGCTAATGTGATCTCCCATGCCTATATAATTGACGTATCAACCCCCTTAGCTTTGTACCTTGATCTTCAAGCAATAAATATGAACATTCTGATAGCTTTGTGACTACAGGTGATCCCCGGCTTACGATGCTTTGACTTGCGATATTTCGACTTTGCGATGGTGCAAACGGCAGCGACCCGTAGCGAGCCTCATCTCGCTTCTGGCCACGTGATCAGGTGTATTAAATGCATTTCGAATTGCGATATTTTCGGTTTCGGATGGGTTTCTCGGAATGGAACCCCATCGTAAGCTGAGGAGCACTTGTAATTGAATTGAATACTTTATTGTCGCATGTAACAAGTCACAGTGAAATTCTTTGCTTGCATACCCAAGGTATGCAAATAGTCGCCATGTAAATGGAGCTTACAAAAGTTACAAAGTATCCCGTGCCAGGTCCTCCTTTGTTCTAACCCCCCTCCCCCCTGCCATTCCCCCATGCCGGGTCCTCCTTTGTTCTTCCCCCTCATGGCCATTCCTCCATGCCATTAACGCATTTAAATATTGTTTCCTTGCCAAACGCACTATATTTTCCCACATTAAACTCTATTTGTCCGATATTTGGACCTATCTATATCCCTTTGCGGCTTCCTTATGGCCTCTTCCCTACCTGCTTTCTTACATATATTTGCATTTACAGCAAATGTAGCAGCCATACCTTTGATGCCCCCATCCAACTCATTGAATACAAATTTAGGGTAATCAAGCAAAGTCAACACCTAAAGTAAAAAAACATTGAGAAAAATTGAGGTCCCAGAGCCAATCCTTGAGGTACACCAGTCTTTGCATTCTTGTGAACTAGAAAAAAGACCTACTTAAACCAACATGATTTCCTGTTAACCAGCTGATATTCTATTCATGCTAAAATGTTACCTCTTGCACTATAAACCTTTATTTTCAGCAATGACCTTTGATGTGGCATCTCATCAAGCCATTTGAAAAAACTAATTTACTTACCATTTTACAGTTATGCATAACTCGTATTATGTCTTCAAAGAACATCAATAAATTTAAATCCTTGCAGCCGCATTCTATTCTGCGAAAGGAAAAGAAAGTTTGATTACTTTTTAAGTATTGATTGACCTGCAGCAGCGTGTTGGTTATAGCACTGGACTAATAAAGTAAAGGCCTGGATTAGTCCAATTTAATTTCTAATTGAATTAACTAAAACAAAATAGAATGTAATTACATGGAAAGGATAGGTTTGGAGGGATATGGACCAAATGCGGGCAGGTGGGACGAGTGTAACTGGGCAGGCTGGCCGGTGTGGGCAAGTTGATCGAAGGACCTGTTTCCACACTCTATCACTCTATGAGTCTATCACTCTAATCTGAATAAAGATATCAATTTTCACAATGGTAAAACTGCAGTGAAGTTGTCTCATAACAGCTCATTGACGCATATTTGGACAATGAATATGGTCCTTGCCAGAGCCACCCACTTCCTATGAACTAATTTTAAAAATTGAGGAAAGGAATGAATCCTATTCTTTGTTTTTGCCATCCGGATGTAAATCAATTGTAACTCCAGCCACACTAAAGATGGCTATCAGCAGGGAGTTATTGGGGGCATTATTTTCACTCGGAGGGTAGTCTATATCTGGAATGAGCTTCCAGAGGAAGCTAAAGAAGCAACTACAAAGACGACTTGCAAAAGACATTTGGACTGATATATGAATGGGTAGGGTTTAAAGGTTAATGGACCTGGCACATGCTGGCAATATGCCAACTTGGTCAGCCTGGACAAGATGGGCTGAAGGACCTACTTCCATATTGTACAGATCTCTGAAAAGCTTTATTATCATAGTCATCTGAGATGAGATTTTGGTGACTTTGATCCTTTTATTTTCCTTCCTGGCTTGAGACCTAATTCAATAAATCTCAGCGTAGGATTGGGAGATTTTATTTGAAGGGCAGTGTGCAGATGGAAGTTGCTGCTCATGATTGAGCTGTGTTTTTTTTCTTTTAGCTCCTCTTCCAGCATGAAATACTGTGATGGGGTGGGAAGAGTGATGCTTTTGACCAATATTAAGATAACTGAGCAGCCAAATGGCATGCTGGTAGATGCCGTTTGACATTTGGATGTCAAACGACCAGTGTGCGTTCCTATGGGAATGAACTTCAATGGATTTTTGTTCTGCTTTGCGGAACCCCTGGAAAGAGTATTTGTGTACTTTATAATCTTGCAAACAATGAGCCTGTGACCTTTGTCATAGCATAAATGTTCAATCGTGGTCTGACGTCAAAAAGGTAGGAAAAATATACAAAGCGAAGAAGAAAAAAAATACTGTGTGAAATTTGAAAGTTTAACTGTAAAACAAAATAAACTGAAGACTAGAGCAATTTTAAAATGTTTTCTATATTCAGAGCATTAGTTACAAAACAGCTCATGATGCAAAATATTTTAAAAAAGATTTGTAGTAGTTATTTATTTTTATCACTTCAATTTAGGACTTTAAAATGTTATCAGTAATTTTGTTTTATTGTTCGTGGAAGAGCCATTTGGTATCACTTGATCATTTTCAGTTTTTACGCACCCGAATTTGAGCTGTAATTCCAATTTCCTCCTTCATGGGTCAGAAATGTAATGGATTCTGTGACTCTAAAATTGATCCATTCAAGTCTCATTGAGGGGAAACATTCTTTTTGCTTTAAAATATATTTTACTTACCAAATGCCACTTCTGAAGACAAATAGATTGCTTTGTTAAATGAAGTTATAAACTGTTGCCTGATGATAAATCTCTGTCCTTGTATTTTGTTCAGTATCGACACCGTTGCATAAAGAGCTTCCTGATGAATAGCTCGGGAGTTGCTATTTAGAGTTTGAGAGAGATGGCAGGTGAATTCAGTAGCTGCGGTGATTCCCCTTTCTCTTGTTACGAATAATAACTATTTCTTGAAAAAAGCATCGTACTTTAAAAAATTGTAATGAGAAAAAATTGCATGATGTTTGATGCATCTCGCCAGAGCAGGCAAAACACAACATAGTTGTGCACTTGACAGCTCCTAAAGCACTGTTTAATGCCAAAAACAAATTGCAACTGATTCATGTAATTAAATATGACTGCACTTTTAGAGTAACTTATTCTGCATTAAAGTACAGGAATGAATTGCCAAGAATGACTTTTGGAAAAACTTGCATTGACTTCCATGTAGCTGGTGTCTCTTAAAACAAAAGTAAACATGAAAATGAAAGGAGATACTAATGGCCTGTAACTGTTTTCATTAAATAATATTCCACATAATGTTAGTATATCCCAAAACAGCAACAAAATGACATGGCCAAGGATCAAGTTTCCAGAAGAAATAATGATCTGCTATGAGTTTAAAATTTGTTGCTCATGCATCATAAATAATCTGGAGGTCCTATAAGGATGGGAATATTTATAAGATGTTTTAAACATTGAGGTGATGAGAGCTTTGTAAAGCAATGTAGTGCACATTCATTTGGTAGCTAAACAAAAAACATCACCTCATCATCTTGTATTCTTTTATGAGTATAGAAGGGTGGGAAGCAGTTGGCAAACAGGTGGTGTGAGTGAAGTGGGAGCTGTTAACAATTTGTCCGGACCCTGAGAACATGTTCACTGAATTTCCAAGTAGATTTTTTGTTTGTGTAAATCACGTGTTTCTTCTGTTTTTTGGGCTTCTCTTTTGGAATTTGAATCTGCAATTCATACTGCTAATCAGTAGCATTGTGGGGCTGTGCAGTTTTGATAGTCTGAGCTGTTTTGTTTTCCCTTTAAAAAAATCTTTAACAGTGGTATAACAGAAGATTTGTACTAGAACATAAATTAGCATGATGAAAATGAAAGTTTTTTTTCTGAATCAAGCTATATCTATGTTTATCATATTATACTACATTCGCAACAGTGCTCAATGGCCAATTGATGGATAATGGCAGATTATCTCTGCTGTAAAATGATGGAATCGGGGTAAACAATAGTTTTACTGTGGCAGAGGCTGACACTCAGCCATTGTGTTACCTATGAGAAGCTGGCAGGTAAATGCAGGTTTGGCTGAAACCCTGGGAAATGGCACAGGTGATTGTCTCTGCCGAAGACTTCAAGGAAATCGGATACGAGTTATTTTATAACATTGCACTATTTATACTTTTTCGAAACTCATTATATTGAGTAGTAATGTCAGTGATACCCATTAACAATGTCAGTAAATATTGATATTAGTAAACTTACTGGGTTAACTACTTTAAAATATTGAATTATTTACAATGTATTTGTAAAATAAGGAGAAAGGCTGTGGTAACAAGTTAAAATTAACATCCTAGTTGTTTAGAATAAGTCAGGGGCACATCAGAGTAAAGGTTTAATTAACAATACATGGAATTGCTTTTAAAAAGTGCCATGTATTATATGTGAACAAGGTTTGTGCATCTTCTGTTCTTTTTTGTTATTCCTCTCTTGGGTTTAAAAATCTTGCAGTGCAAATGACGACAAGCGACACTGCCATCATGCATCTTCTAGCAGAATTCAGTAGGTATTCACATCCATCAGTAAAAATTGTGGCATTAAAACGCAAGATTACCTTGAACCAGAGTGTCTCTATTTTAATGGCCCCCAACCCCTACTCTTCCCATGTGATTATTCTGAAGCAGGGAAGGTTAAAATCACTCTTCCTGGTAAAATAGTCAGCCAGGATTCTAGTTGCCCTCGAGTAGCTTTCTTAGTATAATCCTATACCATGCAATCAATCTACTTCCTAGAAGGGTTTCATTAGGAAGCAAATATGAGAGAAACCCAGTTTTCTTCCTCTGAATCCAATGGCTCCCATAGGGATCTATAGGGTTTAACCCAATGGTTTAAGAGATCTGGTCTCTAACCCAATGTGTTTAAGAGATTTGGCCTAACACAGCTTAGGCCAATGTCCTGGAATCTTCCTAATCAATGCAACTCAGCTTCTCAATGAATAAAGGTCAAAAACCTTTGGTGTGCTGGAGTTATATTTATTTGCAACGTACCTCAGTAATAACTACATGACCATACAAAAATACCATCCTGGAAAGTTTCCAGTCAGGTTTCAAGGCACACCACAGTAAAGAGTCTGCCTTGTTGAAAGTATACAACGACCTGCTTCTCGCCATCGACACCAGCGACTGTGCAATCTTGCTCCTTCTCGACCTCAGTGCAGCGTTCGATACAGTGGACTACACCATCCTAATTGATCATCTCCAGTACGGAGTTGGCGTTGATGGCACTGCTCTGAGCTGGTTCGTTTCCTACCTCAAAAATAGGAGTTTCTCCATCAATATAGGCAATTTTCCCTCTTCCCTAGCTAGCCTCTCCTGCGGGGTTCCACAAGGGTTCATCCTAGGCACCATTCTCTTCTCTCTGTACATGCTTCCCCTCGGCCAAATCATTCAAAGGCACGGCATTTCTTTTCACTGCTATGCTGATGACACACAGCATTATCTCCCCCTGAAACCCAACAACCGGTCAAATTTAATCAGCCTCATGCACTGCCTTGAGGACATAAAATGTTGAATGGTACAGAACTTCCTTCAGTTAAACGAGAGCAAGTCTGAGGTCATCCTATTTGCCCCCCCCCCACTTCATCAAAACGACAACAGGCAGCCTTGGAAGCCTATCCACCCTAGTCAAACCTCATGTCAAAAACCTTGGCGTGATATTTGACTCAGCTTTTAAGTTTGACAAGCAAGTCAACTCTGTGGTAAAAGCCAGTTTCTTCCAGCTTCGTACCATAGTTAAAATCAAACCATTCCTCCAATTTAACGAACTAGAAAAAAATCATCCACGCATTTATTTCCTCCCACCTGGACTACTGCAACTCCCTATACATCCCCCACAAGGATGGTCTCGAAACCCTCCGTTTTTTCCTCGACTGTAGAACCAGCCAATCCCCATCTACTAACACTCTCCTCCGCCTAGCAGAGCTGGTTCTTACCCTCAACAACTTCTCCTTTGACTCCTCCCACTTCCTCCAAACCAGAGGCGTAGCTATGGGCACTCGCATGGGCCCTAGCTACGCCTGCCTCTTTGTCGGGTACGTCGAACAATCCCTGTTTCGGGCGTACACCGGCCCCATCCCCGAACTCTACCTCCGCTACATCGACGATTCCCCCTCATTCTCACCTTCCACCCCACCTGCCAGCGGATCCAACAAATCATCCGCCAACATTTCCATCACCTACAACGGGACCCCACCACTGGCCATATCTTCCCACCCCCTCCCCTCTCTGCGTTCCGCAGAGACCATTCCCTCCGTAACTCTCTGGTTCACTCGTCCCTTCCTACCCAAACCACCCCATCCCCGGGCACTTTCCCCTGCAACCGCACGAGATGCAACACCTGTCCCTTCACCTCCCCCCTCAACTCCATCCAAGGACCCAAACAGTCTTTCCAGGTGAGACAAAAGTTCACCTGCACCTCCTCCAACCTCATCTATTGCATCCGCTGCTCTAGATGTCAACTCGGCGAAACCAAGCGCAGGCTCGGCGATCGCTTCGCTCAACACCTGCGCTCGGTCCGCATTGACCAAACTGATCTCCCGGTGGCCGAGCACTTCAGCTCCCCCTCCCATTCCCAGTCTGACCTTTCTGTCATGGGCCTCCTCCAGTGCCATAGTGAGGCCCACTGGAAATTGGAGGAACAGCACCTCATATTTCGCCTGGGCAGCTTGCAGCCCAGTGGTATGAACATCGACTTCTCCAACTTTAGATAGTTCCTCTGTTCCTCTCTTCCCCTCCTCCTTCCCAGATCTCCCTCTATCTTCCTGTCTCCACCTATATCCTTCCTTTGTCCCGCCCCCCTGACATCAGTCTGAAGAAGGGTCTCGACCCGAAACGTCACCCATTCCTTCTCTCCTGAGATGCTGCCTGACCTGCTGAGTTACTCCAGCATTTTGTGAATAAATACCTTCGATTTGTACCAGCATCTGCAGTTATTTTCTTATACTCCCTATACACTGGGATCGGCCAATCATCCCTGTGCCGCCTGCCATTGGTCCAAAACGCTGCAGCAAGACTCCTGACGGGTACCCGTAAAAGGGACCACATCACCCCGATTCTGGCCTCTCTCCACTGGCTCCCAGTACGGTACGGAATCGATTTCAAGCTCCTCCTATTCACATATAAAGCACTAAACGGGCTTGCCCCCCCCCCATACAAAAATCTTCTAACCTACCACTCAAACTCCAGGTCCCTCAGGTCGGCCGACTTGGGGCTACTGACTGTCCCGCGGTCGAGGCTTAAGCTCAGGGGTGACCGCGCGTTTGCGGTTGCAGCTCCTAAACTGTGGAACAGCATCACACTCCGCATCAGAGCTGCCCCCTCAATCGACTCCTTTAAGTCCAGGCTCAAAACCTACTTCTATTCCCTAGGGTAAACTGTTTATGTCTGTGTTATTAGGTTTGTGTGCTATTGTATGTTCTCTTTTAGTACCTGCACTGATGTACAGCACTTTGGTCAACGTGGGTTGTGTTTAAATGTGCTATACAAATAAAATTGACTTGACACAGTTATCCATTCTGCTCAGGCTCTACAAATGAATGTTTTTATTTCCCTGTAACATTGATTGGGAATTTCAACCTCAACATCTGAAATGCAAGGGAATTGGGTCTCTCAATGCAAAATAATTATTATTGGCAGATGTACTGTATCTCTAAACTAAACTAAGTTCAAAGCAGGGACTTAGTTTAATGGCCTGCTTGCGGTTCCTTGCCCTGATTGGAGAGAATACCATGAGCAGCCACTTGCACATTACAGGTGTCCAAGATTCTGACTGCTGCTGTTGAAGCAACATATTGATCACTACCCTAGTGTAAAAGAGCCCACCTGGTTCCACACTTAGGATAAAGGAGATAATTATATTCAGCTTTTTTAAATTACGACAATAATCTGTTTTATATTGGAAAACAAGCGGCATTTGAAGCTTTCTTATCTTCAAACCTGCCACCCATCATGGTGATAGTATTCTTCTGGACTCTCAACCCAGCAAAGTTCCACCAACTCATTTTAAAAGTCCACTAATCCATTCATGCACTAATACACTCATAACAAGAGGAGTTGAGTATAGGAGCAAAGAGGTCCTTCTACAGTTGTACCGGGCCCTGGTGAGACCGCACCTGGAGTACTGTGTGCAGTTTTGGTCTCCAAATTTGAGGAAGGATATTCTTGCTATTGAGGGCGTGCAGCGTAGGTTCACTAGGTTAATTCCCGGAATGGCGGGACTGTCGTATGTTGAAAGGCTGGAGCAATTAGGCTTGTATACACTGGAATTTAGAAGGATGAGGGGGGATCTTATTGAAACATATAAGATAATTAGGGGATTGGACACATTAGAGGCAGGAAACATGTTCCCAATGTTGGGGGAGTCCAGAACAAGGGGCCACAGTTTAAGAATAAGGGGTAGGCCATTTAGAACGGAGATGAGGAAGAACTTTTTCAGTCAGAGAGTGGTGAAGGTGTGGAATTCTCTGCCTCAGAAGGCAGTGGAGGCCAGTTCGTTGGATGCTTTCAAGAGAGAGCTGGATAGAGATCTTAAGGATAGCGGAGTGAGGGGGTATGGGGAGAAGGCAGGAACGGGGTACTGATTGAGAGTGATCAGCCATGATCGCATTGAATGGCGGTGCTGGCTCGAAGGGCTGAATGGCCTACTCCTGCACCTATTGTCTATTGTCTACACTTGATGACACTAATGAAGGTGATATTGCAGGTAGTGAAGATGGTTATCGGAAATTACAGCAAGATCTTGATCAGCTGGGACAAGTGGGCTGACAAATGGTTAGTGGAGTTTAATGCAGATAAGCGGAAGGTGTTGGATTTTGGGAAGTCAAACCAGGTCAGGACCTTCACAGTGAATGGTTGGGCCCTGGGGGATGTTGCAGAGCAAAGGAGTCTGGGAGTGCAGTTACATACTTCTCTGGATGTATGTAGATAGGGTGGTCAAGAAGCCTTTTGGTACATTGGCTTACATCAGTCAAGGTATTGAGTAAAGAAGTCACACTTGTACAAGAAGTTGGTGAGGCTGCATTCAGAGTATTGTGTTCAGTTTTGGTCACCCTGTTTTAAGAAGGATGTTGTTAATCTGAAATGGGTGCAGAGAAGATTTACAAGTACGTTGCTAGGACTTGAGGCCTAAGCTATTGGGCGAGGTTGGGGAGTCCAACAATTTATTCCTTGGAGCACAGGAGGCTGACGGATAATCTTATAGAGGCGTATAATATCATGAGAGGAATAGATAGGGTGAATGCGCAGTCTTTTTTTTACCCAGAATCAAGAACCAGAGGACATAAGTTTCA
The DNA here is from genome assembly GCF_053455715.1 of Rhinoraja longicauda. NCBI lineage: Eukaryota > Metazoa > Chordata > Chondrichthyes > Rajiformes > Arhynchobatidae > Rhinoraja > Rhinoraja longicauda. The sequence continues at coordinate 67,358,723 of NC_135953.1, read as the reverse complement.
TGTAGGAGGGAAACCTGATAGGAATAGGAAATGTGGGGCAATTCTTTTCTCACAGAGGATGGTGGGTACATGGAATGAGTTGCCAGAGGATATAGTTGAGGCAGGGTCTATAACAACATTTAACAGACATTTGAATATACATGTAGATGTATAGAGGTTTAAACAATAGACAATAGGTGCAGGAGTAGGCCATTCGGCCCTTCGAGCCAGCACCGCCATTCAATGTGATCATGGCTGATCATTCTCAATCAGTACCCCGTTCCTGCCTTCTCCCCATACCCCCTGACTCCACTATCCTTAAGAGTTCTATCTAGCTCTCTCTTGAAAACATTCAGAGAATTGGCCTCCACTGCCTTCTGAGGCAGAGAATTCCACAGATTTACAACTCTCTGACTGAAAAAGTTTTTCCTCATCTCTGTTCTAAATGTCCTACCCCTTATTCTTAAACTGTGGCCCCTGGTTCTGGACTCCCCCAACATGTTTCCTGCCTCTAATATGTCCAACCCCTTAACAAATCTTGTATGTTTAAATATTTCCCCTCTCATCCTTCTAAATTCCAGTGTATTCAAGCCTAGTCGCTCTAGTCTTTCAACATACGACAGTCTCGCCATTCCGGGAATTAACCTAGTAAACCTACACTGCACGCCCTCAATAGCAAGAATATCCTTCCTCAAATTTGGAGACCAAAACTGCACACAGTACTCCAGGTGCGGTCTCACTAGGGCCCTGTACAACTGCAGAAGGACCTCTTTGCTCCTAAACTCAACTCCTCTTGTTCTGAAGGCCAACATTCCATTGGCTTTCTTCACTGCCTGCTGTACCTGCATGCTTCCTTTCAGTGACTGATGCACTAGGACACCCACATCTCGTGGTACGTCCCCTTTTCTTAACTTGACACCATTCAGATAATAATCTGCCTTCCTATTCTTACCACCAAAGTGGATAACCTCACACTTATCCACATTAAACTGCATCTGCCATGCATCTGCCCACTCATACAACCTGTCCAAGTCACCCTGCAACCTCAGAGCATCTTCTTCATAGTTCACACTGCCACCCAGCTTTGTATCATCTGCAAATTTGCTAATGGTACTTTTAATCCCTTCATCCAAGTCATTAATGTATATTGTAAATAGCTGCGGTCCCAGCACTGAGCCTTGCGGTACCCCACTAGTCACTGCCTGCCATTCTGAAAGGGACCCATTTATCCCCACTCTTTGCTTTCTGTCTGCCAACCAATTTTCTATCCATGTCAGTACTCTACCCCCAATACCATGTGCTCTAATTTTGCCCACTAATCTCCTATGTGGGACCTTGTCGAAGGCTTTCTGAAAGTCAAGGTACACTACATCCACCGGCTCTCCCCTGTCAATTTTCCTAGTTACATCCTCAAAACATTCAGAAGATTAGTCAAGCATGATTTTCCCTTCATAAATCCATGCTGACTCGGAACGATCCTGTTACTGCTATCCAAATGCTCCGCAATTTCGTCTTTTAAAATTGACTCCAGCATCTTCCCCACCACTGATGTCAGACTAACTGGTCTATAATTTCCCGTTTTCTCTCTCCCTCCTTTCTTAAAAAGTGGGATAACATTAGCTACCCTCCAATCCACAGGAACTGATCCTGAATCTATAGAACATTGGAAAATGATCACCAATGCGTCCACGATTTCTAGAGTCACCTCCTTAAGTACCCTGGGATGCAGACCATCAGGCCCTGGGGATTTATCAGCCTTCAGTCCCATCAGTCTACCCAACACCATTTCCTGCCTAATGTGAATTTCCTTCAGTTCCTCCGTCACCCTAGGATCTCTGGTCACTAGAACATCTGGGAGATTGTTTGTATCTTCCTTAGTGAAGAGGTTTAGAGGTATATGGGCCAAACGCGGGCATGTGGGACTAGTGTAGATGGGGCATTTTGATCTACATGGGCAGATTGGGCTGAAGATCCTTTTTCCCTGCTGTATGACACCAGGGCTTTAATTAATTCCTACTACCTTACATTTACAAATGTGTCCAACGGTTATTGAGTCATAGTTCGACTTCAACAATTGGAAATAAAACTTTCGCAAAAGCAATTTTCTTCCTCCTTATTTGGAGATGTTTATCCATAGGGTTATATTTGAAAAGCAGCATTAATAAAATTGTGATATTTAATCCGTTACCTATTTTGAAGATAGACACAAAAAACTGGAGCAACTCAGTGGGACAGGCAGCATCTCTGGGGAGAAGGAATGGGCGATGTTTTGGGTCGAGACCCTTCTTCAAACAAGTTAGGGAAAACAGCACCGAGAGGTGTAGACGATGATGTAGAAAGATAAAGAAGAATGAATGAAAGTTATGCAAAAAAGCGTACTTTTTTTGAAATTGCTTTTTGGGAATTGGCGTAGCCAGAATTTATTATCCAGCTCTAATTGCGATTAAGAAGGTGGAATTCTTGAATTAATGCGGTCTGTGTGGTATTGATGCTCTCTGATGGGTAACTCCAATCTCTGTACCCGATGATGATGGGACAGCTTTATAGTGCAGATAGTAAATAGCTTGGAGGATAACTCAGATTTCCTGAGCTACTTCTTTTCTGGGTAAAAGCACAAATCACTGAGGCTATCCGAACAGTTTCACCCTGAATTATGTAAACATCTTTGTAAGTACTTTCTCAGTGATTCAATATCCATCTCACTGCAAGGAACAAAGAAATAAGAATTGTACTCCAGCTGTGATCTAACCATAGATCTTATAAAAATAGGCTTGAGGTAAATTAGGTCACTTTTATTCAACATTTATGGCCCTTGAGGGACTGTTTTTCATCCTTTCCTGTTTCCTGAGGCAAACTGCATTTGAAAACTTCACAGTATTCATGTGGTTTAGGTTTTAAACAAACAATGGTAGTTAACTGCATTAAAATTATATTTATGCTACCTAATGTAGAGGAATAGACACATGATTTATTTGTATATTTTAAATAGTCATTAACCTATTTAAAACAACTGAATGACAACATTAAATTAAAGCAGGCAGGAATTTTTAAATGATTGTGCTAACCAATGTGACAAAGATAACATTCAATGAGATAACTAATCCTACTGAGATCTGACTACCTGTTGAATCTGCAATATCCAGGATCTCAAGGAATGCTTGAGAAGCAATAATAAAAAAAGACACTGCTATTGCACCAGGTTTTTCTTTGCAGCAAATGTTACACTGTGAGTTCATGTAGCATATTGCTTCCATCTTGAAAGCATTTTCCTGTGCTATTCTCAAGTGCCTCATTTGACTTTTGAAAATCAGTGCCTTGTTTGTAATCGGTATGTAATGATGTTGACTCAGACGAATTAACAATTGTGACATAATTACTAGGAAATTGCAGGGTCAGTGTATAATTATATTAGTTTAACTTGCGTTAAAAACACACTGGAAAATCAGAGTCCCAAAGTGCAGGGCATGCACAATTCTGTCGGCTGGGAGAGAGCTTTCCCTCCATGTAGGTACTGTCAGTGTATTATTTGTTTTGTTTTTGAAGAAATAGAAGTCAGTCACCTTTTGTAAAAGGACAATTGTCTCATTTACAAGCTTCCAGGATCAGAAAAATAAAGCCAAGAACTATTTGGCTGTCTAGTGGAGTCAAGTTTGGTGAAATAAAATATCGTTCAATGTTCAATAAATACGTTACATGAATATTTATTTTCACATATGCAATTAAATATTACATAGTGAAATCAATTTTGCACATAATGCTGGCATCCCACATTTGGCGCCATTTCATTGAATTCAAAAGTCCGTACGCCCGCGTGGTCATTCTACCAGAGTGGCTTCCAATCCCCTCCATTGCCCACGACTGGCTCAGACCGCGAACCATGGTCCCTTGCTTCTCGTCGCTAGCCATCTTTGTGTCCCTAAAGGAGCTGGAGGCATTGCCAGGCTACACCCGATGTCCCCAGTGACTCCATCTCGGTATTCCACATTCTACGAGTTTTTGGGCGGTTCCGTGTCCGAGGAGCCTCAAAGCAAGTTTGGCTGCCTGGCAAAACCCTTCCCCCGGTTTCAGCCGATGACCTAAGTCCCCGGGCATGTTCAGCCTTCCGATGGAGCCTCCAGCCGTTCCGCGCCAATCGAGCTCCGGACGGAATTAGACGTCCGCTGAGACTTCGGGGCCTCACCGTCCCCTTAAAATCCGCGGTCACATTCCTCTCCAGATGATGCCTGGCCTGCTGAGTTCCAGTCACATTTTATGTTTTGCTCAAAATTCAAATATCTGCGATCTTTTGTGTCTCCTAATCACGGAGCTGTTGCATAATCCCATGGGATGGTACCAACATTCCATAAGGTGTGGTCTTTCTGTACATTACATAACCTTTGCTAGCTCTGTTGCCAATGGCAATAACTTTCTGCAACTTCACCATTGTTATATTAGATTTTATTTTGGTGCTTCTTTCTATAACTGATGTGCTGTGACAACAATTAATGAAGTGAGTTTAAAAACTCTTGTTTATAGATAACAGTTGATGATAAAGTCTGAGACCTTTGCTGGGAGTTCCGTCGGGCACACCCTGAGAAACATGAGGACTCCATTAGCTGCCAACTTGTGGCCCAATGGTTGCTGTGGTGAGCCCACTACAGTCTTACCAGGAGTCAGATTGGCGTGAGGAACCAAAGGTTAATTGGAAAGTCTATGTGCCTCTGAGAAATGGAGGGCACAGTTCATCCTGGGCAGAGAGCTTAGGTAAAGATGAACTGTTGGTGTCACAATCTTCCTGCAGGGAATTAGCCTCTCTGAACAACAAGGAGTTCCAGAGTTGACATGTGGAACCCTGAACCCTGAGCATAAAACAAAAAGTATTACAGTATATTTTTTATGTTGAAGAAGGTTATTCAACTCATCATGTCTATGCTGGGAGCAGTCCCATCGATCCTACTTCTGTACTAATTTATCTGCAACCTATACTCTCTCATTTAACATTCCTCTAGCTTCACTATTTGCAACTCATCAATCTTTTTGGCTCACACTTTCTGTCTTTATATCTCTGGTCTTTTTCAACCATCGGCAGCACTGCAGTGGAGTTGCTGACGTACAGCGAATGCAGCGCCGGAGACCCGGGTTCGATCCCGACTACCGGCGCTGTCTGTACAGAGTTTGTACATTCTCCCCGTGACCTGCGGGGGATTTTCTCCAAGATCTTTGGTTTCCTCCCACACTTCAAAGACATGCAGGTTTGTAGGTTAATTGGCTTGGTAAAAGTAAAAATTGTCCCCAGTGTGTGTAGGATAGTGTTAATTTGTGGGGATCGCTGGTCGGCGCGGTCCCGGTGGGCCGAAGGGCCTGTTTCCACGCTGTATCTTTAAACAAAACTAATCTGCCTATAAAAATCCCCCTCGCCAGTATTAACTTATACCTGCCAGGCTTTGTCTTCCAGCTTTCTTGCCCCTCCCACTACAAACAGTGAAGAAGGGTCCCCAATCTGAAAAATGACGTACCCTTGTTCTCAGTAGATGCTGGCTGACCCACTGAGTTATTCCAGAATTTTGTTTCTTTTTTTGTAACCCAGCATCTTCAGTTCCATGTATCCCCATTTAACATTCCCCTGCTTTTCTCTCCAGCCACCCATACTTGGGAAATTTATAAATTCAAACTACCCTAAAAACCTGCTTGTCTTTTTATGGAAGAAAACTAGAGAACCCATGATTAATTCAAATAGTGACCGGGAGGAAGTACAAATCTGGAGGTCAGATTCAAAGCTGGGTTGATGGAGCAGTGACACTTGTGCTATCTGTAGTACCACAATTAATCAATAAAGCTTACAAGAAATTATGATTTGAATTTGTCCAGCCACCTATTTTGCACTCATGTGCACTCTGGCTTTCAACCTTTTATTGTTAATTTAATGTGCAGGCTGAGCAAATGAAAAGCAAACAAATGGAACCACTGGAAATTTGAAATAAAAACAGAATAAGCTTGAGATACTTAGCAGATCAGTTAGAAACACAGAAACTTAGAAACACAGAAACACAGAAACACGGAAAATAGGTGCAGGAGTAGGCCATTCGGCCCTTTGAGCCAGCACCGCCATTCAATATGATCATGGCCGATCATCCAGAATCAGTACCCTGTTCCTGCTTTCACCCCATATCCCTTGATTCCGTTAGCCCTAAGAGCTATATCAAACTCTCTCTTGAATACATCAGTCAGTAACTGTGAAGACAGGAGCAGCTCAATGACTTTTCATCAGAACTAGAGTAAGTAAGAAATCAAACATATGACCTAGGAGCAAAATTTGGCCCATCAAGCCTGCTCTGCCATTCAATCATGGCTGATCTATTTTTTCTTCTCGGCCCCGTTCTCCTGCCTTCTCACTGTAACTTTTGATGCCCTTGCTAATCAAGAACATATCAATCTGATATGTTTAAAAATACCCAATGTCTTGGCATCCACAGCCGCCTTGTGGCAGAGCATTCCACTGATTCACCACCCTCTGGCTATTCTTCCTGTTTGTTTTTTCCATCCCTTCCCTTCTCTGCAACCTTTAAGTTGCAGAGAAGGGAAAGGATGGAAAGAACTAAGAGAACAGCTGTCATAAAATGAGAAACAAATGGCACACATGTGATGGTACAGGCAGAGAGAGAGAGTGTGAAAGATTTGTTAATTATCCCTGATTATTCTGGACTTGATGTAAGGAGATCAATGAAGACAGGAGTGAGGGGAAATTCAATGCTGACATTGGGAGATACAAAGCACCGCTAATTCTGGGAATTTGAAGTAAAGCAGAGGAAATGCTCAGCAGGTCAGACACCAGATGTTGAGAGAGAAAAAACAAATTAACTTTATAGGTTGGCTATTCTTCATCTGTGACAATATTTCTAAAATAAGCTGGATATCTAAATTCACTGAGTTCCATCTTAAGTCCTGCGGGCTGCATCGTGTCTAATGATATGAGTTTTCCTGTTTTTTTTGTTTTCATTGCAGATACCTTTCAGATATCCTCTCTCAAACTATCTGAGTAAATTCCTCCAATCCACCTTTAACCCGCCCAATCTTCTTGGTGCCAATGCTGACTTGTCTTTCTTTTTCTCAGTTATGTTGAAATGTCTGGGACTTGCAACTGTTTCCCTTTACACAGATGCTGCCTGCTGAGAATTTCCAGCATTTTGTGTTTCAATTTCAGATTCCCATTATTTAAATTTACATAGAATATGTATTACTGTATTAGGCTTCTTTGGAACATTGTACGCTGCCAAGGAAAGACTGGGATGGAGAATTAAATTGACAGAGAACCAGGAATGGAAGAACTAGATTCTGAAGAACTAGAGCTCTTTACAAAGGTTAACGATAGGATAGAGACATATTCCACGATAAAGCCCTTAGTGTTAGGTGCTTCAGTTTAATAAAGGATTAAAGGGCCTGTCCCACTTAGGCGATTTTAAGGCGACTGTCGGCGACTAGGCATGATCGTGAGGAGTCTTCCAAAAATCGTAGTGGATCGCTGAGAAATCATCTGGTTTGAAATTACTCGGCGACAGCTGGCTTGTCGGCAGGTATCGTTGCTTATTGCGGGCGCTGTTACATGCTGTCCCCAGGTTTGCAAGGTTGTCGCCTGTACTTTATCATGACATCTCATTCAAAGAGCTTTTGAATAAAGTTGATTTTGGTGATTTAAAAATAAATAGGTGTCGGAAATTAAGCGTGCCTCCGAGCATGACACCTGTGGTCTACACCCGTCCACTGAAAAGCAGCTGCAACAGCCAGGTGTGGATTGTGGGCGGAGTCCGCGATGCATGCAGTTTTCTATCTTTCATAGTAAGATAGTGTTTTTGAATAAAGTTGATTTAGGTGATTTAAAAAAAAATAGGTGTCGGAATTTATTGAATTTCTAAGTACTTTATCATGACATCTCATTCAAAGATTCTAGTCGCATTCGTTTTGACCATTAAATTCAAAAGCTGGCACACGCGCTGCGCTATGAGAACACTTTTCATTCATATATTTAGATCAATGAGGCAAGCACATCCACAGGCGTTTCACTACATTTATTAAAGGCTAAAGCTCCCACATAGACAGACTACTAACACAAAGATAAACTGAGTTTTACTGCTATGCTGTTTGTAGGGGGTATGCACACCTGACCATAAAGGACAGTGACGTGTGAAATGGTCTGGCCGGACCTTGCTGTCCTTATGGTCAGGTGTGCCATACCCCCTACAAACAACATAGCAGTAAAACTCAGTTTATCTTTGTGTTAGTAGTGTCTGTCTTTGTGTGAGCTTTGGCCTTTAATAAACGTAGTGAAATGCCTGTGGATGTGCTTGCCTCATTGATCTAAATAAATGAATGAAACGAGTTCTCATAGCGCATCCTTTGTGTCAGCGTTTGATTTTAATGGTCAAAATGAATGCAACTAGAATATTTGAATGAGATGTCATGATAAAGTACTTAGAAATTAAATAAATTCCGACACCTATTTTTTTTTAAAATCACCAAAATCAACTTTATTCAAAAACAATATATTCCTATGAAAGATGGATAACTGCATGCCAAAATCTTTTTTTTTAAATAGACACTTCGCACAAATGCAATGTATACCTAGAAATTTCACTGGCCGGACCTTGCTGTCGGTTTGTTCACGCGTGAGTTGTGCTTGTGACACCTCCACATAAGTGTAGGTTTTCGTTGGTTGTCTCGCTTGCCGTGGTCCCTGTCATAGTGGATGTCCTAGGTAGCGAAGGCTGAGTCGCCGGTTTTCGTCAGCTTGCCGTCGTCTATGTGGTAGGTTGTCTTAGCTTGTCGTGGGCATTGGCGTGGACATTGTCGTAGGGTTAATTTTTTTGGCGATCTGCTACGACTTTGACAGTTGCCGGCAGTCGCCTAAAAAATCGCCTAAGTGGGACAGGCCCTTAAAGTTGATCCCACTTAGATTCTTTCTTCTGTTAATTGTCTTTTTGAAAGCAGTTATATTCCTAAACATGAGGATAAATCTCCCAGGCAGACACTTGAGCTAGGATAGACCATCTCGCTGTCTGATTCCATACAACTGCACATGCATTGAGGATCATTTCAATAAATCAGTGGCTGAATTCCTCTCCCTAATATTGGCCATAAAAGCCAACAGCAGATTGTAGAGAAGGAATCTGGAGCATTGAAGTGCGGATCTATGCAGGGTTAGCAGAGAAGGCGATAAGGTGTGTAAAACCATTCCACTTATTACTGGTTGCATTTATGCCATTCAATCATAGGACATTATAATAATTGCTTCATAATACAATTGACTTGTTTTGTTTCTCTTAGTTTAATCTATAGCATTACAAACATGTTTACATCTTATAAGCACTATGTGTGTGCAGCTTTCAAAAGTCCACATTCAGGGACAGTCTGGGTGCTCGTGTTGCTTTCTACTCAATGCGACTTCCCCTCTCCTTAACATTTCGCGTGCCACTGTTTTCTGCAAACCATAAAACATGACCGACATACTAGTTGCTGCCATCTGGAGTGACGTGGAGGCCAGCAAGTTAATGGCCAGAGTAACCTTTCAGCTCAGCGGGTGGAACCTGCACAGGCTCATGGTTGAAAATCTGCCTGAAAAGACTGGAAGATGTTTTTCAGTACGTACTTTTGTTGACACTGGTAACAGCCCTTGAAAAGTTGGTGATAGGAGAGTTAGATCCCAAAGGTCCTTTGGGACAGAGCTCAACTCGTGCACTCCGAGCCCCCTCTGTGAGGTTGACCTTGCCTTCAGCTTGCTTCCTGCTTCTGATCATTCTGCGGGAAAAAAGGCTTTATCTCCGAGATGCTGAAACATCTCCTGAAGAATTGTAGCTCCAATGTTCATTGAAGATGACTGTATGATCAGTCCTGGAAATGGTCTGAAGTACAATATGGTCTGTTCATGCAACAAGCTACAGTGTGTCTTCAAATCAATATAACCATTGCACATTAAATGTGATCTGGAATCTATATTCATATGTTGAAACGCTTTTTTTTTAAAAGTGTCATCTCCACACAGTAATCCGAGAAAACCACAAAATATCCTGAGCAGTTGAAGGTTAGCCTCGTGAGGATAGGCTAACAACACATTTGTAGCTCTTATTTCAAGCTTGAGAATACTGATTACAATTATCCATATTATCAATATCATTGAATATATTTAGCACTGTAAAATGTCACTGGGTCAGAACACACTTGTGGCTGACAATAGATTGATTGGGATGCACTCTCTTGCTAATTGTTGCAATCAGCTTGACTCAGAGGAGGCTATGAAGAGGATGAGGGCTGAGCTGATGTTTGTCTTTGCTGTGCGTGCCTAGTGTTTAGAATTCCTGATGATAGTTCCCATGGATTGCTTTGTTTAAACTGGCATGAAGAAAAATAAAAGTATTTTGTATAGATAAGATCATAAATATGAAAAATGCAAGCAGTGTAAATAAATCTTTCTGTGATGTCAGAAGGTCCAGAGCCAGTAACAAATTATGACCATAGATTATGTCCTGGAGAAAAAATCTGTGCAGTTGTACTTATTAAATTTGTGAAAGGTTTAATTTCCAACATTGATTGCCAAGAGATGCTTTAATTTGTAAATGTAAATAACCATGATAAAAATGCAAGATTAAATCAAATACCGATATTGCAAACAGACACAAGAAGCTGGAGTAACTCAGCAGGACAGGCAGCATCTCTGGAGAAAAGGAATGGGTGATGTTTTGGGTCGAGACCTTTCTTCAGATTCCACAGAGGGGGAGCAAAACAATTTTATCATTTGTATGGTTTAAAGCCAAAAGTAAATTAAATAATATTCCAGCATTATTCATCCTGACAGGGTTTCTAAGCACAGTGTGTGTCATTTTGTGCCCTCTGCTTTATCTTGGCAATCCCTGTGGATCGAGGATGACTTGCTTCCGTCCTAGTTTTGGGGGTTCAGTGATGAGGCCGTTGTGGGAACTGCAGTCTCTTCCACAAATATGCCAGGAACTGCCTGATGGGGCAAGAGGGTGGATAGTTTATGGGGTTGTATTCTTTTGCCGCTGCTGACGCTGGGTTTCTTTGTAACCCCAGTGCATGAACTTGAGGTTTATTAATCCAAAGTCTTCCCAATGTGTAATGTCCTTGTGGATCCCAATCATGGGAATTTGCAGATATTGGAATAGGGGAGTTTGATTGAAACATTTAGCCCTGCAAAATGAAGTCTGTGCTGGACATTAATGTGGATTAACGTGAACAAGCAATCATCAATTGCAGTTGATATTCCAGTATGATTTTGCAGTGACCTTTGTCCTTGCATTATTCTTTAAATGGATTTTTTTATGGAGATTAAATAAAAACGATTTCAACTGTTACAGAGTCAGTTATATCTAGGGTCAGTTAAATCCAATTCAATCAATCCAGACACCTGTGTGGAGGATCTTATTCCGCAGGAGGGTTATTTGAAGGGAGTACAAATTCTAACATTTATGTTCCTATTAACTTCAATTTCTGGCTGGAAGAATGGAATTGACCAGTAACGGATTCATCCAAATTTTTAATCAATTGCAACCTAATAGATTGCCGGTGGACATTTTTTTCCCCAAATGTAAACAGAAGGAATAGAATACATGTTATAAGAACCTAAGAAATAAAAGCAGTTGGAGGCTTTATGGAATTTGAAGCTTCTGATTCACAACCTTGGAATCTTTAGGTAAATTAGCAGCTTGGTTCAAAAAGAGTGCAGCTCAGAGCTGGGACTGCAGTTCTATAGGATGATGTCCTATCTCTTCCTTAGAATGCAACTCTCCACTGGGACCCTGAACTCGTGGAATATGTCTTTGTTAACAAGCAATTTATAAGCAGCCAAGGTTGAGGTTTTCCCTACAGGATGGTGCAGAGTAGGAATTTATTCAATCAAATATAATATTATTCCAATAAAACAGCTTGAGTTTCATTGGAGAGAATTCAACAAACTTCTTATAACCCACTATTTAAGTGACTCTAATAGCACTTAAATATAATTCCATTAAATATATTTAAAGTCTTGTACAAGAACGCCTTTGCCTTATTTTAAAAATTCCTTTTTAAAAATCCCAAGAGGACATATAAAAATAATTAATAATACACGATGAAGTCCTGCAGAAAACCTCTCTTGGAGATATTTCATTTCATTTTCATTAATGTATTTATTTTTAAATTTGAGCCCAGGTTTAGTGCTGCATCCTCGGGGAGAGTGGAATGAGGAAGATTGGAATGGGAAATATCACTAAATATGTAACACAAATTAAGAACTAATTTTAACCTATTATGGTGGTGGTTGGAGGGGTGGGAGTAGGGGACATGGACACTGGTGGAATTGGACTGATTGAGCTTTATGCACACTGCCTGACTTTCTAACCCTTTGATGTTCCTGTGATTGTAAATCTAATTTGCATCCTTGCTTTAGAGGTTTGTTGCTGAAGTTCCAAAGTGGACAGAGCCTTGGATAGAAAGTAAGGGTGTAGATTGGCAACATGAGGATATTCTCATGAGCAGTATAGTTTAATTTAGTTTAGTTTAGAGATATAGTGCGGAAACAGGCCCTTCGGCCCCCCGACCACACCGACCAGCAAGCCCAGCACATTAACACAATCCTACACACACTGGGGACAATTTACACTTATACCAAGCCAATTTACATACATACCTGTATGTTTTTCAAGTGTGGGAAACCGCAGATCACAGTAAACCCACGCGGTCACGGGGGGGACGTACAAACACCGGACAGACAGCACCCGTAGTCGGGATTGAACCCGGGTCTCTGGTGCTGCAAGCGCTGTAAGGCAGCAACTCTACGGCTGCACCGTGCCGCCCATAAACTTTCCTTGGACTCTGAAGATTGGATATTAAGGTTCATTCTTGCAATAATAACAGTGAAGTTACAGGCAGGTACACTATCGTTTGGAAGAAACGTGGGATAATGTTATTTTGGGTACTGATGGGTATTGCAAATCTGTTATAAAACCTCCTTGATTTTATCCATTGGCACATTATCACCTGTTTTATATTCCTGCACCAGATCGTTACTCGGGTTACCTTGTACTTGTGGGTTTCAGATCAACCAGTTTATCTCGAGTATGTTACCTACTGCCTGGTTAATGGATGTATTAAGTGCCTGATGTTGTTCAATGTAATTCTCAAGCTAGAAGCAGCTAAAATGTTTAAATATTTATGACAACATAAATTATTTTAATTTTATTTATAAATACTTATTTGAGAACACAGTGGTTGCAGTCAAAGTATGAGTAAATCTGTTTCTTTCAGCATGCTGTAAAATTTCAAATTGGTTATATTATTAGTACCGGATGCTGTTTTTTTTACCTAGCCTGAAAAGGTTTATTTTGTCTGATTAGCTGTCACGTGTGAAATGTCTACAAGAGATTAGGCTAGTGGACGCTGACCAGACTGAATTTCTATAATGAATCTGCCCCATGCAGCAGGAGAACATTACAATTTTAGGATGGCAGCTACTTAAACATGATGGTGGACATATTCTAATTGGCTTTGACATATATGCAAACATTGTAGACTTGACCTTCAGTTGGTCAAACTTGTGCCTGTATGTATAAGAAAATAAGAAAATAACTGCAGATGCTGGTATGTGCGTATGTGTGTATGCCTGTATGTGTTTAGTCTGTAGCTTTTGATTCCACTGACAAGATTTTTAATTTCCTAATGTCTCAATTGTTGATTTGTAATATTCATTTTATCTAACTTGCTTTTTTCAATCAAATTTCAATTAAAAAATAATTTATAGCAAATCATATTATATACAGACTATGCAATGTAGACTATGTTAACAGACTATGTTAGCAATGTAGCATCCTGCAGTGGTTCAACAGAGAATTTGCAGCATAAACTACAATGCTGTGGGGCATAGGAGGATAAGAAATGATCTTATAGGTGTGTGTAAGATCATGTGCAGAGTCCTTTACCCAGAGTAAGGGAATTCAAGAACCGGCAGACATAGCTTTATGGTGAGAGGGAGAAGATCTAACGGCAATTGTAGGGGCAACATTTTCACGCAGAGGGAGGTGGGTATATGGAGTGAACTGCCAGAGGAGGTTGTTGGGGCAGGTACTATAGCAACATTTAAAATACACTTTGAAGGTAGACACAAAATGCTGGAGTAACAGCGGGACAGGCAGCATCTCTGGAGAGAAGGAATGGGTGACGTTTCGGGTCAAGACCCTTCTTCAGACTGATCATGTACACAAAATACACTTTGACAGGTATGTGGATAGGAAAGGTTTAGACGGATGTGGTCCAAATGTAGGCAGGTGGGACTAGCGTAGATGGGGCACCTTGGTCAGCATCGGCATGCTGGCCCAAAGGGTCTGCTTTCGTGCTGTATAACTCTATGACTCTAACCTTGTTATGTATTACTGTGCTTCTGTATTGCAGTTTTAAATCTTTACATGAATTTATAAATGAAGTGGCAGTTGGATTTGCTGCTACATGGAAAAAAGTTGATATTTGTGCAACAACTTCTTGTTTTATCAACATTGATGTTGCAGTCACACGCTAATTCACACACACATTCAAGAGAGAGCTAGATAGACCTCTTAAGGATAGTGGAGTCAGGGGGTATGGGGAGAAGGCAGGAACGGGATACTGATTGAGAATGATCAGCCATGATCACATTGAATGGTGGTGCTGGCTCGAAGGGCCGAATGGCCTACTCCTGCATCTATTGTCTATTGTCACATGCACAGAGACACAGGCACATACACACACATGCACAGCAGCCCATTTACAGAGACACTCAGATTTGTCTTGCAATCATTAATATGGACTAGAAAATACTATTAAAGATATTGTATGAGAATTCCTGTTCTAAAGCTCCTTTGAGCTGCAGTCCAGTTAAAGCATAGAATTGGATCTGAATGCACAATTTGGCTAAGGGTGGGATAAAAGAAGGTTGAGGAGTTCAAGGACTGAATTTCACAGACTGGAACCTTGTGTGTAGGGATGCAATAGAGGTCCAAATGAGGACAGGAAGCTCACAGAGTGTTGTACGGGGGAATTGTTTGGGAATCCTAGAGAAGTGTATTGACAGAGCATGAAATTTACATTGGGGAATCTAGGATAGATTAGCATAATATGGATGATGGAATGATCTGGGTCTGAATGTAAAAGGGAGAGTTAACTGGAGACCACCAACGGAGTATTGGGGTTCAAAACTAACTGTATTTCTCCTAAACAAGTCCCTGTTCAGCTCTCAGCACTTTGGTGAAATTCTAGATGGATTTAATTATTCAGCTTATTCAGCACATTAGTTTCCTGTTCCTTTTAAACTGTACTGAACCTGGGATAAAATTCCTTGTCTTTCATCTCCGTTGGAAAGCTTTTAACAACCCATCATTTAACACAAGCCAAAAATTATGTTAATAATCAATTCATAAAGGGCCCGTTCAGGATGAAGAGACAAAAACAGCTTTTATGATTCAGACTGATGACCTATCATTCAAGCAACGAAAGGTTAGAAAAGTAACACGTTTTAGGCAAGTGCAGAGGGAGTGAAATGGAAGGGAGGAGTCAAGAACAAAAGGGAAAGCCAGTCACAGGGTGGAGTGGGGAATGAGAAACCTCTATGTGTTCTATGGTGCAGGACAAAAAGGGGTACTAATAGGACAAACAAAAAGCAAAACGTAATGGAGAACACTAGAATCATTATAAACGTAAACAAATAAAAAATGAATGTGGGTGAGGAGGAATGGATGAGTGAAGTTGTTGAATTCAATAGTTAGTGCAAATTTTAAAAAGAACTGCAGCTAGTAAAAATCCGATATAAAAACAGAAAATGCTGGAAATGCTCAGCAGGTCAGCCAACATCTGTGGAAAGAGGATCAGAATTAATGGTTCAGGTCCAGAACCCCACGTTGAGTTCCCTCTTCCCTCCAATCATTCTTTTTAAAATTCTGTCCTCTCTTACCATTACAGTCAAAGCTCATCCCTCCAATGCCCAGTCTGTGAATTGCACCAAACTTGCCTTCCTCACCCCTTCTCATCTTTTGTATTTAAATAATAGCAGCTTCAAGAAATAAATGCCTTTACACTCATATCTTCTGCCTTTTTTGAGGTTTATATTTTGGAACAATGTCAACATTTGTCAGTTTCAAATGTAACACCCTTACACCAGGCCTTTTTTAAACTTAATTTTCTCACCTGTATTAAAAAATATATTTATTCATATGTTTCGTGTCTGGTTGCCTATCATTTTAAGAAGGCCATGACCATCTTGACTGGGATAAGTTATGTGGGCTTATTATTAGAAACATAGAAACATAGAAAATAGTTGCAGGAGTAGGCCATTCGGCCCTTTGAGCCAGCACCGCCATTCAATATGATCATGGCTGATCATCCAAAATCAGTACCCCGTCCCTGCTTTCTCCCCATATCCCTTGATTCCGTTAGCCCTAAGAGCTATATTTAACTCTCTCTTAAATATATCCAATGAATTGACCGCCACTGCCCTTTGTGGCAGAATTCCACAGATTCACAACTCTCTGGCTGAAAAAGTTTTTCCTCAACTCAGTCCGAAATGGCCTACCCCTTATTCTTAAACTGTGACCCCTGGTTCTGGTCTCACCCAACGTCGGGAACAATTTTTCTGCATCTAGCCTGTCCAATCCCTTAAGAATTTTATGTTTCTATAAGATCCCCTCTCATCCCTCTAAATTCCAGTGAATATAAGCCCAGTTGATCCATTCTTTCATCATATGTCACTCCCGTCATCCCAGGAATTAACCTGGTGACCCTACGATGCAATCCCTCAATAGCAAGAATGCCCTACCTCAAATTAGGAGACCACAACTGCACATAATACTCCATGTGTGGTCTCACCAGGGCCCTGTACAACTGCAGTATGACCTCCTTGCTCCTAAACTCAAATTCTCTCGCTGTGAAGGCCAACATGCCATTTGCTTTCTTCACTGCCTGCTGTACCTGAATGCTTACTTTCAGTGACTGATGTACAAGGACACCCAGGTCTCGTTGCACCTTCCCTTTCCCTAATCTGACACCATTCAGATAATCTGCCTTCTTGTTCTTGCCACCAAAGTGGTTAACCTCCCATTTATCCACATTATACTGCATCTGCCGTGCATCTGCCTACTCACACAACCTATCCAAGTCACCCTGCAGCCTTATCGCATCCTCCTCGTGGCTCACACTGCCACCCAGTTTTGTGTCATCCGCACTTTCTTTCTTAATTCACTTAGATCCACTTTTCACTCGACATAATTAATTCCATCGAAACCATTTACGGTGCACCCTTATATGGCACCCACATTTTCAGCAGGAAGTGAAATGTGTTTTAAAGCAAATCCAGCTTGTCTCAAGTACTGCAGTATTTCTACAGCAGAAAAATGACATTTTCACATGATTGGGAATGGGAACAAGGACTACATGAAGTGATGAACTTTCTACATTGATAGATCTCTGAGTACTGGTCTTATTAATTTGAAAATTATTCAAATTGCCAAAATAGTCAAGCTTTGATTGTTTTACTGTGCTGCGGAAATGATCAAAATATATTTTAAATTGTTTTTCTGCAAACTGGGCAAAATGTTTTGATTATCTGTTTCTTTTTGATTTGAATATAAATAGAATCCAAAGTATATATTCTAATGTGCAATGAAAGCTAACTTAATTTAAGGTTAGTACCTGAATTGGACATTCAATAATGTAAATGGCTCAATGTAAAACCAGAGAAGTGGGATGCAAATAATTATCATTAACCCAAGCTGTGAATTTTGAAACCAGCTTAATAATTTTTCAATATGTGGGCTGCAATGACTATGTTGATATTTTATATTTTTAACCAATTGATCTCCAGCCAGTGCTTTTGCTACCAAGTTGCTACTAGTTTGTTAAATTACCCAGCTGAGTAAGTAAGGGACACACAAATTTTACCTTAGAAATTCAGTTGAATTTCTATGTTCCTTTTTCTCTTGGGTCAATCTCCCACTTGCTGGCACTTCTACTGTCTCAGCATACACATGCATACAGCACATAGGATGTTTCTCAGAAATGTGCCTTCCATACATTTAAAAACTATTTGTACCTTTCACCATTTTCAGACCTTGTCTTTGCCAATGTATTTTAGGTTAGTAAAAAAAAAAACCCTGTTGGCCACATTTCTTGCCCTTTTACTCAATTCGTGGTTTTGCTGACATTACCTCTATTTCCTTTCCAATCTTCACTGGTCTGCAGGAAACCTCTCATCATATATTTACACCAACCTTCTGTTAAAAAAAAACCTCACTCTCATCATGCTTTCTTCTTGGTCATTTCCATTGATACCATAGGCTTCAATACTAAAGTGACAGTCTTGTCCTGTTGATACAACCTTAAAACAAGCCTTAATACAACCTTAATACAACCTGTGCAACCTTAAAACAAGCCCTTTCTGTCACTTTGTCCATGCCACCCAAGATTCTCCATCCAAGTTCATTCTGTTTGTCCTTGCCTGGTGTGTCTGTCATACCCACTGGATTTGTACTGCCATTTCTAAACAGTGCATCCGATTCCCACTTTTGATGATGCTTTCTTCATTTGAACATGGTATTTAACATGATTTTACTTTAACATTTATTTGTTTTTCTGGCATTATTCTTTGTTTCCTATTTTTTTTCTTTTCTGTGGGGGCTTATTTAGTTATATTTTGCTACCCTGATTTTAACATTAATATTTTGCCCGCCTTCCAAACCCTATTCACCACTTTTGCCAATTTATAACTGCAAAAGGTAATTTCATTGGTATGGGTTTGTTTCCTAAAGGAACTTGTTCTTTGCCTCGCATGGGTGATCCATATGGAGCAGTATGCCTACCTCCTTTCTGTCCCTGCACTGGGACTAATAAACTTCCTATTTGACTGATCTTATAAAAACTATTTAAAGATTTGCTCCTCTGATGTCCAAAATATGCAACATAGGACCAATACCTAAGAAAGCATGATCATGTCATCTGATTGAAGATCAAGGACTTTGTTGTGCCCAGACTGAATGTTTAAATTTATAGCATTACAACAGAATCTATTCTTCCTTAATTGGCTATAAATTATTTTGGGGACTTTTGAGCCAATGAAATCTGAATGTGTGAATGAATTGTTTACAGTAATAAACAATATCTTCTGGTTAGCCAGAATTATGGCTGAGCAGTATTTCTGAAGCGATATTCTTGTGCTTTATTCCACCAAAGAGGATAAATTTAATGAAACATAGGGGTTAAGTCTGTCCGTCTGTGACGGATTAGTAGGCATATGTAGGAACAAGTGCATAAAGTCAATACTGTTTAACTTTTACACCAGGAAATCCTTGCAGCTTGTGTTTGCACTACAAAAAAACCCACATGCAAAGCTCTGGAGACATAGACCCATGCAGTGAATCTGTGCCTGAGGTTGCAACAACTGAGGATATTAAAATTTTGTAGAATGTTGCCAGGGCTTGTGAGCCTGAGCTATAGGGAAAAGTTGGATAGGCTAGGAATTTATTCCTTGCAGAGCAGTTCCTTGGATGAGGGGTGATCTTAAGGGAATGCACAGAATCTTTTACCCAAAGAAGGGGAATCAAGAATGTGAGGATAGAGGTTTAAAGCGAGAAGGAAAAGATTTAACAGGAACCTGAAGGCAACTTTTTCCACAGAGGGTGGTGGGTTATATGGAATGAGCTGCCAGAGATCACGGTGGCACAGCGGTAGAGTTGTTGCTTTACAGCGAATGCAGCGCCAGAGACCCGGGTTCGATCCCAACTACGGTGCTGTCTGCACGGAGTTTGTACGTTCTCCCCAGGACCTGCGTGGATTTTCTCCGAGATCTTCGGTTTCCTCCCACACTCCAATGATGCACAGGTTTGTAGGTTAATTGGCTTGGTAAATGTAAAAATTGTCCCTAGTGGGTGTAGGATAGTGTTAATGTGCGGGGATCGCTGGTCAGCATGGACCCGTTGGGCCGAAGGGCCTGTTCCGTGTCGTATCTCTAAACTAAACTAAACAAAAAAACCTAAAAAGGGAGTAGTTGAGGCACATACTATAACAACATTTAAAAGACATTTGCAAAGATACATGGATAGGAAAGGTTTAGAGGGATATGGGCCAAATGTGGGCAGGTGGAACTCGTGTAGATGGGGCATCTTGGTCGGCATAGGCAAGTGGGGCCGAAGGGTCTGTTTTCGTGCTGCATGATTCTATGACTCTATGATTCTATCTAAGGAAAGTTATGATTTTACTTGTTAATATTTCAAAACAGGAGTAAAAGGTGTTGATATAAAGGTTGCTGTATTACAGCATAAATTAGAAAACTAGTTTGATTCTCCCCATGAAGACAACTGCATTATAATTTTGACAATGTTAAAGTAATGTTTAGTTAACACTGTTACCTTGTTTTAGTTTTCTTAGTTTTAGAGATACAGCGTGGAAACAGGTCCTTCAGCCCACTGAGTCTGCTCCAACCAGCAATCCCGTACACTAGCACTATCTTACACTAGGGACAATTTACAATCTTTACCAATGCCAATGAACTTATTGAAGAAGAATCTCGACCTGAAACGGCACCCATTCCTTCTCTCCAGAGATGCTGCCTGTCCCGCTGAGTTACTCCAGCTTTTTGTGTCTATCTTCCGTTTATCGGGCGGCACGGTAGCGCAGCGGTAAAGTTGCTGCTTTACAGCGAATGCAGCGCCGGAGACTCAGGTTCGATCCTGACTACGGGTGCTGTACTGTAAGGAGTTTGTACGTTCTCCCCGTGACCTGCGTGGGTTTTCTCCGAGACCTTCGGTTTCCTCCCACACTCCAAAGACGTACAGGTATGTAGGTTAATTGGCTGGGTAAATGTAAAAATTGTCCCTAGTGGGTGTAGGATAGTGTTAATGTACGGGGATCACTGGACGGCACGGACTTGGAGGGCCGAAAAGGCCTGTTTCCGGCTGTATATATATGATATATGATATGATATGATAAACCAGCGTCTGCAGTTCCTTCTTACACAACTTACAAACCTGTACATCTTTGGAGTGTGGAAGGAAACCGGAGCGCTGGGAAAAACACATGCAGTCATGGTGAGAACGTACAAACTCTGTACAGACAGCACCCGTACTCAGGATCGAACCTGGGTCTCTGGCGCTGTAGGATGCGACCCTACCGCTGCACCACTGTGATGTCCCCTGTATTCAGGCTATTTAAGAAATTCCAGTTTATCTGAGGATTGACTTTGAAAAATCTATTGTGGCATCTGTTCCAAGTATTTTGGCATTGTTTAAATTCTAATTGTCATTGTACGGTTATGCAGACCGAAAGGTATCTGGAACAAATTACTCCCACAGTGGCTGACTGTTATTTCTAAGCCTGTTACATTTCTTTTAGATTCCTATTGCTATATTATTGTTCTGTGTACAGTAACAACGGGTTAGACTGAATGGCATCTGAAATCTGTAGCCGGCAGTGCGTGACTTGCCATGTGCAGTCTGTGACCTTGAACACAGCCTAGAATATATCCAGTACTTTGACTTCATCTGCCAATAAAATTATCTGATGAAACAACATTGTGATAAATTGGATGCAAAAACAGATGTGACAAAAAATGTTCCTGGTAAAGCTCAAGTACAAGGGAAATCATGACTGCCGTGTAAATTTTGTCTTAAAAGTTAACAGAAGAATTTTATATATTAAAGAGTGAGATTCCAGCTGAGAGTCTTTAATACACTCTGATAATTTATAGCACTGCCAGGGAGCTATCCATTATCTTTAAGAAATGATGCATAGCTTTCTGATGAAAATGTATCCTTCAACATGGGGTCCAAGACAGGTATGTTGCTGAAATGAAGAGTTGGAATTAACTGCTGCATTGTGCTAGAATATCTTTGTCCAAACCTTTTTGTAGTTTAATTAACCTGTATGATCAGTATTTAAGCTTAGTTAATGCAGAGGGAGTTAGAAGATCTAGAATGTAGAGCTTAAAATGAGATATGAAATGAAATATATAGAATTGCAAGGAAGAAAAAAAAGCCACTTGGCCAATGAAATCTCTCAGCCTCAGAATACAACCATTTTACATTTTACAGTCCCATTTAATGTGCTGAGGTAGGTTTCTGTCTGAAACTTCTATTAAGATCCTCTAATTTTAGTGTTTAATAACCCTTCACCAATAACAACGAGCTGCGCCCACTGCTCCTTGAGACTGAACTGAATTATTGTGGTTGCACTGACTGACATTTTGCACTTTGGACGGCATGTACTTGTGTTCCTGATGCCTGCCTGATTCTTGTGTTCCTGATGTTCCTGATGCCTGATGCCTGCTTATTGTCAGTTGTGAGTCGCAAGCCACAAAAAGGCCTCATGCAATTTGGCATCATGTTTGGCACAGGTTTAAAAGAATGAGGGGGGACCTCATTGAAATGCACAGAATAGTGAAAGGCTTGGATAGAGTGGATGTGGAGAGGATGTTTCCACTAGTGGGAGAGCCTAGGACTATAGGTCATAGCCTCAGAATTAAAGGACATTCTTTTAGGAAGGAGATGAGGAGGAATTTCTTTAGTCAGAGGGTGGTGAATCTGTGGAATTCTTTGCCGCAGAAGGCTGTGGAGGCCAAGTCAATGGATATTTTTAAGGCGGAGATAGGTAGATTCTTGATTAGTGTAGGAGTCAGCGGTTATGAGAAGAATGGGGTTAGGATGGATAGATCAGTCATGATTGAATGGCGGTGTCGACTTGATGGGCCAAATGGCCTAATTCTACTCCTATCACATGATCTTATGAGATGCTTTGGGCTAAATGGCCTGTTCCTCTGCTGGACTTCTCTGTATTGTTGGTTCTAATGTTTTCCATTAGGGGCCAGAACAAGCATGACTGTGAAAGAGCTGAAAATCTTCGACAGCTTGCTTGGCCACATCCCTGAGTCTGAAGAAAGGCCCCAGCACTTTATTTGTTGCTTAAGCCTCCGCCATCTATAGTCTCGTGTGTCTACCTGACTTAGCTCGCTGTCAGCTGTTAAAATACTGAACATGTTTCAATGCTTTGGAATATACGAACTTTAAAAATCATTAAAAAATATATAATAAATAAGTTCTTCAAAATATAATTTTCAAATTTTATTCACTCTTGCCTTCCAGCACAGGAGACCTGCTCAATCTGAACCTTGGATTTGCTTGTATGACATTTGTGCATTTTTCTTGTGACCATGTGGATTTCCCCTCCCAGTATGTAGACTGGTTTCCTCTTACACCCCAAAATAAGTAAATCAGTTGTTGTAAATTGTCCATTATTTAGGTCAGTGGAAGGCAAATCAGTGAAAATTGCCAGGAGTTATTGTAGGATAGGTGTAGATGAGTACTTAATGGCTGGCGCCGACGCAGTGTGCTGAAGGGCCAGTGTCCATGGTATATGGAGGGCGTGCAGCGTAGGTTCACTAGGTTAATTCCCGGAATGGCGGGACTGTCGTATGTTGAAAGGCTGGAGCAATTAGGCTTGTATACACTGGAATTTAGAAGGATGAGGGGGGATCTTATTGAAACATATAAGATAATTAGGGGATTGGACACATTAGAGGCAGGAAACATGTTCCCAATGTTGGGGGAGTCCAGAACAAGGGGCCACAGTTTAAGAATAAGGGGTAGGCCATTTAGAACGGAGATGAGGAAGAACTTTTTCAGTCAGAGAGTGGTGAAGGTGTGGAATTCTCTGCCTCAGAAGGCAGTGGAGGCCGGTTCGTTGGATGCTTTCAAGAGAGAGCTGGATAGAGCTCTTAAGGATAGCGGAGTGAGGGGTATGGGGAGAAGGCAGGAACGGGGTACTGATTGAGAGTGATCAGCCATGATCGCATTGAATGGCGGTGCTGGCTCGAAGGGCTGAATGGCCTACTCCTGCACCTATTGTCTATTGTCTATTGTCTATATGTCTCCATGTTTCTCACATCCTATAACGGGTGGCACAGTGGAACAACTGGTGGAGCAGCACCAGAGACCCTGGTTCAATCCAGACTTCTGGTGCTGCCTGTGTGGCTTTGCACGCTCGTCATGTGACCTCTGGGTGCTTCGGTTTTCTCCCACATCCCAAAGACATGGGTTCGTCAGTTAACCGGCCTCTATAAGTTGCCCCTGATGTGTAAGGAGGGGATGAGAAAGTGTGATTACATCGAAATAGTGTGAATGGGTGATCGATGATTGGCGTGAAATCAATGGGTTGAAGAGGCTGTTTCCATGTTTTATCTCTCTAAACTAAATTCTAACAAATAAAGCAATGTTAATTAACTGAGTATTGGCTTCCTCCGCAAACAGTTTCACACTCAGTTTAAATCAAAGAGAGCATATGGTGCTGGGGTGTTTGAACTCCTTGATGAATCCAGTGTTGAAGTACAGTGACCAAGCTATTGCAATCAGCAGTTTTACAAATCAGTTTATGCACAAATACCAAATTAGAGGTCAGTAATGCGGGGAAATGTCAGTAGTTAGTGTTTCAATTAATGGCTGCAGGTTAACACAGAATAGTGCATTATTCACATCCTTGGGAGATTCTGGACAACTGAAATTATTATTTTCAGACTGAAATCGGTTTGTTATGGAAAATAAAATAATATTCATATTATCAGATTATGAAGTGTCTTTGACACACTGTGTCCAAATCCAGTGTAACCCTACTGCTTCCAGCACTTTGGTGAGGCCTTAAGCTGGTTTACAAAGGATTCTATTCTAATATGGGTTCCACATTAAAAAAAGTTTTTTTAAAATTTGCAAACTATGTATCTCCCAGACATGTCACAAACTGAAAGACTGGATCATTGTGTTAGATTTTGGCTTTTAATTTGTAAGTACCACAAGCATTATATTTTGATTTCATGGGAAATGTTGATTGTGTGGACATCGCGCTTTCCAACTTTTGGAAGAGGCTGTTAATACAACGATATGTCATCTCATTCTGTTGCTCGATGTGACGAATCCATAAAGGATCTCAAATCTCAAACTCTGATTGGAAAATATTCCTCTGCCAATTATCAACACATAGCATTTCCATTCTGAAAATATCCTCTCTTTTCTGCAGCACATAACCATGCCATAATACCACGGAGTGCCATCACTTTTTTCTTTACCTCAAACAGCAATGAGTAAATTTGACCTCCTCAAGAACTTTCCATGTTTCCAGATTTGGATGCCATTTATGAACTATTTTTCCGGCTACTGGATTGTCAATGAAACAGTTAATATCTCATCAGAGTTATTCCTGTTGAATATTGTTTGCTCCTTGGTTTTTAAGCAGAGTATACACCGATGAGCCAAAACATTATGACCACTGATAGGTGAAGTGAATAACATTGATTATTTTGTTACAGTGGCACCTGTCAAGGGGTGGGATATATTAGGCAGCAAGTGAACAGTCAGTTCTTGAAGTTGATGTGTTGGATGCAGGAGAAATGGGCAGGAGTAAAGACCTGAATGACTTTGGCAAGAGCCAAATTGTTATGGCCAGAAGACTGGGTCAGAGCATCACTGAAACGGCAAGGCTGGTGGGGTACTCCCGGTTAGCAGTGCTGAGTACCTGCCGACAGTAGTCCGAGGAGAGACAAACCACAAACCGGCGACAGGGTGTTGGGCCCAAGGGTCATCGATGCGCGAGGGCAGTGATGGCACCAGGATGCACTGTGGGAAGACGACAAGCCGGTGGAGGGAGTGTGATGCTCTGGACAATGTTCTGCTGGGAAACCCTGGGTCCGGCCATTCATGTGGACGCCAATTTGACACATGTCACCTACCTAAACATTGTTGCAGACCAGGTACACCCCTTCGTGGCAATGGTATTCCCTGATGGCAATGGCCTCTTTCGACAGGATAATGCGCCCTACCACACTGCACACATTGTTTGGGAATGGTTTGAGGAACATGATGAAGTGTTCACGGTGTGGCCCTGGCCTCCAAATCCTCTAGATCTGAATCCGATTAAGCATCTGTGGGGTGTGCTGGATTGACAAGTCCGATCCACGGAGGCTCCACCTCGCAACTTACAGGACTAGAAGGATCTGCTGCTAATGTTTTGGTGCCAGCTACCACAGGTCACCTTCAGGGATCTTGTAGAGTCCATGCCTCGGCAGGTCGGCGCTGTTTTGGCGGCACACGGACGACCAACAGCATATTAGGCAGGTGGTCATAATGGTTTGGCTGATCGGTGTATCTTACTGGGAACTGCTGCCTGTGATTCTTTTCTTCTTTTTAATTTGCAATCAGGGGTGTACAGGAAACTTTTCTTTCATTTGTAAGGATTCATCTTCCATGATCAGTTGATGTTCTCTACATATTCAGGTTTGTTTGAGCATGCTTTCAAGAAAATTCCCCTCACATCATGGTAAAATATTAAAAATTGTTAATAGAATGGACGAGAAAAGCTAACTACCAACCGGCTGTTTGGAAAGATTTAATGAAATGTATGGAAAAGAATGACGTTATTACATGTTCAAATTACAGGGTAAGAAATCTATTTTAAATGTTGCTGGCAATGTGCTTGGAAACATTGTTCCAATGGCATCCAAGATGTTGTCAAATGACAAAAGGACAATTGTACATGGTTTGAGAATTCCAAGCCTTGTATTGATGTGGAGTTTCTGTCTCAAATTCTAAAAGGGAAATTCCAGCGCTCACTTGCAATTAAAGTTGTCAACTTCAAAGCAACATTTGACAATACTTGAAGTGAAAGATGTGAAACCAAAGATCGGCCCCATCAAATCATTATAAATATGTATTGTGGCAGTTATTGACAATTGTAGTGACAGTTACTGTCGCAATTGATAGTTATGAAGATTAAGGTAATACACAAAGACATTTTCCCTATTAAGTTCTTTTAAACAATAATAAAGTAATGTGTGTTGGGGAGGCATAGGAGAATGAGTGATAAGGGAGGTGACGAACCATGATTAAGAAATTGGTGCAACATGATAGATCATGAGAACCAAGGAACTGTGAGTGGGAGTATTCAGCAGGAAAGAGAATTTGTAGAGGTAGGTTAAACACTTTAAATAAAATCCAAAATAATTTGATAATCGATTGATATAGTACACATTATCTAAGAAATTTCTCAATGTTTACAGAGCATGATGAAGAAATGGATGCATGCTCGAAAGAGAAGACACAAAAAGCTGGAGTAACTCAGCGGGACAGGCAGCATATCTGGAGAGAAGAAATGGGTGACGTTTCAGGTCGAGACCCTTCAGTCTGAAACGTCACCCATTCCTTCCCTCCAGAGATGCTGCCTGTCCCGCTGAGTTACTCTAGCTTTTTGTGTCTATCTTCAGTTTTAACCAGCAGTTCCTTCCTACGCATGCTAGAAAGAGGCAGACTTGGTATCGGTCTTGAACTGGTGTGAAAATCTGTGTAAAGTAGTGTGTTTTGGATATCTTTTAAATGTGGAGGCTAAGTTTGCCAGAATAATTCCATAATCCTTTTCCTTAATTTTCTCATATCCTGGTTGTACAGTCAGAAAGAAGATCATTTAAATGAATCTCTAAATGCAGCCAGGTCATGCGAGAACAAGTCTTCGGTGGGTTTTTCAGTGTACAAGTAAATACCATTATTACATCTCTATTCTGCTGGTGAAATCTGTTGGCAATGGATTGACCTTTGCCTTGAGGCAACGTGGTAGGCTCGCACTGAGCAACTGACCTGCCAGTAATGATACTGTCCAAACAATGAGCTGCCTTATAATAGACTGCATGTTCAGATGTTCAGTTTGCATGAGGTCTGACTGCTAAATGCTGCTATGTACATCACGGGCACAATCTGAGTGCCACATCATGATCATCGTTTTGTTTTCTACCATGCTTCAGTTGGTGGCATCAAAATGTCTGAGAGGAAGTGAACTGAAGAAGACCCTCTGAGGGTGATCCTGCAATAGTAGACTATCACCAAGGAGTGTAAGTCATGATGGCATTTAATACAGCTTGGCTAGGTCTGGCAGTAATGACCAGACAAGTCGTGATCCCAATGGATGCAGATTTATCACTTAATGACCTGGAGAGGTTTACATGATCAGTATTAGGGAATGGAGATGCAAGCCATTGGATGTATCAAAAGGCACAGTGGTGAGGAAGTAATGGACACAAAATGCTGGAGTAACTGAGCGGAACAGGCAGCATCTCTGGAAAGAAGGAATGAGTGACGTTTCGGGTTGAGACCCTTCTTCAGAGGAAGTAATGGTGCAAACCAGCAACAGTAAAATACTATGCAAGGTAGAACACAATAGAGAAGACAGAAAAGCATGAGATGGGAACTTAACAGTGAGTTGTAGAAGGAGGTGGGGGGAGTTTTGTTTTAAACAATGATAATGCAATTGTGGAGGCAGAGGAGAATGAGTGATAAGGGAGGTGAGGAACAAACCATAGAGAACCATGATTAAGAAATTGGTGCAACATGATAGATCATGAGATCTAAGGAACTGTGAATGGGAGTATCAAGCAGGAAAGATAATACAATACAATATATCTTTATTGTCATTGTACAGGGGTACAATGAGATTGGGAATGCGCCTTCCATACGATGCAATAAATTAATTAGCTAATCGGTATAAATTTATACAACCCAGTGAAACAAATTTAGAAACAGTTTTAAAACAGTATAAAGTTCAAGTAGGTCTGTAACGGTTCACTGTGCGATGTGACCATCCAGCTCAGCAGGACCGGTTCATAGCAGCTATGGCCCTGGGCATCAAGCTGTTCCTGAGTCTGGAGGTGCGGGCGTAGAAGGCCTTGTAGCGTCTGCCCGATGGTAGAATTTTGAACAGACTGTTGCAGGGGTGTGAGCAGTCTCTGTGAATGCTGGTGGCTTTTCTGAGGCATCATGTGTTGTAGATGTCCTCCAAGGCTGGTAGCCGTGTTCCGATAGTCTTCTCAGCTCTATGGATTCGTAGAGGTAGGCTAAATATATTTAAAATAAAACCCAAAAGAATTTGATAATTGACAGCAAGAGTAGAAAATAATTTATTTGAATACCATTGATATTTTTGTTAGAAGAACTATTTGTTTGCCAGAGATAATATAGACATTAACTCAAAGGAGTGCAAGTGAAAAGCTAAAAGAAGAAAATTATAAAATATGTTTCATAGAAAAGGGCCAAAAAGAATTGCACAACTTGTGCCTTAATCTTCTTTTGAAAGCTTGAAACATTTTGGCAAGCACAACCTATCCAAAAGAACACACATAAAGTAAACTGAAGGATTAAAAGAACTGTTGTATATAAGTAATTGCCACCACCATCGATATTGAACAGGGACTAAACTAAGGGAGGGGGCCGGCAGAGTGGAAAATCAAGAAAGTGATTCTCCTGTTCAAAAACGAAGGAAATAAATGGAAGGAAAAATCAGGGCTGCATACATAATCTTTACATCCAGGACTATATGGCTAAACACAACTCCAATGCCAACTACAAATGTGGTGAAGGCACCACAGGTGTTGCCCGAATTACAGATGGTGAAAGGTCAGCATAAAGATTTAGATAGAACACCTTGTTGTGTGGTATTGCCTCAACAAACCCTGTTTCCTGCAAAGATTCTAGCCCTACTCCCAATTCCTCCGTCTATGCCGCATCCGTGCCCAAGATGAGGTATTCCATACCAGGACTTTGCGATTTCCTCATTCTTTAGGGAATAGGGGTTCCCCTCTCCCACTATAGATGAGGCCCTGACAAGTGTCTCCTCGGTACCCCGCGGCTCCGCCCTTGCTCCCCCTCCCCCAGTCACAAAAGAGACAGTCCCACTAGACCTTTCATCCCATCAGCCATCACATACAATACATAATCCTCCAACATTTTCGCCTCCTCCAATGGGATCCCACCGCTAGTCACATCTTCCCATCTCCACCCCTTTCCACCTTCCGCAGAGACCGTTTCCTCCATAACTCCCTGGTTAACTCATCCCTTCCCACCCAAACCACCCCCTCCACAGTACTTTCCCTTGCTACTGCAGGAGATACAATACCTGTCGCTATACCTCCTCCCTCAACTCTCTCCAGGGACCCCGACAGTCCTTTCAGGATATGTAGAAGTTCACTTGTACCTCCTCCAACCTTATCTACTGTATTTGTTGTTTAAGATGTGGATTATTTTACGTCGGTAAGACCAAATGTAGACTGGGCGATCGTTTTGCTGAATACCTTCGCTCAATCCGCCTGATCTCATGGTTGCTAAACACTTTAATTCTCCTTCCCATTTCTATCCTGACCTTTCTGTCCAAGGGCTTCTCCATTGTCAGAGTGAGGCTAAACGCAAATTGGAGAAACAACATCTTGTATTTCGCTTGGGCAGTTTACAGCCCAGTGGTATGAATATTGATTTCTCTAACTTCAAGTAACCCCGGCATCCCCTCTCTCTCTCCATCCCTTCCCCACACGAGTTGCACCAACTTCTCATTTTCACCCAACAAACAGCTAACAATGGCCTGTTTCCTTTATCATCGTTACTTTTTTTGCATAACTTTCATTCATTGTTCTATATCTCTCTACATCATTGCCTATATCTCTCATTTCCCTTTCATGTGACTTTCAGTCTGAAGTAGGGTCTCGACCCGAAACGTCATCCATTCCTTCTCTCCAGAGATGCCGCCTGTCCTGCTGAGTTACTCCAGCTTTTTGTGTCTATCTTGCAGTTGGAATAAATGCGTCTTTTCAGGCTGGAAGAAAATAACTAGTGGAATGCCCCAATGATCAGCTGTTGGCCCTCAGTAGTTTATGAATTCTATTAATGCTCTGGAATTGGGGTTAGAATAGTGTGGAGGGGGGAGCGGAGGGGGGCGGGCATGTGGCGAGGAGGACATTTGGATTCCATTACAAAATATAGGTAGCTTGAGTGAGTGGGTTCATGTAATTCAGTAAGAGGAATCAAAAGGCAGACTGTTATCTAAAAAGGAGAAAAATTACAAATTAGTGGAATACAGAGGCATCTTGGTGTTCTTGTTTGATAATCACAAATTTAGCAGGGAGATGTAGCAAGTAGTTCGGAAGTGGAAGGGCATATAGGCCTTTGTTACATGTGGATTAGTTGTTAGAAATATGGAATCATAGTTACAATTTTATTAAGTGTTGGTGAGACAATACTTGGAGTGTTAGCACTGGAGACTGTCCAAAAGAAATTCTCTTGGTGAATTCTTGGGGTGAGATGGTTGCCCCATCATGGAAATCTAAAAGATTTAGATCTGTATTCTTTGGAATTTAGAAGAATGGTGATCTTATTGGAAAAATTAAAGGTTTTTAATTGGCTGGACAGGGTAAATATTAAGTTTTTTTTGGCAATGAGAGAGTCTTCAACAAGGGGACATAGTCCAAAGAAGGGAGGGGGGGTTGATTTAAAACAGAGGTCTAAAGGAATCTCTGGAATTCTCTAGCTTGGAGGGTTATGGAGTCTCGATCGCTGGGGGCATTTAAGGAGGAGTAGATAAACTTTTGATAGATCAAGAAATTGAGGACTGCATGGACTAGCGCACAAGAAGAAATCTTAAGGACTGGGGTAGATTGGCCACAATTGTATTACATGGTGGGCAGGTGTGATGTGCCAGGTTGCCTATTCCTGCTCCTTTTTGTTGTGTTGTTGTGAAAGTACTTTGGGACAATCTGGGGGTATATCAACATAGTTGGTTATTTATGGTAATAAACTCTTAACTGCAATATGTGCAAGCTGCTGAGTGAAGGAATTAACTCTTTTTAGCCAAAGTAGAAGTAGACAACATATGTTGTTTCTACAACTATTTATTGCCTAAACAATCACAATTTCAAGTTAAACATCAAGCTTTACAAGCAAATTGAAAGGTATAATTAACTATAGCAGGGGTGGCCCAGCAATTTGATCAGTAGAAATGGATAGTTATGTGACAAAATGAGTAATGTAAGCCATGAAATCAAATTGGTAATGTTGCCTAAAATGAGTGTTAATGATATCATTGACTATTATTTTTGGGTTATGTTTGGTGTGTGGTTGTACTGCAAATTGGCAAGACTAATTTAGAAATAAATCACTTAATCGCAGATTAGTTAACTGTATTAGATTGCAAGATGACAGGGTAGATGGTATTTTAGAGTTGGGAGGCAGCAACGTTTTCAGAATTCACTTGAGCTTGTCCATGTGGGCAGTGAGGTTGAGTTGATCTTATTTCACTCAACAATTAGCATTATATTTTGGAGAATAAAGTTTATAACCCCTCCCACACCAACATTAGGGTTATTTGTCCCATTTGAATCTGGCTTCCTGTTCAACTAGATTGCTTTTTTTTCTCCCACTCAGTACCTATTTATTTGATGTTTTCCATTGCATGTTAGGTCAATTTTAACATCGACTGTATGCCCCATTTCTCTTTCTTTTCAACTTATTATTATAATCTACTGGTAATCAAGTGAGTGAATTAATCCACTCCAGACTGTAAGGCTGAAGAATGATAAAGTTTCCTAGAGAATTGATATTGCAACTGTAATTCTCTTAATCTTCACAATGCTTCAATCTTTTGGGCATCCCATTAATTGATTTTCTCTCCAAATTCTCCAATCATTTGTGCTTTGGTAATAGAACCTAGAGCACAGATTTTTGAACTATATATCCTAAAACGCAAAACTAAAGGATAAATTTAGGAGCAACATACTTCCAGTGAAAACTACACATGTAGATGCATGCTGTTAAAACATCAATTTTTTTTCACCCCAAGTAGAGTTTATGCACAATCTAAAAGTAAATATTCTAAATTCGGATTAATCACCAGGGATCATGTTTTGCACTAATATAGTTTTTTTAAATTTATTGAACTTTTGTTTATTGTGTTATCTGTGCCTACTGTGTTTATAGACCTGCAAGTAAGGATTTCATTGCTCTGCTTTGGTACATATGGCAATTAAACACTCTTAATTCTTGACTCTTGAGAGTAGGTTCAGTTCAAACTAATTCCTCAAATAAAACGGAAACAATTTCATGGCTGCTGTTGGTGAATAGAGGATTAAATTACAGGCCATCCAATGCCCACAGGGGTAGATGAACCTCTGTTCCCGTGTTTACTCAGTACATCATGTGTTGTTCATCTGAGCCAACCAGATTTTGAGATCTTGTTGCTTCATCTGTTTAGAGTTGGGAGAAATCTCAATCTCAGCAGCACTATCTGTGCTACATTCAAACTGTTTCCCCTTGACCAAGATTTTCCTGGACTCTGCACTATGGTGCAAGCCTATTTTAAGGGGTTGCTCACAAACTGAGCCATGGTCATGTGTGGGTTGCCTTTTACCTGCATCCGGCATGAACATTCAGACTGGAATAAAAGAAAATAATAGGCGTGGAAGTACAGCATGTTTATAATGTAAAATAATAGCAAACAGAAGTATGACTGTCATGAGCTGGCAGCTTTGTATGCAAAGTGTTAGCAAACTGTCCTTTCAGTAGGCGTACTAAAGTAATTACATTCCACAGGAATTTCCTCAGTGATTTGAATGGATTTTTTTGAAGACAGTGCCAGTGATAATGCAATCTAGTGATTGTGTTCATCCTGCTTGCTATATCTGCAGTGAAATGTGCATTGAATACATCAAATCTTGGTGGAAGTTTAAAGATATGGGCCTCTCTGGAACACATTTAGTATGATTGGTTACCTGGTAAATTGGTGGAAGATTATCAGTTCCACACCGAATCACCCTTAATTGATGATGTTAATGACAATGTTTGTACCATTTGTCTTTTTTAACTACCAGAAGAAAAAAAATGCTAGATTGGATAATTGTTTTGCAATGCCATAATATTGCTAACATCTGTCTGCTATGGCTTTTATGGTGGGATTTGTTTAACCTGAAGGAATATCTAACTACTTCAGTACACAGCCAGATTCGCAGAATCTCATCCAAAGACGTGCAAGTATGTATGTTAATTGGCTTCTGTAAATTGCCACTAGTGTGTATGATGGGATAGCATAGAATAAGTGTACGGGTAATTGATGGTCGGTGTGGTCGCGGTGGGCTGAAGGGGCTATTTCCACGTTGTATCTCTAAACTCTAAACTCTTCCCCAATGAATTGCCTGCCATACGATGCTGGTTAATTCTCCTCCTTGTGATCTTTGACCAGGCAACAAATCCTTCTGATACACATGACATTACTAATTTGCTAATGTAAAGCAAAGCCTTCTCTGTAAATTGTGTAGAAGTTGATTGCGGGAATTTCTAGCTATGCTGGTTCAGGAAAATGTAGCTTCCGTTTTATCCATTCAATAGAGTGGAATGCGGTTTTTCTTGGGTAATTTCACCTCCAACTAGTTTAATTGCTTATACAAATATTCCATAGGAAATTTCAAACTACATGGCACATATTTAATATTCTAGAAAACGTGAACAATTTATTTTGAGCTGCCACATAAATTCATTAAATAACTTAATTTAAAGATACAGTGTGGAAACAGGCCTCTCAGCCCATCGAGTCTGCACCAATCCAACGATCACCCATACACTGCTTCTATCCTTCACACTAGGGACAATTTACAGAAGCCAATCAACCTACAAACCTGCACGTCTTTGAAATGCGGGAACAAGCCAGGGCACCTGGGGAAAACCCATGAGGTTACAGGGAGAACGTACAAACTCCATAGTGACAGCACCCATATTCAGGATTGAACCTACAAACCATATAACCATACAACCATATAACAACTACAGCAGGGAAACAGGCCCGTTCGGCCCTACCAGTCCACGCCGACAACTCTCTCTGACCTAGTCTCATCTACCTGCTCTCAGACCATAACCCTCCAATCCCCTCTCATCCATATACCTATCCAATTTACTCTTAAATAATAAAATCGAGCCTGCCTCCACCTCTTCCACCGGAAGCCCATTCCATACAGCCACCACCCTCTGAGTAAAGAAGTTACCCCTCATGTTACCCCTAAACTTTTGTCCCTCAATTCTAAAGTTATGTCCCCTTGTTGGAATCTTCCCCACTCTCAAGGGGAAAAGCCTACCCACGTCAACTCTGTCCGTCCCTCTTAAAATTTAAAAAACCTCTATCCCCCCTCAACCTTCTACGCTCCAAAGAATAAAGACCCAACCTATTCAACCTCTCTCTGTAGCTTAAGTGCTGAAACCCAGGCAACATTCTAGTAAATCTCCTCTGTACCCTCTCCATTTTGTCGACATCCTTCCGATAATTTGGCGACCAGAACTGCACACCATACTCCAGATTCGGCCTCACCAATGCCCTGTACAATTTTAACATTACATCCCAACTTCTATATTCGATGCTCTGATTTATAAAGGCAAGCATACCAAACGCCTTCTTCACCACCCTATCCACATGAGATTCCACCTTCAGGGAACAATGCACAGTTATTCCCAGATCCCTCTGTTCCACTACATTCCTCAATTCCCTACCATTTACCCTGTACGTCCTATTTTGATTTGTCCTACCAAAATGCAGCACCTCACACTTATCAGCAATAAACTCCATCTGCCATCTTTCAGCCCACCATTCCAAAAGGCCCAAGTCTCTCTGTAGACTTTGAAACTCTACTTCATTATTAACTACACCACCTATCTTAGTATCATCTGCATATTTACTAATCCAATTTGCCACACCATCATCCAGATCATTAATGTAAATGACAAACAACAGTGGACCCAACACAGATCCTTGGGGTACTCCACTAGACACTGGCCTCCAACCTGACATACAGTTGTCAA
This sequence comes from Rhinoraja longicauda, assembly GCF_053455715.1. Taxonomy (NCBI): domain Eukaryota; kingdom Metazoa; phylum Chordata; class Chondrichthyes; order Rajiformes; family Arhynchobatidae; genus Rhinoraja; species Rhinoraja longicauda. The sequence continues at coordinate 67,323,087 of NC_135953.1, read as the reverse complement.
CCATTACCCTCTGGTATCTCCCATTCAGCCATTGTTGAATCCATCTTGCAACCTCGCTATTAATACCCAACGATTTAACCTTCTTAATCAACCTTCCATGTGGAACCTTGTCAAATGCCTTACTGAAGTCCATATAGACAACATCCACAGCCTTGCCCTTATCAATTTCCCTGGTAACCTCTTCAAAAAATTCAAGAAGATTAGTCAAACATGACCTTCCAGGCACAAATCCATGTTGACTGTTTCTAATCAGGCCTTGTTTATCCATATATCATATCATATCATATATATATAGCCGGAAACGCCTTTTCGGCCCACCAAGTCCGTGCCGCCCAGCGATCCCCGTACATTAACACTATCCTACACCCACTAGGGACAATTTTACATTTACCCAGCCAATTAACCTACATACCTGTACGTCTTTGGAGTGTGGGAGGAAACCGAAGATCTCGGAGAAAACCCACGCAGGTCACGGGGAGAACGTACAAACTCCTTACAGTGCAGCACCCGTAGTCAGGATCGAACCTGAGTCTCCGGCGCTGCATTCGCTGTAAAGCAGCAACTCTACCGCTGCGCTACCGCGCCTATATATTGTTCCTAAGTATCTATTCCATTAATTTTCCCACCACAGACGTCAAACTAACAGGTCTATAATTGCTAGGTTTACTTTTAGAACCTTTTTTAAACAAAGGCACAACATGCGCAATGCGCCAATCTTCCGGCACCATCCCCGTTTCTAATGACGTTTGAAATATTTCCGTCATAGCCCCTGCTATTTCTGCACTAACTTCCCTCAATGTCCTAGGGAATATCCTATCAGGACCTGGAGACTTATCCACTTTTATATTTTTCAAAAGTGTCCGTACCTCCTCTTCTTTAATCCTCATAATTTCCATCACTACTCTACTTGTTTCGCTTACCTCACATAATTCAATATCCTTCTCCTCGGTGAATACCGAAGAAAAGAAATTGTTTAATATCTCCCCCATTTCTTCCGGCTCAGCACATAGCTGTCCACTCTGACTCTCTAATGGACCAATTTTATCCCTCGCTATCCTTTTGCTAATGACATATCTGTAGAACCCCTTGGGGTTTACTTTTACATTACTTGCCAAAGCAACCTCATATCTTTTTTTCGCTGTTCTAATTTCCTTCTTAAGATTCCTTTTATATTCTTTATATTCCTCAAGAACCTCATTTACTCCCTGCCGCTTATATTTATTGTATATCTCCCTCTTTTTCCGAACCAAGTGTCCAATTTCCCTGAAAACCACGGCTCTTTCAAATTATTATTCTTTCCTTTCCACCGAACAGGGACGTAAATACTCTGTACTCTCAAAATTTCACCTTTAAATATCCTCCATTTCTCTATTATATCCTTTTCATAAAACAAAATGTCCCATTTCACTCCTTTTAAATCCTTTCTCATCTCCTCAAAAATCAGCCTTTCTCCAATCCAAAATCTCAACCCTTGGTCCAGATTTGACCTTCTCCATAATTATATTGAAACTAATGGCATTGTGATCACTAGACCCAAAGTGCTCCTCGACACATACCTCCGTCACCTGACCCGTCTCATTTCCCAACAGGAGGTCCAACACTGCCCCTTCTCTGGTAGGTACCTCTACGTATTGCTGCAAAAAACTATCCTGCACACATTTTACAAACTCCAAACCATCCAGCCCTTTAACAGAATGTGATTCCCAGTGTATGTACGGAAAATTGAAATCACCCACAATCACTACTTCTGCACTTCTTTGTAATGTGGGAGGAAACCGGTGCACCTGGAGAAAACCCACGCAGTCACAGACAGGGTGAACGTCCAAACTCTGTACAGACAGCACCCCTAGCCGGGATCAAACACAGAACTTTGGCACAACAACTCTACATCTGATACTCTTACATCTGCACTGGAGGGAAGTTATAGTGGTCAATTAATCCACCAACCATCCTATCTTTGGAATGTGGGAAGAAGTCAGAGTGGAAACCCATGCGTTTGCAAAATAATTTGCGCACTTCATGTGGTTGTTACCAAGCCTGGCATCAAACCCAGGTGTTTGCAGCTGTAAGGCAACAATACTACCCGTTGCACAACAATGCTACTCCAAGACCTTTCATCAGATTATTCATTTCTATGCTGTCAGTGAAGCCCTTGCCTTTAACATTTCCAAGCAGAACCCTATTATTGCTTCCCTTGCCAATTTGTGTTGAATAGGAATTAAAAAGTTATTGAACTCTGTAATGTCACAGCAAACCTGCCTAAATCCACTCAAGCCATTTTTGTTTATCTCACTGGACTTCTTCACAGGCCCTTCTATTGGAGTTTGATTTTATTGCAATTTACTTTTATTATTTACCATCTCAAAATTCAAGGCAGTGGTCTGATGATGTGATCGAAGGAAGAGTCTCACTGGGTTAAAAGTGACACTAACATCTTTGGGGCGACATGGTGGTGCAGCGGTAGAGTTACTGCCTTGCAGCATCAGAGCCCTGGGTTCGTTCCTGACTACGAATGCTGTCTGTATGGAGTTCGTACATTCTCTCTGTGACGACTTGGGTTTTCCCCGGGTGTTCTGGTTTCCTCCCACATTCCAAAGACATAGAGGTTTATAGGTTAAGATGTGGCAAGCAAGACTTCCATCCCCCACAAGGATGGTCTCGAAGCCCTCCGTTTCTTCCTCGACCGTAGAACCAGCCAATCCCCATCGACCAACACTCTCCTCCGCCTAGCAGAGCTGGTTCTTACCCTCAACAACTTCTCCTTTGACTCCTCCCACTTCCTCCAAACCAGAGGCGTAGCTATGGGCACTCGCATGGGCCCTAGCTACGCCTGCCTCTTTGTCGGGTACGTCGAACAATCCCTGTTCCAGACGTACACTGGCCCCATCCCCGAACTCTACCTCCGCTACATCGACGACTGCATTGGTGCTACCTCTTGCACCCATGCAGAACTCACTGACTTCATACACTTCACCTCCAATTTCCATCCTGCCCTTAAATATACCTGGACTATCTCTGACATCTCCCTCCCGTTTCTGGACCTCACCATCTCCATCACAGGAGACAGACTAGTGACGGACATTTACTACAAACCCACCGACTCGCACAGCTATCTGGACTACACTTCTTCCCACCCGGTCCCCTGCAAAAAGTCTATCCCCTACTCCCAATTCCTCCGTCTACGCCGCATCTGCGCCCGGGATGAGGTGTTTCACACTAGGGCTTCCGAGATGTCCTCGTTCTTCAGAAAACGGGGCTTCCCCTCCTCCATTATAGATGAGGCTCTCACTAGGGTCTCTTCTACATCCCGCAGCTCCGCTCTTGCTCCCCCTCGCCCCACTCGCAACAAGGACAGGATCCCCCTCGTTCTCACCTTCCACCCCACCAGCCAGCGGATCCAACATATCATCCACCAACATTTCCGTCACCTACAACGGGACCCCACCACTGGCCATATCTTCCCATCCCCTCCCCTCTCTGCGTTCCGCAGAGACCGTTCCCTCCGTAACTCCCTGGTCCACTCGTCCCTTCCTACCCAAACCACCCCAACCCTGGGCACTTTCCCCTGCAACCGCACGAGATGCAACACCTGTCCCTTTACCTCCCCCCTCAACTCCATCCAAGGAACCAAACAGTTTTTCCAGGTGAGACAGAGGTTCACCTGCACCTCCTCCAACCTCATATATTGCATCCGCTGCTCTAGATGTCAACTTATTTATATCGGCGAAACCAAGCGCAGGCTCGGCGATCGCTTCGCTGAACACCTGCGTTCGGTCCGCATTTACAAAACTGATCTCCCGGTGGCCAAGCACTTTAACTCCCCCTCCCATTCCCAGTCTTACCTCTCTGTCATGGGCCTCCTCCAGTGCCATAGTGAGGCCCGCCGGAAATTGGAGGAGCAGCATCTCATATTTCGCCTGGGCAGTTTGCAGCCCGGTGGTATGAACGTCGACTTCTCCAACTTCAGATAGCTCCTCTGTCCCTCCCTTCCCCTCCTCCTTCCCAGATCTCCCTCTATCTTCCTGCCTCCACCTATATCCTTCCTTTGTCCCGCCCCCCTGACATCAGTCTGAAGAAGGGTCTCGACCCGAAACGTCACCCATTCCTTCTCTCCCGAGATGCTGCCTGACCTGCTGAGTTACTCCAGCATTTTGTGAATAAAGAGGTTTATAGGTTAATTGGCTTTGATAAAGATTGTAAATTATCCCTGGTGTGTAGGATCGTGCTAGTGTACAGGGATTGCTGGTCAGCATGGACTTGGTGGGCCGAAGGGCCTGCTTCCACGCTGTATCTCTATACTAACCTAATCAGACTAGGAACCTCCGGAAGCTTGAACTAGAAACCGATGGGAAGACCTGGTTTTAGGTGTCCTTACCCGGTCTGCATTGCGAGATTTTGTTGCTAATGATTCTCCAAGCAATGCATGGTGGACTATGCTTCTCCATCTTGTACCTGTGCAGTCTTTTGCAATGAAGCCTGAAGCCCACATGGCCAGCAGGCCATACATTACGTGGCAGGTGTTAAAGTGACAATGAGACTTGGTCTTATTCCAACTGCATGAGTATAAATAAACCTCACTTTACATGCAACAAGCACATCTGCTGATCCCCACTTTGGGAAGACTAATAATTTCATAACAATTCCTATGATTCCACCACTCGACATGGTAATCCTGTGTACATTGTTTACACAGGTTTAGGATGCCTTTGACTTTATGCAATCAGAAATAGCCTTTTGAAAAGGAGCAACTTTTCACGGCATCATTCTTCAGCAATTGCTGACAGTGAATCAAATAGTTCTTTGGCAAATTGTTCTGCAGCTTTAGCATTGCCAAGTAGCAGGAAATATTTTCAGATGGCCTAATTTCAGAATAATTGTGCCCTTAACCAACTGGAGATCTTATGGCCACATACCAGCAATGAATAAACATAGCTGGGAATAATTGGTGGTTGTTCTTATCACCAAAACATACTGACACCCTCTTTCCAGTTATAATTTGTGTTTGAAAGGTTATAATTGATATTTATGCCAGGTCATGGACTTGGAAAAGGCAGCCAAAGTATCCTTTTAAGTCAGAAACCACCTTTCATTATCATTATTGGCAGACATTAATCCAGCCTCACCTTTGTAAGCAATATTTTTGCGTAACAGCAGATTCATGAGAAAATCTGAGGAGATGTTGTTGGTGAATATGAATGTGCTTCATCTCAAAAATAAAATCCAGCTTAGAGTTGAATTTACAGCACATCAGTCGTGTTGATATGTGTCCCTGAAAGGTGGTGTATCTGTGTTGGAGCATGGATTAGCAATACTGCATTCAAATTTGGGGCATGTTTTAAATGGCGGTCAAATCTAGATTTTTACATGGAAAATAAGCATGGTTCATCTCAATTTTCAAGTGCAGAAAACAAATTTGCTCAAAATCGAATCCATATCCAGCCTCAATTTTATAGGATAAATATCTTGGCCACATTAACCAGTTCTCAGTAAGTTGATTTCTTCAAAAGAAACATTTTGTGGTTTAGAGGTCGAGAGGTGGGGTTGTGTGGGAGTAAGCCCAAAGTATCCTGATGTTGGCACAGTGAGGCCTGGGAAATTTGATCTTTCAGGTGTAGGTTCCTTTATTTTCCTGTTCAAACAGATGGGATGTGGGAGCTGGCTGGTAAGTGAGTGGAATGTTGGCTGGCATCAGACCACCATTGTTGCTGGAAACTTTCAGGAAAGGGATTGCCTTGTTGTCAGGAAGGGAAAGGAACGCTGGACAGGAAGGCCTGGAGTTTCCTTATGGAGCACATCTGCCTCTGCTGGGCCCTGAAGGAAAGTCAAGTACATAAAGAACCATGTCTTTTTGAGCTTCTCTTAATGATAGCTTCTCATTCTACTTTGGTTTAGAGGTACAGCACGGAAAAGGGCCCACCGTCCACGCCATCCATCGATCACCCCTTCACACTAGTTCCATGTTGTCCCCCTTTCTCATCCACTCCCTACACACTAGGAACAATTTAGAGATGCAAATTAACCTACGAATCAGCCTTTGTTGGATGAAAGTGGAGAACTCAGAGGAAACCCGCACGTTACAGGGAGAATGTGCAAACTCCACAAAGGCAGCACCTGAGGTCAGAATCAAACCCGGGTCTCTGGCACTGTGAGGCTCTTTAGTTACCTGGTTGTTTATTTAACCTGCACAATGTAATTCAGATCCTTATTGTGGTTGTTGTTTTCTGGTTTGCCCCATGGCTGCAAACCAACTGCATCTCGAGTTCCCAGGTGCGCCCCCTTCTAAGTATTAACAAGGCTCGAGTCTGCCCAGCTTGTGTACCCATTGGGAAGCGCAAGGAGAAAGCTGACACTTTCTCCTCATGGAAAGATCAAAGCGATTCCCCATGTAGGCCTCTGATTAAAATAGCTGACGGGCTCCAATGATATCACTAGGGACTGATTTGCATTGATCAAAGGCAGGTTCCAGTGGAAAACGCTCTCCCCATAAGGAAGTGCACTTTTGTTTTCCAAACTGCAATGAAGGACATGAAAATCTTAGCAGGTAATTCTCATGGCAGATTTTTTTTAAACCATCCTGCCTGGTTTCTGCCAAGGAGAAACCATTGAAGTGAGTTTTTCATCAGAACCAGAACAACTGGAAAAATGCCGATGAAAATAGCTGATACACCATCATGGCACATTTACTGTGACCAAAGATAATTGTCGGCAAATAAAAGACAGAGTGCTGGAGTAACTTGGTGGGTCAGGCAGCATCTCTGGAGAACATGGATTGGTGGCGTTTCAGATCTGGGCCCTTCTTCAGCTGATTACAGGGGGAATGGAGGGAAAAAACGGAGGAGCAGGACCACACCTGAAATGTAATAGGTTGATACAGTTGAGGGTCTTTTTTATCGGAAGATGGGGGACAAAGACCACACGTGAAAGGACAGGAGGTATGGGACAAAAGGATTGAAGAGTTGTGAATTGTGAAGCTGGAGGAACGACTGTGAGTGGAAGGGGAGAAACAGATGAGAGTCCAGATGGGGAATGGGGGGATGGTAGGTTGGGAAGAAGGGAGAGGAGGAGGGTTTTGTAGTTACCTAAAATTGTTGGCTTTTGTGCAGAGAAGCAGCTAACCATCAAAAAGCTTTTCAGCAGCTAACCATCTAATAGAAATGTGGCATTATCATGGTACTGTAAGCCAACTGCTGGAGCAACCTATAGAGTCAGGCAGCATCCATGGTGGGAAATGGGCAGACGACATTTTGGGTTGTGTCCATCAGTAACATATAACATATAACATATAACATATAACATATAACAACTACAGCATGGAAACAGGCCTGTCCGGCCCTACCAGTCCACGCCGACCATTCTCCCTGACCTAGTCTCATCTACCTGCACTCAGACCATAACCCTCTAATCCCCTCTTATCCATATACCTATCCAATTTACTCTTAAATAATAAAATCGAGCCAGCCTCCACCACTTCCACCGGAAGCCCATTCCATACAGCCACAACCCTCTGAGTAAAGAAGTTCCCCCTCATGTTACCCCTAAACCTTTGTCCCTCAATTCTGAAGCTATGTCCCCTTGTTGGAATCTTCCCCACTCTCAAAGGGAAAAGCCTACCCACGTCAACTCTGTCCGTCCCTCTCAAAATTTTAAAAACCTCTATCAAGTCCCCCCTCAACCTTCTACACTCCAAAGAATAAAGACCCAACCTGTTCAACCTCTCTCTGTAGCCTAAGTGCTGTAACCCAGGCAACATTCTAGTAAATCTCCTCTGTACCCTCTCCATTTTGTCGACATCCTTCCTATAATTTGGCGACCAGAACTGCACACCATACTCCAGATTCGGCCTCACCAATGCCCTGTACAATTTCAACATTACATCCCAACTTCTATACTCGATGCTCTGATTTATAAAGGCAAGCATACCAAACGCCTTCTTCACCACCCTATCCACATGAGATTCCACCTTCAGGGAACAATGCACAGTTATTCCCAGATCCCTCTGTTCCACTGCATTCCTCAATTCCCTACCATTTACCCTGTACGTCCTATTTTGATTTGTCCTACCAAAATGCAGCACCTCACACTTATCAGCATTAAACTCCATCTGCCATCTTTCAGCCCACCCTTCCAAAAGGCCCAAGTCTCTCTGTAGACTTTGAAAATCTACCTCACTATCAACTACTCCACCTATCTTAGTATCATCTGCATATTTACTAATCCAATTTGCCACACCATCATCCAGATCATTAATGTAAATGACAAACAACAGTGGACCCAACACAGATCCTTGGGGCACTCCACTAGACACTGGCCTCCAACCTGACATACAATTGTCAACCGTTACCCTCTGGTATCTCCCATTCAGCCATTGTTGAATCCATCTTGCAACCTCACTATTAATACCCAACGATTTAACCTTCTTAATCAACCTTCCATGTGGAACCTTGTCAAATGCCTTATTGAAGTCCATATAGACAACATCCACAGCCTTGCCCTTATCAATTTCCCTGGTAACCTCTTCAAAAAATTCAAGAAGATTAGTCAAACATGACCTTCCAGGCACAAATCCATGTTGACTGTTTCTAATCAGGCCTTGATTATCCAAATAATTATATATATTGTCCCTAAGTATCTTTTCCATTAATTTTCCCACCACAGACGTCAAACTAATAGGTCTATAATTGCTAGGTTTACTTTTAGAACCTTTTTTAAACAAAGGCACAACATGCGCAATGCGCCAATCTTCCGGCACCATCCCTGTTTCTAATGACGTTTGAAATATTTCCGTCATAGCCCCTGCTATTTCTGCACTAACTTCCCTCAATGTCCTAGGGAATATCCTATCAGGACCTGGAGACTTATCCACTTTTATATTCTTCAAAAGTGTCCGTACCTCCTCTTCTTTAATCCTCCTAATTTCCATCACTACTCTACTTGTTTCGCTTACCTCACATAATTCAATATCCTTCTCCTCGGTAAATACCGAAGAAAAGAAATTGTTTAATATCTCCCCCATTTCTTCCGGCTCAGCACATAGCTGTCCACTCTGACTCTCTAATGGACCAATTTTATCCCTCACTATCCTTTTGCTGTTGACATATCTCTAGAACCCCTTGGGGTTTACTTTTACATTACTTGCCAAAGCAGCCTCATATCTTTTTTTCGCTTTTCTAATTTCCTTTTTAAGATTCCTTTTACTTTCTTTATATTCCTCAAGAACCTCATTTACTCCCTGCCGCTTATATTTATTGTATATCTCCCTCTTTTTCCGAACCAAGTGTCCAATTTCCCTGGAAAACCACGGCTCTTTCAAATTATTATTCTTTCCTTTCCACCGAACAGGGACATAAAGACTGTACTCTCAAAATTTCACCTTTAAATATCCTCCATTTCTCTATTATATCCTTTTCATAAAACAACAATTTCCATTTCACTCCTTTTAAATCCTTTCTCATCTCCTCAAAAATCAGCCTTTCTCCAATCCAAAATCTCAACCCTTGGTCCAGATTTGACCTTCTCCATAATGATATTGAAACTAATGGCATTATGATCACTAGACCCAAAGTGCTCCTCAACACATACCTCCGTCACCTGACCCATCTCATTTCCTAACAGGAGGTCCAATACTGCCCCTTCTCTGGTAGGCACCTCTACGTATTGCTGCAAAAAACTATCCTGCACACATTTTACAAACTCCAAACCATCCAGCCCTTTAACAGAATGTGATTCCCAGTCTATATACGGAAAATTGAAATCACCCACAATCACCACTCTGTGCTTACTACTAATATCTGCTATCTCCTTACATATTTGCTCTTCCAATTCTCGTTCCCTATTTGGCGGTCTATAATACACCCCTATAAGTGTTGCTAAACCTTTCTCATTTCTGAGTTCCACCCAAACAGCCTCCTTAATCGAGCCTTCTAGTCTGTCCTGCCAAAGCACTGCTGTGATATCCTCCCTGACAAGCAATGCAACACCCCCACCTCTTGCCCCTCCGATTCTATCACATCTGAAACAATGAAATCCTGGAATATTTAATTGCCAATCGCAACCCTCCTGCAACCATGTTTCACTGATCGCCACAACATCATACTTCCAGATGTCAATCCAGGCTCTAAGCTCATCCACCTTTCTTACAATGCTCCTAGCATTAAAATATACACATTTAAGGGACCCATCATTTCTTATTCTCAGTTTATTTCTTTTCCCTTCTTTCTCTCCTACATATTGGGTCTGAGTGTTTCCCTTTTCTGCCTCCTGCCTCACACACTGCCTATTAGCTATCTGTGTTTGAGTCCCTCCCCCCAATCGTACTAGTTTAAAGTCTCCGCAGTTATTTTAGCAAATCTCCCCGCCAGGATATTGGTTCCCCTCGGGTTCAGATGCAACCCGTCCTTTTTGTACAGGTCATACTTCCCCCAGAAGAGGTCCCAATGATCCAGAAACTTGAAACCCTGCTCCCTGCACCAGTTCCTCAGCCACGTATTTATCCTCCACCTCACTCCATTCCTATTCTCACTATCGCGTGGCACAGGCAGTAAGCCTGAGATTATTACTTTGGAAGTCCTTTTTTTTAACTCTCTTCCTAGCCCCCTGAATTCTCCTTTCAGGACCTCTTCCCTTATCCTACCTATATTGTTGGTACCTATATGTACCACGACCTCTGGCTCCTCTCCCTCCCCTTTCAGGATATCCTGGACACGCTCAGACACATCCCGGACACCGGCACCAGGGAGGCAAACCACCATCCGGGTCTCCCGACTGCGTCCACAGAAACGCCTATCTGACCCCCTCACTATAGAGTCCCCTATTACTACTGCTCTCCTCTTCCTTTCCCTACCCTTCTGAGCAACAGGGCCGGACTCCTTGCCAGAGGCCCGGGCACCGTCGTTACCCCCAGGTAGGCTGTCCCCCCCAACAGTACTTAAACAGGAGTACTTATTTCCAAGGGGTACAGCCACCGGGGTACTCCCTAGTCCCTGCCTCTGTTCCTTGCCCCCCCTAACAGTGACCCACTTGTCTACCTCCCGTGGTCTAGGAGTGGCCACCTCCCTGTAACTCCTATCTATAACCTCCTCACTCTCCCTGATCAGACGGAGGTCATCAATCTGCCGCTCCAGGTTCCTAATACGGTCCCTTAGGAGCCCCATCTCGTCACACCTGGCGCAGATGTGGATGTTTGGAAGACTATCAGACTCCCAGATTCCCCACATCCGACACCCAGAACAAAAAACTGCCCTGGCAGTCATACTCTCCAAACAAAGCCCCGCGCTCAGTTACTAAACCTACCGCCCGGCCGCTACTCCAACCGCTCCAACCGCCCACCCAAAAGAACTGAGTGATCTCCTGGGAGAGGCGAAAAACCGGATAAAAAACCCAGGCCAATTTGGGAAAAAATCCGGGAAATTCCTCTCCGACCCCAAGCTAGGCGATCGAAACTAGTCCGGGAGATCACACAGGTCTTACTCCTTACTATCCCCACACACTACTTCCCAAGCAACACAGCTTGGTGCTGCTTGCTGCTGCTTGCTACTGCTGCTGCTTGCTTCTTGCTGCTGCTGCTACTGCTGATTGCTGCTGCTGCTACTGCTGATTGCTGCTGTTATTGCTGATTGCTGCAGTCTGACGAATGTTGTCTGTTCTTTTCCCTCCACGGATGCTGCCTGAACTGCTGTGTTCCTGCAGCAGTCTTATTTTTTTCCTCATGCTTCTGGCATCTGCAGTTGCCATGTTGCTATCCTCACGTCAGAAAGTTAGTTAATGAGCGGAGCTGTGTAATCTCCCTGCAGTATTTAGCTGATAGCATTTCATGCAGTAGATTTCTATTTTTCCTTTTCACTTGGTCCTCAACTCTTGTCCACCCTGCATCATCATGTGCTATTATTTTCTCAAATCAACTCGCTGTATCCTTCAGAATGAATGCAATGTCAATAATTGCCCTTGATAGTGAAAGGCTCGCTGTGTGGCGTCGTCTTGATGATGAGAACCTAAATTGATCAAAGAGCATGTGACCATAATTCTGGTGGTTCACACCACTCGGCCTAGTGGATGAAACCATAGCTGCTGCTGAAAAACAACAGTGAAACAAAGTCAGGAGAAGTAATAAAGTGCAAAGTATTAGATCTCATTTGTTTTACTGAGCCATTAATTATTTATAGCAGTCCAGTCCAAATATTATTGGATCTGTGAGAATTTTTTAAGCAGGAAAACATAAATCTCTAAAGACTTAACGTTTAGTACTGCGTCTGTATTAAGATCAAACTCCACAATTCACTCTGTATTTTCAGACTTTGGCTTCTTGGGTAGATAGTAACTTGCATCCTGTTTATAAATCTGCAGACTGCAAATAAAACATTATCTTATGAACAACATGACCTGAAATCATAAGTGTTTTACTCATGGTGTTAACACTTTTCAGAGTACATGAGCTAATTCAGTCAATGGGTCTAAAATTATGGCTTAATCATCTACATATTGATTGCTGGTACCAATGCTGAATTTGTTCAAGTCTGAACTTTTTATTTAAGATTATCGATCTTTAACTTTATATTAGTGTTCTTCAAAACAAAATCATTGCCATAATGTGCCACTGAACCTGTGTGAAATCCATTCTGCAATACTCTTTAAAAACATTGGAATCACTCAGGTCCTCCGTTTGGCTTACTATGCATTCTTGTAAGGGGAAAGTATTCAGTTGATGGCAAGACTCTTAACAGCATTGATGTACAGAAAGATCTTGGGGTCCAAGTCCACTGCTCCCTGAAAATGCAACATAAGTAGATAGAGTGGCAATGAAGGCATATGGTATGCTTGGCTTTATATGTTAGTACACTTAATATAAGAGCCAGAAAGTCACGTACAGCTCAAGAAGGGTCTCAACCCAAAACATCACCGATCCATATTCTCCAGAGATGCTGCCTGACCTGCTGAGTTATTCCAGCGCTTTGTGTCCTTTTGTGTACTAACCAGCATTTGCAGCTCTTTGTTTCTTTTATTTTAATACAATTCTAGACAAATATTCAAGAGCAGATTTTCAGAATTACTGACCCATTGTGAAATCCCTAATGCATTGCTGTCAAATCTCGAAGTGTGTTCACTGCAGATGATTTCCTGCCCATTGATGTGAATGTATGAGCTATTCTGCTCCTACATGCTGTGAGCATGCTATCTCATAGCTCATAGCATTGTGGAGTACACAAAGGATGGATATGATGGGGCTCACAGTGCACAGTTTTGTGGCTGACTCTTAACAAGCATGGTTCACTGTTGTTTTTGAGTTTGAATAAATACCATGGTTTGCTAAATGTGGTGAGCAGCTTTACAGCCTTCTCAAATCAGCATGCTCACTGGCCTTTGGTGATGGACATGAAAGCATAATTGTGCCTTTTCCCCCCACCAATGTCACTTGCTTCCACATTTTATCTTTGTTTACTCCCCCCTTCCCTGCCACCCCCTCCGAATATAGCCCTTTAAAACCCTTCAGCATGTTATCTCCAAAAAATAACATTCCTTTCAAAGTACTCCATTCAGGACTGCCCCCACCCTCACACAAGAAATCCCAAGAGTAACCCTACACACTGGTAGAATGAGTGCATTCACACATGCAGATTTTCTAAGATTATCTTTCTTGCCAATGTGTAATGAACCCTTTTTCTCTTTTCAAAAGCTTTAAGAAAAACTTGTTGCTTGCCAGTGCATTCATCTCTTTCCATGGGCTTTCAGCCATTGCAATCTTCTTTGCTCTTTTGTCAGCATGAATATGTGCAGTGGTCCTTCATCATTTTAATTTTCAAATGTATGACCAGAAATTCAAGTGCATAATGGCCTTTTCCAACAAAATGAAATAGAAAATTGATTTAATTGTTTGCAGAGTACAAAGCAAGTTTATCCTTTTCCAAGTTATTTTCAGCCAGTCTAGAATTAGACCACGGACATGGCAGGAATCTAGGCATGAGTCACTTTTACATTTCTTTAGAGATTGCTCCCGCTCACGCCCCCTGAAAAACCTCGAAGGGCCTCCATCCACCCACCCAACCCTGTCCCTGACCATCTATCCATTACTCGCTGTGTCAGAGCCTTGGACAGCACACTTCCAATACTGAAGTTGTACCAAGCCTGATCACGTGTGATCTGTGGGTGGTGGTGTATATGTGGGAGTGTTTGTGAGAAGCATCCAATAACTAAAATGGTTGTTAACACACCCTTGTGAGTGCATCAGGTTGTTTGCAGCGCCAACTCTTTCCCTTTTCATGTTAGTAGCAGTACACACACATTCCTCTTCCCACACTTCAGCTCACACAGTAACTCCTCCTTTCTTGTTTCCATGGGTGTGCCCTTGCAGTATTGCTGCAAACTCCTTCAGCCTCTAATCCCATTGAGCATCCCACTAAACTGGGACTGCCTTTTTGCACACTCTCCCATTCCCTTTCCTCTAGTTCCAAATTTGATGGTGAAGTCTCTTATTACCCCACTACTGCTCGGTGAATTTCCTCTTTATCCCCCTTGTTCTCCACCTCCCTTATTCTTTCCTTCCCATATGTTTTATTTAAAAGGCACCCACCTCCTAAATGCATATTGTTTTAACTGTTTTTAAAACCCAAGGTTTATTTCTTGATTTATCTCCTCTGCTGGCAAAATAACTTTAAAAAGGACATTCGGGGAACTTCCTGACTTTTTTGTGAATAGTGTCATGATGAGATGTTTATTGACTGACTGAGCCAAATGACCTCATCCACAGGACAATACAGCACAGCAATACACTTGTGTAGCAACTGAATTATAAGTTCAGACCCTGCAAGTTGAGAAGGATAATGGAGCCAAGTTTAAAAAAAAAGATTGAATTCATTACACCCATCATCATTCTATATTTCTAATACTTGAGTGGAAGCATGACTTGGTTTTATCTGTTTCTAATTGACATTGAGTAGTGCCAGTATACATTCTTCACCAGAAACTAGGCCACAGTTCCTGCAGCAGCCATCAATCTAAATCACTTTCTGCATCTTTTTTTAGAATCTCTGGAATGGCTTGCTCGTCGCTCTTTGGTCAAAAGTACATGGCTGTCAGCTTATTATTCAAGCCCTCGGCAGTAGTGCAGCAACTTACAAGTTCCTTTCTAAAAACTTTGATTGTTTCCATATCTGAAAAAACATGTACTTGGTTTGATGGATGAACAATTAAGATCAGGGTTTATTTACCCTCTTAAATAAAGTTCCGTTTTGCAGCTACTACCACCTAATCTGATTCGTATTCAATTCATTTCATATGCAATTCATACTCAATGACAAAGAAGCAACCGTTTTGTACAGGAGTGGCTGCTAGACTCTGAATTCCATTCACTGAGTGTGAAGTTCTTAATGGCTCTCAAGTATCTAAATTATAGATGGTCTTTTGAGTCTTCCATTTAGCTAATGACTCCATTAAGCCATGCAAAGTCCAATTGTCGGCTGCATTAGTCATTGCCATATTTGTGAGTATAAATCACATGAGGTGACCTATAGTCGTGGAATTTTCAAGCAGCCGATATTGGTACTGTTTTGCACGACCAAGAAACTTCACCTTGCACAAGATGATGAAAACGGCTCAGAGTGCATAAGGACAACTTTGGGGTGCAGAATGGGGAGATTTGCCATCTCTCCGGGTGATTATTGAGTTTCTGATGGCTATTCACTGTAGTTTTGTTGGGTGGAGAGGAGCAGGAAACCATCAAGCATACTTTCTGAAAAATATTTTGCAGTTTTGTTTTGTTCGACTGCTCAACACGTGATATAAATGAGCAGAGAATGCATGCACTTACCTTTCCTATTGATGTTGAGAATTCTAAATGGGATGCAGCAACCAGTGAAGGATCTCCAGTGTACGTGGTTAAAAACTTTTTTATAGTGAAAATATTGGTGGCCTTGTCTCAGCTTTGTATTAACTGCCTGGTCAAGTCACAACTTTATCACTTGCCTAACACTGGTGAATATTCAAATTTTCCATTATGCACTCTGTGCAGTTTGTGTTGTCCTCTATAATTGTAATAGTTTTGCTTTGTGGAGATATTTTTGCTATAATTTAACTGGGATACATAAGTTTATGTCACAGCAGACTGAGTGATCATTGAAGATGGGACCCCGTTTACCCCTAATGGGCTCTGACCATTGTGCGGTGTTCAAATTGGCTCAGGTGCATTTTCTGATATAACAAAAAAGATTCAGATTATAACATTCAGGTCAAGGTTGGTCTGAGCTGTATTAGTACCTCATCTAGGTTGGGATACCACAGTGAGACAGCATGTGCTCTCTGTTACTGATCAATACACACCTATGGTTTGCATAGTAAGTTGCATTTTTACTGCTTTTCTACAAACGTTATTGACCTGCAAATGCATATTGGTCGTGACGTGGTCATGGTTGTGTCACGGTTTCCATGTTATACTCAGGCAGACCTCCAGCTGAAAACTACGCTCCACTCATGTTATCTCTCCTACTCTTCACCACAAACTTGTTTGATAAAGTCTACAGAAATGGTTCAAAGTCACAGTTATAAGTTCATATTTGAAAAGCAATTGATTAAATTCAGTTTAGAAGAATTTGTGCAATTATTTCAGATTGTATAAAGTGGTGGAGGGGCAAGATCAACTTAGAACAATTATTGAATTTCAGAAATAATTCTTGATCGTCATGTTGCACGATAGCAGATGATCTATTTGAGTTCATTTTATCTCTCCAGCTGGTTTGTAGACATAATCATTTAGTGCAGAGAAGCAAATGGCTTAGATACAATTCTAAATTAACTATGGTCACAGCTGCTTCAAGGTTGAAAACATTTGTACTCTCCTTGTCACATGAGGATCTTGTTAACTTTTTGTAAAAATAAAATTGCAACCAGAAAGTGTGAGGCGTGTTTGATCTAATGTAGTGCGATTTATTTATGAATTGCACATCAGGAACACAGGAGGTCAGTTGGAAATATTTACACTATGGGTTTCTGTAGGCGGATATAGATCATGTTGCCAGTTCCTTGGCTTATGTGGCCTTCCCCCAATCTCTTTTAAATATGTACACGTCAGGGTTTGTGCATTACCAGAAGTCATTCCTTTAATTCCAGCCAAAACAAAAAGACTTTGGAAGAGTTCTTCCAGATGGATATGAAGTGAAATTACACATTGAATAATTATTAAATTATATTTCCAAAATCGTATGGATGACAAGAAGGTTGTTTGTCAAATTCTTATGATTTAAGCAACAATTGCTAAATTATTGTGATTATGTCCTGACAGGGAAGAAATATTCATGAGAACAGACTGCAGGGTATTGAAGATTTTGCAAGATTGCAATGCTTTGAGCAATGATATAAGAAAAGTTACCAGAGTGCAAGTTTAGACATTCTTAGAAATGCAAGAGGGTTACAAATTCTTGAATTCCAAATTATATGTTTGTCTTGAAACCTCACTTTCTTCTATTAACTATAAAGACTATTTGATTCCATCTGAGGGGGAAAATTGGCAGTCCCTATGATAGGAAGGTAGCCAAGATACATTGAAAAGATCTTTGCCAACGTGGGCAAAATCTTTGTTTAACTATGTGCTTCATTGATAAATTTTGAAGAGGCATATATATATATATATATATAATAATACAATGAACCAGCATTGATGCCTTTTTGTAGAATTCATGTATTGGAAAATCTTGGAGACATTGGCTGAAATAAGGTTCAAGCACATGGGAAAATGACATTCAAATTCAGTTTGGATGGAGAAAATTCTGGACATCTTCCATTTTCTTGACAAACGGGAATAAGTGTGATCAATTTTTTCATTCAATGGCATTTGATAATGAGTTTGGAGAATAACTTTGCAAACCTATTATGGATATGGATCCCTTTACCAGATGGTGATAGACGTATAGCATTAGCTTGGCTTTTCTGGTACAACAGGACGACTGCACCACATTTGACCTAATTTCTCCAGACTGAGCTGCTGTGGAGCGATTTGTCCCTGTTATGTGAATGCTGAAATTCTTGAAACTTTGCTTGACATTGCTACATTGGAACTTTGAAAAGGTGAAACTTACAAGTTGAAACTTACAAAGTGAAATTCACCAAATTCTGTTTCCCATGCTGTTATTAAATGTCAAGCGGTTCATTTCCCTGGTCCCTTTAAACTGGAAAATTTATTATACCACCATGTAACATGTGAAGAAAATGAAATAAAAATGTGTTGGGGGAATGGGAATATTGTCCAACCATTCAGAATGCCTGTTGGTTTGGCACCAATAAAGTCCCTGTGGTGCTAGATTACTGGAGTTTTATTGCAATATGTCATTCAGCATAACACATCCAAGCCAATATTTCTGCCTGGCTCAATTTGCCTCCCATCCTTTGTCAGCATAAATCTCTATTCTCTTCTTGCTTATTTTGGCACTCCATAAATATATCTGTTCTCTTCAACTCTGATGCGTTGAGTTCTATATTCACTGCACTCTGACTTAAAAAAATAAGTTGTTTTTGGATTCCCTATATCACTGCCGACTGTTAATGGATGCTAACCTTGTTCTTCCATACAACTGAAGATGTTCTTTCTATTAGCTCCATCCAAACCTTTCTTACTGTTAAGCCCCCACTGGCTCCTTATTTACAAGACAAGCAATGCAGGTTGTTCACCCTTTCCTGGTAACATCATTAAGTCATTTTTTGCATCTTCTACACTACCTCTAAACACTTATAAAATCTGTGAAAGCTCCACAACAATAACAGAATTTGGTTTGGCCTAATAAAGTAGCTCTAGGTTTCAAAATATGGTAAATTCCAATTTATTTATAGAGCAGGGAAAAAGGCAGCACAGGAACAGACACTTTGGCCTACAATATCTAGGCTGAACACAATGCCGACCAACTATTATCTGCCATAATCCACATCCCTCCATTCCCTGCATATCCATGTCCTTTTCTAAAAGTCTCCTAAATGGCACTAACGTAGCTGCCTCCACCACCACCCCCAGCAGCATGTTCCAGGCACTCACCATCGTCTGTGTAAAATTCTTGTCCTGCACCTTTCCGTTAAACGTTGCCCCTCTCACCTTATAGCTGTGCCCTCTAGTATTTGATATTTCCACCCTGGGAAAATGGTTCTGACTGTCTACTCTATCTATGCCTCTCATAATTTTATGCACTTCTATCAGATCTCCCCACAACCTCCGGCATTCCAGAGAAAACAATCCAAGCCTGTCCGACCTCTCCCTTTTGCCATAATCCAGGCATCATTCTGCTAAACCACCTCTGCATCTTTTCGAAAGCTCCACATTCTTCCTGTAATGGGGTGTCCAGAACTGCACACAATACTCATGTCTTCCTGGCCCTTATACTAAATGCCCTGACCAATAAAGGTATACATACCATATGCCTTCTTTACCAGCCTAACTACTTGTGTGCCACTTTCAAGGAATTATGGATTTAGACCCCAAGATCCCTTTGTACATCAATGCTGTTAAAGGTCATGCCATCAATTGTTTATTTTCCCCATACATTTTATCTCCCAAAGTGCAACACCTCAAATTTGCTCGGGTTAAATTCTGTCTGCCATTTCTCCACCCATGTCTGTAGCTGATCTGTATCCCGCTGCGATCAGAACGATCTTGGTGTCATCTGCGAACTTAATACCCAACCTGTCTATGTTTACATCTAAGTAATTTATATAAATCACAAAGAACAGATGTCTCAGCTCCGCAGAACTTCACTGGTCAAGATTTCCGGAATATAAATAACAAGGATCGAAAAATTACATATTTCAATTAATTAGTCACTAAGCTCAAGAACTGATGATCAGTGCCTTACCCTTCATCTCCCCCCCCCCCCCCCCCAATCAAGCAGATTGGATGAAAGGAAAGAGCTGCTTTTAATCAAAGATTGAGCCATTAAAATTTTATGTACGGAACGGAATCTGTGTTGAAAACTGTTTTGAAGAACATTCCTTATTACTCTCCAGCATCTTCAGGGGAATGAAGTCTGTATCAAAAGAATCCTTAAGTCCTTTGCGATTTTCTTTTGTGAATAGTTTATGAACATTCATTTTTGAAAATAAAAGAGAATATGAAATAAAGAACTAGTGTTTTGACCCCAGTAAAAATTAGTGTTAATCATGTTGAAAACATCGATAGTCATTTTTGTAATGTTTCTTAGTTTGGTTTAATTTTAGAGAATAATAGAATTATTACCGCACTGAGAGAGCCTGTTTGATCATCGAGTCTGTTTCAGTGCCTGGTGGGCTAATCCCATGAATCCCCTTCACTCTCTTGTCCCTCTGATCTTGCAGATAATTCATTTCTCATTGATTCTGCTGTCACCCTGGCAGGCATTGAAATCTCGATCATGACTACTCTGTACAGAGAACAATTTTTGTTTAATTTAGCAATAATCACATTTTCCAATAATGTTTCATAATGAAATATTACACATACAAAAACATTTCAATTTCCAAAAGCTCCTCTGTATATGTATTAATTTATTGAATGTGAACTCTGAATAGAGGTTGCTGTTTACCTTGCAACAATGTATTTATCTTATGGTATCCTTTTGCTTTAGACTTTAGAGATACAGTGCGGAAACAGGCCAACTGAGTCCACGCCGACCAGTGATCACTGTGAACAAACTGTATATTGTCCCCAGCATTGTCCTACATGCTGGGGACAATATACAATTTTTAACAAAGCCAATTAACCTTCAAACCTGTACGTCTTTGGAGTGTGGGAGGAAGCCGGAGCACCTGGGTAAAACTCATGCAGGTCACGGGGAAAACGTACAAACTCCATACAGACAGCATCCGTAGTCGGGATCGAACCCGGGTCTGTGGCACTGTAAGGCAGCAACTCTACCGCTGCGCCACTGTGCTACCCTCCTCACATGATGAGCTCATTCCTCATTTGCTGCTCCGTTTGCTGCACAGTGCTGCAGCTGGTAGAGCTGTTGTGTCACAGCACCAGAGATTTTGGATTTGATCCTGACCTCAGGTGCTGTATATATAGTGTTTGCACATTCTCCCTGTGATCAAGTGGGTTTCCTCCGAGTGCTCCAGTTTCCTCTCAAATCCCAAAGATGTGCAGGTTTGTGGGTTAATCGGCCTCTGTAAATGCTCCCTAGTATGCAGGGAGTGGATGGAGAAAATAGGTTAACATAGAACTAACGTGAATGGGTGATCGATGATCGGCGGGGACTCAGTGGACCAAAGAGCCTGTTTCCATGCTGTATCTTTAAACTAAAATCAACCATGGAGAGGTAGACAAATGTGTTCTGGAATAAATACCTTGGATTTACTCACTTCATTATGGTTGAGATCATCAGCCTTGTGGTGAGATTCCTTCTTCATGAAGAATGAGGATATCTGCCAATCTCCAGAGCTAATGACCCATGAGTAAAATCAGAGGAATATGTGTACACAATGTGAGATTTTTGGAGACTGACTGTGCTAATGACTGATTAGTAATGGAGAAAATTAAGCAATTCGTTTTTAAAGGGGTACTTCACAACAGGAGCAAGAGAAGAAACATGTTGGGATATTATAATCCCACAATTTATTTCTGTCTAACAGTCATTCTCTTTCTATTCTCTCCAAAGAGCTGTCTGCTCTTTGAATGTTTCTGATTGTTTCTGTTTGGCACTTCATATCCCCCGAGTAACATTAGAAAAAATGCAGTTCACATAATGTCATTCTGCACTACTTATCGTAACTGGGGTATCGGGTATTGCATATAAATGAGTGTTTTAAAAAGTTAGACCTATTAAAGGCATTTGTTTTTTGCTGAAATTTTATTTTCTCTTTGGGTTTTTGCAGGTGTCCTGCTGTCAGAGTGCTATCGTCCTAAAAATCTCAAAGGCAAATCTCTATGGAAGACTCATAGCATAATGAAGCCATATTTTATTTTACAGTACTGTACATACATTCCTCCTTGGAGCCTAGTTTTCAGGCAGCTGCAGACTGCATTTCAGTGTCATTCAGCACACAAAATTATCCTCCCTTGTTCAATAACAAGCCTCCCTCCTCTGTGACCGTACAATTCCACTTTGTCCTGTGAAATAAAGCCACATTCTGTGAAAACAGAATTGAAGTTATCTCTGACATCTCCAACTAATCAGACTGTATAATGAATTCTCCACAACCTACAGTGACAGGGTGTGTGACTTGAAAAGCATTTCTAGTTATTTTTTTATTAGAACAAGTAACGCAGACAGATGGGTTGGCTGGGGTATCTGTCAGATTTTTTTGTAGATTTTATACAAAACGAATGCTGAAAGTGCCTGCAGGGATGCAAGGTGTTGCATTATATTCCAAATATAAATCATTTACACGTGGGTGTTAATTTTTGCATTGGCCTGTGCCAGTTACCAAAACCGATTGAGGGAGTGTTCTCAAGGACACAGAGCCATTGTAATCTGGCTGTGATATTGCCCACAGTGGGGAAATGGCTTGTCTGTAAAAAGTTGCTTCTGCTTGGGTGCTGCACAATTGGCTCTTTTCTGGGCCAGTTTTAGAGTTTTAACCTTGGCACAATGTCACCAGCATTATTAAAGTTCTGAATCTGACACTGGACCAAATAGGAGGTTAAATCCAACACAGACCATGATAATTGTATCAGTTCTGGCAGCACTAAGTCACCAGTGTGTATGCAATTAATTACAGGGGTTGACAGCGGATTGAGCAAGAAGTAGATGCCTTTCATTGTAAGGCTCCAATTTTCATCCCAATGTCTAAATCGCTGGACTCCATATTATTAATAACTCAAAATTTATTGCAACATAACAGCCACAAACTAGACAGCTTATGAATATGTTTAACCAGAGAGCTTTGACAGCTCTCCAAGTTCCAGGGTTTTACTCCTCATTTTGCCTTTATTGTTTCCATTTTATTTACAACTCCTGCACACAGGTCCTCCACGGTTAACACACCATCAGCCCTCCCTCAGCTGGCATTGCCAACACCTATGCCAATCAGTCTCTGTAGGAATCCACCATATCATAAACATTCCTCTCATTCTCTCTGCCTCTCCTCCTTATGGTTGGTTTCTGACTTTTCTTAGTAAGGTCATTGATATGACACATTAAATTGGTTTCTCATTCCACAGATGCTGCCTGATCTAATGAATACTTCCAATATTTTCTGCTTCTATTACAGATTTCCAGCACCTTTACCTAAAACAAGATTGTAAAATAAAATTTTTAAAATATATTTTCAGCTGGAAAGGGTTGGCATGACTCCAAAATGACTACATCTTGCTATCGACTTAAAAAATGATAGAAGTATTTATTCAAACAGCATGGCATATAAAATTGTAAATGTTTGAGATTATCAAAGGAATGTAATACATTGTTTTATAACAATCTTTAACATAAAGTGTTCCAGATCACAACGTGAAGCCCACTGAGCAGTGAAACAGTAGTTGTTACAAAAGTGACCATAGAGCTGATTGTTGTAAATCTGTACTGTACCCTACTTTAACTCATTTATCTTAGAGCTTCACTCTTTAGTTGCTTCCACTCTGCTGAATGTTATACGGTTGTTACTGCATGGCCTTAAGCAGATTCCCTATGGTGCACCGTCATTCTATGGCACACTAATATTTTCCTTTGTTCTTAGGATGAAAACATAAACTAACTCTTATCAAAGATAGACACAAAGTGCTGGATAAACTCAGCAGGTCAGGCAACAGGGATGGGTGATGTTTCGGGTCGGAACCCTTCTTCAGACCATTTATTTGGCATAACTCAGTTACCTTCGGTATAAACCAGCATCTGCAGTTCTTTGTTTCAAAATTTACTCTCCTCCAGTTTTCCTTCCTCTTTGACACCGATATCTGCATGGTTGTCTGGTTAATTGCCCAACACTGGATTTCAATGGGAAATTGATATCCCTGAAGAATAATAGTAGACATGTTAAGCTTTGTGATTAGCCAGCAATCTGATGGGCGTTTCTTTCTGGTGCTGGTTCACTGTTGGGCAGTCAACAGGGAAGTATTTAAGTGTGGACTATGGGTTATTGGTCTGGTCCCATCTCCACCATCTTACAACACCCTACATTCATGCTGTGTCCAATGAATAAGTTAGGCAGGTGTTACCCTCAGCTCACCCTGCACTCTTGTGTCTAAGATGGTAACCTCTTGATAGTTGCCAATAATGGCATGGGAAGCTGCAGTTCTCTCTTCTATATTTAAACACATACACACACACAGGCAAGCTCCATTCACTTCCGTTTCTTGAACTGTGAGACATGCAAGAACTGACTCCAGATTCCCCAGAAGATTGGTCGACACTTTAATTGTGGGATTAAAAAGCTATGATAGTTTTGACACTCATACTGAGTCATGGGGCCAGGCAGCACAGAAAGAAGCATTTCGGCCCAACTCATCCATGCCAACAAAGATGTCCACCACGCTAGACCCATTTGTCAGTGTTTGACCCATATCCCTGTAAACCTTTCCTGTTCATTTAGACAGGAGCACTGGGAAGTCTTCATATTTCTGAAAACAAAGGCAAAGGCAGTGAAGAGTAAAGGGAAGTAGAATAAAAGAGTAGACACAAGATAGACACAAAATGCTGGAGTAACTCAGTGGGTCAGGCAGCATCTCAGGAGAGAAGGAATGCGTGACGTTTCGGGTTGAGACCCTTCTTCAGACTGAAAGGTCTCGACCCGAAACCTCACACATTCCTTCTCTCCCGAGATACTGCCTGTCCCGCTGAGCTACTCCGGCATTTTGTGTCTACCTTCAATTTAAACCAGCATCTGCAGTTTTTCTCCTACATAGAATAAAAGAGTAATGTAGTGAGAAAACTACACAGTGAAAGCTTCTATAAAGATGTACAAACTAAAGTTAATGTAATCCCCTACAGACAGATAGACAAGAGAAATTAGGGAAGGAATAAAGAAATTGCAAGGAAATTAAACAAATACTTTGTCTATCTTTACCGAAGGAAACACAAAACTAGAACATCTGCTGGAAATAATGGATAATATCAGTGAATGTGGAATTCACTAGAGGAGGAGTTGTAATCATTGGAATAACTATACATCAGAGGTTACATCACAAACACTCTGTGACATTTCCCTGAATTGTTCTTCAGTTCAGCTGGTGGACCACTTAATAAAAACAGCCAGATGCTCCAGGAAGACATTGAGTGCAGACCTGGCACAAAAAAAGCAAAAGGTGTTCATGCATTATCATGGCCAGCAGTAATTTCACATGTTTAGGCTTATTATTGTCACGTTTACCATGAAAAGCTTTGCATGCTATCCAAACAGATCAGATACATCATATAATCATACAATAAGGTCAAACTGAACTACAATAGGTAGAGCAAAGGGGAAGATGCAGAATGCAGAATATAGTTCTCAGCATTGTAGTACAACAGTTCCATAGACAAAGTCCAATGCCCACAATGAGGTAGAACAGATGCCCTATGGTGCACCATCATTCTATAGCACACTAGTATTTTCCTTTGTTCTTAGGATGAAAGCATAAACTAACTCTGATCAAAGATAGACACAAAGTGCTGGAGTAACTCAGCAGGCCAGGCAACATCTCTGGAGAAAAGAGGGATGGGTGATGTTTTGGGTCGGAACCCTTCTTCAGACCCTTTCTTTGGCATAACCCAGCTACCTTTGGTGTAAACCAGCATCTGCAGTTCTTTGTTTCAGCGAGTTGTTTGCTTTGATAGTACCCTCGCTTCTGGATGAACCATTCAGGAGTCTGATAACAGAGGGATAGAAACTGTTCCTGAGTCTGGTGGTGTGCGTTTTCAAGCTTTTGTACATTATGTCCATGGGAGCGAATGATCATGGTAAGACTAGTCTTTGCTTAAGATGATTGCTTTTCCAAGGCAGCGTGGAGTGTAGATAGAGTCAATGGAGGGAAGTCTGTGTGATGGACTGGGCTGCATCCATTCATTTTATAAAAGTAAGTATTCCACTTTTACGGATTATCATGTTTTACACAAACGTAGTACATGGTATTGAATCCTGGTACAAAGCACATTCCACGATTAATTATTGTTATCCCGTTTCTTGCCTCTTTTATCCATTTCACCAGAATCATTGGTACAAAGGGAATCTCCTTAAGTATTTCATGAAGTACTAAAGGTCAGAGCATGCTCATGAGACTATTCCTACTTCATATGTTGATGTTTACAAAATGAAGATGCAGTAAAATATCAACACAGCTTTGCATTATGTCACGATTTGTTGAAAGCTAATCAATACATATTATCATAACTTAGACTTTATAATGATCATAACTTAATTATTGTTAAATCATGCAACCACCAATTTGATTGGAAGTGAACTAGTTTTTCAATTTTGTTTTGTTTTTCTGTCCGATAATTCTTAATCAAAATTGAGTAATTTAATAGCTTAGAACAAGTACAGCCTTGATGTAGAGTTGCCACAAGGCAAGGAAATGATCAGTAGATACAAAGAACTGCAGATGCTGGTTTATACCAAAGATGAACACAAATTCAGCGGCTCAGGCAGCATCTCTGGAGAAAAAGGATGAGTGACGTTTCAGGTCGGGTCCCTTCAGACTCAGAGCAGCTTCAGTTATTAGAAGAAACATCGTCATATACAGCATATACAGCATAGAAATAGGCCCCTTGGCCCACCGTATCTGTACCTGACCAACATGCCTACCGTTACTAAGTCCATTTGCCTGTGTTAATTCCACATTCCTCCATGGCTGGCCAGATGGTACAGGTAGTGGAATGATCACCTCCTCCCCCACTGACTCATCAAACATTTGCCAGCTTCATTTCCTGCTAGGATGTCAAGTGTAGTTCCTTCTTTAGTTAAGACATTGCTGTAGAAAACTTTTCTGAAGATATATTTAACAAATTCTGCCCCATCTAATTCCTTAGCACTAAGGCAATTCCAGTTACTACGAGGGAAGTTAAAAATCATCTACTCTTATAATGCTATTATCCCTCTACCCTTCAGTGATCTCACTCTATTTGTACACCTCTAATTTCTGCTGTTGCGTGGCCCATAGTCTTATCAAAGTGATCATTCATCTTTTCTTTCCACGTTCCTGTATGGTCTTGCATTCACCCTGGGATATTCTCTCTAAGTACTTCTGTTATGTTCTCTCTAATCAATATTGCAATTTGCCCTCCTCTCTTGCCTTCACCTCCATCATGCCAGAAGCAATGACATCCTGGAACATTAAGCTGCCAGTCCAGACGTTCCCTCAACTCAACCATGTTTCCATATTGGCTATAATGGCACTATTCCAAGGACCAATCCATGCCCAGAGTTCACCTACCGTACCTGTGAGGCTTCTTGAAATGCAGTTCAGCCTATCTGCCCACCCATTCCCCCTTTCCTGCCCTGCCTATTGGACTTGCTTGCTTTAACCTCACTATTTGCTTCAATCGTCCTTATCTGATACACTGTGGGTTTGGGGTCACACTCCATTGCCATTCTAAACCCTCCTGAGTAGCAGTAACAAACTTCCCTGCAAACATTGTGAATTTCCCTCCAGTTCAGATTAACTAAAGCCACATGGACCATTGGGTTCTCTTCTGGAGCACTGATCACATCTGGCGTAGAAGAGATTCCAATGGTTCACATAGCTGAAGCCCTCTGGGTTACACCAGCTCTTCAGTCATATGTTAATTTGTCCTGTTATCCTATTCTGGCTAACTGACAAATGGCACAGGCAGTAATCCTGGAGGTCTCACCCTTTAACCTTCTGCCTAACTCTCTCTATTCACTTTGCATGACCTCATCTCTCTTCCTGCTGTGTTGTTTATATGGATCATGGCATCTTCCTGTTCACTCTCCCCTTTCAGAATGACTTGTCCTGAGAGGCCACCTCACTTAACAGTATACAGAGTGGATACCTGTTAGAAAGGGGTATATTCACAGGCGACTCATACACCACCTTCCTGCCTGTCCTGGAGGTCACCCATCTATCTGGCTGAGCCTGTGGTGTATCCATCTCCAATAAACTCCTGTCTACAACACTTTCTGCCTCCTGTGTGCTCCTCAGTGTGCCCAGTTGTTGCTTCGGCTTATTTACGCTGCCCGAGAGAGGCTGTAAAGGAACCCACCTCCATGAAACAGTCGTTGTCAGGAACATTTAACTTTTCTCTGGCCTCCCCACATTTAACAAAAGGAACATAGTTCTCCACTAGCTTCCTTCTACCTCTGTACAAGGCTAAAAGAAAAAAAAAAGTACTTACCTGGATTTACTGTATCTTTTCATTGATCACCTTTTCTCTGAAGGCTCCCACATCTTCAATTTGCAGTATTATATATACAAAGGTAAAGTGTTTCTATTAGTGTATTACTGCTACAAATAACTTGGTACCTAAAAAAGCATGTTAAATTTTCAATGTGCATCACCTCCCTTCCATTGACTTAGAGTTAGATTTAGTTCTTGGGGCTAAGAGAATCAGGGGATATGGGGAAAAAGCCGGAATGGGGTATGGATTTTGGAAGATGAGCCATGATCATATTGAATGGCGGTGTTGGCTCGAAGGGCCGAATGGCCTACTCCTGCACCTATGTTTCTATAACTCCATTTACACCACGCTGCCTTGGCAAGGCCATCACCATAATCAAGGACGAGTCTCACCATGGTCACTCCCTCTTCTCCCCTCTCCCATCAGGCAAGAGGTACAGAAGTGTGAAAACACCTCCAGATTCAGGGACAGTTTCTTCCCAGCTGTTAGTCATCAGGCAACTGCAGTATCCTCTCAACAACTAGAGAGCAGTCCTGAGCTCCTATCTACCTCATTGGAGACCCTTGGACTTTATCTTGCACTAAGCATTGTGCTCTTTATAGCAGCCCTTAAGCAGCTTCAGAAAGACTGGCTCAAAAACCTGGCCAGATCAGTGGACCAACCCCAAGAGGTGCTGCCATTGCACAGAGCACAAAACCTTTTTGAAATTTATAGCACAAAGTAAGGAAATATGTAACTCAGATTTTTTTTGCATGAGCGCAGAATCTTTTGTTCTCGAAATTTTTGCTGGAATCGGAATTTCAGTTAACGACTTGGTTTCATTTTACGAGCTCGGCAGTCTTGACTTTAGAAGATTTCTTTTTGTTTTCCAGACTTTGTTGCTTTTCCATGTTAGGCACACAATTAAACAAGGAAGAAAAACCATGTGTGTTCCCTGCTGATACAGCACCAGCTGATTAAAGGAAACAATCTAAATACCACTTACTTAAAAAGTGGGATCCACAGAGAGCAGTAAAAGTCCTTGTGTTACGTTGTGATAATTCCATTAGAATGTTAAATTTAGCTCTAGCAGGGAAAGGAAAAATCCTTTATGATGCTTCCTTTTATTTTTGTGAAGAAAATAATACATGACATTAATAGACCCTATATTGTTGAAATAAAGTATCGCATCAATATGCAAAATTAAACTGTTACATTCAGGATATAAATTCCAATTAAAACCCTCCTGTCAAAAGTGTTCCTTGTTATTCATAAAGTCATAAAGTGATACAGCATGAAAATAGGCCCTTTGTCCAACTCACAGTAATGAGAATCAAGGAGAACTCAGAAAAAGATATTGTCTTGATGTGATTTGTTCTACTTTCTCATATCTTCCTTGTATTTGATTTATTCAAAGTGCTTGCTTGCACCGTCTGGGTGACTCAATTAGTCCATGGTTAATAGTTACTTACTCTATAAGTTATAGAGCCAAACAGAATGGAAACAGGTAGTTCAGCCCAACCTGTCCATGCTGACCAACTGGCTGAATTGAACTCATCCCACTTGCCTGTGTTTGGCCCTTATCCTTCCAAACTTTTCCCATCCACAAACCTGTCTAAGAGTCTTTTAAATGTAATAATTATACCCGCCTCTACCACTTAGTCTTGTAGCCGGTGCCATGTACGCACCACAGTCTGTGTGGAAAAAGTTGCCTCACAGGTCCCCTTTGAATCTTTCCCTCTTACCTTAAATCTATGCCCTCTAATTTTAACTCACCTACCCTGGGGAAAATACTGCAGCTATTCATCTTATCTAAGCCTCTTACAATTTTGTATGTCAGTACCTCGTATGCTCGAACTGACCGCCAGGGAGAAAAGACCTAGCCAATCCAACCTTTCCATTCGCTCAAGCCCTCCGGATCCAGTAACATACACAGAAATCTTTTTAGCATTCTTTCCAGTTTAATGACATCCTTCCCAAAGGCCAGAGACCAGAACTGTCCGCTTCATTCCAAATGTGGCATTACCAAAGTCTTGTTCAGCCTTAACACAAACTCCCAACTCTTGTACTCAATACCCTGATCGATAAAGACAAGCGTGCCAAACACCTTCTTCATCACCCTGAACACCTGTGGCGCCACCCTCATGAAAGAATACCTACCCCCCTAGGTCTCTCAGTTCTACCATTTACTGTGTAAGTCCTGCCCTAGTTTTTCCTACCAAAATGCAACAATTGCTTTTATCTGCATTAAACTGCATGTGCTTTTCCTCGGCCCATTGGCCCAGAAGATCAAGATCCCATCACAATCATAGATAACCTTCTTCACTGTCCACTGCACCAGCAATGTCAGTATCATCCGCAAACTTATAACTGTGCCGCCTACATTCACATCTAAATTGTTAATATAAATAGCGAACAATAGTGGACCCAACATCGATCCTTGCGGAACATCACTTGTCACATGCGGGCACACACACATGAGAAATCCTAAAGAAATTAAAGGTTTTCATAATCACAATCATAATTTATTAGCCAAGTATGCTTTGCAACTTTTGAGGAATTTGATTTGTCGTAGTCATATCAAAAAAGCAACAAGCCACACAACTCCATAAAATTTGACTTCAACATCCACCACAGCTGTTCCTCCACATTCCCCACTGTGATGGAAGGCAAGAAAGTCGTACCTTCTTTCCTCCTTTTACTCCCGCAGTCGGGGGAGTCGAATCATCCGCAGTTGGGGCGATCAAAGCTCCCGCAGCCAGCGATCGATGCTCCCGCGTCGGGGCGGTCGAAGTTCCTGTGGCTTGGTGCTCCCAAAGTCAGTCCCCAGCAAGAGCCCGCCAGCTCCACGATGTTAGGCCGCAGTACGGACGGAAATGCCACACTGAAAAAAGTTGCATCTCCGTCGAGGAGAGACATTAAAAAGGTTTCCACCTCCCCCCCCACCACATAATACAAAACTAAAAGTATACTAAAACATACATTTTACAACAAACTAAAAACAACAAAGAAGGAAAAAGATGAGATAGACCGTTGGCGAGGCTGCCATCGTCGGAGCCACCTGGTGGTCACGTTTTGTGAGACAGATATGCAGTGGCTGCCTCGCCAACAGTTCCCTCGTCCTTTTCTTCTTTGTTGTTTTTTAGTATGTGTTAAATGTATGTTTTAGTGCTCTTAAGCTAGTTTTAAGTGGGGGGTGGGGGGGAGGTGGGGCTGGGGGAAACTTTTAAAATCTCTTACCTCGACGGAGATGCGTTTTTTTTCTTCCCATATCGTATCTCCGTCCGCACTGCAGCTGGCGGCCTCTTGCTGGGGATCGACTTTGGGAGCTTCAACCCCGGGAGCCTGCAGGACTTAACATCGTGGAGCTGGCGATCCCTGTCGGGGATCGACCTTGGAGCTCCAACCGTGGGAGCCTGCAGACTTTAACATCATGGACCTTGGTTAGGGACTGATTTCGGGAGCTTCAGGCCGCAGGAGCTTTGACCTCCCTGATCGCGGGAGCTTCGACCGCCCTGACGTGGGGGCTTTGATCGCCCCAACTGTGGATGGTTCGACTGCCCCGACCGCGGGAGAATAAAGAGTGAAGGATTAGACTTTACTGCACAGTGGGGAATCCGCTGTGGTGCAGACCTCCCAACCCTTCCAAATTTGGCGGAAAGTTTCTGCTTTCTTATTTCATTTCCGCCATTCTGATTTCGCCTCACATTTTTCCGCAAAACACAAGCCTCGCCGCTGTCCTCGCCCCGCCGCTGGCCTCGCTCCGCCGCTGTCCTCGCCCCGCCGCTGTCCTCGCCCCGCCGCTGTCCTCGCCCCGCCGCTGCACGCGCCCCGCCGCTGCACGCGCCCCGCCGCTGTACGCGCCCCGCCGCTGTACTCGCCTCACCGCTGTACTCGCCTCACCGCTGGCCCGGCCTCGCCGCTGTACTCGCCTCGACATTCGCCCGGCCTCGCCTCTCGCCGCTCGCCTCACCGCTGGCCCGGCCTCGCTGCGGAACTTGAGGCCCGTTGATGTTGAGAGATGGGGGGGGGGTTGGGGTGCGGGGGAGGGGGGCAGTGGAGTGGGAGGAGGGAGTGGGGGTCGGGGGGGAGGAAGGGAGGGGGAGATTGGGGGTGGGGGAGTGGATTTGGGGGAAAGGGGTGGAGGGGATGGGTGGGGAAGTAGGGGAGTGGGAGGTGGGGGGAGTGGGGAGGTGGGGTGGGGGTGGATTTGGGGGGAAAGGGGTGGAGGGGAGGGGTGGGGAAAGTGGGGGGGAGGGGTGGGGGAAGTAGGGGGGAGGGGTGGGGGCAGTAGGGGGGGTGGGGGGATGTGGGGGGGGAGAGGAGGGTGGGGGGTGTAGGGTTGGGGGACACATGGACTGTTGTGATTTGCTGTTGAAGACCACTGGAGCAAGCATGTCTTCAATTAAATTAGGAATGTGCAGTTTTTTAAATGAAACTCTTTCTTCATAACTTAGTCATACATTTTATGACCATTGTTCTTTTATTCAATACCAAGAGAATTGGGATGTGTGCGGAAAAAGCAAAATAGAAAAATCAAAGCAAAACAATTTTTTCTTTGTTGTAAAAAGTATTTCTGTTCAATAACCTTTCTATAATAGTAGAATAAACTCATGATAGGCCTGACATTGTACATGTAGTCCAGGAACTACAGACTGTTGGAAATAATAGTCATTTTTCACACGTGAATGTAGCGCAATGCGTACGCGCATTTGGCGCGCATACTTCTTTTTGCTGAAAAGTTGCATTACGCGCCATATTATGAATTTTGATGTAAAATTCTGAAATTTGGACAACAAAATCCTGAACTTGTAAAATCATATGTTGGTAGATCTGGTGGTGGATATTTATGTTAACGTTTATGTAGTTTTGCGTCTTGTTGCTTTTTTTAGTATGACTGTATGATAAATCGCGTTTCATGGGTACACGTGACAATAAAATACCCTTTGAACCCCTTTCAACTCTTTGAGAAAGAGTAAATGATGAAACAAAGTCTAGTCTGTTTCTTTAATCCCTGGGTTATCTTAATTCTGAGGTCAAAATTAAGTAAATTAATTCTCATGACTGGCGCTGCATGCATGGTGGTGTCGGAGCATACAATGGCATGCGTCCATCACACTTTGCAGGCCCGCCCCAGGTTGGGGCAGGGTTGCGTTCCTGAGAACCGTTCATGACCTGC
This sequence comes from Rhinoraja longicauda, assembly GCF_053455715.1. NCBI lineage: Eukaryota > Metazoa > Chordata > Chondrichthyes > Rajiformes > Arhynchobatidae > Rhinoraja > Rhinoraja longicauda. The sequence goes on along the minus strand of NC_135953.1, from coordinate 67,289,727 downwards.
ACTGGTCACATGTTGAAATGGTGGCCACCCGGCAAATATTAATATACAGCTGGAGGAATTGTGTAGGTCAGGCCGCATCTGTGGTTGGAAACGGACAAAGTTTCTGCAGACATGTTATTAATAAGAAACACTGGGCAACATACAGAATAGTTTGACAAGGGCATTTAACAACTAGGGTGACAGAGTGGCATGGCGGTAGAGTTGCTGCCTTATAGCGCTACGTACCCGAGTTTGAACTTGATTACGGGTGCTGCCTGTACGGAGTTTGTACATTCACCCTTTGACCGCTTGGGTTTTCGCCAGGTGTTCCAGTTTCCTCCCACATCCCAAAGACGTACAGGTTTGTAGGTTAACTGTAGGTTTCCTCCCACATCCCAAAGACGTACAGGTTTGTAGGTTTGTCGGTAAGATTGTAAATTGTCCCTAGCGTGTAGGATAGTGCTAATGTTCAGGGTGATCACTGGTTGGCGCAGACTCGGTGGGCCAAAGGGCCTGCCTCCACACTGCATCTCTAAAGTCTAAAAGTCTAAATTCAGTTTTGGTCCTGAAACGAATTCCCACATGGCAGAAGATGCCTGCAACACCCAGCAGCTGGCAAATCCATCCGCCAGTCTCCCAGATGCTCGTTTGTGTGTGTGTTCGTCAAGTGGGCAGGACCTGTGCTGCAAACATGTTTCAAGGATGTAATAGTTGCCGGAAAGATTATTAATGTATGTGAATTGACTAAGTACCAAACCTAACATCGCAAATGTATTTAATAGACTTTTGCTCTGATCCTACAGTATTCAATATATTGAGTGTAAATCAAAGCGCTGGAGTAACTCAATGGTTCAAGCAGCTTCTGGAAGGGAAATGGACAGATGATGCTTTGGGTCAGGACCCTTCTGCAGACTATATATTCATAAGTCTTCAGTACAGCTGGCAGTATAAATGCCAGCTTCAGACGTGTGCTCCAAATTGTGCTAATTATATGAAATTATCAGCAAAGAGGGAGTGGAGTAGTCTGCAAATGCTGCAGTAGGGAGGAGTAGGAAGGATTAGAATATTAGAAAGGATAAAAATAAAGAGGATGATATTAATAGGGTGGCTGCTCTCAAAATAGCAATGTTACTTGGTTTGGATGGGTTACATCCTTGGTAACGAAGGAACACCAGAGAACTGATCAAGGAGTTTGTGGACTGATGCCAGCAGAACCGCCTCTGGATCAACGCGGGGAAAACCAGGGAGATGGTGGTAGATTTCCGCAGGCGCTGCCAGGTCCCCCGACACCGGTGAACATCCAGGGAATGGACATCGGGACAGTGGACTCTTATAAGTACCTGGGTGTTTACCTCAATAATAAATTGGACTGGATCGAAAACACCAATGCGCTATACAGAAAGGGCCAGAGCAGACTTTATCTGCTGAGGAGACTCAGGTCCTTTGGAGTGCAGGGGGCACTCCTAAGGACCTTCTACAACATGGTGGTTGCATCAGCCATTTTCTATGGAGTGGTCTGCTGGAGCAGCAGCATCTCAGCGGCGGAGGGGAAGAGACCTAACAAGCTGGTCAGGAAGGCCAGCTCTGTCCTGGGTTGCCCCCTCGACTCAGTGCAGGCGGTGGGAGAGAGGAGAATGATGGCAAAGTTAACATTGCTGCTGGACAACGACTCCCAACCCATGCTGGACACTGTCACTGCACTGAGTAGCTCCTTCAGTGTCAGACCCCTTCACCCCAAGTGCTTGAAGGAGAGATATAGGAGGTGCTTCCTTCCCGCTGCTGTGAGACTGCACAACCAGCACTGCTCCCAGCAGACCAGTCAACAGTAACAGTTAAGGAATACACGGTAAACCGATGACAATTTATCCTTGTCTTTACTTTTATTTATAATGAATTATCTCTTCCTATCCACTTTGCTGCTGTAACACTGTAAATTTCCCCGATGTGGGATGAATAAAGGAATATATTATTATTGATATTTTTCAGAGTCATGATTGTAATGCTGACTGACAGGCAGGATGCCTGCAGAACTCAACAACTTGCTGAACGATGCTGTCGCCAGCCAGTCTGCCAGCTGCTGCTTCTGGCATGGGCTCTGTGGGGCTTCAGGGGCAAATCTGTGCCCCGCCTAGGGATGCCTGTGGCCGTTCAGGGCAAAGTCTGGTGAGAGGAAGGGGGAAAGTGCTGGTTGAGAGGGGAAAATAGTCAGGAGAATGAAGAATGAATGAGGCACTTGACATGTTAGCACAGTCCTGTTTTAGTTTTAATGATACAGTGAGGAAACAGGCTCTTCGGCCCACCGAGTCCGCACCGACCAGCGATCCCCACACACTAACACTATCCTACACACACTTGGGACAATTTTACATTTATACCAAGCCAATTAGCCTACAAACCTGTTCGTCTTTGGAGTGTGGGAGAAAACCGAAGTACCTGGAGAAAAGCCACGCAGGTCACGGGGAGATCGTACAAATTCTGTACAGACAGCACCCCTAGTCAGGATCGAACCCGGGTCTCTGGCACTGTAAGGCAGCAACTCTACCGCTGCACCACCTGTCCATACTGCACATTCGCTCCTTCCATCACTGGCACATCCAGATGATGCAATCTGTGAAACACAGCAATTCCCAAACAAATGGTTGCTGGCAATGCCACCACCTTCAATTCCTCTCCAGGTCATTCCAACTCATAATTGGAGATGTGTTGTGCTGTAGAGGACTCTGAAGCAGTAAGGCAAGAACAAGCAAGGGTCAGTGTTATCCCACTGATGGTTCCTCTTGTGCTGCAAGTGCTTGCCAGTCTTTTTTATTGATGGAATTTCCTCTCCCGAGAATTGTCCTTTTTTGTTACCTGCCTTGGTTAGTTGAATGATAAATGAAAATATTACCCTGTGATCCAATTTGGGATTCACTAATAATGGGCTGAATTCAATAGACAATAGACAATAGGTGCAGGAGTAGGCCATTCAGCCCTTCGAGCCAGCACCTCCATTAAATGCGATCATGGCTGATCACTCTCAATCAGTACCCCGTTCCTGCCTTCTCCCCATACCCCCTCACTCCGCTATCCTTAAGAGCTCTATCCAGCTCTCTCTTGAAAGCATCCAACGAACTGGCCTCCACTGCCTTCTGAGGCAGAGAATTCCACACCTTCACCACTCTCTGACTGAAAAAGTTCTTCCTCATCTCCGTTCTAAATGGCCTACCTCTTATTCTTAAACTGTGGCCCCTTGTTCTGGACTCCCCCAACATTGGGAACATGTTTCCTGCCTCTAATGTGTCCAATCCCCTAATTATCTTATATGTTTCAATAAGATCCCCCCTCATCCTTCTAAATTCCAGTGTATACAAGCCTAACTGCTCCAGCCTTTCAAAATACGACAGTCCCGCCATTCCGGGAATTAACCTAGTGAACCTACGCTGCACGCCCTCAATAGCAAGAATATCCGTCCTCAAATTTGGAGACCAAAACTGCACGCAGTACTCCAGGTGCGGTCTCACCAGGGCCCGGTACAACTGTAGAAGGACCTCTTTGCTCCTAGGACACCCAGATCTCGTTAAACATCCCCTCTTCCTAACTTGACACCATTCAGATAATAATCTGCCTTTCTATTCTTACTTCCAAAGTGAATAACCTCACACTTATCTACATTAAACTGCATCTGCCATGTATCCGCCCACTCACACAACCTGTCCAAGTCACCCTGCAGCCTTATTGCATCTTCCTCACAATTCACACTACCCCCCAGCTTAGTATCATCTGCAAATTTGCTAATGGTACTTTTAATCCCTTCATCTAAGTCATTAATGTATATCGTAAATAGCTGGGGTCCCAGCACCGAACCTTGCGGTACCCCACTGGTCACTGCCTGCCATTCCGAAAGGGACCCATTTATCCCCACTCTGCTTTCTGTCTGTCAACCAATTTTCTATCCATGTCAGCACCCTACCCCCAATACCATGTGCTCTAATTTTGCCCACTAATCTCCTATGTGGGACCTTGTTGAAGGCTTTCTGAAAGTCGAGGTACACCACATCCACTGACTCTCCCCTGTCAATTTTCCTAGTTACATCCTCAAAAAATTCCAGTAGATTTGTCAAGCATGATTTCCTCTTCGTAAATCCATGCTGACTCGGAATGATCCTGTTACTGCTATCCAAATGCTCAGCAATTTCGTCTTTTATAATTGACTCCAGCATCTTCCCCACCACTGATGTCAGACTAACTGGTCTATAATTACCCGTTTTCTCTCTCCCTCCTTTCTTAAAAAGTGGGATAACATTTGCTATCCTCCAATCCACAGGAACTGATCCTGAATCTATAGAACATTGAAAAATAATCTCCAATGCTTCCACTATTTCTAGAGCCACCTCCTTAAGTACCCTGGAATGCAGACCATCAGGCCCTGGGGATTTATCAGCCTTCAGTCCCATCAGTCTACCCAAAACCATTTCCTGCCTAATGTGGATTTCCTTCAGTTCCTCCATCACCCTAGGTTCTCCGGCCCCTAGAACATTTGGGAGATTGTGTGTATCTTCCTCAGTAAAGACAGATCCAAAGTAACGGTTTAACTCGTCTGCCATTTCTTTGTTCCCCATAATAAATTCCCCTGCTTCTGTCTTCAAGAGACCCACATTTGCCTTGACTATTTTTTTCCTCTTCACGTACCTAAAAAATCTTTTGCTATCCTCCTTCATATTATTGGCTAGTTTACCCTCGTACCTCATCTTTTCTCCCCGTATTGCCTTTTTAGTTAACTTTTGTTGCTCTTTAAAAGAGTCCCAATCCTCTGTCTTCCCACTCTTCTTTGCTATGTTATACTTCCTCTCCTTAATTTTTATGCTGTCCTTGACTTCCCTTTTCAGCCACAGGTGTCTCTTACTCCCCTTAGAGTCTTTCCGCCTCTTTGGGATAAATTGATCCTGCAACCTCTGCATTATTCCCAGGAATACCTGCCATTGCTGTTCTACCGTCTTCCCTGCTAGGGCCTCCTTCCAGTCAATTTTGGCCAGCTCCTGCCTCATGCCTCTGTAATCCCCTTTGCTATACTGTAATACTGACACTTCCGATTTTCCCTTCTGCCTTTCCATTTGCAGAGTAAAACTTATCATGTTGTGATCACTGCCTCCTAATGGCTCTTTTACCTCTAGTCCCCTTATCAGATCAGGATCATTACACAACACTAAATCCAGAATTGCCTTCTCCCTGGTAGGCTCCAGTACAAGCTGTTCTAAGAATCCATCTCGAAGGCACTCTACAAACTCTCTTTCCTTGGGTCCATTTCCAACCTGATTTTCCCAGTCTACCTACATGTTGAAATCTCCCATAACCACCGTAGCATTACATTTGTGACACGCCAATTTTATCTCCTGATTCAACTTGCACCCTATGTCGAGGCTACTGTTTGGGGGCCTATAGATAACTCCCATTAGGGACTTTTTACCCTTACAATTCCTCATTTCTATCCATACTGATTCAACATCTCCTGATTCTATGTCACCCCTTGCAAGGGAATGAATATCATTCCTTACCAGCAGAGCAACCCCACCCCCTCTGCCCACCTGTCTGTCTTTTCTATACGTTGTGTACCCCTGAATATTCAGTTCCCAGCCCTGGTCCTCTTGTAGCCATGTCTCAGTGATCCCTACAACATCATACTTGCCCATGACTAACTGAGCCTCAAGCTCATCCACTTTATTTTTTATACTACGCGCATTTAAGTACAACACTTTAACTTCTGTATTCACCTCCCCTCTCACATCGGTCACAAATGGCCCTGCCCTTAATCTCTTTTCCCCTCTAGAACTTCTGTTCCCATTCTTCCGAGAGTCTTCTGCAATATCTCCTGTATTCCCTTTAACCTCATCTTCATATTCACAATTTGTTAACCCCTCCCCCCCACTACTTAGTTTAAAGCCACAGGTGTCACACTAGCAAACCTGCCTGCCAGAATGTTTGTCCCCCTGCTGTTAAGATGTAACCCGTCCCTTTTGTACAAGTCACCCCTAGCCCAGAAGAGATCCCAGTGGTCCAGAAATCTAAATCCCTGCTCTCTGCACCAGCTCCTCAGCCATAAATTCATACCCTCTATCTCTCTGTTCCTGGCCTCACCAGAACGAGGTACCGGTAGCAGTCCATAGATAACCACCTTCGACGTCCTACTTCTCAGTCTTTTTCCTAACTGTCTAAACTCCCGCTGTAGCACCTCCTTCCTCTTCCGCCCGACGTCATTCGTGCCCACGTGCACAACGACTTCAGGTTGATCGCTTTCCCTCACTAGGATTTTCTGAAGCCGGTCCGTGATGTGCTGAACCCTGGCACCAGGGAGGCAACAGACCATCCTCAAGTCCCTCCTGCCGCCACAGAATCTTCTGTCCGTCCCTCGGACGATGGAATCACCCACCACTACGGCTCTTCCTGACTTCGGTCTCCCCTGTTGAGTATCCTTGCCAACAGGTCCGCCACTCGGACTGGAAACGTCTTCTGCCCCGACAGTTCCCAAGAGGGTATACCTATTTGCAATAGGTACAGCCACTGGGGTCTCCTGTAGTCCACGTCCACTCCCCCCTGAAACAGTCTCGATCCAGCCTGTGTCTTATGTTCACTCCTTACACAATCCCTTGTGATCATGGGTCAGTCATGATTTACGGATAGTCAGCATGGTTTTGTATATGGGAGGTCATGTCTCACAAATCAGATTCAAGTCTGAAGAAGTGTCTTAACCTGAGACATCACCCCATTCCTTCTCTCCAGAGATGCTGCCTGTCCCATTGAGTTATTCCAGCATCTTTTTAAGCAGGAACTGAGTAGGCTGGAATTGCAGTTGCAGTTGCATAATGGTTAGGGGGTTGGATTGATGAGTTGGAAGATTTCTTGACAAAGAAGAAGAAACTGGCTCATGAAACTGCTGCATAGGTCAAAGTCCCAGCTAATTTCAAACACAGATGCATCTGTCATTAACAATAATGTATGTAATCTCCCTCTGGAGTCATTTTCTGGATGCACAACCTTGGAAACAAATATTTGAACATTCAACTTTTTTAGTAGTCATGCTATGGCAATAGCATCAAACAATGGATGTTTGTCCAATGGAATAGCGAAGTGCTGCAGCAAGTGTTACTTCATAATAAATTGTTGTCCAATTTTGTTAAATGTGTTAAATACCAAATTACCACAAAAAATTAAATTGAGAGCAAATGTAGAAATCTGACGACCTTTAAAAGTAAATAGTCATTCTGAGAATGGTCTTACTGTCGTGTGCTAAAGAACCCTTGTGTTTTATGTTCACAAGCTATACCAAGAGCTTGTCTTTCAATGATGTCAGGAAAAGGCCCCAAGGCACTTCATCAACGGGTTATTAAACAAAATTTGATACTGATTCACATGAGGAATTACTGGTGTGTTGGAACAAAACACCAGATAATACGGGAAATATTCTGCAAATCAGGCAGTATCTGTAATTGTGTGATTTGACTGGATAATACAGAAACTCTACCTCTGTACATGTGATAATAATAAGACAATACCAATACCTGGGCCAAAAGTTAAAAAAAGGGATGGAGAAAATAATGAGCATTTATTTAGTTGTGTGCATTTATGATTGAAATCATAATGGCGCACAATATTAACATAGTTTCCCACAAATATCTCTTATTTCGCCAACATTCTTCTAGTCTTTCAATAATACGTGTAATGCAAAGCCCCGGTTAATCACAGCCTGCCCTCTGCTGCAAACAGTAAGCACAACAAGAGGATCAAAGTGCCAGCTTGGTCTTATGTCACTCGGGAAAACTTCTGATTTGTAGCTTTTCAGTACATCCCTTTCTTAAGATGAGCAACTTTGCCTTAAGAGTTAAGTATTCTATTTGCTTTTTTTTTGGCCGAGAGAGGTTACACAGGGAGATGAATAGTAGACTCACAATGTGATCTGTTCAGGAAATATGGGTTTTGTTGCGGAGAATCAAATACTTCTGCATTTTTCTACTATTATTTCTCTGACTAAATCTTAAAATCTAATTAGTCAATCATGAGCACTATGATAAGAATAATTTAATATTTTGCAAGTGAAAGATTTCATTGTAGATAAAGTAACATGATCTTGGATTATAAAATTTGCATTGTGATTAAATACCTTAATGTTTTGTTTACGGTCAGTGTTGTTAAGTGTCACATTTGTAGTGATTCAAGATTTTCTGGATATTCAACTCCATGTGCACAAAGGTGTAAACCAAAGTTCATGAATTGTAATTCTTAGAGAATGAATTATACTTCAGTCTACATTGTAAGGTTATACTCATAAGATGAGGGGAGATCTTAGAGGTATACAAAATCATGAGAGGAATAGATCGGGTAGATGCACAGAGTCTCTTGCCCAGAGTAGGGGAATCAACGACCAGAGGACATGGGCTCAAGGTGAAGGGGAAAAGATTTAATAGGAATCCGAGGGGTAACTTTTTCACACAAAGGGTGGTGGGTGTATGGAACAAGCTGCCAGAGTTGAGGCTGGGACTATCCCATCGTTTAAGAAACAGTTGGGCAGGTACATGGATAGGATAGGTTTGGAGGGATATGGACTGAGCGCAGGCAGGTGGGACTAGTGTAGCTGGGACATTGTTGGCCAGTGTGGACAAGTTGGGCCAAAGGGGCTGTTTCCACACTGTATCACTATGACTCTGTGAGATGAAATAGATCACAAGGAAATAAGGGGGTAGGATAAGAATGATGAAAATGCTTTGATAGATAGTGGGTAAAATGGCCTGCTTACATGTTGTAAAGCATAATATGAGAAATAATGTGAGAAATGAAAAAATATAAATTCTTTAAACAAGTCAAAGTTTATGAGAGACTTGAAGCTATTAAAATAAAAGCTTCATCTCTGACTGCAGGATTTCCTAGAGCACCTTACTATTAATGAGTTACTTCTGTAGGCTAGTTGTGACATAATGGCATTAATGCACATCTTACATAATTTTTCAAATTTTAAAATACTTTTAAATTTAAAATTCACTGTTAATTGGAGGAATGTTTTTATTTGAGCTCCAAATGTGAGAATTGCTGCACAAATGGTTAGTGATCCACTTTCTGGCAACATATAATTGATGTTTTCCATCTCTTAAAGTTAAACCTTGATTCTTAAAACTAATTCTATCTTTTTATAGGAGTTCTCATATAAAACCATGCACTTTTACATTAAACTGGTCTGTAAATGAATCACTAAAATGACAAGCAAATAATCTCAACAAAAGCATTTCCTCATAGGCAAGGAAACATAAAGTAGAAATTTTGACTTAAAAATATTTATTCTATTTATGTTAAATGCTTCTGAGGTGAGTGTCTTTGATATTCTTTAATAAAGTTTAAAGAATATATATTTGATTTGGTTTCCTTTCATATCAGCATTGATTCAAAGGCAAATTCACAATATAACCTCTAGTTATATGAAATCAGATAAAAGGAAAAAAAAGCTTCCCCATTTGAAAAGATGATGACCTACTTTTTCCAAACCATGGAGGCAGTCAGCTCAGAGATTTGGGCTCCTCTAAATACTCTGGAGTCTAATCTTTCACACTGGCCCAGATTTTTTCTTAGACAGATAATAATCTTACTGCATTTTCTTCTGCTGCTGCATCATTATTTCACAAGGTTTCTGTGCACTGAAATGTTGATACCTTTGAGGAACTTAATTGGACCAGTCACATAAACAGTGCCTGGAAAAGCAGGTTGTGATATTATAGTGTATCTTCAACAGAAAGGCTGTGGGATTCGAGGAGATAGTTGACCACCTTCGCCTCATGGGCAATTAAGGATGGCAATAAATACTAGCTTTAGTGGCTGAGATCACAAAAAGTAATGAAAATCTATACATTGAAAAAAATGAATGTACTGTTTAAAAAAACCCAGCATGAGATTCGTTGGAAATTTTCGTTCAATATGAATTCCATGACCCATTTTTGAAAGTTTTTCTATTCCGTGAAATTACTCTGTTGCGTATCTACACTGTAAATTGGCTTTTGTGGTACACTGACATCAGGCCTATTTCACATTCCCTTGCAAGCTGAGGCCTGAAACACGACTGTTGTTGGAAACGGCTTTCTGCATGAAGTCAAGGAATAGTCTGGAGTGGGGGTGGGGTGGTGAGTGGGTTGATGGGTGGGTGGGGTGGCGATAGTGGCAGTGTGTGCAATGCAATCACACTCCCCTGATAAATATTATTCCATCACCGAAAGATGTCTAGCAACATGTTTGCCGTGTCTTGTTACCTTAGAATAAGTTATGTAGGAGAACTGGTAGACTGTGGATTGTGCATGAGTTTGTGCAGAGTTTCCCCAATATTTTGGCCAATTTTAGAAGTCTCAACTCAGTTTCTAATTGACAACTCTCGTTCAGAAGGTGAAAAGTTAATAAAGCAGGGAGAGGGGTGGAAACATTACTGCCATACATGTTGTTCTTCTAAATTTGGCTTATTTCAGAGGAGAGGTAGCTTTACACTGGAGGGTAGACACAAAATGCTGGAGTAACTCAGCGGGACAGGCAGCATCTCTGGAGAGAAGGAATGGGTGACATTTTGGGTCGACACCCTTCTTCAGACTACAGTTCTTTCCTACTGGCTTTACACTGGATCTGGTTGTGCAATACCTAGCCTGAGACTGTTTGATGCTAACAGTAGATCACTGATATAGGAACTATTTCAATTCCTATCATTATACAACATAGTGTGCAATAATTTAATGAGTTAACCTCTGTATAGATGCTCCCCGACGTACGGCAGTGTTACGTCCCGTGGACCGTTGTGCAAGTCAGAGGTTATGTAAGTTGGAAAATGAAGTGCTGTGCACACACAAATTTACTATTTAACGCACAAACCAGGCGGGAGCTCCCCGTGGAGACCAGCTAGGAGCTCCGACGTGGAGACCAGCTAGGAGCTCCGACGTGGAGACCTGGTGGGAGCTCTGATGTGGAGACCAGGTGGGAGCTCCGACGTGGAGACCAGCTAGGAGCTCCGACGTGGAGACCAGCTAGGAGCTCCGACATGGAGACCTGGTGGGAGCTCTGATGTGGAGACCAGCTAGGAGCTCCGACGTGGAGACCAGCTAGGAGCTCCGACGTGGAGACCTGGTGGGAGCTCTGATGTGGAGACCAGGTGGGAACTCCGACGTGGAGACCAGCTAGGAGCTCCGAAGTGGAGACCAGCTAGGAGCTCCGACATGGAGACCTGGTGGGAGCTCTGTTGTGGAGACCAGGTGGGAGCTCCGACATGGAGACCAGCTAGGAGCTCCGATATGGAGACCAGCTAGGAGCTCCGACGTGGAGACCAGCTAGGAGCTCCGACATGGAGACCTGGTGGGAGCTCTGATGTGGAGACCAGGTGGGAGCTCCGACATGGAGACCGGGTGGGAGCTCCGACGTGGAGACCAGCTAGGAGCTCCGACATGGAGACCAGCTAGGAGCTCCGACATGGAGACCTGGTGGGAGCTCCGACGTGGAGACCAGCTAGGAGCTCCGACATGGAGACCTGGTGGGAGCTCCGACGTGGAGAGCAGCTAGGAGTTCCGACGCGGAGACCAGCTAGGAGCTCCGACATGGCGACCAGCTAGGAGCTCCGACATGGAGACCTGGTGGGAGCTCCGATGCGGAGACCAAGTGGGTGTCAGTGACCTTAAAGAATTGCTTATGTAAGTGAGAGTTTACATGTCGCCTATTACGTAAGTGCCTGTGCTTTGATAACAGTATTAAATTAAAAACATTTTGCGAAAATCACTACAAGGGCAAATCAAAAACATATTTGTTTCATAACTTCTTAAGCTTGTGGTGCTTATCCTTATCGTGCAGCTAATATAGGTAAAGCCGGTGCCATATTTGGCTATGTAGTGGCACATGTTGATAATTATGCAATTCTGTTACATTTTTCATGAAATGATGTGTTAAATACAAAATTCCACCAACCCCAGAATGACCTAAAATGTAATATCCACTATGTTTACTCAGGAAAGGAATTCCAGCAGATGCCAGACCACCATTTCCATTTGCTTTACATGAGAATATTCCAGCTTGGGATGATTAAGCATTATCCGTCATTGTAATTTGCTTGCTGTTATCAATAACATTGCATTAATTATTCACATGTCCTCTAATAGTTCTTCTTTCTCATCCACAGCAAGTAACAGGCAGAGGTTTTGGTGATAAAGACTTTCGAACTGGCCTGGAAAATGGAATTTTACTTTGCGAGTAAGTAATTAACTCTACTTTTTCAAGAAACTTGTTCAACAATTGAATAGAGTAAGTGAGAAATGCTGTTGTCATTCAAAGCTTTGATTTATTTGAAGTAACTCACTGGGTCAGGCACACCTCTGGAGGGAAATGGATGGGTGATGTTTCGGGTCGAGACCCTTCTTTGGACTGATTGTAGTGGAGGAGAAAGCTGGAAAAGAGGGGAGGGTGGGGCAGAGCCTGGGAAGTGATAGATGGATACAGGTGATGGAGATTTGATTGGCAGATAGGTTGAGTGAGTGACAAAGGCTAGAGATGAAAAGAGCCAAAAGGGTGTCAGATAAAAAGAGACGTGAAATGTCAAGCCAGAGGGAGAGACACAAGTGAAAGAGGCCAGTTAGAGGCAGAGGAAGGGTGGAGGGAGAGGAGTGGGATAACTGAGAAAAATGGATGTGCTCCAGGTTGTGGGGTACATAGGAAAGAGAGAGAGGAAAGGAGGGCATTATGTAAAATTGGAGAATTCATTGTTCATACTGTTGGGTTGTAAACTACCTAACGAAAATATGAGGTACTATTCCTCCAGTTTGCACATGGTCTAACTCTGATAATCGAGGAGACCAAGGACAGAAAGATCAGATTGGGAATGGAAAGAGGAGTTAAAATGATTAGCAACCGGGAGATCTAGCAGGCCTTGGCGGGCTGAGCACAAGTTTTCGGCGAAACAGTCACCTGCCTAGTCTACGTTAGGTCTCACTGATGTAAGGAGGCCACGTCAAGAGCATCGAATGCAGCAGATGTGGTTTGAAGAGGTGCACTTGAACCTCGGTCTCATCTGGTAGGGTTGCTGGAATTCCTGGATGGAGGTGAGGGGAGAATTGTAGGGACAGGTGTTACATTCCTGTGGTTGAAGGGGAAAGTGCCTCAGGAAGGGGCATTTTGGATGGGAAGGGATGAGTGAACCAAGGAGTTGTGGAGGGAGCGGTCTCTGCAAAAGGGGTGAGGATGGGAAGATGTGACTGGTGGTGGGATTATGTTGAAGGTGGCGGAAATGTCAGAAAATGATATGTTGGATTCAGAGGCGAGATGAAAGGAGAGGATATGGGGAACTCTATCCTTGTCCTGTCTGGGGGGAGGGGGAGCAAGAGCAGAACTAAGATATACAGAGGAAAGAGGGGTGAGAGATCCATCTTCAACAGCAGCGGGGAAGCCACATTTACTGAAGAAAGAGGAGACAGATAAAAGGTCAGCACTTGTTTTAATTGGGGTCAGTGTGCTAAAATTCAGAACTTTGCACAGCGTGAAAAATTTGTTTCCATATTGTTCCCAAAGTTTCCAAAATATAGAATATAAAATATTTTAATGGTTTGAAGTTACTGCCTACTGTCAGCAATTATGCTTGGTGGGCTCAGTTACAAGTGTAGGAAGTGACTGCTGATGCTGGTTTAAACAGAAGATAGACACAAAAAGCTGGAGTAACTCAGCGACTCTGACAGCATCTCTGGCGAAAAGTCATAGGTGATGTTTCAGGTTGAGACCCTTCTTCAGACGATTGAAATCATGTTACTCCAGTTTTTTGTGCCTATCTACAGTTACAAGGATGATTTTAGACAAAGGATGCAGTAGCACTTAGTTGACCTTTAGCAGTTTATGTAGAAATGGTGTTTTCCAATGCAGGTCAACTTGGATAATATAACTGCAAGATGAGAATTTACGGCATGAGTTTACTGTGTGCCACGTTTGATAATAAATGGGATTTTTTAAACTGAGAGAGCCCATATGATTTGCTCTTTGCCTGTGTCATAGCAAATAGTTAGTTGTCTTCCTAAGGGTGTCAATACCTGCAAAATACCAAAGCAGTGAATCTCTGCTTGGTCGCTAGCTGCTGCATACAATAATGCCTGAATTTAAATTACATTTGCATTGATGTTAACAATACAGATAGTGATACCAGAATTCCCAGTGATACCAGATGCTACCAGTGGCGGCATGTTGGCTTAACGGTAGAGCTATTGCCATACAGTGCCAAAGACCCGGGTTCAATCCTGACCACGGGAGCTTGTCTGAACAGAGTTTGTACATACTCCGTGTGACCTGTGTGGGTTTTCTCCGAGATGTTCGTTTTCCTCCCACACTCCAAACATGTACAGGTTTGTGGGTTAATTGGCTTGTTGTAAATGTAAAAATAAATTCCCTAGTGTGTGTAGGGCTGCGTTAATGTGTAGGGATCGCTGGTGCGGACTTGGTGGGCCGAAGGGGCTGTTTCTGCGCTGTATCTCTAAACGGGCAGAAAGATGATCCCAGCAAAGCGTCGTGGAGCGCAAACTGGGCAGAGTGAGATACAAAGGACACTTCTGACCATCCACTGCATCCTCACCTGTCCCCAGCCGTCTCGACTATGTCTTGCTGTGGAACCCGATAGGCCAGGACGAGAGAGTGAGGCCGACGATCTGCGCAACTCCCCCTCACTTAAATCCAAGTTAAGCGCAAGTCATGACTTCAACCTCGGCCAGCGTACCGCGGCTGGCGGGGATCCCAATCAGCGGTCGAAATAATAAGATTGAAAGTGAAGTCATGGTCATCTTCGAACCCGCAAGATGAACAACAACATCTCTAAACTAAACTAAACTAAACTCGAATGAAACATTCAGCTGGTTGAACCTACTAATGGGGTCGGCAATGCAGGTATGTTTGAGTCACCATGCAGGAAGAATAAAGTAATTATTCTAAAACCTCAGATTATTAACTAATCCCACAATTTCCTGACATCTGGTAGATATGTGAAGCAGCAAAGTGAATCTGGCAAATGAACCAATTGGATTGTTTGTTTTGTTTTTGAACATTGTGAGCACAGATCCCAAACCAATAGCTTATCATCAACATACTTTCAAAATCTGTCAACAGGTTCTGTTATTCTAATGATGAAATGGATTGCAGTTTGAAGAATTAGGGCTAGCAGAAGAAAACAAACTAATCTGCAACAGATGAATTGCTGTGTAGTCTTGGGGCCAATCAATGCAAAGTAAGGCTTCTGTGAACCTTTGTTCTTTGCATTTTTGCAGTAAGCTGAAACAACCACTACTGCTGATGTAAGTTTGCAAACACGCAATGCTTATTTTACAAAGAAATTGGCTTGATTACACCTCTTCCCACTATAGGATGGTCAGGGAAGGAATTTTAGCTACCGCCCTGACCCTGCTGTGACCTTGGCTTGATTTCCTTAGCTGAAGATCAGTAAATGTGAAGGGAAGTCTCCAGCCAGAAACAATTTATTTTCCCACTGGCCATAAAAACAATAAAAATAAAAACTGGCCATAAGGGAAATAGAACAAGGCATAGGCACACCACAGGATTTTACCCGGTCCTAGATGTTCCACCGCAGCCAAAGATTACGGTTTGTTTCAGAACTTGTTTCTTCATTACAAGAGGTATTAGAGATGTAGTCCTGACTTCACTGCAGTAGGAAGATTGGGAGACAGAGAAATGGCACACTTTTCTTGGCTTTTCTTCCTCTGTGGTTTGCTTGGGAATGGGGGAGCCAGTGCCAATTTGGGCAGGAGTGCCAGGAAGGAACTTGAAGGCTGGGGTAGGTGTGCCTCTGTCTTTGTAGATCAACTGTGGCTCAAGCTGGCAATTTTACTGCAACTTGGTTCAATTCCTGATCAAAACCCGAGTGCAGTGCTTTAGTTTGACACACCAGTGCAGGGCTGATAGAACGTTAGAACAGCACAGGTGCCCAGTTTTACATGAGATGTTAGATCAAGGCTATCAACAGGTGGACATAAAATATTTCATGGCACAATTTTAAAGATCTGGGAAATTATCCCAAATATCATGGCTTATGGCTCATACTCTGCATTCAACATTACCAGAATAGATTATTTGCTCTTTATCTCAATGCATTTGAGGTAGGTTTACTGCCTGCAAATTTGCTGCTGTTTTTTTCTAGATTACAACTGTACACTTAAAAATAGAGCTTTTGGCTGTAAAAGGGGTTTGTGATGTGCTGACATGAAGGTTCAATTATATAAGTATTTCTTTCTTTGACCTAATTTCACAATTTCACCACAGTTATCTCCTTACGCCAGTGTGGGAGGTGAGGGGAAAGCTTGCAAACAGTGGTGCGAATGCGTAAAATATATCATCCATGAGATTTTTGACTACCTGGATCTGAATATTGACAGTCCTGTTTGCTGACAGAAGAACCAACTTTTACAAATGCCAAAGAGTCAAACTGAATGCTATTTACAGACTAAACCTGGATTCTTAGACGACTGCTCACCATCGCATGCTCAGAGCTTACTGTGCACAATGTTCACACTGAAGATTTGCCCTCTTGGCACCTTCCAGCAACCATTATTGTCTTCCTGTGCCTATTTATCGAAATCTAACATTCCTTCTCATGGATGACGCAGGTTTGTAGTAGATGCCAGGTCCTCAAGCATCCAAACTTCACAGGAGCCGTCTTTTTAGCACCACTTCTCAGGGCAGCAATAGCAACATAGTCTGCCCTTCCAGGCGAGAGTCCTTAGTCGCACATGTGATCTTGTAAATTCTCAAGTAAAAGATCAGGTGTAACACAGGCTGCTTTTACAGTGGAAGTGAAGGTCACCTTCAGTCTAAGCTTCTAAGGCTCAGAATATTTCAGCTCACATTTGCTGAAAAACATTGAATTTCTCAATTTTCTGGTCACCGCTCACCACACCACAAGACCAAACCCTAACTAGTCATACAGTACCCCATCACAGTATACAGATTAGACCTGGGCATTTGTCCATATTGCCGGCTTGCCCAAGATGTACACACGTTCTAACAGAGCTCCTTGGCAACGTCCTGGCAGCGTCATCAGCCTATTATCCTGGAAAGTTTCTGTTTGGTGTAGCCAACAATCTTGTATTAACAGGGTCATGCCATTTTCAATGGTATGTCTTTGTAGTAAATCAGTATCCTGTCCTTTATTTTAACAGCAGTGTTGGTAACCAGAGCATTTGCCCCTTGAACAGAGGACATCTTTGCCATGGATAATATGATTCATGAACTTCTCAGGGTCTCTCTTCCTTAAATCAAAATCGCTTGGAAATTACTTGGTTGCTTTCCAATGGGTGAAACTATGATCATAGTGCAGTATGCTTCAGGGCTCGCTGAAGACCTCAGCTGCTTGTGTAAGTGTTGGCAGCAGAGAGAAGTACAACAGCTTGTAATTGCTGAAACAATGTGCTGTTAAAAAGGCTGCGTTTCAATGAATACCAGCATTTTACTTATACAGTACCTGAACCCACCAGAAGATACAGATTAGACCTGGGCATTTGTCTGCATTGCAGGCTTGGCCTAAATGCACTCACGTTCTGATAGAGAGCTTCCTGGCAGAGCATTGGGCTATTGTCGTGAAAGGTTTCTGTGAAGTGTAGCCAACATTTGTGTATTAAAAGGGGCGTGCCATTTTTCAATGGTATGTCCCTGAAGTAAATCATAGCTTTTAAAAAGCATTTAAAAACAGCGTTAAAAAGCCATGTAAAGGACAACGAAATGCTCAAAAAATGGCATGTATGAATCTCTAGGCCTGTGTCCTGCCTGTGTTTCTGTCTGTTACCATAATTGCTTTGGCTGCCACAGCTTTACTCCAGATGTGACCTGATCAAGCCTATGTATGGCTGCAGCAAAACTTCTGCCCACTACATTCCAGACTTTAATTTATAAAAGTTATATGTTACTCAAGCTTTTTGTATCTATCTTCGGTTTAAACCAGCATCTGCAGTTCCTTTCAACACATACTATTTTGCATCTTTGGTTATTTTGTTGTGACCTACATAAATGAACCTGTAAAACTCTTTGTACCAAAACAACGACACAAAATGCTGGAGTAACTCAGCGGGTCAGGCAGCATCTCTGGAGTACACAGATAGATGGCGTTTCGGGTCGGGACCCTTCTTCAGGCTCTTTGTACCTCCCTGTTCCTAGCTTTTAACTATTTAAATAATATATAAGTCCAGCTATTTTAATTCCACAATGGTGATGAATGGATTGTTCCCCATTGTGAGTTTATGTACATTGCATAATTAAGGAGTTTTAGAAAGTTAATTTTTCATTTCTGGCTGCAGCAGACACAAAATAATACAGCTGGTAAATCTGAAGTCAGTGGGTGTCAGGGGGTAAAACATTCCAATGACTCAAACCGTGCCTTGGTTGTCTAATATCAATCAACCCAGTACCAAGATACCACTGCAGATGTTTCCCAATGCCGTTTGTTAAACAAACATCTTCAGCTACCTAATCATTGATCTTCCGTCCATCAAATGGTCAGGAGTGAGGATGTTGGCTGACAATATTTTTAAGGCAGATATAGATAGATTCTTGATTAGTTTGTGTGTCGGGGGTTATGGGGGAGAAGGCTGGTGAATGAGGTTAGGAGGGAGAGATAGGTCAGCCATGATTGAATGGCAGAGTAGACTTGATGGGCTAAATGGCCTAATTCTGCTCCTATCACATGGCCTTATGATAATTGCACAAGGTTCAAACGAAAGTGTAGGAGGGAACTACAGATGCTGATTTACACTGAAGATAGATACAAAATGCTGGAGTAACTCAGCAGTACAGGCAGTATCTATGGATAGGAAGAATGGGTGACGTTTCGGGTTGAAGAAGAAAGGTCTCGACCCGAAACGTCACCCATTCCTTCTATTCAGAGATGATGCCTGTCCTGCAGAGTTATTCCAGCATTTTGTGTCTATCTTCTGCACAAGGTTCAATTCTATTCACAAATCATCAGGCCAGATAGGAATGGAGTCCCACATATAGCAAGATCTGACATCGACTGATAAGTGTCAAGGAACATTCAACAAAGTGCCCGGCAAAAACTATCACTAACGGGAGAGGGAGCCCAACTACCTACCTTTGATATTTAATGCCACTATTATCACTGTGTCCTGCACCATCAACATTTTGGGGATCACAAATATCCAGACACTTATCTTACTCAGCGACATAAAGACTGGGGTTTACAGAGTAAGTCAGAAGTTGTGGGTCCAGCAGTGAATAACAACCCAAATTCTTTCCAACATGTGCAAAGTCCAAGTCAGCAGTGTGATGTAAGGATGAGTGCAGGCCCAACAATAAGCAAGAGGCTCTGTCTCATACAGGAAAACTCATTGACAACTCTTCCATAACTCTAAACATTCATTCCTTCACCAATGGTGCAAAGTGGCCACATTCCTAGGTTGCAGTGACAGCACCTCCCAAATTCACAATGTCTACCATCAAGGACAAGGGCAGCAGGTCACAGAGTGATACAGTGTGGAAACAGGCTCTTCGGCCCAACTTGCCCACACCAGCCAACAATGTTCCAGCTACACTAGTCCCACCTGCCTGCGCTTGGTCCATATCCCTCCAAACCTGTCCAATCCATGTACCTGTCTAACTGTTTCTTAAACGATGCGATAGTCCCAGCCTCAACTACCTCCTTTGGCAGCTTGTTCCATACACCCACCACCCTTTTTTGTAAAAAAGTTACCCCTCGGATTCCTATTAAATCTTTTCCCCTTCACCTTGAACCAATGTCCTCTGGTCGTTGATTCCCCTACTCTGGGCAAGAGACTCGTGCATCTACCCTATCACAAAATGCTGGAGTAACTCAGCAGGTCAGGCAGCATCTAGGAGAGAGGGAATTGGTGACGTTTCGGGTCGAGACCCTTCTTCAGACTGATGTCAGGGGGGCGGGACAAAGAAAGGATATAGGTGGAGACAGGAAGACAGTGGGAGAACTGGGAAGGGGAAGGGGAAGAGAGGGACAGAGGAACTATCTAAAGTTGGAGAAGTCAATGTTCATACCGCTGGGCTGTAGGCTGCCCAAGCGAAATATGAGGTGCTGTTCCTCCAATTTCCGGTGGGCTTCACTATGGCACTGGAGGAGTCCCATGACAGAAAGGTCAGACTGGGAGTGGGAGGGGGAGTTGAAGTGCTCAGCCACCGGGAGATCAGGTTGGTTAAGGCGGACTGAGCGAAGGTGTTGAGCGAAATGATCGCCGAGCCTACGTTTGGTCTCGCCGATGTAGAGAAGTTGACATCTAGAGCAGCGGATACAATAGATGAGGTTGGAGGATGTGTAGGTGACTCCTTGGATGGAGTCGAGGGGGGAGGTAAAGGGACAGGTGTTGCATCTCCTGCGGTAGATGCGGACAGGTGTTGCATCTCCTCCTGTGCATCTACCCGATCTATTCCTCCCATGATTTTGTACACCTCTATAAGATTACCCCTCATCCTCCTGCGCTCCATGGAATAGAGACCCAGCCTACTCAACCTCTCCCTATAGCTCACACCCATTAGTCCTGGCAACATCCTCGTACTGTAAATCTTTTTTGAACTCTTTCAAGCTTGATAATATCTTTCCTATAACATGCTGCCCAGAACTGAACACAATATTCTAAATGCGGTCTCGCCAACGTCTTATACAACTGCAACATCACCTCCCAACTTCTATATTCAATACTCTGACTGATGAAGGCCAAAGTGCCAAAAGCTTTTTTGACCACCTTATCCACCTGTGACTGAACTTTCAAGGAACCATGCACCTGTACTCCTAGATCCCTCTGCTTTACAACATTCCCCAGAGGCCTGTCATTTACTGTGTAGGTCCTGCCCTTGTTCGATGTCTCAAAATGCAACACCTTACACTTCTCTGTATTAAATTTCATCAACCATTCCTCAGCCCACCTGGCCAATCAATCCAGATCCTGCTGCAAACTTTCACAACCATCTTCACTATCTGCAAAACCACTCACTTTTGTATCATCAGCAAACTTGCTAATCTTGCCATGTATGTTCTCCTCCAAATCATTGGTGGAGATGACAAACAGGAACGGGCCCAGCACCAAACCATGAGGCACACCACTAGTCACAGGCCTCCAGACTGAGAAGCAACCTTCCACCATCACTCTCTGCTTCCTTCCATGGAGCCTTCCTGTGCAGCCTACCATGCGGAACCTTGTCGAATGCCTTACTGAAATCCATGTACACAACATCTACAGCTCTGCTCTCATCGACCTTTTTGGTCCCGTCTTCAAAAAAATCAATCAGATTTGTGAGTCATGACCTCCCACGTACAAAACCATGCTGACTATCCCTAATCAACCTTTGCCCATCCAAATGCCTGTATAACCTATCCCTCAGAATACTCTCTAGTAACTTTCCAATTACAGATGTTAAGCTCACCTGCCTATAGTTCCCAGCATTTTCCCTGCAGCCCTTCTTGAAAAGAGGCACAACATTTGCCACCCTCCAGTCTTCCTGTACCTCTCCTGTATTTAAGGACGACTCGTAAATTTCAACCAGGATTCTCGCAATTTCCGCTCTATTTTCCCGCAATGTCCTCAGATATATCTGATCAGGCCCTGGAGATTTGTCTACCTTCATACACGACAGTACCTTCAGTACTTCTTCGACAGTAACATTGACTGCTCTGAAGACACTTCCATTGACTGGCCCAAGTTCCTCCGTCCTACTGTCTTTCTCCTCGGTAAATACAGAGGAGAAATGCTCATTGAGGACCTTGCCCATCTCCTATGGCTCCACACAGAGGTGACCGCTTTGATTCCTGAAAAGTCCCACTCTCTCCCTAGTTACCCTTTTCCCCCTTATGTATTTATAAAATCTTTTAGGATTGTCCTTAATGCTACCCGCCAGAGCTATCTCCTGACCCCTTTTTGCCCTTCTGATCTTTTTCAGTTTACTCCTTAGTTCCCAAAATTCCTCCAGGGATGTACTTGATCCCAGCTGCCTATACCTGTCCCATGCATCCTTCTTATTTTTGACCCACGCCTCAATTTCCCTCGTCAGCCAAGCTTCCTTACGTTTGCCTGCTTAGCGCTTCACTCTTAACGGGGCCGTACATATCCTGAGCTTTTGTCAGCACACTTTTAAAAACATCCCACTTGGCCGATGTTCCTTTCCTCTCAAATAACCTGCTGCAGTCTACTCGAGTGAGACCTTCTCTCATACCCTCAGAGTTGGCCTTACCCCAGTTGAGCATTTTAACACATGGGCCCTCTCTGTCCCTATCCATAACTATCTTAAACCTAATTGAACTGTGGTCACTGGTCCCAAAAGGCTCCTCCACAAACACTTCATTAATTTGCCCTTTCCAATTTCCCAATACTGGATCCAGCGTTGCCCTCTCATGTGTGGGGGCCTCTACATACTGCTTAAGAAAACTCTCCTGAAGACATTTGAGGAATTGCACCCCATTTAAACCCTTCACACTATGATTTCCCAGTCTATATTGGGAAAGTTAAAATCCCCTACAACAACCTTATTTGACCTGCAGCTGTCTGCAATCTCCCGGCACATTTGTTCTTCTAATTCCCGTTGACTATTCAGGGGTCTGTAGTACACCCCCAACAAGGTGATCATCCCTTTTTTGTTCCTCAGCTCCACCCATATAGCCTCACTAGACGAACCGTCCATAATGTCACCTCTGATCACTGCCATGACATCCTCCATAACCAACAATGCAACCCCCCCCCCTCCTCTTTTTCCCTCACCCCTGTCTCTCCTGAAGCTCCTGTACCCTGGAACATTGAGCTGCCAGTCCTGCCCCTCCCTTAACCAGGTTTTAGTCATGGATACAACCCAGTCCCAGTCGCTCGTACTTATCCATTCCCAGAAATGGTTTATTGGAAATGTATGACTGGTCCTTCATCATTACTGGATCTAAACCCTTGAACTCATGAGCCAACAGGACAGTGAGGTTACCTTCACCAGAAGCATTGGAACATTCTCAGGAGGCAGCTGACCAACATCTTCTCAGGCCCAATTAAGTATGGACAATAAACACTAGTTTGGACAGATATACCCACATCACAAAAGATGAGTGAGCAACACAGATTTGTCATGTGCATCTGCGACCATCGTATTTAAAGGAACTTCCTAAATGAATTGGATCCAGGTTCAGATTTGGCACAGGGCAAAATACTATGTAATGAACTCAATGCGCACAAAAGGCAAAAATTGATGCTGCATTTGTAGGTCAATTAACATGTTAGCCTTAACTGGTAAGAATGCCTGCATTTCTGGAGTATATTTTACATATAGGGCGGTTATAACCATTATCTTTTTGACGGGTTGAATTCAATGTACTGTTGTGCCTGATCAGATGTCTAAGCAAGAAGCCAACCTTTCATTTTCCAATTAAAAGTTTACAATGACTTTGAATTTATCTTGACCAATGGATACTTCGGGGTTGAAAAGAGCAGACATCTCTTGCTGCACTGGTAGCTGATAGAGTGAGATGGTGTTTTAGAGCACAGAGCACTGTGTGTTCTGTTGCAGTCCTTTGGATTATAAGCATACTTTAATGTGAAGGAATCTGAGTTGTGTTTTTGTTTCTTATGTTCTAATGGGTTCCTCGTTCATTTTCCTACAAATTGTTCTCTGCACAACCTGCAGAGAAATAAGCAAGGGAAAATAGGACATTGGGTTATTATTTTGAGAGCCAGTATGGGCTGTGTTGTAATGTTAATAGGTAATATTTGAAGTTACAATGTCGCTGAAACATGATGAACAAATGAAGTAGCAGACAGCCTCCTACATGCTTCCTTTAATAGTATCCCACAGGTATACAGACAAAATTCTTGTACCCTCACATGAAGCCAGTTGCTTCTAGGTTTCTCCATCACCTTCTCCAAACATCCATGTTCGTAACTCATTGAAAGTGCAGCCTGTTATTGCACTTAGCAGGCTCACTACATAACTGTTCGAAAGATTAAAATTGAAATGATTTAGGATGCATAATAATAAACAACTGATATTGAATGTAATTAGAATTTATTCTTGTGTTTGGAGAAATTCATAATATTCTTGAACTTTGCCTTTATGGTTTATGATGTAATTCGTTGAATTACTGCTTTTGAAGCTCAGCTAGTTTTATATTAGCCTTGATTTAATTAGAAAAATGACCATGTACATTATTAATAGGACTGCACGGTATGTGTTATATATCACACACTGATTTGATAGTAGAAAAGGCTATTAATCTTTAATGTACACTATAAATTTTGGGACCCAGTGGTAAATAACAATAGTTTCCAGGCTCTGTTCATTTTATTTGTTTATGCCATTAATCTCAAGTAGTGCTTTAGAGGCCTGGCGCAAGTTATAGTTGTGTTAATTTACCTTCAATTCTTGCCTTGTGAAATGGCGCAAGAATAATTTGATGAAGATGTGATTTATAAATATTTTATATCTCAGTCATCCTCACAGATCTTGAAACTTCAATTCAATTAAAAATAGAAAATAGGTGCAGGAGGAGGCCATTTGTCCCTTCGAGCCAGCACCGCCATTCATTGTGATCATGGCTGATCATCCACAATCAGTAACCTGTGCTTGCCTTTTCCCCATATCCCTTGATTCCACTAGCCCCTAGAGCTCTATCTAACTCTTTTAAATGTATCCAGTGAATTGGCCTCTACTGCCTTCTGTGGCAGAGAATTCCACAAATTCACAACTCTCCGGGTGAAAAAGTTTTTTCTCATCACAGTTTTAAATGGCCTCCCCTTTATTCTTCGACTGTGGCCCCTGGTTCTGGACTTCCCCAACATTGGGAACATTTTTCCTGCATCCAGCTTTTCCAGTCCTTTTATTATTTTATATGTTTCTATAAGATCCCCTCTCGTCCTTCTAAATTCCAGTGAATACAAGCCCAGTCTTTGCAATCTTTCCACATATGACAGTCCCGCCATCTCGGGGATTAACCTCGTGAACCTATGCTGCACTGCCTCAGTAGCAAAGATATCCTTCCTCAAATTAGGAGACCAAAACTGCCCACAATACTTCAGAGGTAGTCTCACCAGGGGCCTGTACAACTGCAGAAGGACCTCTTTACTCCTATATTCAAATTCTCTCGTTACTGATGAGGTATGATGTTAGTAGGTATTTTTCCCTCTTTAAAAAGCTGCTGATTCAAGGTATTTACTCAGATGTAGTTATTTAATATCAAGAGATACGTGGAGAGAGGAGGATGTAGAATTAAGATGCAGATCATCCACGATTTAATGGAATGGCAGGCTTGAGTGCCCTAATGCTTTGCACATGCCCTACGCTGCTGAGTTGCAGTAATTTAAAGAGCCAAAGATCATTTGAAGGCAGTCAGTGGGGAGATACCAGCAAATTAAATGTAGGCCAGGGTGGTGCCATGTAACAAATAGCATTATAGGCAAAGGCAGACTCTTAGCTTTAATTGTATTCCAAGTAAAATAAGTGGAGGAACGAAAGACATTTCAGAATAAACTGTAATGAAACAATGGTTAAAATACCCCTTTTAAAACAAAATGATGACGTTATCAGAATGTTTGTTGTTTCCAGACCCAAGTTAAAATTAGGGGTTAGGAGTTGCAGAGCAACAATTTGATTTAAATATATATAATTTAAAAAGCTATTATCTTTATCACAATAGAGCTGAGGGAAGTACTGTTTAAACAGTGAGTCAGCATGCATCACGTGTAAAGACCTTTAGCTAGAGCTCAATTGGAAAGCTGTGTTAGTTTTCTCTTCCAAACACAGAGGAAGATATAGTCTCTATCTTCTACAGGTGAGCGGCATGGATTTACCAGGACTCTATTGGGGCCAATAGCTTCCATTGTGAAGATGTGTTTCATCAGGGTGGCTTGCGACATGGGCCATATCAGCCGTTTAAACTAATCACGGGATTCAAAAGTACAGCTAATTGTGTAATTTCCTCTGGTCGGCAAATCCAGAACACAGAAAGATAATCATAAAATTCCAACAGTTTTAGGAGTGGAATTAACGAATTTGGAACCCTGGAATTCTCTCCCAAGAAGGCAATGAATTTTCAGGATCATTGACAATTTTTGCATGTTTTACACCAATTTTAACTTTGCTTTCAAGTGATATATAAATGGCGATGTAAATGTAGATGGGTTGGTAAGTACGATTGTGGACAACACCGAGATTGCTGGAGTTGCAGAATGTGAGGAAGGCTGTCAAGATATACGGTGCGATATAGATCAACTACAGAAATGGACAATGAAATGGCAAACGGAGCTTAATCTGAGCAAGTGGGAGGTGTTACACATTGTGAAGTTGAATGTAAGGTGAAGATATATGGTGGATGGTAGACAGTTAACGGCATTGATGTGCTGAGGGCTCTTGGGGTCCAAGTCGATAACTCCCTGAAAGTGCCAACACAAGTAAATAGAAGGCCAATGATATGCTTGCCTTCATTAGTCAACGATTGAGTATGAGACAGGAAGTTATGTTGCAGCTTTGTAGAAATGTGATTTGGCTGCATTTGAAGTATTGTGTGCTGTAAAGATGCCATGTGGTATGCTGGTCTTCATTGATCAGGAGTGGAGTCATGATGCAGCTCTATATGACTTTGTTGAGACTGCAATTGGACTATTGTGTGCAATTCTGGTTACCCCATTATATGAATGTTGTGGAGGCTCTGGAAGGGGTGCAGGAGGTTTACCAGAATGCTGCCTGGATGAGGCGATATTATCTGCGAGGAAAGGTTGGACAAACTTGTATTATGTTTTCTGGAACGCCGGAGGTTCAAGGGAGATCTAATAGCGGTATATAAACTTAGGAGAGGCATAGAGAGGATAGACAGACAGAACCTTTTACCAAGGGTATAAATGTCAAAGAGTAGAGGGCATAGCTTTTAAGGTGAGAACGCCAAAATTTAAAGGAGTTGTGTGGATACGTTTTTCACACAGAGGGTGAAGAGTGTCTGGAACCTTGGTCTCCATCCAAGGGTGGTAGTAGAAGCAGATACGGAAGTGGCGTCTAAGAGGCTTTTAATAGACACATGGATATAAAGGGAATGGAGGAATATGGATCACGTGCTGGAAGATGACATTAGTTTATCTTGGCAGCAGTGCAGCAGCAACATTATAGGTCGAAAGACCCGTGCTGTACTTTTCTATGCTCTATAGAAATTGGATAGCAACTGAATTGGATCCTGACGCTGCACACATTGCACATATGGTCATTCCCTCTTCTCCCCTTTCCCTTCAGGCAGAAGATACAAAAACTAGAAAGCATATCCACCAGATTCAGGAAAACCTCTTCCATAATGTTATCAGATTATCGAATGGACACCTCATATGTTAAGGATAAATTCACAATCTTCCAATCTACTACGTTTTACTCCTTGCACTTTTCTTATCTGCACTTTCTCTATAGCTGTAAACACAATATTCTCCGTGCTGCTTATTTTCACTTCTGCATGACCTGGAGTCTTCAGGTATGGTATGATTTGCTTGGATAGCACACTGTAAAATGTTTCTCACTCTATCTTGGCACATGTGACAATAATGAATCAATACCAATACCATAAGTAGGAAACCCAGGCTATCACAGGGAGGACATGCAAACTAATTTCTCCTTTCTCACTTTGTTTATGCACTTTCAGCCTGTAGGTCTTTAAAAGCTCTTTCCCTTTTGGAAAGCAATAAAGCTTGCTAACCTGTCATTAACTTTATTGTCTTTGGCCTTTGATGTCTGCCTTCCTGACATTGAAGAGTTAAATGTTAATTACCAACATTATATAACCTATAAATGAAAGCAGAAAATATTGGAATCATTCAGCAGGTCCTGTATCTGTGGATAGAGAAACAGTTCCTGTTTCAGGTCCAATATCTTTTTTTTCTTTCACAATTCTGACAAAGGGTCTCGGACCTCCATTTCTCTTTCAACAGCTGATGCCTGACTTGTGTGTTTCTAATTTTTTTAAAAATTTCAGATTTCCACCCTCTGCATTTTTTGTGATTTTCATTAGAAGATAAATTAGCTTGTCTTGGTCTCTGTCAGTAGTGAGAAGGCTAAATGCAATTTAGCATTACATTGGCATTTTCATTTTCTACGGATATGACATATGAAAAACTACACTTGTACAACATGCCATAGGCTTTTGAATTTGCTAACTGCTAACAGCTAGGAGGAATGTCTTTGGCCAGAGGATGGTGAATCTGTGGAATTCATTGCCACAAAAGTCTGTGGAGGCCAAGTCAATGGATATTTTTAAGGTAGAGGTTGATAGATTCTTGATAAATACGGGTGTCAGGGGTGATGGGGATAAGGCAGGAGAATGGGGTTGAGAGGGAAAGATATATCAGCCATGATTGAATGGCAGGGTAGACTTGATGGGGCAAATGGCCTAATTCTGCTCCTACAACGTATGAACTTATGAATCTTTTGAGGTGTTGCAGAAATAACTTTATTTTGCATGTGACAGGAACAGGACTCATTCTTGGCACCAAGTGATTTTATTTGGTTTTCATACCATGTTTAGTATGCCGATTACTAACCCACACTAAATTCCACTCCTGTTATTAAATGCAGTTATTGTTTTAAATAGGCTGATAGCTCCAGCAGCGAAAGCACAGAACAGTGTTCATTGCTTGCCGGGATATTGCAATTAGCACAGGAGGAAATGAAGCCCTTCAGTGTCAAAATGATGGTGATTAATTCTCAGCACAGAATTCTCACCTTGAGCACATGGTCCATTAAAAAAAAAAATTAAATTAATTGGTGGCGATCAGCAATCAGGAAATTATAGTTAAATGTTTTCATCTTGCCAGCTGCAGCAGGATTTCAGATCATTCGTTTTCAGCTATTTTGAAGTGAAACACGGAATGTAATGCTTAGAGAATTACACCAGGATTATCTCTGTACACTGTGTTAGGTACTGTTTGGTGTTTGGAGATACAGCGTGCAAAATAGGTCCTTCGGCCCACCGATTCCGCGCCGACCAGCGATACCTGCACACGAACACTATCCCACACACACTAGGGACAATTTACACTTATACCAAGCCAACTAACCTACAAACCTGTATGTCCTTGGAATGTGGGAGGAAATCGAAGATCTCGGAGAAAACCCACGTGGTTGTGGGGAGAATGTACAAACTCCATACAGACAGCGCCCATAGTCGGGATCGAACCCGGGTCTCCGGCGCTGCAAGCGCTGTAAGGCAGCAACTCTACCACCCTATTGAAAGTGGAAACAATTGCATAATGACTGTGGCTTGAATGATGCACTCAGCAGCAATGACTGTCTTCATTGCTGCCCTTGAAGAAAGCTGCCTACGTATATTTGGCCATCTTTGTGGCATAGATTTCCCCTATATAGAAAGGACTCACAGTTCAATGTGTTCAATAAGGAATTTTGACATTCGGTACCTCTGGTATGAAGCTGGATGATCACCCAAGCTATGAGAAAGATTCTCATGGATATCAAACCAGCAAGTAAAGGGCACTGATTTAGAATAACTTGTTTACATTCTTATAGAAAGTGAAATAAAAATCATCTCATTGAATTAACAAAGAAAATGATTTATTGTGAGTTTGTAAATAACTAAAAATAATATTTATGAAATTTCCGTATGTTAATGTCAGGGACCTCTAAACATAAAAACATTAAGCATACAATTAGTTGAATTGAGTAGGGTGAAAAGTATTGTATACGAGAGATTTATGACTTAGCACAATGTTTAAATATTCAGTTCCATTTCAATCAACCCAGCTTAACATTTTTAATTATTTTTCTAACAGTGAGAAAAGCAACAATATTGTGCAATAACATGGAATTGAAGTTTACATCAACTTACTATTTGGATAGAATGGATGTGGAGAGGATGTTTCCACTGGAGTTTAGGACTAGACGTCATAGCCTCAGAATTAAAGGGCGTTCTTTTAGGAAGGAGTTGATGAGAAATTTCTTTAGTCAGAGGGTGGTCAATCTGTGGAATTCTTTGCCACAGAAGGCTGTTGAGGCAAAGTCAGTGGATATATTTAAGGCAGAGATGAATTCTTGATTAGTATTGGTGTCAGAGGTGATGGGGAGAAGGCAGGAGAATATGGTTAGGAGGGGGAGATAGATCAGCCATGCTTGAATGGCGGAGCAGACTTGATGGGCCGAATGGCCTAATACTCCCATCCACACTGAACACATTCAGCCCATATCCCTTGTGGCATTGGGGACGATGCTGGGTCAACAATGATTATACCAACATATTCGTGGTAGGGTGAACCCACGTGATAATATATTTATAGTGAAGGATGATAGAGACAAGAAGGTCTGGATCCACGTGGGAGTGTAGGTCTGTCATCATCTGTGGGTGCGTGAGGAGGCACTGATGATCTTGGGGTTGTCCCGGCGGCTCAGTCTTGGTCTTGAAGAGGAGACACCGGCGGTCACAAGCTTTCCCCGGCAGCTCAGTGTTGATCTCGAAGGTGAAACCTGCTGTTTCGGGCATGTCCCAGCAGTTTAGTCTTGGCCTTGAAGAGGAGATGCTGGCAAGTCTTATCCTTGTCCTGGCAGATCAATCTTAGCACTCCCTGTGGGGGTGCCGTCCCTCGCCATTTGTGCGCAGGTAAGGAGGCGCTGGTGGTCTCGGGCTGGCACCCTCCTGGAGCTGTTCCTCAACCCATCCAGAATGTAGCAGACTTTATCCAGATCTGTTTGCTACTCTTCCTGATCCCCAATGTCTACTCACACAAACACGCAAGATGTATAAAGTATAGCATGTCATCACTATGATAAGTTTTCCCGTTTTCAACAACTTATGTCCAAAAACCATTGGTGCTTTTCACCCAAGTGTTGGTCACTTCAGTCTTCATGCCAA
Source organism: Rhinoraja longicauda (assembly GCF_053455715.1). Lineage (NCBI taxonomy): Eukaryota > Metazoa > Chordata > Chondrichthyes > Rajiformes > Arhynchobatidae > Rhinoraja > Rhinoraja longicauda. The sequence continues at coordinate 67,258,910 of NC_135953.1, read as the reverse complement.
TTGTTACCTTTCAGCCATGAACAAAGAGGGACCCGGCGTGGGTAGGCAGCTGAGAACGAAGAGGGACCATTGGGACCATAATGAATACTTTATAACTTTGTGAGCACCCTATAAGTGGCGACTCTTTGCATATTTTGTGTACGGTATGCAAAATAAAGAATTTCATTGTGATATATCACATGTGATAATAACGTTTCTTTCATTCATTCATTCATTCATTCATTCACATTGCCCGGTTTGCCCCCATAAATTGAGTAACCACAGGCTACAGTGAGTTAAGGCTCATCAAGTGGCTGAAGATCATAACATCATGCTGTGGTGTGTGTGGAGATGCAGTTGTCATTGTCACCAGTGATCACCAGTGATCATAGCATCTCTACCTTCAAGACAAAAAAGCTACATTAGAAGTTAAGCTACATTTCTCAATGTATTTTTTCCATCATTATGCCTCCCTGCTCTATTTTGATTTTGTGACCCATCAACTTTAATTTAATAAACTAATAACTAAAATGTACAAAATTAGCATATGTTAAAAATCAAACACATTATTCAAATAATATATGCTAAAGAAATGACCAAATATACATGTGTAAGAAAGAACTGCAGATGCTGGTTTAAATTGAAGGTAGACACAAAATACTGGAGTAACTTAGCGAGGCAGGCAGCATCTCTGGAGAGAAGGAATGGGTGATGTTTCGGGTCGAGACCCTTCAGTCTGATGTCAAGGGAGTGGGCGGGACAGAGATAGAAAATAGTCGGAGACAGTAAGACTGGTGGGAGAACTGGGAAGGGGATGGAGAGAGAGGGAAAGCAAGGACTACTTGAAGTTAGAGAAGTCAATGTTCATACCGTTGGGTGTAAGGTACACAAGCGAAATATGAGGTGCTGTTCCTCCAATTTGCGCTGGGCCTCACTCTGACAATGGAGGAGGCCCAGGACAGAAAAGTCAGATTGGGAATTGGAGGGCGAATTAAAGTGCTGAGCAACTGGGAGATCAGGTAGGCCATTTAGAACGGAGATGAGGAAGAACTTTTTCAGTCAGAGAGTGGTGAAGGTGTGGAATTCTCTGCCTCAGAAGGCAGTGGAGGCCAGTTCGTTGGATGCTTTCAAGAGAGAGCTGGATAGAGCTCTTAAGGATAGCGGAGTGAGGGGGTATGGGGAGAAGGCAGGAACGGGGTACTGATTGAGTGTGATCAGCCATGATCGCATTGAATGGCGGTGCTGGCTTGAAGGGCTGAATGACCTACTCCTGCACCTATTGTCTATTGTCTATTGTCTAAGGCGGACTGAGCGGAGGTGCTCAACGAAACGATCACCGAGCCTGCTCTTGGTCTCGCCGATATATAGGAGTTGACACCTAGAACAGCGGATACAGTAGATGAGGTTGGAGGAGGTGCAAGTAAACCTCTGCCTCACCTGAAAAGACTGTTGGGGACATTGGATGGAGTCGAGGGGGAAGGTAAAGGGACATGTTACGTCTCCTGTGGTTGCAGAGGAAAATACCTGGGGAGGGGGTGGTTTGGATGGGAAGGGATGAGTTGACCAGGGAGTTGCGGAGGGAATGATCTCTGCGGAAAGCAGAAAGGGGTGGAGATGGGAAGATATGGCCTGTTGGAGGTTGTTGAAAATGTCGGACGATTATATGCTGTATGCGAGGGCTGATGGGGTGGAAAGTGAGGACAAGGGGGACTCTGTTCTTGTTACGAATGGGGGAGGGGGAGCAAGAGCGGAGCTGCGGGATATCGAGGAGATCCTAGTGAGAACCTCATCTATAATGGAAGAGGGGAACCCCTGTTCCCTCAAGAATGAGGACATCTCCGATGACCTAGTATCCTGGGTGCAGATGCGGCATAGACGGAGGAATTGGGAGTAGAAGATAGAGTCTTTACAGGAAGCTGAGAGGGAAGAAGTGCAGCCTAGAAAGCTATGGGAGTCAGTGGGTTTGTAATAGATGTCAGTCAATAGTCTGTCTCCGGTGATGGAGATGGTGAGATCTAGAACGGTAGGGAGATATACATGTCATGATGCCAAAAAACAAAGTAATAATGTTGACACATCCTTTGATATAACAGTTCAGACAACACATTTGGCTGATGTAAATCAAATAATTACCTCCCAGCTGCTGCTATGACCACCTTCATGATGTTGCAGAGTGTGACTATCTAATTTCATTAATACATTTGATTTTTAAAATTTATGTAATCTTTTTGTAATAAGCGGTAGAGTTGCTGCTTTACAGCGAATGCAGCGCCGGAGACTCAGGTTCGATCCTGACTACGGGTGCTGCACTGTAAGTAGTTTGTACGTTCTCCCCGTGACCTGCGTGGGTTTTCTCCGAGATCTTCGGTTTCCTCCCACATTCCAAAGATGTACAGGTATGTAGGTTAATTGGCTGGGTAAATGTAAAAATTGTCCCTAGTGGGGTGTAGGATAGTGTTAATGTGCGGGGATCACTGGGCGGCACGGACTTGGTGGGCCGAAAAGGCCTGTTTCCGGCTGTATATATATGATATGATATGATATGATATGAAAACCAATAGTTTAAAATTGGAGCATCACAATTAAAATTCTAAAAATTTGAACATTTAGTATTTTACTTTTTAGAGGTGCCAATACGCATTAGATGAGTCTGGGAAAGGTTGTGTATAAATGCTTGATGCCCCCATGCTGATTTGCTCAGGAGTTTGTTTGCTCCTTTTATTACTGTGTGTGAAAAACACAGGTCCCACCTTTCACTGTAAGTAAAAGTATAAATGGTCAGTATCCATTGGATGACATTATTAGTTATGATTATACATTTAGCTTGAAGGGTCCCGATTCAAAACAACACCTATCCATGTTCTCCAGAGATCCTGCCTGACCCGCTGAATTACTCCAACACTTTGTGTCTTTTTTTGTAAACCAGCACCTGTAGTTCCTTCCTTCAGTTTGATACTGGACAGGACCCGATCCACTAGAGTGAATCTTCCCAGCCCGATTGTCACTAATTGACCTGATATTGATTGTAACGTGATCTAAAATGTGCAAAATGACATTTGTGCACAGAATCACACACAGGTGGAGCTGCTTTCTCGGCAAAAGCCTTTTCAAAATAGATTCTATTGTTAACAGAATTAATAGGATCTGTAGCCTCAGAATGACAGACATTTTTCTCCATTTCCTTTAATGTCTTTGGAAGATGATAATAAGTATACTGCTATTCAGTTTAAGGAATTACAGCCAACGGGAATTGCTATTCCTCAGATTATAGACACAAAATGCTGGAGTAACTCAGCGGGACAGGCAGCATCTCTGGAGAGAAGGAATGGGTGACGTTTCGGGTCATGACCCTTAGAGATGCTGTCTGACTCGCTGAATTACTCAAGCATTTTGTGTCTATCTTTGGTTGAAACCAGCATCTGCAGTTCCTTCCTATACATTATTCTTCAGATTATTTTATTTGAAATCAAAACCTCACGTTACCAGATTTTACTGCGCTTGAGACTGAACAACAAAAATAGTTCTAAAGTCACGAGAGGACAAAGCCCAGAATAATGGGATTGTTATTCTGTACAGTTTGATTGGGTGATGATTCTACACCTTCATAGCCAATCATTTAGATGGGTGTTGTGCTGTGGAAACAACCAGTGAGGGTCTTCAAAGGGGAACTGGACAGGCACTTCAGATCAAACCAGACTGTTTGCTACAATATTTGCCACTGAGGGAATCTGCAGACTAGATATCTAAGATGTCACTAAGACCATCAATTTTCATCTCATTAAAGATGCCTGGCCCTGTTCCTCCCTATGCTAATCTGCTGCTGAAATTCTCATCTATGCTTTTGTTACCTCCAGACTTCACTAATCCATTGCACATCTTGTTCACCTACCATCTTCCACCTTTTGTAAACTTAAGAAACCAAAGCTACACAGTCAGTTTCATTTTCCCATTATCTTTGTGTTTATTTCAAATTAAAAATGTCCATCATCATATTTAGATACCCCATTGTCTTACACATTCCTATTGTTAACTCCTCCAGTCCCACAGCTGATTACCTTTTCTGAGCATTGGTACTCCTCCAATTCTCACCCCTTGCATATTCCTAATTTTATTTGCTTCATTGTTGGTAAATGTGCATTTGGTTCCAATGTGAATTCTGGAAATCTGTGTTAAAACTGTTAGACATTCTATCTCCAATCCTCCTTTAAAACTTTCATTTAAATCTACCTCTTTGATCATACACATGTGATTTCATCCACATCTCCTTACATGGCATGAAGCACCTTAGGATATTTTACTACAGTAAATGAAATGAGCCATGTTTATATTGAGCTGAAGGAAATATCTTCTCAACCAGGCCTTAAGAAATAGAAACGTGTCATTGGGGAGTAGCAACTGTTTTCACAGAGAACGAAGAAAGATAAAAAATGGTGCAATTTCCCTAAATTCCAAATTAATGTTTAGAGATATAGCGTGGAAACAGACCCTTCGGGCCACCATCTCTGCGCCGACCAACGATAACACGTACACCAGCTCCGTGTTATCCCACTTTTGCAACCTGTACACCAGGAACAATTTACAGAAGCCAATTAACCTACAAATTTGCACGTCTTTGAAATGTTGGAGGAAACCAGAGCACCTGGAGAAACCCCACATGGTCACAGGGAGAACGTACAAACTCTGCACAGACAGCACCTGTAGCCAGGATTGAACAGGGTCTCTGGTGCTGTGAGGCAACAACTCTACCGCTGCACCACTGTGGTGCTCTGAATCTTGATAATGTTGGTAAAGGAGAGTTTATAAAGAAGGCAAAGAAGAGACTTCTGGTGCACACTAGTAGTGACTGAGCAAAATAGTGGTTCATGATCAATTCAAGGATTTACTTAGATGTTAGAACATCTAAATGTTAGAACAGGGATGCTGAAGGAGGTTTATGTCATTATTACTGCTGCCAAAAAATGAAGATACATATTTAAACAGTGCCTTTCACATTCTTTTCATGGTATTTCCAAATTGCTGTATACCCAAGAAGTTCTTGAAGTATAATTGATGTTGCAATATAAGTAAGTGCAACTAGTATAGATTGACCCAAAAGAACATTAGCTTAAAGGTGGACTTAAGAGTATTAACAACAATGGTGATGGTGATTGTGAAGATGAAAAAAGAGGCAGTAAATAATGTTCGCAGCCATGGAGGAAATTATGCATAACTGTGACCGATACGGCCTTAGTTCCATAGTTAATCATAGCTCCCATCTCCTTTGAAACCTTTTTTCATTCACAGTTATTTTGAGTGCAAGGAAATTGGTGGAATACTTTATTAATGCTCCTTCAAGGACGGCAAATGAAAAGGATTCATTCCATCTTCATATTCTTCCCTTTTACTCTCATTACATCAGCCTGAAAATTTTAACTGACTGCATTTGTAAAGTGCATGATCTGAAACCCATAAGAACAAAGAAACCCAGTGGAAGATGTTAATGTAAACTGGAACTAAAGAAAACAAAAGTAGAATATATGTTTTCAATTTGATTGTTTTTATAACCAGACAGTTGATGTGCCAGGCAATGTGTTTGGGATGATTTCATTTACATAATTTATCCTTTTATTATAAATAGAGTTATGGAGAAAGCGTATGTTCTCAAAATAGTTGTGATATATTTGTATCCTTTATTTGCTAATACATGTACCGACAATTTTAATACAATAGATTTTTTTCTAACAAAAATAGGTTGTAGATGGCATACTGGGGCAATGTGTTGTGTTATTGTCACTCTCCAGCCTTGTGTTACTCTCCAGCCTTGTGTTTAAGTTACAAAGCATTTAGAACTTCTAATGCTACAGATTTGTTGCCAGAATCTGGTGAAACTAGCCAATACACTTAGGTCCTGAAATTTTGAGCGAGTGGAATTTCTTCCCGGCACTGATGCACAATGAATGCACAATAAAGAAAGCAGTTGGCTATATGACCCTTCAAAAAGATAGGTTCCATAGTAAAATATTACCACTTAATACACTGTACGGTTATTCAAACTCAATCATCATTATGGGGATGACAATCCCACTGTGCTTTCTGACCATTAAGCCACATTGTGCACTGTCAGAGGTCAGGAAGCAGTGTGAATGAGTTTGAATCCTTACGGAAAAGGTCTTGCCTTCCCTTCACATTCCACCAAAATGTGAAAACCCAAAGTAAATATTTGCTCAAATCTAAAAAACAAAGCACTCCATGAAAGGTGACAGCCTATAAAGCAGTTTGGCATCAAACAATACAGTAAATGATTCTGGCTTTAATGCAGACAGAACAAAGATGAATGTATTCTAATGGAATTGTCTGAGAATGACATCTATCAAACTATAATTTGTGTTTTGTTATAATTGTTAAACCGTAATTATATTGAACGGCTGTTTGCTTCTCCATAAATTAATGTAACATTAAGAATTAGTTAGTGATTACAGCCAGTTCTAAATTAAGATGCTGTAAGGGGTTTCTGTGCCGAGCTTTCGCCCGACCTAAGGTCCCCGTGCCTTGCTCTGATCCCTTGACCAGGCCGTGCACACTGGTTCCCCGTGAGTGGTTCAACCCACTCACCCCTTACGGTTCTAGACACTGGACTTAGTTGCAGGAGCTCTTATAGTGCAGAAAAATTCCACCAGACCAGATTTGAAAACCAGGGTTTAAATGAAAAAGGCTTTTATTCAGCGCTTGGGACTATTGTCCACGAATATTTATACATTGCTATATGACATACCTATTAAACACGTACCGAATCACACGAATACTTATAACTATGAATCATTAAAAACACACAGTTCCACAAGACATATACACGAATACCTTTTACTTATGAATTCTTAAACACACAGTTCTACAAGACATATACACGACTGTAAGATGGGGAACGCACGACGCATCGCAACATTGACCAACACATATTTTAATACAGACCCAACGTTTATTCACAACCACCCTCCCCTCTACACTAAACTATGTCCAGAATATGTAGGATTTGGAGTACATGCTCACCATGGGGCTATTACTGGGGTTACTGGCTGTTCGTTTTGCAGTATTTCTTCCCGAGTTGCGTGCCTGTTCCTCTCTCTTGCATCTGTTCTTCTTGCCTGTCGTTTCTTCCTCCTGCATTCGTTTGACTTCCTTCTGACTCTCTTCTTGACTTCAGTTGACTTCTTCTTGACTTCCGTTGACTTATTTTTCACCCAAAAGTAGTGGCCAGTTATACTATTTCTGACCCGTCCTATCTCCCGCCAGATCTTGGAATCTCTTTGTTCAAAAAGATATGTATGAGTTTTCTTCTGATCTGCGCTTATGTTCGGGGATACCGGGGATGTCCAGACGGTGTTAATTGGTATTTCGTTGTGAGGTGATGGGTGTTAACTGGTTTCCCATCACCTACCAGGTAGTTTTCTATGGGCTATTGTGCCCCCTCACCGAGATGGACTGTTTAGGTCGGCTTGGGGCATTGTGAATATGCTGATGTCAGCGCCCCAGTGTCTGGACTCCGACCTGGTTTCGTAGGTTTCTGCATGGCCAATACCCATCCTTTGTTCTGGCCGTGGCTTTGCAGAAACCTAGAGACTGGGATGTAAGGTTTTTACTTTTTGTGGCTGGTCACGAGGTCCTGCGGCCATTTTAGGACCCACGGATTGTGACATCCTTTGTTAATCTGACCGCAGCCTTTCTCCGCTATCAGCCCCAGTCTCTCGTTTAAAATGTCCAAACTGCAGCTCTTTGGTTTGGTGTTGCTTTCCAAATGAGGGAAAACTTCTCAAATCTTACAATGCAGATTAGGTATCAACACCATATACACACATTATTTTTAACTTTGTTTGCAAAACATTTTACTATTGGAACCATGTGCCATAAAGTTAGTGTTAGGCAAGAGCACTAACTGCCTTGTTGCATTTATTGCTAGTTCTGTTGCAGATAAATTACCAGTTCTTTCCAAAGCTCTGGTTTCTTGGTTCTCTTGGGCAGTAGTTCTTGATAATATTTTAAAGGCTCAGTTGCAGTGCAATAATATGAAGTGTCAGTTGTATTTACATGAGATATGCATGGATTTAGTGTACAAAAATTAGGAGCTATTTCTTTTGGAACTCTGCAAAAATTGGTTAACCCAATTGCCTTGACTGTAGTCTCTTGACATCGGTATTATTGAAGGCTAAAATGCTTTTAAAATTGTCACCTGTTTCAATTATTCATTTAAAACCAGCAACTGATAAATCATTTGTTAACTGTAGTTGAGCTTTCTGATGGATAGGTTGACTTAACCCAATGACCAGGCAAAAGCCTAATTCAATTTGCTTCAGTCAAAGATTTTTCAGGCTATTAAATGTTAGGTCTTTTTATTCTTTCTTCTTTTTACTCATAGGTTATTAAATGCTATAAAGCCTGGGGCTGTGAAGAAGATCAACCGTCTGCCAACTCCCATTGCAGGACTGGTGAGTTTTAGGTTCTTCGTAATTTCACTTGAAGCTTAAATGTTCGGAGAACGTTTTACATTATGAATTGCCTAGTTTTTGAAACCAGAGGTAAGTGTTTTTACTCAGAGAAATGTGGCAGAAATAATGGTAGTACTGCCTGGCGTTGCAGTATTTTGCAGTTCACTGAACAATCTGTGTTAATAGTATTGATTGTGGGGAGAGAAATCATCTAAAATATTATGCTGAAGTTACAGCCAAGGCCATGAGGCTGACAGGTGCAGTTTCACTTCGATAGTTTTTCCAAAGAACAGAACCAATGCAGCAATGCTTCACTGTCCCACTGGACTGCAAGCAGAGTTTACGCAAATGATTCCTGTCAGTTTGAACATTGCCATCACCTGACCTCGATGCAGAAGGAAGCCAAAGGAGAGCGTGCATGAACAAAACATCCTTTTTAGATCCAAAATCTAATTTTGGCAGGAAATGGGCGAAAGCCCTGGAGAAAATGATAGGAACCTTAAATGATTTCTTGTTTAACTGGGCTAGTGCCACCCAACAAGAGCCCTACTGACAGACTGGGAGAACCACAACACAAACTCAGTCCTCTATTACATCAAAAGGGAGATACTGCAGGGAAGTTCCAAAAGAGTTAAATTGTGTTCCATTTCGATTAACTCTTACTTGCTTAATAATCTTTCTGGTTCACCAAGTATAAACGAGAACACAGTCAACATCCATTAATTTTCCTGTCAGGGATTCAAATTATAAAACAATTTGAATGATAGCTTCATAAAACATTGCTGTTTTGATTTAATCACTGTGAATCTCAGTAATTTTCACCTACAATACCATATGTAGCTGTGACTGTATTGAACTCAATACATTTAAGTCAAAATCAAACTATCCAATATTTGGAATGGGTGCCTTAGCATTCTCATACTAAGAGTAAAGAACTCATTCACATGTTCTTTTAATTAAGGTCTGTTGAGGCACAAACGTAATTTCAACCTGATTCTTTGTTACATCATGACGAAAGAACTCTAGAGCATAGCTTGAAGTTTAAACATGCCAGTTCACACTGCTGACCCATCCCACACGTTCACATTGATAGTTTCTCCTCTGTATCCAGAGCAGTTGATCACAATGCCCTCCCAACACAGCACCCTTACCCTTCAGACTCTGATCGCCCCAACTAACGGCAACAGTGGCGCATGGAGAGGATTATGAATGTCTTAAACATGCAAAGGTCCTGCAGGGTATGGTGCTTTGAATTTTACTACAATGAACTCTTGCACTTTGTGCTTTTACTGCAGCTTTCATGAGCCAGAACTTCCAGATCTTTGAATTATTGACCTTGGGAGTGTGCTGTGTGATACTGCCCCACATTTGACATTGCCCTCTGTACCACGTACACAGACATTGTCCATATTGAAAATTCATGGTAATATTCAATCAGCAGAATTGACAATATTGAGGTGACTGTCATGTAAAGAAATACTGTGTCACGCACTTGAATTTGTAATAACCACTCCTGCATTGGTGCAGCACCCTCTCCTCACCACTCCCCCCTCCCCTCCTCTCCCTACCCCTCACCTTCCTCCCACTCCCCCTCCATCCCCCCTTCCCCCCTCCCCACTCCTCCCTCCCCTCCCACCTGCCCCCTACGGTCGAGGAAGAAACGGAGGGCTTCGAGACCATCCTTGTGGGGGATGGAAGTGTAGAGTGACTCCAGTAGAGTGACTCCAGTAGAGTGACTCCGTTTCATCCTCGACCGTAGCACCAGCCAATCCCCATCTACCAACACTCTCCTCCGCCTAGCAGAGCTGGTTCTTACCCTCAACAACTTCTCCTTTGACTCCTCCCACTTCCTCCAAACCAGAGGCATAGCTATGGATACTCGCATGGGCCCTAGCTACGCTTGCCTCTTTGTCGGGTACGTCGAAGAATCCCTGTTCCGGGCGTACACCGGCCCCATCCCCGAACTCTACCTCCGCTACATCGATGACTGCATTGGTGCTACCTCTTGTACCTCACCATCTCCATCACAGGAGACATACTAGTGACGGACATTTACTATAAACCCACTGACTCGCACAGCTATCTGGACTACACTTCTTCCCACCCGGTCCCCTGCAAAAAGTCTATCCCCTACTCCCAATTCCTCCGTCTACTCCGCATCTGCGCCCGGGATGAGGTGATTCACACTAGGGCTTCCGAGATGTCCTCGTTCTTCAGGAAATGGGGCTTCCCCTCCTCCATTATAGATGAGGGTCTCACTAGGGTCTCTTCTACATCCCGCAGCTCCGCTCTTGCTCCCCCTCCCCCCACTCGCAACAAGGACAGAATCCCCCTCGTTCTCACCTTCCACCCCACCAGCCAGCGGATCCAACAAATCATCCGCCAACATTTCCGTCACCTACAACGGGACCCCACCACTGGCCATATCTTCCCATCCCCTCCCCTCTCTGCGTTCCGCAGAGACTGTTCCCTCCGTAAGTCCCTGGTCCCTTCCTACCCAAACCCAGGCACTTTCCCCTGCAACCGCATGAGATGCAACACCTGTCCCTTCACCTCCCCCCTCAACTCCATCCAAGGACCCAAACAGTCTTTCCAGGTGAGACAAAGGTTCACCTGCACCTCCTCCAACCCCATCTATTGCATCCGCTGCTCTAGATGTCAACTTATTTACATCGGCGAAACCAAGCGCAGGCTCGGCGATCGCTTCGCTGAACACCTGCGCTCGGTCCGCATTGACCAAACTGATCTCCCGGTGGCCGATCACTTCAACTCCCCCTCCCATTCCCAGTCTGACCTTTCTGTCATGGGCCTCCTCCAGTGCCATAGTGAGGCCCACTGGAAATTGGAGGAACAGCACCTCATATTTCGCCTGGGCAGTTTGCAGCCCAGTGGTATGAACATCAACTTCTCCAACTTTAGATAGTTCCTCTGTCCCTCTCTTCCCCTCCTCCTTCCCAGATCTCCCTCTATCTTCCTGTCTCCATCTATATATCCTTCCTTTGTCCCGCCCCCCGACAATAGACAATAGACAATAGACAATAGACGCAGGAGTAGGCCATTCAGCCCATCGAGCCAGCACCGCCATTCAATGCGATCATGGCTGATCACACTCAATCAGTACCCCGTTCCTGCCTTCTCCCCATACCCCCTCACTCCGCTATCCTTAAGAGCTCTATCCAGCTCTCTCTTGAAAGCATCCAACGAACTGGCCTCCACTGCCTTCTGAGGCAGAGAATTCCACACCTTCACCAATCTCTGACTGAAAAAGTTCTTCCTCATCTCCGTTCTAAATGGCCTACCCCTTATTCTTAAACTGTGGCCCCTTGTTCTGGACTCCCCCAACATTGGGAACATGTTTCCTGCCTCTAATTGTCTATTCCCCTAATTATCTTATATGTTTCAATAAGATCCCCCCTCATCCTTCTAAATTCCAGTGTATACAAGCCTAATTGCTCCAGCCTTTCAACATACGACAGTCCCGCCATTCCGGGAATTAACCTAGTGAACCTACGTTGCACGCCCTCAATAGCAAGAATATCCTTCCTCAAATTTGGAGACGAAAACTGCACACAGTACTCCAGGTGCGGTCTTACCAGGGCCCGGTACAACTGTAGAAGGACCTCTTTGCTCCTATACTCAACTCCTCATGTTATGAAGGCCAACATTCCATTGGCTTTCTTCACTGCCTGCTGTACCTGCATGCTTCCTTTCAGTGACTGATGCACTAGGACACCCAGATCTCGTTGAACATCCCCTCTTCCTAACTTGACACCATTCAGATAATAATCTGCCTTTCTATTCTTACTTCCAAAGTGAATAACCTCACACTTATCTACATTAAACTGCATCTGCCATGTATCCGCCCACTCACATCAGTCTGAAGAAGGGTTTTGACCCGAAACGTCACCCATTCCTTCTCTCCCGAGATGCTGCCTGACCTGCTGAGTTACTCCAGCATTCTGTGAATGAATAGATGGAGTTGGCGTGCTGGGCCTTCTCAGGACACTGTGGCCATTGACGGTGAGCCATGTGGGATTTCAAATGGCACACTGCCTTCCTCTGATCACAATCCATCTTCCAGTTATTCTGTTAATCATTCATACTGGGCAGGCTCTCAGTATCAACGACAATCACACAATTAATGGGTCTTTGATAGCATATCCAAGAGGAAGCAGAACCGTCAGTGACTTCCAAGCAATGTTATTAAAGATGTTTTGTAATAAGCCAAATCTGAAGACACCTCCAAAAGGATGATACATATGATATGTTAAAACGTCATAAGTTTTAGGAGCAGAATTATGCCATTAGGCACATCAAGTCCACTCCACCATTCAATCATGGCTGATCTATCTTTCCCTCTCAACCCTATTCTCCTGCCTTCTCCTCATAACCCCTGACACCCATATTAATCAGGAACCTATCAATCTCCACCTTAAAATTATCCATTGACCTGACCTCTACAGCCTCCTGAGGTAATGAATTCCACAGATTCACGACCCTCTGACTAAAGAGATTCCATTTCATTACCCTTTTATGAGAAAGAACTTATTCTCTCTACATCATATCAACATTTGAAAATCTCCATCAGGCGACTCTTCAGTCATTTCTTTGCTTGGTTTAAAGAGCTTCAGATTCTTCAGTAATGTTTTTATAAGTATATCCTTTTGATTTTTGCATCCATTCTACATTTTGGGCTGATGGGCCTGTTCCTGTGCTGTACTATTCTATCTTCTATGTCTCAGCTTTTATCCCTCCAGAAATGAATCCTGGTGATTTGCTATTTTTATGGCCAGATTAATCTGTGTTGCTATAAATAGTGGCTGTGGTTCAATTCTCCCCGAGCCCCAAAGGACCTATTCCATTTTAGCACATATTTTGCTATCAAAAACGTCCATAGTGAAATTCAGATGCCATTTAGATGCTGTCTTTGTAAATTCTGAGTAGTTTGCTGTTCAACAATTTGCCTCAAATCTGCAGGGAAGCACTTTCATCCAGATGCTGATATCAGCTGTTAAATTTGTGCAGTGGAACAAAGGGTTCAATGCGACTTTATAGTCACATATACCTAGGTTACAGTGGGATTCATTTTAGTATACAGTTCAGTGCAAGTATCGCGATCCATAAGCACATCTTAGATGCAGTACTAGCGTATAGAAATAGTGCTCTGAGACAGTATACAACAGTCACCAGGTTTGGCACCATTTTCAAGGCCCAGTTGTTGGGTCTGAGATTGGGACCTGATGCCATTGAAAAAGGTTAACCATCTTTTCAAAAGTTTTGTCTCAAAGTTTAGTTGGTGCAACAAGTTTTTTATTAACTTTAATGTCTTGATACTGGTAAGCTTAGCGTGGCACCATGGTTCTGCAGGTAGTTTCACTGCAACACCGATTTGTTTAGGGTTTGAACCATTATCCCCAAGACCATATGAGTTTTGCTCCGGTATGCTGTTTTCTTCCCATGTCCCAAGGATGTCCTGGTTTCTCAGTTAGTGGGCAACAGTAAATTGCTTCTCATGTAGTAGGAGAATCAGGGCTGTTGGTTGACATATGTGAGAGGATAGGTTGCAGAGAAATACGTGGTGGATGTATCATAGACTCAATGAGCCAAATGATCTCCTTCTGTTGAGTTCAGTTCAGTTTAGTTTATTATTACGTGTACCGAGGTACAGTAAAAAGCTTTTTATTGCGTGCTATCCAGTTAGCAGAAAAACAATACATGATTACAATCAATCCATTTAAAGTGTATAGAAACATGATAAGGGAATAACATTTAGTGCAAGGTAAAGCCAGCAAAGTCCAGCCAAGGATAGACCAAGAGACATCAAAGAGGTAGATAGTAGTTCAGCACTGCTCTCTGGTTGTGGTAAGATGATTCAGTTGCCTGATAACAGCTGGGAAGAAACTGTCCCTGAATCTGGTGGTGTGTGTTTTTATGCTTCTATCCCTTTTGTCTGATGGGAGAGGGGAGAAGAGGGAGTGGCCAGGGTGCAACTCGTCCTTGATTATGCTGCTGGCCTTGCCCAGGCAGCGTGAGGTATAACACATTGTGTGGGACACAATGAACTGCAGATGCTAGTTTACGAAAAAAGACACAAAGTGCTACAGTAACAGCGGGTCAGGCAGCATCACTGAAGAGCTTGGATAGGTGGCATTTCAGGTTGCGGTCCTCCTTCAGCCTGAAGAAGGGTCCTGATTCATATGTCACCTATCCATGTTCTCCAGAGATGCTGCATGACCCGCTGAGTTACTCCAGCACTTTTATGTCTTTTTTGACCTCCTGTGTTGTAATGAAATATGGAAATAATGAGCTTCCTCTTCCCTTTTGTAAATGTTACATTCTTTCAACATCTTTAATCCATGATTCCACTGAATGATTAAAAAAAATGAAATTGCCAAGTCTGATTATCATAATGATGCTATGATACGGCTGAAAATAGCAGAAAAACTAAATCAATAAAGTTCAAATCAGTCTCAGTAAATGCTGCCACAGCTCCAGAGAAACATCTTAAAATCTCACAAAGAACTGGCAAAATCTACCCAGAAAACAACTGTCATCATCTTTCATCTTCATTGCTAATGACACCAGTTAATGTATTCAGACATCGAGTAAAAACACTTACAGCTTAGTAAATAAAGCGTGGAGCTCGAGTTAACATTGTTCATAAATTTGCAGATGTCACCAAAATTGGTGGTAGAGAGGATGTTGAGGAAGGATATCTTAAATCACAACAGGATCTAGCATTCAGGAAAGTGGGTCGAGGAATGGCAAATGAAATTTAATTCTGACAAGTGTGAAGTGTTGCACTTTGGTATGTTAAACCAGGGCAGGACTTACACAGTCAGTGGGAGAGCCCTGGAAAATGCTGCAAAACAGAAACATCTGGGCATGGTTTCCTGAAAGTGCAAGTCAGGTGAACAATGTGGTGCTATGCTAGCCTTCATTGGGAAGGGTATTGAGTACAAATGTTGGCATACGTCGTTACAACGCATTGGTGAAACAATACTTACAGTATTGTGTCCAGCCATAGGAAAGATGTCATTAAATTGGAAAGGTTGCAGAAGAGATTCACCGGTATGTTACACGAATGTATAGGAAGGAACAGCAGATGCTGGTTTACACCTAAGATAGAGACAAAATGCTGGAGTAACTCTGCGGAATAGGCAGTATCTCTGGTTAGACGGAATGGGTGACATTTTGGGTCGAGACCCTTCTTCAGACTGAGAGTCAGGGGAGAGGGAAGCGAGAGATACGGAAGGGTAAGGTGTGAAAACGAGCGTTCAAAGGGGACAAAGTTCAAGGAAAATGTAGAATATTTCATTGTTAGCTAGGGGAAGGTGACAACAAGGCATACAATGCAAAATTTGACCAGGAGGATAGTCAGATTGGTTGGAGAACTGGGATGGAGAGAGAGGAAAAGCAAGGGTTACTTGAAGTTAGAGAAGTCAATATTCATACTGCTGGGGTGTGAGCTGCCCAAGCGAAATATGAGGTGCTGTTCCTCCAATTTGCATTGGGCCTCACTCTGGCAGTGGAGAAGGTCCGGGACAGAAAGGTCGGTGTGGGAATGGGAGGGGGAGTTAGTGTTGAGCAACCGGGAGATCAGGTGGGTCTAGGCAGACTGAGCGGAGGTGTTCAGTGAAGCGATCACCGAGCCTGCGCTTGGTCTTGCTGGTAGATAGGAGTCCACACCTGGAACAGTGGATACAGTCGATGAGGTTGGAGAAGTTGCAAGTGAACCTCTGTCTCACCTGAAAGGACTGTCAAGGAAGGGCCTTGGACAGAGTCAAAGGAGGAGGTATAGGGACAGGTGTTGTATCTCCTGCAGCTGCATGGGGAAAGTACCTGGGGAGGGGGTGGTTTGGGTGGGAAGGGATGAGTTAACCAGGGAGTTGTGGAGAGACCGTTCCGGTCTCTGCGGAAAACGGAATGGGGTGGAGATGGGAAGATGTGGCCAGTAGTGGGATCCTGTTGGAGGTGGTGAAAATGCTGGAGGTTTATATGCTCTACGTGACAGCTGATGGGATGTGCTGTATGCGACCACTGATGATGGGTTGCAGGCTTGAGTTTTGGAAAGAGGTTGAATAGGCTGGAAATTTTTCTTTTGGCGGCTGAAGGGTGACCTTACTGAAATGTACAAAATCATCGGGTGCATCGATAAAGTGAACTCTTACCATCATTATTCTAAAACTGGAGACCATAGGTTTTAAGGTGAGAGGGGAGAGATTTAAGAGGGACCTCAGGGACAATATTTTCACGCTGAGGGTTGTCTGTATCTGGAATAAGCTGATAGAGGAAAGTATCGAAGCTATACAATTAGGATTTTTAAAAGGCATTTGGAGAGTTATGTTGATAGGTAGTGTTTAAAAGGGTTCAGTTCAGCTGCGGGCATATAGATCTAGCTCAGAATGCCATCTTGGTCGGCATGGATAAGGTGAGCCAAAGGCCCTGTTTCCTCTGAATGCAAGGTCATTGTTAAATATTTAAATTGCACTACTCATGCATTGGGAAGCTGCCAATGACAATATGTCTCCCATTCTGCTAAGACCTTCATGGGGGTATCTTGACTTTTTTTTAAAATGGGCGCCTTTAAATGTGGAGAGTCTCCCTCTGATGTTGCAAATGTGGTCTTGATTTTGTAACTAGCTGTTAGATGGTTGCTGCTAAATATCAAGGATTGTTAAGGACTTTGATCAGAGAAATGAGTTAGGATCAGGGTCAAGTTGGAGTCAAAAGAACAAGAGTAATTCCAGCTCATCTGATATCTCATTCTAAAAAGGCGAATCCAAATTTGGTTATATGATAATAAACAAGTTAAAGTGCCAAATGGTGACTCATACCAAGACTAATGCTGGCAAACATTGGAGACTTAGCATTTAAGAAACATTTGAAAGTACACGTGGATTGATATTTCGTAGGAAACTATGGATCTAATGCTGGTAAATGGGATTAGTATAAATAGGTACCTGATTGTTGGCATGGACATGGTGTGTCGAAGGGTATGTTTCTGTGCTGTTTGACTCTGTGACTCTATTTCTCTCCACTTTAAGCTATGACTTTTGTAAACACATTTTATGTTGCCATGCTATGCCAGGTTTTGGCCAGAGCTGCATGAACCTCTGCAGTATGCGGAGAACTTCTCCTGGTAGTTGTTGGGTTTTGCCTTTGACTGTGTCCCGATGAATCTGGTGAGTCCAGCGTGAGCACGAGGAGTCTGGATTTGATTGGTATCTCACTCCGCTTTAATCCAAAACAGGCCTGGAAGGATCAAAGATCAGCAAATTACAATATTTTCACAACTTTCACTAGAGAAGGAAAGAGACAAGTGCCAGGCTGAAAAGGTTTTAAAATCCCCTGCCATTTGTCATGGCGTAGTACTCAGTGTCCGTATCAATATCACAAAAGGATTGCTTCACCTCCTGGGCAGTCACTGTTATTTTAGACATTTTTCTCTTCAAAATTAACCCATTAAAACTACATGCAAAAGATCCCATGGCATTATTCCTAAAAACCCTGTAGGGGTAAGATAGAATTATAGAACACAGGGGCATGGAGTTGGCCACTTGGCCTTTTAATCTGCTCCGTTATTTAATACGATCAGCTTTTTCTGTAACATATTCCTGCTCGCTCCCCATACACATTGGTGCCCTTAGTGTTGAGAAATTTACTGACCTCCTTATTTAAAAAAATCAATTACTTGGCCTGCTGAACCCTTTGTGGCAGCAAATTCCACAACATCACCACCGTCTGTGTGAATAAAAACTTCTCCACATCTCAGTCCTAAATGCCTTGCTCCGTAATCTGAGCCTGTGACCCCTCAATCTTCACTCCCCAGCTAGAGGAAACATCTTACCTGCATCTACTCTGTCTAGCCTTGACAGAATTTTGTAAGTTACAATTATATCCCCTCTCATTCTTGCAAACACTACAGAGGACAAACCTAAACAAGCTCATCTCTCCTCAAATGGCAACTGCTCCATCCCAGAAACCAGTCTGATGAACCCTTGTTGCACTGACTCTATGGCAAATATATCTCTTCTCACATAAGGAAACCAAAACTACACACAAAACATTTCAAGTTTGGACTAACCAAGCCCATAAGACTTCCTAATTCTGTACTGAAATCGTCATGCTATGAAGCTCAACCTACCATTTGTTGTCTTAACCACGCTGTACTTGCACATTTGCCTTCAGTTTCTGGTGTACAAAACTATTCTTTATTTTACCATCAAAGTGAATAGCTTTCCATTTATCCAGATTATGCTGCATTTGACAAGTTTTTAAGTCACTTTGAAGCCTCTTTGTATCCCCCTCACAATTCACAATCTCACCCAGTTTAGTGCTGTTGTTAAACCTTACAATATTACATTCTGTTTCCTCTTTTAAATCATGATATATGTTATGTATTTGTTGAGGTCCAGGCACAGATCCCTGCGGTAATCCACTAGTTACCTCCTGTGATGCTGATAAAGACTCATCAATTCCCAACTCTGTTTCCTGGCTATCAACCAATTTTCATTTCATGTAAATACGTTACCTTCGATGGCATGTGCTTTAACTTCTCCCACATGAAATGTTTATGTTTATTTATCAAAAACTCTCCAGAAATCCAAGTGCAGCATATCCACTGGTATTCCCTTATCTATTCTGTCAATTACATCCTCTTAAAAGCTCAGTAGGGTAAACACAATTTCACTTCTGGAAATTTATGCTGATCGTGTCTTATCCCACCTATACTTTTCATGAGTCCTGTTACCTCCCCCATCACAATTATCTCCAGCATTTCCCCCTTCTTGAACTCTGTTAACCATTTAGGGGTGGCACAGTGACGTAGCAGTAGAGCTGCTGCTTTACAGTGCCAGACACCCGGGTTCCATCCTGACTGTGAGTTTGTACCTGTACCTGTTCAGAGTTTGTACGTTCTCCCCATGACCGTGTGGGTTTTCTTCTGGGTGCTCTGGTTTCCACCAACATTTATGGATAGGACAAGGTTTGGAGGGATATGGACCAAATGCAGGCAAGTGGGACTAGCGTAGCTAGGACATGTTGGCCGGTGTGGGCAAGTTGGACCAAAGGGCATTTTTCCACTCTGTATCACTCAATGACTCTATGACTCCATAACGTACAGTTTTATAGGTTAATTGGCTTTGGTAAAATTGTAAATTAATCCTAGTGTGTAGGATAGTGTTAGTGTACAGGGTGATTGCTGGTGGACGCAGACTCGGTGGCCAAAAGGCCTGTTTCCACGCTGTATCACTAAAGTCTAAAGCATTTCTGAAATAGGTTCATTGGCCTTTCTAGCACCTTGCTGTACACAAATTAACCACCATCTTCTTTATTTCACAATGGTGACTACATTTCAGAAGCACTTGATCAGTTGTAAAGCATGTGGAGATGACCTGTGATTCTGACTTTACTGAAAAAGTGCAAGATCTCACTGTTACGGACAACTAATGGACAAAATCACATT
The DNA here is from genome assembly GCF_053455715.1 of Rhinoraja longicauda. Classification (NCBI taxonomy): domain Eukaryota; kingdom Metazoa; phylum Chordata; class Chondrichthyes; order Rajiformes; family Arhynchobatidae; genus Rhinoraja; species Rhinoraja longicauda. The sequence goes on along the minus strand of NC_135953.1, from coordinate 67,239,005 downwards.
GACCTCCTTCAGTGTCAGCACTGAGCACCAATTTTGGCAAAAAATGACGTGTCAATGTAAGGCTCATTTTCTAAGTGCTTTCCCTGATAAGGAACATAGGTGATCAGAAACCTATTAACAATTAGCCTATACACTTTGTAACTTTCTCTGCTTTCTTGTTCTGAAGCAGTCTCTCTAATATGCTTGTGTACAGGGATCACTGGTTGGTGCAGACCGAAGGACCTGTTTTCTCGCTATATCTCTAAATACACTAAACTAAAAACTAAACTGTAACAGAATTTCCCAACATCTATACTGAATATCCTGACTAATGAAGGCCAATGTACCAATAGCTTCCTTTACCACCTTATTTACCTGTGCTGCCACTTTCAGGGAACTATGCACCTGTACTCCTAGATCCCTCGGCTCTACAACACTCTTCAGGGCCCCACTATTCATTATGAAGGTCCTGCCCTGGTTTCACGACCCTGAATGTAACACCACACACGAATCTGCATTAATCTCCATTGGCCATCCTTCAGCACACTTGCCCAGATGATCAGGATCCTGTTGTAATTTTTGATAACCCTCTTCACTAACTATGATGCCATCTATTTTAGTCACCTGCAAAGTTACTAATTATGCCTTGCATGTTCTCATCTAAATTGTTAATATAAACCACAAACATCAATAGCCCCAGCACTGATCCCTGGGACACACCACTGGCCACAGGCCTCCAACCTGATAAACAACTTAACACCACCACCCTCTGCTTCTTTCCATGAAGCCAATTCTGTATCCAGGCAGCTAGCTCTCCCTGTGTAATGTGATCTAGACTTCCAGAGCAGTCTACCAGTTGGAACCTTATCAAAGGGCTCAGTGAAGTCCATATAAACAACGTTTAATTATAATTATATTTTTTTATCTCAAGCTTCCTCTGTGAAAACTGACAATGGAAGCTTTTAGGATGTTTTTCAGCAGTGTCCTTTTTTGTGGATTAAGATTTTGCAAGAATGGAGTCATTCCATTCCTCACCTCAGAAAAGGATGCAGCCAAGTTGCCAGGAGTCTCCATGACATTTGCCTCCGCAGTGATGGAAGTGATGCGATCAGCATGTGCAAGGCCTAGTCTTGTGACTGTAGTACACCAAAGAGTGCTGACAGGCATAGAGTTCACCAAGAGCTCAGCACGCCCAAGATTTGATGAGCATTTTCTGATCAAATTCGTTTTTGAAGATTATGTAAAGCTATCAGGCTATAGTAAAGCCCTCACAACCTGGCATGCTGTGGATGTTTGTGGTGTTGGACTGACAGGTACTTTGGACGATTGAATATTATTCCTATTAATACCTCGACATTTTTTTAATTGACAATTTTTTTAATGATGTTATCCAATATTTTTTAATTTTCTAGTGAACCCTGTAAGTTTCAGGGAGGACTGGACTGGAATCCGGGTTCTAGTGAGATTCAGGAGAACATGGAAAATGGGGGCCACATGAGTTTCAGGTAACTGTGGGAACCAGGGCCCCAGTGAATTTCAGAAAAAACATGGAAACCAGGGATAGACACAAATGCTGCAGTAACTCAGTGGGTCAGGCAGCATTTCTGGAGAAAATGGATAGGTGATGTTTCAAATCAGGACCATTCTTCAGACCATTGGAAACCAGGGCATTGTAGGTTTCAGGGATACATGGGAACTGGGCCGTTGATGAGTTTTGAGGGGGCTCTGGAAATATCATCTGGTGCACCTGATGCTAAACCGACCAACATTTCCAAATAATCAGATGTCAGGTGATTGGAGTTTTACTGTTTTTGGATATTTCTCTACAATAGCAATGCCTACTTTGCTATTTTCATATTTGCTGTCAGTGTATGAATACGTTATGTGATGCCTCACACATACTGTAGCTCAAGGTAGTTAACGGCAACAACTTACATTTATAAGGTACTATCCTGGAGTGACATTGTCCACAACATTTCACAGGAGGATAATCATACAAAAATTTACCCCCATGTCAAAGTAGTAATAGTAGGACAGTAACTGAATGTTTGAGGTTTTAAGTATCATTAAATAGAAAGAAGTGGAGAAGTGAGAGGGATTTCAAACCATTAGAGACTTTAGGTATGAATACAAAAACATAACACAGGATGCAGGCAACATGTGCATGATGTAACTGCATTGCTGATAACACTATTGTACTTTTACATCTTTATAAATCTGTTAAAATTGTTCAATATTCTTTTATTACCTTTTTGCTTTAGCAAAGCTTTTAGACAAGTATTTAGTTCTCAGCACACCCATTTTATGATTTTATTTTGTATTTTAAGATTGAGGAAGTGGGATAATTAACTGAACAATGTTTATCGCACGTCGTGTCACTCAAATCAATTACAATCAATGGAGTTTGTCCAGACCTTTTACACAAGAATGTCCAAGCAGACTATAATACTAGGAAGTCTTGGTGACCAACCTTTAGAGTTTAAACTGAATACACTGTTTAAGTAAATACAACAGGGTCGTGTGAAGAAAGGGATCTTGCTGACTGATGCAACCAAAGCATGTTTTACTGTTGTTATTTTCTAAAGGATAGGCAGACACAGGGGCCATTAAAGCAAGTGAGAATTTAAAGCATTGCTTTATACAGAGGGACAATAACAATCAAATCTATTGTGAGTTAATCAGATGTTTGCTATGATTGAAAACACTACCTGTCATCCCCTTCTCAACTCTCTTTATTCATGTTCCTGATATTTCGTGTTTAGAATGACGTTTGCAATGGTTCTCAGCAATGGGTTTGTGATCCTGAAAATGTTGTTGTTTATCTTGGTTTCTGCCCAGCTGGGGTTTCTAATCTGGTGTTGCAGCCTGTGCTCTTAATTTCTCTCTTCACTCTGACCCATGCAGGGTCAGGCTTTGAGCACTACCTATAGTAGAGTAAAAGGAGAGAACTATAATTTCAATCACAGTGTGGCCTGGACAATTAAATTCTACATTTTTTAAAAAGGACATGTGTTTATAGAATCCTATCTATAGCATCTGAAGTGTAGTCACTGTTGCAGTGTGAAAAATGAAACACTCTATATGTACATTGCCACATCACAAAAATAGCAATGGCCAGAAAATCTGTATTTGGTGATATTGATATACTAAATAAAGTTCTCTGGCTTTTCTTTGAAATTGTGCCACTACCCAGAAGAACGGGCAATATATTGATTTAATATTTCATACCAAAATCACCGTCACTAGCACTTTAACAGTCCCTCAGTATTTGTCTAAATTATGTAATAAATTCTCTGGATTGGGACTTGAAGACAAAAACCTTTGCCTCGAAGGCAAGTGATGCCATTAACTGAAGTTTATCCTGGATATTTTTAAGGCAGAGATAGATAGATTCTTGATTAGTGCAGGTGTCAGAGGTTTATGGGGAGAAGGCAGGAGAATGGGGTTTGGAGGGAGAGATAGATCAGCCATGATTGATTGGCAGAATAGACTTGATGGGCCAAATGGCCAAATTCTACTCCTATCAATTATGATCTTATAATCTGACAAAAATACATCCCACTCAATTTGTAAGGCTGTACTGCGCTTAAAGTTTTAACCATTTCCTTCTCATTGCCTTCTACCCTCAGAATAAATGTAAATTATATTTTTGTTAATGACATTTACTGCATTGATGAAGTGACCACTTTGCTAATTATTGATGGTATTCTTTGAATTACTAATGCTAAAACAGTCCCAGTTCCCAGCAAATATTGTATATATTCAGTAAGTGGCTAACACTACAATCACCACAGTCATAGTTCTGCTAGCATGGAGCCCTGATGGAAATGTCCATTTTGCATCGTCTGTTTTTGTTCATCAGTGCATTGGTGGCACCGCTGCCATTTATTAAAAGACTTGTGACCTTGAGCTCTTATTATTTTTAGATTTAGGTTTATTATTGTCACATGTGCTAAGGTACAGAGAAAAGCTTGGCTTTGCATGCTATCCAATCAAATCAGATAATACTATAGGAAAATAACAGCAGATGCTGGTACAAATCGAAGGTATCACAAAGTGCTGGAGTAACTCAGCGGGTCAGGCAGCATCTCTGGAGAGAAGGAATGGGTGACGTTTCGGGTCGAGACCCTTCTTCAGACTGATGTGGTTTTGGGTCGAGACCCTTCTTCAGACTGATCTCGACCCGAAACGTCACCCATTCCTCCTCTCCAGAGATGCTGCCTGACCCGCTGAGTTACTCCAGCATTTTGTGATACCTCAGATAATACTATACATAAGTACAATCACGCCAAACGCAAGTATAATATGTAGAGCAAAGGGAAAGATACAAAGGGTAGAATATATTTCTCAGCACCAGTTCCAAAGTTCAATATCCACAATGGGGTAGAGGTGAATAGGACAACTTCATTTGCACATTCTTTCCTGTGCCGTTCTATAAAGATCTTCGGCCTAACTTAAGAAGTGGTTACCTGATTAGTTCCAAGACCAGCTATGTAAATCTATGTCAAGTAGGTTCCCTTTGAGGGAATTACTTGTGTGTTTCTCCATCAAACTCCACATCCTCATCCTCAACACACCCGTCCAAGCTTACTATTCACCCAACACCAACATCCATACCGATATGCTAATCAGGCCCAACCTGACATTACCCTCTCACCAACCAGTGGTTCAGCACCACCAACTGCCAATTCTACCTCACAAATATCAATCCTGTGATTATTAAATATTCGTCATTTCCCACTGCGTCTGGCAAAACAAAAGCATTACCCCTAGGAATTACTCAGTACTTATAATGGATCATTAACCAAACACTTCCAAATGACCATACAACAATTTCATTTGGGTGCTAACTGCTGGGAAATTCAGTACCTGAAGAACCAACGGCTCATCTGATACTGCATTAGGCTAATGATCCTTCCATCATGTGTTCTAACAGAACACACAAGGAAATTGGATAACTCAGGGTCTTGGCCAGATACAGTGGCATACAGGCTATCTTCAGAACCTAATCGATGCATAACTAACCCCTTCCTTCCAATGGCAGCCTTCTTCCTCCAGCCAAACTTTGACCTATATAGCCTGTGTGCCGTTGTATCAGGCCTGAGTTATCTGATTTCCCTGATGAGGGTTGGAATCTAACAAGGGTTGGAGCAGGCGAGGGTTGTTGATGGGAATGTGAAGAGGCCAAAATTAGGATTAGTATAAATGACTGCTTGATGGTCAGCACTGACTCAAAGAGCCTGTTTCTAACTGGTAGAAACAAGGAACTGCTGATTTACCAAGGCACAAAATGCTGGAGTAACTCAGAAGGTCAGGCAGCATCCCTAGAGAACATGGATAGGTGACATTTGGGGTCAGGACCCTTCTTCAGACTGTTCTAACTACCAACTCTTGACATTCAATGGCATTTCTATTACTCAGTCCCTTACCATCAATATCACCAATAACTAGCATTCAGTTTCTACATCTTGTACAATACTGCACTAGGAAGGATCAAAGTGGAAGAAAATGCCAAGCTTTAGGGAAGCTGCCAAGGTGGGACTTGCTAACTGTAATGTTTTCTGGGCATATTGCCCTATTACATGGTGTTGTCTGTCAATCTATTCTCAATTTAGTGTTTGCCAGATCTAGCATTCCTTGAGAGTGTTTTAGCTTTATTTCATTCATAGCAAAGTTCCAACAAGGCACACAATCGGGCTGCAATGTACTCTTGGCACCTTCACATCTTCGAGTGTTTCATGCATTAAGTCCTTGTAACATAATATATCTAAATATACTGGATGATTAACTGTGGTACTTAAAATAAATGTTGGTGGTGGTGGCAGGCAAGAGAGGTGACCTGCAACAATAGCTGTAATATGTAAGCAGCAGAGCATAGTTAGGCAGCTCTGCAGTTGGGGTACAGTGAGAAAGAAAATGAAAATGCTGGACATTCGACTCAAGTTTCATTCATTTGTTGGTATGTTGTGGGTCAAATGTGATATGGTACCTGATGGTGCAAAGGAACAATATACCAAGATATTAAAGAAGACGGTAATCCTAATTGGCACTCGCACTGTTGCTTCGAGGTCACGTGTCCTTTGCAGCAGGTGGCACAATCCTCTCATGATTTGGTTCCAGCAGAACCAGTTTTCATCAAATGTTGTCAGGCAATGGCAAAGGTCTGAAAATATAGTTGCAATGCGTAAAAGGTAAGGTTGGGCAATCTAGCTTTGCCATCTAGTGATTTCCAATGCATTCATTACTGCATTGTCCATTGCTTAACCTAAGGAAATATGCAACTTACTTAAAGAATTATACATTGATTTTCAGCATCTGTGTATTGTCAGCAAGGCCAGCATTTATTGCCTATCTCTAATTGCCTTTGAGAAACTGGTGGTGAGCCACCATCTTGAGGCACTGCAGTCCTTTGGTGAAGGTATTGCTTCTTGAGATTTAAACTGATGGCGAACTGGCAATATATTTCCAGATCTGGATGGCGTATGACTTGGGATCTGCAGATGGTTGTGTTCTCTTGCACCTTCTTAATTGTAGAGGTGATGGGTTTGGGAAGTCGTGTGGAGGGTCCTGTTTGAGAATCTGCAGTGTATTTTGTAATGCTTCACTATGTTGCCATTGTGCAGCGTTGGTGGAGGTAATGAATTTTCAGTGAGATTGATGGTTCTCCATCCACGTGGACTGCTTTGTTCTAGAATGTGCTGAGGTACTTGAGAATGGTTGGCACTGCACTTATTTGGGCAAGTGGAGATGCATATAGTTGTAGGTATGCAGGTGGAGGGATGATCTTGGGATGTTGGCAGTGAGTATTTTGGCATAGGATACCTAGACTCTAACCTGGTAATAATAATAATATGCCTTTATTGTCATTGTACACAAGGTACAACAAAATTAGAAGTGCTACAGCTGATAACAGTGCGACAGTGCAAAGACAATTGTACAGACATACGAACCAACACAACAAATGCCAGTATCAAATAAAAACCAATTTAAAAACCTAATAAATAATGAATGGGTTAAACACTTAAAATTCTTACAAGAAAGTTCCTTTTTTTTAAATGAGAATAGTCGAGTCATGTGCTTCACTGTTCTTATTGCCCAGGGAAAGAAACTGTTCTTGAGTCGATTTGTCCTGGCCCTTAGGCTCCTATAGCGCCTCCCAGAGGGCAGGAGAACAAACAATTCGTGTCCTGGATGAATGCTGTCCTTGATTATGACTCTGGCCCTGTTCAGACAGCGTGAGCTGGTGATGTTCTTCAGAGAAGGTAGTGGACAGCCGATGATTTTCTCTGCTGTCCTGATGACCTTTTGGAGGGCCTTCTGGTCTGCAGCCGAGCAGCCAGCATACCACACAGTGGTGCAGTATGCCAGTACGCTCTCGATGGTGGAGCGGTAGAAGGTCACCAGCAGATTCTCCTTCAGTCTGTTTTTCCGGAGTAATCTTAAGAAGTGCAGTCTCTGCTGTGACTTTTTCACTACCGCCTTGGTATTTGCAGTCCAGGAGAGGTCCTGGGAGATGGTGGTCCCTAGGAACTTGAAGGTGGAGACCCTTTCCACTTCCTCCCCATTTATATGAAGTGGGGTGGTCTTGAGACCATAGGATTTATGTTGCTGGTTTATTTGGACTTCTTGTCAGTGGTCACCCCGTTAATATTGATGGTGGAAGATGCAGCAATATTAATGCCATTGAGTATCCAGGACAGTTGGTTCATTCTCTCTTGCTGGAGATGGCCATAGTCAGTCACTTTCATGACTCCTATCAACCTTATCCCTGAAATTTGTTTGGTTTGACTTGGACTGTTTCTTTTGCTGAGGAGTTGTAATTGGAATTGACCACTACCCAATCACTTGCAAACAATCTCATCTCTGACCTTTTGATGAAAGGGTGGTCATTAATGCTTCAAACAGTCTACTCCTGCTGTCTCAAGGATCTCTGTTGTATATTCTGGGACAGAAATGATTGTGCTTCAAGAATGACAACCACCCTCCTTTGTGCCTTCCTGTGACTCAAACCATAAGACTATTTTACCTTTGATGCCCATTGACTTCATTTTTACCTTAATGCAAAGGGCAGCTACTCTCAACTCACCTCCATGCAACCAACAGCTGAAAACAGCACCCTACCATAACCATGACCCATGTTTTCCCAAGGCACAAAACATTATGAATGCCTGGCATGTGGCGATATGAATTAACTCAGTCATTGAGCCTCCATGAAGGAAATGTTTTGATTATTACAATGAAGCTGTTCATGGGCAGACATTACATACGTGGGATTGTATTACCCCAACATTAACCATGAATGCTACATTTTATGACAATCTGCAATACATTATTTAGAGGCGTGGCAGATGGCTTCTTGGAGACCAAGGATATCCTCCTTTGACTTCTGATCCCCTTGAATGAAGCAGAAACTAGAGCAGAAGAATGAAATGATACAGCATCTTATGCTTGTTAAATATCCCTCCAAGGCATTGGAACAAAACGTTAATTCTTGGACAGACCAGAGGATGTTATGGTATAGCCTGTCAAGGGCTCAAAGCTTTTTGTGATCTGTTTCCTATTGCACAACTTTAACCTTCACCAAGGCATGAATCAAGTGGAATGAGAACTGCCTGAGTTCCAGTCTGCCTGTTCATAGTGAGATCTGTTACTGCATCCAGTGAATTATGACTGCGTCTTGCTTCATTTTCATTTTATGCCCTTTCTCTCCCATAGAAGATCAAATATCTGTTAAGATGAACCTTCTTTTCGATGAAGGGTTATTCCCTTTCAATATAATACATTCAATATAATACATTCAACCCTATGAGTCCTCATCTTGTACAGACTTTTAATGTGACAAAGTAAGGAATAGCTATTCATATAGTTATATAGCATGAAAATTTACCCTTCGTCCCGATTCCTCGATGCCAGCCAAGATGCCTATGTAAGCTAATCCAATGTACCTGTTTTTGGCCCATATTCCTCTAAACACCTATCCACTTGCCCATCCAAATATTTTTTAAATGTTGTACTTGTACCCACCTCTATTACCAGTGCACAATGGTGCAGTGGTAGAGTTGCTGTCTTACCTGGGTTCAATCCTTACTACGGGTGCAGTTTCCTGTGCTTGTCCTAAATCTCTACCAAGCATATTGGAATAATAAAGCAGCTATCATCAGCAGTTCCTGCCTTGCCTAGATACGATTCCCTGCTGTATAAAAAGCTTGCCCATGTAGTCAAACCTTTTTCACATAAAATATTATGTCCAGTTGTAAGCTTATTTTAATAAAGAAAAATTCTGAGATTTTCCAAAACTTCTGATGACTAAATAATGTGGCATACTTTTACACAGCAAAATCCCATGCACAGTAAATGAGTGATTGCTACGTGACCTTTGTTGCTGCAGGTTGATGGAGGGTTTTGAGGAGCTGAAGCCACTCTATTGATCGTCATCAAACACTGACCTTTTGTGTCCAATTCTGTGGACAGATGGGGTCTTGATTGAATGTCTTATCCAAAAAAGCAGTGTGTTCAACCTTTCAGCCAACGAAAATACTACCATTTAATCACTTGATCCAATGTGATTACAGTTCCATTAAATTACTGGAATCCCTACTGGAATTGGAACTGATAACTATGGAATAATTGTGGGTTCGATGAATGACTTGATTATAGAAATTACTTTTGGTGATACTGGCATGTTAATATTATTTATATTGAAATCTACTGCTGTAATTTTAATGGAGGCTTTAATGTGTTTATTTTAAATGTCCTAAAGTAGTGGAGGATAGAACTTGATTACACACAGTATTCATTCATCTTAAATGTTCCGTTGCAACCTCCACGAACTAATGCTAGAGATGTAATTACATTTTCAGTAATTACATTTCAGGAAATAATTTCATAATCTTCATGGTTTCATAATCTTCATGGTTTATTTACTTTAATAATGACATACATGTTTAATCACAGATTGTATGCAGAAGAGGTTTGATTTGTTAAATGGTCTTTGATTAGGGCATGTACAGGATCTGCACCTGAAAGCAAACAAAAGAAGAAGTTGGTTTGTTTTTCAGTCAAGGTCAGGCAGTGTACAGAGTGATATTTCTTGGCATTAGCAGTGTTTTCCTCCGTGTGTCTGGGAGCCAAACTTCAGCTAGAGACATTGGCAGCTGTGCACTGTTTATCGAAAGTCATTGTACTCCACCTAGCTGTGGTACACACAGTATGATCATTCATTGCTAAACCGTAATCAGTCAGACACACAAGATTTAGTTTTCAGTTTGGAAAATGTTGTCAGTAAAGCACAGCCCCCTTAACCTTGATTGGAGGCCAATTCATTGGATGTATTCAAGAGAGAATTGGATATATTTGATTCTGTATCTGTATCAGTAATCACCATCACTGGTTGCCGCATACGTTAGAAGAGTCGTGTGCCAAGTCGCAATTAAGTATTAAAGTGGACCTTAGCTCTCAGGGCTAACGGAATCAAGGAATATGGGGAAAGAAGGAACAGAGTACTGATTCTGGATGATCAGCCATGATCATATTGAATGGCGGTGCTGGCTCGAAGGGCCGAATATCCTACTCCTGCACCTATTTTCCATGTTTCTAACCTGTAGGAAAACATGGGACCTGAATATTTTAACGTGCAGTCCCTTTGTGATGCTAACTGTGCATAGCTATTTACACTTGTGCATCTTATGGACGACCCTCTGGAACAAATATTTTATAACAAAGATTATGTGGGATTGTGGGATTGCACTTCTTTTTCAGAAAGTAAGTGTTAGAGAAGGTTTAAATAAGTAGATTAGGGCCTATGCCCTGGTATTATTCCAAGAATTTAAGGCAACTGTAATCATATTGAATCAAATGATTAAAATGTGGTATTTGTGTTGGCTGCTTCTGAGGTACCATGGCTATGGGGGAATAAGATATTGCTTCTGAATTATTCACCACTACTGAAAAGATGTAGTGAATTTTGTTGGGGGTGGGTGACTAGCAGCATAGTTTTATTTCAATTTGTACCCAAATAAGTACACTGAACTTTTGCCGAATTAAATGTTCTTTAACTCAAACTGGCTCAATTCCATCTCCATAAAAATGTGTGCACAGTTATCATGAACAAAACCTCTGATATTGGAATTGGAAAAGTGGTATTAGCCTTCAAGGCATGTCCCTTTCTGGTTTTAAGGTAAGCCGCAAAGTTGTTTAAGAATTTTTTTTGGTGGTGATTAACATTTCTGTAGCTTGTTTTTCATAAGTTCTGAAAAGGATTGATTGTCCTGCTGTTTGTTAGTGTTGCAGATGTGAGCTATGGAGCAATCTGGCATAGCCCTATATTCCACAGTGCTGGAATCTCTGGGATGCCATTAGTAGATTAAACACTTTTCTAAGGCTTTATTCATGTAATGTAGCAGAATTGTAATCGGATTGGACTAAATGACTAAATTTGGATATTTTTACTGGCTGCTTCTGAATCGCCTTCAGTTCGACCATGGAGAAATGAGATCTAATAGCCAACTGAAAATATATAGGGGACTTATCGGGGTGGTGTTGCTGATAGGGCAATGAGATCCGGTGGCTTTCCTGCGTTGCCCAGTTTCCACTGTGCTGGTATTTTTATGACGTTACCAGCACTTGTAGGTGCATCACCAGCAATTATTCTTGGCCACTTTTCCTAACATGAGCAGTCATAATGCAACACAGAAATAGATTGCAATCCATTGTTATAAATTGCAAGTGAGTAGATCTGAATGGAACATTCGTCATGAACATCATATCATAGCAATAAATGATCAACATTCTGTTAAAATTACGGCATAATCGGAAAAGGTTTGAAATCAGTTCTATTACTCAGACGTACTACACTGTAATATATTCTGTGACAATGGGGTCGGTGATATTATGCTTGACTCCTAATGTGGGAATTTCTTCACATGTTAGGTAGAGGAAAAGGGGCATTAATTTGACAGCAGTAGATAGATTCCTTTCGAGGGAGCATTGATACCTAATCTCAAATTTAACATCTGGAATATGGCCTGTTTTGCCCAAAGTCATTTGAGGTGCCTTTCACACATACCCTTGACATACTGGATTTTGTAGGAAGGAACTGCAGATGTGGTTTACACCGAAGATAGACAGAAAAAGCTGGAATAACTCAGCAGGTCAGGCAGCATCTCTGGAGAAAAGGAGTAGGTGATGTTTCGGGTCAAGACCCTTCTTCAGACAGGGTCTTGACCCGAGCTTTTTCTGTCTATCTTCTGACATGATGGAATGAATGAATAAGTTTATTGGCCAAGTATGTGCATGTACAAGGAATGTGCCTTGGTGCTCCGCTCACAAATGACAACACAAAAACATACTGTTAATAATTAATAATACAGCATAAACACATCAAAACAATAAGGATACAACATTACGGTCTAAACATGTGGGTGAAAATAAACCAGAGCAAAAAAGAGCCGACAGACTTTGGTTCTTGAGTAGAACTACTACTCGTGGAAAAAAGCTGTTTTTATGTCTGACTGTGGCTGCTTTGACTGTCCGGAGTCGCCTTCCAGAGGGAAGTGTTTCAAAGATTTTGTGGCCAGGGTGAGAGGGGTCAGAGATGATCTTGCCCGCTCGCTTCCTGGCCCTTGCAGTGTACAGTTCGTCAATGAGGGGAAGGTTGCAGCCAACAACCTCAGCTGATCGAACGATCCGTTGCAGCCTCCAGATGTCGTGCTTGGTGGCTGAGCCAAACCAGACCATGATGGAGAAGATGAGAATGGACTCAATGATAGGCGTATAGAATTGGACCATCATTGCCTGTTAAAGAAGCTGTTATCCATACCTGTTTGGATTTAGTGGTTTTCTTTATATTCATGGACTGTTGGTTATTTTCTATACTTTGGAAAATAGATGACATTAACCATTTCATAATGATGCCCCATCAAAGTTAGTGAGTAAAGTGTATTTTTCGCTGTTCGTGTGGAAACGGTACTTTAAGTGATGATAACATGTGCATTTTTTTAATAACCAAACAACTATATTGATGTATAAGAAAATAACTGCAGATGCTGGTACAAATCGATTTATTCACAAAATGCTGGAGTAACTCAGCAGGTCAGGCAGCATCTCGGGAGAGAAGGAATGGGTGATGTTTCGGGTCGAGACCCTTCTTCCGACTGATGTCAGGGGGGCGGGACAAAGGAAGGATATAGGTGGAGACAGGAAGATAGAGGGAGATCTGGGAAGGAGGAGGGGAAGGGTGGGACAGAGGAACTATCTAAAGTTGCTTTGATGCTTTGCGGACATATGTGATGATATCATACTACCTGAAGAAAATAGCTAGTGTATGATAACATTTGTTTTTTTCATCTGCTCTCGCTTTTCGTGAAGATGTAATGTAATCGATAAAGTAATGCACATGATAGAATTGCAAGAGAACTTCAATAAGCTTCAAAGGACAAGGAGGTACGTTCTCTACATCCCTCCTGGAGAGGAGCTTCAAAGGGACAGAGAATCCTCTCTGCTTCAAAGACACTGAAATGTAACCTTATTCAACACAGTGCAGCTGTTTCAGTAAGCACCCTGAGCATTCACTGCAGCCCATCTCCAATGCAAAACCTGCCTTGCTTGTGCCGTCTACCCAATAGATGGCAGCAACTCATCAAGTTATTCTCCATCATGAGGATAAACCTTGATCCGAATGACTGAGAAAGATTGGAGCAGCTGTTGTTTAGATACAACACAAGCAAAGTGGAATCCAAATCACAACATACTTACTTGAGAATATATTTTCCCTTTCCAATGGGCTTGTTCCCTCACATCTAGCACTACTTCTGGTCATGAAGTTGCTGTCTTCCAACCTTAATGCAAACACTGATATCCCAACTATGATCTGAAACCCATGACTTCAAGGTGACATGATCTCAGAAGCATTCAATGTGCAACTACTGCTTGTAGCAAGTGATTGCTGATGAATTTCAACCTCAAATATCATAACGAAGCTAACAATTATAAGTGAGAATGAACTGCAGCTTTAGATTCCCGAAGCGTGACATGGGTTTTATGCTGTTTTCCACATTAGATTTTAATTGCAGCAGCAGTCATGCAAATTTATGCCCCCTTTATCTCATAGGTGTTTCTTCGTGACATTAAACTAGTCAACGATCAGGAAAGTCCAATATACTTCAGGAACTGTTGTTTCTTGGGTTCTAGAGAGCAAACTTTCTAAGATGGGACATCTTGGAGTCAGAGGGCAGGCCCAAAGGAGGGCAATCAAAGAACTTGCAAATGCCGCCGAACGGAGCAGTCACTGGCTGTGGCTGAAAAGAAAAGATACTGTCTGGGCTGCCACGTGACCATCTAGAGGCTAACCATAAGACACACACCCAGGTCTGATCACCCTGCGGTGGGCCTGCCTCGACTGAGGGTGTCTTGTGATAAAAGGCTGAAACACCCAGTGACGTTGAGGTGCACAACTGAAGATGTGTCGGAATGGTAGCAACATCACCTAGTGGTCACCCCCAAGAACAACACCAGTCAATTGTAGTGCAAACCTTAGGGATTGTAACATCTAGTCCTACTAATCAATCTAGCAGTCTTTTAAATTCCCTTTCCTGTGTCAGGATATTTTTGAACTTCAACATGGTTGAGGATGTCCTGAACTTGTCAGTCCAGGCTGGCCAGTGATTTCCCAACTGTTTTCCACCATGGGGCTTCATGTGCACTGGGCCACATCTTGCTGCAACCCTGCAACAGACCCAGAAAAGAGCAGTGTAATCATTTGTTTGAATAGAGAGGAGTGGATATGAAAGGGAGAGATAAGGAAATTAATATTTCTTTGAATTAGTTGTATTTGCTCCATTGTTTTACATAAAGATTATTTTTGTGATTTAATTTTTAATGTACATTTTAATACTTGTTGATTTTTTTGGATAATTGATTTGAATAGTATTTGTCTGTTAATGAATATCAGAGACATTCAGTTTTGACACTTGACAAAGCTCAGGGATGTGGCCGTGTCTTCAAAGTTTTGGGTGTGGGGCTTGTTCTGGACCACATTGTACATTTTCCTGCACCCAAACCCCATCTATCAATGCTGCTGAACAGTGGAGTAGTAAATATGCTCTTTAATCACCATTTGGAACATATTTTCATTACTAGATCTTGAGGAAATTAGATGATAAGACCATAAGACATAGGAGTAGAATTAGGTCATTCAGCCCATTGAGTATACACTGTCATTCCATCATGGCTGATCTACTTTTCCTCTCAACCCTATTCTCCTGCCTTCTCTCCATAACTTTTGTTGCTCTTTCTCTAAAAACGAAGGTTCCTTTGTAACCTTCTGTCAAGAACCTATTAATCTCCTCTTTGAAAATGCCCAATGTCTTGGCCTCCACAGCCATCTGAGGCAATGAATTCCACAGATTCATCATTCATAATACTTTCAATGCTGGGTGTACATTAGTAAAGCAGCCCTCAACATAAGACCTAAAAAAACACTGCTACCAACAATTTTGCACCTCAAACTTAATTTATTTGTCTTTGCAGATAAAACTGGACAATCATTGTATCCATGAGTGTCTGTCTCCTTTAACCTTCATACTGTGATTATGATTCAAAGTAAATAGGAAGGTGCTTTAATTTCAGTTCATAATATTTGTGAGGAATGTGCAGGCAAACCATATCAACGCTTATTTAATTTACATCAAGAAGCAAATTTTAATATTTACATATACTTATAACTTTATTTTTATAATTACATATTACGTTAATAAAACCATTTTGTTCAAATGTTTTGGACAGAGGTTAGTTTGTAGATGTTATGCAAAAATGTGAGATGATTATTTACTTTTGAACTGTGCAGGCGAGAAACCAAAATGAATCAGCATGGCTTTAAATAAAGTATGCTGGCATATGGTATTCCATTAATAACACTTGCATTAATGCACTGTTGCACTCATGCCATCATCCTGTATCAATTTTATTGTCTTCTACAGGACAACATTACATTGTTTTTGAGAGCATGCGAAGAGCTTGGACTAAAGGGATCACAGCTTTTTGACCCTGGTGATCTCCAGAACATGACCAACAGAGCCTCAGTCAAGTAAGTGGAAAAACAAGCTACTTGTGAGAACTATATATATTTAAAATTGCCTTATGTTTCGCAACAATTGGAAAGGAATTTGAAAGAACTGTGCTGAACATCTACATTAATTTGAATTAATTCTTACTTTTTGCTGTAAAGAATATACAATAATGCTATCAATTAAATGGTAAAAAGAAAGATATATTTCCTTTTATAAGCATTTTCTTGAATGGAGCTTGTCATGAATGTACATATTTTAACAAATTCCAAGATGTATCTCGAGTGTGTTCTGTACAAGTCTGGAGTTAAAGAGTAGTTTTACCCTTTGGCACAGTAATGCTCAGCTTGCATGCTACAGATTCCTCTCTGTTTGGCTAATTCTTGCCTTTTTAATAGTAAAACATGTATCTCAGCAATGACCAGACTTCTGGAATATGTCTCAAGGTTTCTGAAGCTCTCGCTGTATTTATGTATCAAATCAATATGCCAGTTAATTAGTAATGCCAAGATATTGTGAACAAGTGGAATTCAAGTCATTAATGTCCAAAGAATGATGTTTTTGATGTAATTTTTTTTGTATGTGGAAAAGCCCTGCCATAAAATGCCACAGAACACAAAATTATTTTGACATATTAATCAGATGCCGGCTGTGTTGCAATCAGCATGTACTTCTATTGTACTTTTTGATTACTGCACTTTATTGTACATGAATTGACAGAGTTGTAAATCATAAAAGAAAACAAAATGTAAACAGGGGATTAATTCTCATCATTACAGATTATGTAAATAATGTTAAGTGTAACAGAGTCGATATAAGTTGCGTGTTTTGCTTTGATTCTATGCTTCTGCTATATTGGCAAAATTATTGCAACCTTATTTACCTCTATGGACCATAGAGCCAAGTGGATTGGAAGTGGTCCTTCATTTGTTCACATCTACCCAAAACAGCATCCAATGCATTTTTGCCTTCATTGCGGTGCAGGCTCGAAGGGCCGAATGGCCTACTCCTGCACCTATTTTCTATGTTTCTATGTTTCTATGTTTCTATTATCTGACTTTTTAAAAAAATCAGTCTTGTTCTGTTTGCAACCACAATTCTTTATAATCTGCTCCAGGTGTTAATCACCCTTCAAATAAAAGCATACTTCAGATTGTCTGCTTTACAATAATAATTTCACCACTGTACAAACTAAATTCTTTAATGCAGGAATTATGGTAAGAATATGATGATAATTGGATACTGCCTGCAGCAACATTGTAAATGAGGTTTTCTTGAATGTATTTATGATTCTTTGATCAGAGCAACCCCTCCTGCAGCATATATACTCTGCTTCTGCTGGTCTTACTGAACCTTGACTTAATCTTCCTGCGTGTTTTTGTCATGCATAGGTTAAACAGATGGAAAGCACTGATTTAACGTGGCCTCGGGATACACTCAATCTACTTTAATTAACATAATGCACCTGTTATGATTATTGTTTTATATGCAATGTACTCCCATGCTAGGTTCAATGTTTTATTCTTTCATTTAAGGATAATTAATTGATTCAAGATCAGTTGTCCAAATATTTCAACCCAGCCATTCCCTCATAGAGTCCATTGTTTTACGAATGAATCACAAAAATAGTGGGTTTGTAGGTTAATTGCTCTGTATAAAATTGTCCCGAATGTGTCGGGAGTGGATGAGAAAGTGGGATAACATTGAACTAGGGCGATAGGGTGATCGAAGGTCGGCATGGACTGAAGGCCCAATGTGGGCCAAAAGGCCCATTTACATTCTGTAGATCTAAAACCTTAAAATACTAAACCCAACGATAGGTTTGATTTGCACTTTATGTGCAGTAGATGTTGATCTGGATCCTCTGTACATATGGAGGCACTTTATCATTGTGATATGGGTGTGAGCTATGGCCAAGAGTTATGGGAGTAGTGTAGATGGGGCACATTGGTCAGCATGGGCGAGTTAGGCTGAAGCATCTATTTCCACGTTGTGTGACTCCATGGCTATCTATGACTATTATCAACAACAACTTTCCCTCAGCTACTATTCCCAATTTATCAGCACTGTGAACATCACTCCCACTCCAGTCTGAAAAAGGATCCTGACCCAAAACATTACATGCCCATTTCCTCCACAGATGTTGCCTGTAAATCTTCGAGGATTTACAAGGATGTTGCAAAGGGTCCTCCCAGCACTTTGTGTTTTATTCCCACTTCTTAAAAGGGCATGCCTAATTAGCCTGAATAATGACCTATTCTTTCACCCTGCTAATTCCTTCTCCCTTTCTTGGACTCATTACCAAGTTGCTCTTTGTCCACTTGTTAGATATTTTCAGTGCTTTAAATGGCACCCACACCGTTGAGAAATACACTATTTATTTTGTATGACTCTCTAAAGATTTACTATTTATATTGGCTCAAATAGGATTGTGTGAGATGTTCACCTGAAGTTTTAGTTTCAAAGGACACATCATGGAAATTAAAGTCCATAATCCTGGCCAATTTCACCTCTGCTATTTGTGCAGCTGGCATTATGAAGTGTTATCTCTTCCTCACATTCTTCATCTCTTGCGGTCTTTTAACCAGGCAATTAACCTCTGCTCTTCCACGCAGTCAAACAATATGGCAGCAGCCTAGAATCCCACACCCCCACCCTCACTACTAATCAGAAAGTATTTGATTAAAATTAATTCAAAGTAAATCATAGAGTAATTTCCTATGACTTAAGTTACAATACCTAGGAATGCTGCTCTCTACCATACATACCATTCCACGGAATTGCCCATTCTGTAATCCCATCTCACAATGCATGTTACAAGTGTCACTTAAAAGGAATATTTCTTCAATGGGAGCATCTCCACCTTGGTGGTATAAGACCTAACATCCATTAACAGCTTCATGTCTTAATTTCCCATGAAACAAAGAATAGTAAAGGGCTTTTCCCACTTTAGGCGATTTTAAGGCGACTGCCGGCGACTAGGCTGTCGCTGACAGTTCGCCGAGTGTCGCGGGCATGATCGTGAGGAATCTTCCAAGAATCGTAGAGGATCTCGGCGCGTCGCTGAGAAATCATCCGGAGTGAAATTTCTTGGCGACAGCTGGCTTGTCGGCAGGTATCGTTGTTTATTGCGGGCGCTGTCGCATGCTGTCCCCAGGTTTGCTAGGTTCTCTTAGATGCATTTAGAAGCACATTATATTAAAATAAGTAAAGTCATTTCAAAATACCATAAAATGCTTGTGTTTAACCAATTTATTTACCGTCAGGACATTTGACAGGTAGATTGGAGGCGACAGTTTTATTGGTCAGTTAAGCGTGGGAATTTTCGCGATGTTTATCGCCATCATCCATTACATTTAAAGTGGGCTCCCAACCCAGATATGCAACCCAGAAACCAGATATGCATCTCCCGTACATTTTCAAAGAATGCCCACACACTTTTCACAAAAATCCACTTAACCACTTTTTTAATTATTTATTTTAATACAGCTATTAGTAAACTGGAAGTAAATCCAGTTTATGCCTTGTTACAGTGAAACTTCGTTTTTAAGTAACTCATACAAGATGTTATAGTTCAAAACTCTCAAGTACTTACCGACTTGTCGGTGATTTCAGCGAGAATTAGGACGCCGGAGAAGCATTGACAGCGTGGGAATTTCGCGATGTTTCCAAAGACGCTGTAATCTCGACATTGTAGTGGTCATTGTCGTCGGGTAAAAGAAAAGTTTGGCGATCTGCTACGACTTTGACAGTCGCCGGCAGTCGCCTTAAAATCGCTTAAAGTGGAAGAATCGAGTTATCGATTTGCAGCGGTACATGGTTGACCTGAGCAAATTACCTTTCACATTTGCTATATTACAAGAAGAAATTTCAAAAGGATGTTACTCATAGATTCATACAGTGTGGAAATAGGCCCTTCGGCCCAACTTTCCCACACCAGCCAACATGTCCCAGCTTCCTTCTCTCCAGAGATGCTGCCTGTCCCGCTGAGTTATTTTGTGTCTCAGCTACAATAGTCCCATTTGCCTGAATTTAGTCCATATCCCTCCAAACCTGTCCTATCCATGTACCTGTCCAAATGTTTCTTAAATGTTGTCAATACTACTTGCCTCAACTACCTCCTTCAGCAGCTGGTTCCATACACCCACCACCTTCTGTATGGAAAAATTTACCCCTTAGTTTATCCCTATTAAATCTTTCCCCCCTCACCTTAAACCTATGTCCCCTGGTTCTTGATTCCCCTACTCTGGGCAAGAGACTCTGTGCATCTACCTGACCTATTCCTCTCCTGCTTTTGTACACTGATTTTGTCACTGATTGCAAAATGTGTAGTTTCCACAGCATTTCTTTCTTTTCTGATAAGACTTGAACTTAATCAACTCTCACCACTGCATCAATCCCATCAGTGTATTATACCAACAATGGATCCGTTTATTATACCAACAATGGATTTGTATCTTAAGTGCTGTTCTGGCCCGTAAGCTCAGTTTAGTTTGTGTAGGAAGGAACTGATGGTTTAATCTGAAGATAGACACAAAAAGCTGGAGTAACAGCGGCAGATTGACTGTGGGTACCTGTAATTCGGGTGTCTGAGGAAAGGTCTCGACCTGAAACATCACCCATTCCTTCTCTCCAGAGATGCTGCCTGTCCCGCTGAGTTACTCCAGTTTTTTGTGCCTGCCCTCAGTTTAGTTTGTCTCTTTTAAGTCTTTTTGTTCATGTTTATTTCATTTTGTTTAGTTGAAACAGGTCATCAAGTTTCAAATGTGATTCTGTAAGATTCAGATATAGGATAGAGTATGTCCTCTGGTTATATACTACATGAATAGTATAGCTAAGCACAGATAGACACTCTACTTTGGCTTTGTGTTAGTACTCCTGTCTCTGGTCTCAGCAGATTGGGGATCAACATTCCATGTCTAAGATAAAAACAATTTAGGCTGGCACAATTGCTGGAGTTCTGCGCCATTAAGATGTGGCTTTTCAAGAGACAAGTTATACCATGAACCCATCTGCACCGTTATTTTGAAGAGAAACAAAGGCATTCTCCCAGGAGTGAACAAAGAATGTTGGGAAGTGCTCAGTAGTTTAGACAACGTGACCTTTCATCAAAACTTTTGCATCATCTGCAAGTACTTTGTTTTTGATATTCCCCCTGCACCTGGCCAAAATGTATCCCTTGAAGCTTTTTATTGCAATTTTGGGCAAATTACTTGCCATGTTTTCTACATTACAACATTGACGGCATTTCAAAAACATTTCATTGACTGTAGGATATTTTAGAAGGCTCAGAGGTCGACATTCCCCTAGTTAAGCAATGGTTTCTCATTCCTACCAGTTTCAGAGAAGAGCTAATTTTATTTGAGGTTGTATAAGAAAATAACTGCAGATGCTGGTACAAATCGAAGGTATTTATTCACAAAATGCTGGAGTAACTCAGCAGGTCAGGCAGCATCTCAGGAGAGAAGGAATGGGCGACGTTTTGGGCCGAGACCCTTCTTCAGACTTAAGGATAGCGGAGTGAGGGGTATGGGGAGAAGGCAGGAACGGGGTACTGATTGAGAGTGATCAGCCATGATCGCATTGAATGGCGGTGCTGGCTCGAAGGGCTGAATGGCCTACTCCTGCACCGATTGTCTATTGTCTATTGTCTATTGACCCGAAACGTCGGCCATTCCTTTTCTCCTGAGATGCTGCCTGACCTGCTGAGTTACTCCAGCATTTTGTTAATAAATACCTTCGATCTGATTTGAGGTGTTTGTGAGATAAATCAGTGTAGATAAATATGGCTCAATTTGGGATACCACTTTCTCAACAAAAGAGAAACCTCAATGCTCAATTGCTTAGAAAAAAATGGGCTCTGCGAGTGTATCACAATAAACATAAACAAAAATTCTGCATGACTGTAGCAGAATGGCATAATGAATGTGTGAACACATGTAAGGTATCACAACCTCGCAACATCGGACAAAAACAAAAAAAAGACACAAACTGCTGGAGTAACTCAGGCGGTTCAGATAGCATCCCCGAAGAACAAGGATAGGTGACATTTCGGGTGGGGACCCTTCTTCGGTTTAAAGGACTACATCAGACAAGCTAATTTCTCTCAAGGCATGCTGCCCACTGAACAAGGGGAACAGAAGGCTGATAGGGTGTGCTCATCCAACTACAGGCCTGGTGAGGATTTTAGT
Source organism: Rhinoraja longicauda (assembly GCF_053455715.1). Lineage (NCBI taxonomy): Eukaryota > Metazoa > Chordata > Chondrichthyes > Rajiformes > Arhynchobatidae > Rhinoraja > Rhinoraja longicauda. The sequence goes on along the minus strand of NC_135953.1, from coordinate 67,216,774 downwards.
GAGGATCAAGTGTGTGCTTTCATCATTGCACCGTTGTTGCGGAAGCTTGGTGATGAATGGTATTGAAGAAATTGGAGTTTGTTAAATGTCCTTTATCTTGAAATATAGTTATTAATGAAACAATGACAGTACGTAAAACAGAAAAATGGTACAGTTACATAATTGATCTAGAATGCCTCATTAATCTATTTAGCCATTCTGTTAACTGACTCAAAATAAAGGATGCAGTTTGACATCACTCCCACTGCATGCCATTCCCCTGGAAGGATGCCAGATAACCTCATTATTGCACTGGCACTGAATCGTTTCAGACTCTCGTGGGAGATGCAGTTCGGGTAAATGCAGTGAATTACAGCTTTGCTACTAACGCAAAACACTGACTGCACACTAGATAAAAGTTATATCAAGATTAATCCATATCTTGCAAAGCACAGACTATGTAGAAAGACAGACATGAAAGATCTCAAACCATTTACCAATTTTAACAAACAAAAATCCAGCATATTTGATATCGCATTCCCAATCATATTTTATATAACATTTTTGACTTGTAAGTGGTTGTAAAATCAGATTTTACTCATTTTTTGCTAAAGACAGCAAGAATTTTCCAGTGACCTGTTGGTTCATGAACCGTAGGACATCCTACTGAGATGTGAAAATCATTTAATCATCGAAGGACCTATTTTCTATGTTTCTATGTTTCTATGTTTCTAAAACCTTGTGGGTGTTGCACTTTGGTATGTCCAACCAGGGCAGGACTTAGACATTAAATGGTAAAGCCCTGGAGAGTGTTGTAGAACAGAGAGATCTAGGAGTACAGGTATATGGTTACCTGAAAGTGCAAGTCAGGTGGAAAATGTGATGAGGAAGGCGATTGGCATACTTGCCCTCATTGGTATGGTATTGAGTGCAACATTTGGAACAACATGATACAGTTGTCTAAGTTGTTGGAAGACTTGGAGTACTGTGAGCAGTTCTGGTCACCCAGTCATAGTAAGGATTCCACTAAATTGGAAAAGGTGCAGGATGTTACTGGGACTTACAGGTGAGTGACAGTCAGAGGTTGGATAGGCTGGGACTTTTTTCTTTGGAATGTAGAATGCTGAGAATGGCCTTATTGAAGTGTACAAAATTATGAGAGGTGTGGATAAATTGAACACTGAGTCTTTTTCCCATGGTAGAGAACTCTAAAACTAGAGGACATAGGCCCAAGGTGAGATGGCTGATCATGGCTGATCGTCCCCAATCAATACCCCGTGCCGCCTTCCATCGCCCGGTGCGGCGCGGCCACGGGACTGAACAGCGCCCGGCGCGGCTCGGCCGCGGGACTTTCCAGCGCGGCACAGCCGCGGGACTTTCCATCACCCGGTGCGGCTCGGCCGCGTCGACTTTCCATCTCCTTGCGGGGGCTGTGCGGGTCGGTCGCCTCGGTAGGGGTCGAGTTGTCTGTACGTGGAAGGGGCATGGGGAAGAGAGAGGGGAAGTTTTTGGCCTCCATCACAGTGAGGGGGTGTTTGGAGTCACTGTGATGGATGTTTGTGTTGGGGTTGTGTCTTGTGTTTTTTGTACTGCTGGCTAAGTAATCTCGTTTGGAACGAATGACAAATAAAGCTATTTTGGATTTGGATTTTTTTTGGAGGAGTGAGATTTAAGAGGGACATCTTCTGCAGATTTACTAATCATACTTCTAAATTACATCCAAGTAATTTATGTATATTACAAACAACAAAAGCCTCAGCAGCAATCCCAACAGCACAACACATGTCACAGATGTCCATTAAAAAAACAACCCAACTTGTGTTTGCTATTCATCAAGAGGCAGTTAATCACAGCAGAGGTAGTGCGAGAGCACGACAATTACTTCAGTGCTATTAGATGAAAAAGGGAAAACTATCAACCTTTGTCCCATTCTTTGCTGACCTCTGAGAGTGGAAAGAAAGTAGTACCTGAAACATAGGAAAAAAATAGGAGCCGGATGGGGCCATTTAGCCCTTAACTTGCTCCACCATTCAACATGATAATGTCTGAACACTTTTCTCAATATCAAATTCCCATTCTCTCCTCGTACCCTTTGATGCATTTGTGTCTAAAAAATTACCAACGTATTTATAGTCAGTGACTTGGCCACCAACATCTTGTGCAGTCCAAAAATCTATAAGCTTGCCACTCTGCCTGCAGAGATTTCTCCTCATCTCAGTCCTAAATGTTTTATCCTGTTAAATTGCAATTAAAACACAAAGTACTTGTGCTATAACTCCTGGATAAGCGCTCAACTAAGAAAACCAAGCTCAAAATCAAAGTATTATCTAACTAAATACACCAACTTACAATAAATGACTCCATATGCAAAAATCAAAAACAAACTAAAAAAATACTAATCCTGTAGATGCAAGTCTATCGTTGGAGCTATCAAGTGGATCCCTTGCATAAGAATGGGATACACTTGCACAGACTACAGTTACAAAGAAATACACATACTGCATGTCATACCTTTCCTTTCTGCCCCCAACTGACACTATTTCTTCTCCACCAAATCCACCTACTGCCTTGCTCTGCTACCTTTGACATTTGCTTTACAGCGTGATGCAAACTCTGTCCAGAAATTCCTTGCTCTCCAAATAGCGACGTGGTCGATCTCGCTATGAAACCTCTACAACCCACCTCTACCGGACGTACTCCTGCTCTCCATCCTCGCTGCTCAACTTCTGCTGCCAACTCTACATATCTAAGCCTTTTCCTTTCTTAAGCCTCATCCACGTAGTTCTCCCAAGGCACCATCAGTTCTATAAAATACACTATCCGCTGACTAACTGACCATAACACCATATCAGGCCTCAAACTAGTGTTAATTATCTCCTGCGGAACAACAAGCTTTCCTCCTAAATCTACCCGCATCTCCCAATCATTGGCCCCCTGTAACTGGCCTGATTCATACCTAGCTGCAAACTTCCCTCCTCTTCCTTTCTCTCCCTCGCGGTCAAAATGAATTGCGACACTCCCAGTCCTGATGCCTACTGAATTCACCTGTACTCCTCCTCTCAATTGCTGCTCAATACCTGGTTATGCTGCCAAGTATACTGACCCTGAGAAAGACTAGTCCTACATCCTGATAAAATATGCCTCAACGTTGCCACCTCTGAACACAAGGGACACACCGTGGTCCCCACCTACCCATTGTTTGAGGTTCTGAGGTGATGGCAGCACATCATAAATAGCCCTTATAAGGAACCTTACATGACCCGCCTTCATTCACCACAGTTCAAACCTCCTCTTTTTTACACTTTCCCAGTTCATCAACTGTCCCTGCTTAACCTGAGCTACTGCCTTTACACATCTCACTGCTTCCTACTGATGACACCTGCTCTACAACCAATTGCCTCCTCTCTGTTGGACCTACCTTACTCCACATTGGTTTCCCTGTGCTGAGCCCTAAGCCTCCCTTCCCTTGCTGCACCCTACCAACAATGTCCGTATGCCTCAGAGCTGCTTGTGCTTCTTCTACTGCTTTGAGTTCCACTTCCTCCCTCTAGTTACACTTGGCACCAGATTACTAACTGAGGTATCTTACTCCCTGATAATTGCAACTCTAACCTCACCTTAGCACATTTAAACTCCTCTGTTAGGCTAGACAATCGTAAATGGAAAATACCTTTCCCATATAAAGCCACATTGGCGACACCGTGGAACTCCTAACCATTTCCTTATATATGAACTAACCAATCTCTCTAACTTTTCCACCTTAGAAATTGGCACCTCATTTTCTGTCAATGGCCACATCAACCTAGGGAATAGCCCAAACTGCAAACACCACAACTTCAATTTGCCTGGAAGCCCTGACTTCTCTATCCTTTCGAACCCGCCAGTAACATCCTTTCTAAGTTACTGAACCTGTTCAGTATCATCCAACTACCTGTTATACCATCTATCCAAACTTTTAACTGGTTTCTCCATTATAGATAGGATTTCTTCTTCATCTACACAGAACCTTTTCTCTACTACATTTCCTGTTGCCAAAGAAATACTCTGTGACTCACTAGGCTTAATCTTTAATCTCGCCCATTTAAGATTATCATTTAACTTCTCTAACAGCCTTCTTGTACAAGCTACTGTTGTGGTCACCAAGGTCATATCATCCACATAGGCCCTGATTGGAGCGAGGAGCAGTCTGTCTTGCCGTCTCTCCCCGCCGCGGACCCACCGTGATGCTCTAATCACCAACTCCATTGCTGTTGTAAACGCGAACAGGGAAATAGTACACCCTGCCATAATGCCCATCTCTAGTCTCTGCCATGCTGTCGTAAAGTCTGCTGTACTAAAACACATTTGAACATCTTGGAAATATGCTTTCACTAAATTTACTATTGATCCTGGAACTCTAAAGAAATCAAAAGCACTCCAAATAAGACAATGTAGCACAGATCCAAACACATTTGCCAGGTCCAAAAGCACTACATGCAAATCTTTTCCCTCAAGCTTGGCTGTCTGAATCTGGTGCCATATTACACCAATGTGTTGTAAGCAACCTTCGAAACCTGGGATTCCTGCTTTATGCATTGTGGTATCTATTAACCTGTTCCTTTCTAAATTACTTGCCAGCCTCTGTGCCACTATGCAAAAGAAAATCTTGCCTTCTACATTTAGGAGACATATAGGCCTAAACTGACTTAACTCTAAAGACTCTTTCTCCTTGGGAATGAAAACTCCCCCTGCTCTATCCAAACCCTTGGTATGACCTGCTTCTCCCAGACTATACGCAAGAGCCTCCACAAGAATGGGCTTCCACTTCCTTCCACTTTGGTGGCAAAACATCTAACATACTCTATCTCACCTAAGGGTGGTATATCTGGCGTGAAACCCATTCCCCTTTTCTTTTCTGGATCCGAGTATGTTCTTTTTAGATATTCCTCTAACTCTTCCTTTGAAGCTTTGAGCTTTCCACTTTTTTCCTGAAAACATTCTTTTAACAAATTTAAATGGATCCCTATAAAATACAGACCTGACTCGCTCCTTCCTTTTTCTCTTCCTCCTAAGGTGTTCTGCCCCCCTTAATATTGCTAAACGATTTCTTAACTCTTCTTGCAAAACATTCATTCCTTCTCTCTCATCAACTGTAGCCTTTCTCCACTGCTTTCTCAACTGTCTCCTCTCCTTCACTAATCTCTTGATTTCTCTCTCGTCTAGATCTAAACACCTGTAGAGCCTGTATCTTTTTCTCAATAACACCAAACCTGTCTGCACCATATTGATAAATAAACTCTCCCATCTTATCTAACTTGTTTTGCATTGTCCCTTTCAGACTCTATAACGCCTTTACCAAATCTATATTAGCAGTTCCCATTCCTTCCTTTCACTTGCCCTAGGCCATTTAACTCTTGGTTTCAGCCCACCGTTCTTCTCCCTGATGGCAGATTAACCTCCCCACCACCTGCAACCCCTCTACAGCACGTTCCCTCCTCATCAGTAACAGGGGTAATGATATCCTGTGAACTGTGGTTTTCCACCCATCACTGAACTTCACGACCGACTTCTCAAGAAGTACTGCTCAAAGTGATTTCCCTGCACTCCCTCTAACAAGCATTTCTTCTTTCCCTGATGTATTCTGAGGCCCTTTGCTGTTGTTACTTTCTGCCAACCGCAAGAACAGACCTGGAGCTTCTTTCCCTCTACCACTGAGCCGCTGTCCTTCAATGATGCGCTAATCCTACTCATGGTCTTTTCCGTTCCGTGGTCTTCTTAGGTCCCCTCGGCTATGGTTGACCATGAGTGATGCATCCTAGTTAGCTGCTTGCTCCACACCTCGGCTAGAGCAGAGTCGCTTGTGGCTGAAGAGACCAATGCGGGAGTGACAGTCTCTGTCGCAAAGGTCACATTTGTGTGTGGACTCTGGTCTGTTGAAGTTGCTGCGCTCCTTTCTGCGTGCATTCATCAGTTTCTCTTCCTCCGTTTTAAGATGTTGGTTCAGGGTACCTCTCCACCTTGTACGGTCAGCTGCAAGGCTCTCCCAGGACTCCACATCGATGTCGAGCACCTTCAAATCTTTCTTGCAGACATCCTTGTAATGTAGCTGGGGGCGGCCGATGGTTCTCCTCCCAGATGTTAGCTCTCCAAAGAGGATGTATTTTGGAATACAGCCATCCTCCATGCAGTGGACATGGCCCAGCCACTGCAGCCTGTGCTGCCTGAGTAGAGTGTACATACTTGGAAGGCCAGCGCGAGACAGAATCTTGGCGTTGGACACTCTGTCTTGCCAGGATATACCCAGGATACGGCAGGTGCTTCTAAGGTGGAAGGTGTTGAGTCTTCTCTCCAGTCTGACATATGTAGTCCATGTCTCACTGCCGTACAGCAGCGTGCTGTTGACACAGGCGTTGTAGACTGCTATCTTTGTCTTCACTGTCAGCTTTGGAGTGGTCCACACTCGAGTTGTGAGGCGAGTGAGAGTTGTAGCTGCCTTCCCGATCCTCTTGTCAACCTCTGTGTCCAAGGAGAGTTTGTCGGTGATGGTGGAGCCGAGGTACGTGAACTGATGAACAGCATCGTGTTCATAGTCATCGATGGTGATGACAGGCGGTGCCTCTGTATCCTGTCCCACGACGTTCGTCTTCTTCAGGCTGATGGTCAGTCCAAAATCCTTGCAAGCCCGATAGAAGCGGTCCATCAGTGACTGTAGTTCCTGCTGGGTGTGGGACACACCGTGGTCTGTAGTCTGTAGTCCGTGGTCTGTAGCCGGGTAATCCACCTGTGAGGCATCTTCCACCCCCACTCTTACAGACTCTAGGGGTATCTTTCTTTTATTTGTCGTAGCTTTTTAGCGGTGCAGCGAGATTGTTTACAATCTACGCCACTGCTGCAATGAGGTGCTAACCCATAACAACTCCAGTGGGGTCTGTACCCTCCTGTCAGCTGTCTTCCCAAACTGTCACACGGACTTTCCCTAGTTGTCAGCTGCTCTGTTCAAAGCAGTCACTAGCTGGGCTAGATGTTAAATTACAATTAAAACACAAAGTACATGCTATAACCCCTGGATAAGCGCTCTACTAAGAAAACCAAGCGCAAAGCCAATGTATTATCTAACTAAATACACCAACTTACAATAAATGACTACGTTTGCAAAAAAAACCCAGCTATCTACATATTAATTAGCTCTTTAAAAAAAAGACTAATCCTGTAGATGCAAGTATATCATTGGGGTTATCAAGTGGGCACCTCCCTTCATTGATGTTTTGTTGAGTTAGGCCCACGACACCTCGGGAAGGCTCAACAGTTGATTCTGGCATCACAGAACAACCCCCCGCCACCTCTCCATACCCACCACCACCAAGGGAAACAAACAGCCTAAGGAAACATGTCGGAATTTTGCACATTTCATTCAGATCACCTCTACCCGAGTTGATCTGCCTCTCCACATATTGCTGTTATCCCAGGATCAATCTGGTGACTCTTCATTGCATTTCCTCAATGTCCAGTACATCCTTCCTTGGAAAGGAGGCCTAAACTGCAAGCAAACTGTCTACCTGGCTGTGTTGCTTCCACCATATGCCAATATACATATGAAGACTATCTCCTCCAATCTGAGATTGGAAGAAAAATCTTGCGATTTTTTTGCATAAAACAAAATTTAAAAAAAGACTAACTTCAAATAGAGAAATAAATTGTTTTGCCATGGAACAATCGTTGAACAACCACGATGTATCTGAACAGAAGCTATTGTTCACACCTTCTAGTTTATGCTTTGGTTTTGAAAAAATATTTTGTAATGAGCTATTTACACGATGCAAACTGTGATTTGACAATTTTCAACTTGTTGTAGATAACTCGGCTTCCTTTGCAATTTAAGATCTAATTTTAATGGTTCTCCTGCACGTAATACCCACTCAAATCAGCCTAAAGACTGCTTCCTATTTACAATGTTGTCTGGTAAGGACAGAGTGTTTTAACAAAATGACCAGACTGCACAGTAAATATGCTGTTCATCAAGTACCCAGCTGCTGTGACATTTTCCATTTGTAACTTGGATGTTGCACAGAAATTTGAATGGAACATGGTTTTAATTTCAGGATGCTCTGCTAGATCACATGGTCCCTGGGAAAATTCCAAGGAGTACTACAATGTAATCAAATCAGTTTAGTATCTATCTGCAGGGAATTTGTGGAATGTGTTTTTTTTACTCATTAAACTAAAGGGCTGAAGTTGTGATTATACATGCAAAATCTGGCTATGGTCTCCCTCACCAGGTGCACAGACTTATGCCAGGCATGATCTATGGTTCATGCTGAGTTACTTGATTTCAACTAGGTTGGAGGTAGGGGTGTCTCGGGTAAGAATGTAATCAGAACATTTAGCCAGGAATTTTGATCTTGCCCATTCTCCAGAAATGCCTCCTGGAATGTTTGCATTGCTAAAAGGCAGGAAATCAGTTCATGATGAATCGGAGACACAAACAATTGCAGATGCTGGAATCTTGACCAAAGCACGCAATGATGGAGAAACTCGATGGGTTAGGCGGAAACTGTTGTGGGAATGGAAAGGCAGTATTGTGGGTCGGGAAACTTCTTCGGTCTGATTGTAGTCAGAGTGAGAAAGCTGGAAAGGAGAGGTGTGGGTGGGACAAAGCCTAGCAAGTAATGGTTGGATTCAGGTGAGGGGGTTGTGTTGGCAAATGGGGTGAGTAAGTGGCAAAAGAGACAAAAGGTTGTCAGATGAGAAGAGAAGAATTAAATGTAAAGCCAGAGGGGGGAGGGATATAGGTAGAAGGGGACAAGGAGAAGGGGAGAGATGAGAGAGGAAGGGAAATAAAAGGGAATTGGAAAAATAGATGCAGGAGTAGGCCATTTGGCCCTTCCAGCCAGCACAGCCATTCAATATGATCATGGCTGATCATCTAAAACCAGTACCCTGTTCCTGCCTTTTCCCCATATCCCTTGATTCCTTTAGCCCTAAGAGCTAAATCTAACACGCTCTTGAAAACATCCAGTGAATTGGCCTCCACTGCCTTCTGTGGCAGAAAATTTCACAGATTCCCAACTCTCTGGGTGAACAGGTTTTTCCTCATCCCAGTCCTAAATGGCCATCCCCTTATTCTTAAATAAGGTTCTTTAGTAACTTGTCAGTTTCTTTGTTGAACCAAATTAAGGCGCATGTTGCAATCAAAAGCGCTTGAACAAATTGTCCTGGTGCTGGGACATTTTTCCTGCATCTAGCCTGTCCAATCCTTTAAGAATTTTATATGTTTCTATAAGATCCCCTCTCATCCTTCTAAATTCCAGTGAGTACAAGTCCAGTCGACCCATTCTTTCATCTTATGTCAGTCCCGCCATCCCGGGAATTAATCTGGTGAACCTACGCTGCACTCCCCCAATAGCAATAATGTTCTTCCTCAAATTATGAGACCACAATTGCACACAATACTCCATGTGCAGTCTCTCCAGGGCCTTGTACAACTGCAGTAGGACCTCCTTGCTCCTAAACCCAAATCCTCTCGCAATGAAGGTCAACATGCCATTAGCTTTCTTCATTGCCTGCTGACCTGCATGCTTGCTTTCAGTGACTGATGTACATGCACACCCACGTTTCGTTGCTAATTTTCCTAATCATACACCATTCAGATAATCTGCCTTCCTGTTCTTGCCACCAAAGTGGATAACCTCACATTTATCCACATTATACTGCATCTGCCATGCATCTGCGCATTCACCCAAGCTATCCAAGTCACCCTGCAGCCTCATAGCATCCTCCTCACAGCTCACACTGCCACTGGCTTTGTGTCATCTGCAAACTTGGAGATGTCACATTTAATTCTCTCATCGAAATCGTTTATATATCCTGTAAATAACTGGGGTCCCAGCACTTCACCTTGCGGCACCCCACTAGTCATTGCCTGCCATTCTGAAAAGGACCCGTTAATTCCTACTCTTTGCTTCCTATCTGCCAACCAGTTACCCTACCCTTAATACCATGTGCTCTAATTCTGCACACTAATCCCTTGTGTGGGACCTTGTCAAGGGCTTTTTGAAAGTCCAGATACACTACATCCACTGGATCTCCCTTATCCATTCTACTTGTTACTTCCTCAAAAAATTCCAGATTAGTCAAGTATGATTTCCCCATAAATCCATGCTGAGTTTGACTGATCCTGCCACTGCTTTCCAAATGCGCTGCTATAACATCTTTAATGATCGACTCAAGCATCTTTCCCACTACCGATGTAAGGCTAACTGGTCTATAAGTCCCTGTTTTCTCTCTCCCTCCTTTCTTAAATAGTGGAGTTACATTGGCTACCCTCCAGTCCATAGGAACTGATCCAGATTCGAGAGAACATTGGAAAATGATCACCAATGCATCAACGATTTCTAGGGCCACCTCCTTGAGTACTCTGGGATGCAGACCATCAGGCCCTGGGGATTTATCTGCATTCAGTCCGAAACAGTTTACCTAACACCATTTCCTGATTAATGTTGATTCCCTTCAGTTCCTCCCTCCCACTAGATTCTCAGTCCCCTAGTATTTCTGGGAGATTGTTTATGACTTCCTTTGTGAAGACAGAACCAAAGTACTTGTTTAACTGGTCTGCCATTTCTTTGTTTCCTATTATAAATTCACCTGTCTCTGATTGTAAGGAACCTACATTTGTCTTCACTAATCTTTTCCTTTTTACATATCTAAAGAAGCTTTCTGAGTCCGTTTTTATATTCCCTGCAAGCTTTCGTTAATGCCATTTTTCCCCCTCTTAATTAACCCCTTTGTCCTCCTCTGTTGAGTTCTATATTTCTTCCACTCCTCCGGTTTGCTGCTTCCTCTGGCCAATTTATATGCCTTTTTCTTGAATTTAACACTATCCTTGATTTCCCTTGTTAGTCACGGTTGAGCCACCTTCCCCGTATTATTTTTTTGTCAGACAGGGATGAACAATTTTTGGAGTTCATCCATGCGGTCTTTAAATGTTTGCCATTATATCTCCACCGTCAACCCTTTAAGCATAATTTGCCAGTCTATCCTAGCCAATTGCCTTCTCATATCTTCAAAGCCTCTTTTCTTTAAGATGAGGAGCTCAGGGGTCAGAGATCAGTGCATGACGTAGGGGAAACAAGTAGGGTGAATGAGGGGTGGGGGAACGGGTGCGTGGCCGAGTGGTGGGGGAAGAGGAAAGAGAGAGGCAGTTGGGGGGTATTACTTGAAATTTAAGAGTTGAATGTTCATACTGTTGCGTTATAAGCTACCCAAGCAGAATAGAGGTACCTACCCAAAACATCACCTGTCTATTCCCTCCAAAGATGCTGCCTGACCCGTTGAGTTCCTCTAACACTTTGTATTTTGGTCATGGTGAAATAACCTGCTGACTGTCATTATGTAGGATCTCCTGTGTAATACCCCACAACGAGAGTTGCCATTTTCAGGCAAAGAGGGAAGAAAGATTTCAAAAACAATATGAATATAGCTTCCGTGTTACATGATGTTAAAATACTGCAAATATTAATTAATCTATTTATCCTTTTCATTATTTCAGAGTACCAGAGTACAGCCGGAAAATGAAAAATGTAAGTATCTTTTAATACAGAATCTTTATGGATTTTTTTGTATAAAAATAAAGGGGATACTTCATTTATGACTGTGCGCAACAAAATCTATGCCAATGTGATTGCAAGCGATGTCATTGCTCTTCTGTTTTCATCATACCATAATTGCAATATATATATTTAACATCTGGGAGGAAGGGCAAGATTGTATAAGGAACCTATTTTGTTTCCACCTGACCGTATACCTTGTAATTATATCTGAAGAAGGGTCTCGACCCGAAACGTCACCCATTCCTTCTCTCCCGAGATGCTGCCCAACCTGCTGAGTTACTCCAGCACCTTGTGAATAAATACCTTCGATTTGTACCAGCATCTGCAGTTATTTTCTTATAATTATATCCCCTTATTCTGCTCTTTTTCATCCAAGTAGAAGTACTTTCTCTATACCAATGTTATCCAGCCCCAAAGAAATTTAGAAATCTCCATCTGGCCATTCCACAGTTTTTAAGGGAAATGATCCCCAACCTTTTCAAGATTTCTTGAGTTATACATTCTCTCAGTTCCAGTATTGTTATCAACACTTCTAAAATTTTCATTGCACCTTTCCCACTGTCCCATTTATACCCAGACTATTCATCATAATCCAATTGTGGTTCTGAATTTAACATAACTTCTTCTATTCTGTGGTTCCTATAAATTGATCCCACGTCTTGTTTGTTTAGGTTCTGATGCACTTTTAGTGATTTTCATTTCTGAAATCTATAATAACGAGTATGATTTAAGATATTTTAAATAATGATATGATGGAACAGAGTTACTTAGAATTTATTAAAGGGAAATCATGTTTTGTCTGATCTACTGGAGCTCTTTGAAGATGTGCCCGGTGGATTAGATATGGGACAACGAGTGAACGGTATATTTGGATTTTGAGAATGCTTTTGACAGGATCATATTGGGAGCTTGGGGAACAGGGTTAATCAAGAAGATTGGATTGAGAGTTGATTTAAAGGTAGAAAGAAAAGAGTAGGAATAAACAGGTCTTTCTCTGCGTGCTAGGCGGACTCATGGGATTCCACAGCTATCAGGGCTTGAGTCGCAACTTTTCACACTTTATGTCAATGATCATCATAAGGTGGGATGTGGTATTGGAAAAACTAATGCACTAAACATAGACAAGTCATTTTGTCCCCATGGCCTGATTTTAAAGGAATGAGCTGTAGAACTACTAGAGCCATTGGTTGAAAATTTTCAAAACACATTAAGTTCTGGATGGTTCCAGTGGATTGGAAAACTGTAAATGTGACTGCATTGTTCAAGAAGGGATAAAGATAAAATATGAACAAATATAAGTCTGTTAGCTTAAGATCGTGCTGGAGTCTATAAACGAGAAAAAACTAATTAAGAAGGTTGATGATGAAGGTTCATAGTATGAAGCAGAGAATGGTGGTGGTAGGTTGTGTATTGGATTAGAGACCTGTGACTCGTGGTGTTCGTCAGGGACTGTTGCCGTTTGTCATTGATATTAATAATTTGGATGAAAATGTATAAGGAATGATTAGTAAATTTACAAATGATACTAAAATAGGTGTTAGCATAGACAATGGAAATGATTATCAAGAATTATAGTGGGGTCTTGATCAGCTGGGCAAGTGGGCTGCAGAATGGGAAATGGAGTTTAATTCAGATAAACGTGATTATTCAACAGAGTACGAGGGAACCTAGTAGAAAATTATTTCCCTCTCCCCATCTCCTCACTCCACCCACAATGAAGAACACACTCCAAATGGTCACTTGGCAACTTAACACTCACTTGGGAAAAACTTTGTGGTTTAAACAAAATATTTTGAATTTTGCTTAATCTTTTTCAAAGCACTTTTTCTCCGTGCTATTGAACAGCCTGGTTCCTTTGAAGGACAATGAGCAAATAGGTAGACCCAAGTGAATATGTGCATTAAAGGTATGTTTGCCCAATATACAGTGACCTGCTGACGGATAGGATTTGTTTCACCTTAGTTATTGCATTGTTGCTTCTTATACATTTTTTTGACAATATTAAAAAAATTGCTAAAACAGTGTTGACTAATTTTAATGTGACCATGACATTGATGGGCTATTGGAAACTGATATCAAAAGTTGTTGTGATCATTTCTACACACAGGTTTTGATCACAATATACTGGCTTGGAAAAGCAGCAAATAGCTGTACGTCGTACAGTGGACCAACACTGAACCTAAAAGAATTTGAAGGATTGTTGTCTCAGATTCAAAAGGTAGTACATTTCAATTTCAGTGTTATCATTTGCGTGTATGTTTGCATGTATGCATCCCTCAGGCTGTGATCCTATTGTAAAACATTGTTATCAATCATCTTCAGAGTTACTTGATTGACCTAAAATTATTGCCCATTTTCACTTCTTCGGAAAAAAATATTAAAATACAACGAGAAATGTCCAGATAAGACATTTCAAGACAGCTCAATCTTTTGACTGGTTTCGTAAGTGGAGGGAGAATAATAACGTGTGATATTGAATAGATGTTCAGTGCATTCATATCAAATTCAATGATATCAGAAGTTATCAAAGCTTAAAACAACAGGTTTTGTTTGCAGTAAACCTATTTGCAAACTAGAGAGCAACAGAAAAAGTCTTAAAAAGCAAGACTGTTGAACCATGTGATGTGACCACTGAAGAGAACAAGAACTCCACTGTGTTTCATTCATATGCTCCTTCTGAATTTCATGTTAACCTGGCACCAATTATAAATATTCTGGTTGAGATACCAAATGCTACATTTCGGACATTGACAAACGAATTTCATCCAAATATTTTGGGTGTCCATATAATAATAATATACCAGCGGATTTTCAGGTTAACTGAGCCTATATGTGAAATACTCCCTCTAATAATTCATTTTAGCTGCAGAATTTTCACTTTTCTTTGCTTACATGGTCGAGAATTGGTGGAGAAAAAGAAAAAAGGTTCCACTCCCAACACTGAGTAGTAAATTTGGAAACATTTCTATTATAATGTCTGTTTCTTATAATGAGGAAGTAAGTAACTTATTTAGAATATTAAAATTGTATCCTTTCAAAACACTTACAGTGTGTCTTAACATTTTTAATTTTGAATTCAAAACTAACCAACTCAAGAGATAGAGACAACTTATATAATATGAAAAGAGCTAAATTGTTAAACCATGTGCTACAACCACATAGTGAACAAGAACACCACTGTATTTCATTCATGTCTTGCTTCTGAATTTCTGGTTAACTCTGTACCAATTATAAATATATTGTGTGAGATATCAGACACTACTTTTACTTCAGGCATGGAAAATGTCATGATTAAATTGTCACAAGTAATCCAAAATCATTGAAAGACTTGTAAAATGAAACCAAGAAACCTTTCGAACATGTGCTTGCTGATCTATCCTTTTCTGTACCAATTAATGTTAAAGCAATCTTTAATCCAGACAAGGGATTTATTATACCACTGGAGTAAGCATAGCATGGGATGGCTTCCATTGACCTTTTCTTGGGCTAGAGTTTCGATGTTTAGTACGGGCTCCTTGCCTTGGAAAGAATTTATAATCAAGGGCTGTGAAAGGCAGTGATTGTTCTCAATGCTCCAACCATGTGTGTCAGATGCAAGTGCGCTCATATCCTTCAAAGCCAATAGCTGGCAAGCAGCAAAGCACTGGAATGATTTTTTTTTTAAAGGAGCAGCTTTTGCATATTTTCATTGCTGATTGCTTCTGAAAGCTATTTCTCCTTAATCCGGGAATTCCATTTATCAAGCACTGGGAAAGTTCACTTACATTGAAATCCACAGGTTGTCACTTTGCTCCTGCAGTGTCCACTGGCAGGGTGCTTGTGTGTGGATGATGGACGGAATCTGATTATTGCTGTTTGGAGAACGTTTTGAAAATGAGGGAATATTTTATTAGGAGAGAATCGAAGCTGGAAAATACATAACCTCATCAAATGCAGTCATCGTAGTTTCTCACAACCATTTTCTGGATATTAATGTGCAAATGAAAGGCATTAACTGAGTCGCTGGTTTTGTAGTCCTTAACCTTTGAAGACTGGGGTAAGTGGCTGTTTAAGCATTTGGACATATGTTAATAATTTATTTCCTACTCTCCCCATCACCAGGAGATGGAGGACACAGAAAGTCCAAAGAGAAGTGTTCGTGACAGCGGCTACATTGACAGCTGGGACTCGGAGCGCAGTGACTCCCTGTCACCTCCCAGGCATGCCAGGGATGATTCCTTTGATAGTCTGGAATCATTTGGGTCACGGTCACAACAGACTCCATCCCCTGATGTGATATTTAGAGGAAGTAGTGATGGTACGTACCAACTGAGTACCAAGAGCATTTTGCCTTGTGGCAAATGAATTGTTATATGTCAAAACACAAAGTGCTGGAGTAACTCAGTGCATCAGGCAGCAACTGTGGAGGGAAAGGACAGGCGATGTTTCGGGTCTGAAAAATGGTCGTAATCCAAAACCCCACTGATCTATTCCCCTCCACAGATGCTGCTTGCCTCACTGAGTTACGTTAGCATTTGTGTTTTGATCAAGGTTTCAGCATCTGCTGTTCCTTGCATCTCCAATTGTTACATGTCTATGGTTATTGACAACTGGCCATGAACAGCATCATCTTTTCGAGATCCATGAGGCTACATTGGGCTGTGGTGCAGTCACAGCGATTGGAATGCTGAATTTGGTTCCAGATTCCATATCAGTCATCAGCAGGGATGATAGAGGCTGCATTTATGCAAAGAAATCTACTCGGTGGCATCTGAAGGCTCCTTAATTGACGTGTAGAAACAAGGAATGGCAGATGCTGGTTTACACAAAGTACTGGAATAACTCAGCGGGTCAGGCAGCATCTCATGATCTCCAGAGCTCCTGAATTGATAGTCTGCCATATCTGCTAAGATTTAAAAAATTAAACTTCAGAGTTATGGTTCAAAAAATAAAAAGGTTCAAAACTGAAATACAATGAGGCATTCTTCCAGAGGTGTCTTTCATACAGCTGTTTTACTGGGTTTTGGGCAAGTCGGCACATCATTTTCTCATGAAACTTGTGTTGAACCAAACTGCTTTGCATTCATGTAACCTGTGATAGAACAGACTGACTAATGTGATACAAATGTGAATGTAATTTTATAAAAGGTGACAAATGATAATAATCTGTTTAAACGGCTCATGACAAAAAAAATGCTTAATTAAATTTCCTGCCTTTTACAATGTCTTTTCTCAATTGTAATGTGTGTGGGCTTTATGAAAACTATTGATCCAATAAAAGTCAATGAATGAGAAGAGAATACAGCCACTCTGGAAGTGCTAGTAAAACTGTTTAAGCTGAGATAGGATTACAAAGGGTGTTGCCTTACCTTGTGTAAATGAAGAAAATGTACACTTAAGATGATTGAGTTTGCAAAATGAAGCATAGTACTGCCTTTGCCCTGGATAGTATTACCAGGCAAACTGTGTAAATGAGGAGATGGCAGCAGAAGGTTTCATTTTCAACTGCTAGAAAACTGGCAATGAATGGAATAATTGCTTTGAAAAGGTTGGCAGCGCTGGTAAAGTGGTGAATTATACCTGGGGGGAGGGGTGGGGGGGGGGGGGGGGGGGAATGGGACTTTGCACCAAGAATATTCCTTTTCACAGAAGTAGATAAATTATTGGGCCCCAATGATATGTGCACAAGGCATGAAAAAGCGAAGTCTCAAAACAACATGTTCAAATCTTCTTCAGCTACAGCCAGGGTACTAGAGGAATGCTATTCTGCTTAATGTATAACATTGTTGTAAACGTGCTAAAGGAATAGTTGGAGTTATGGAGACACAGGAAATCTGTGGGGATATGCTGGAATTTTGAGTTTAAAAAAGTGATGGAGGAACTCAGCTAGGTGGTGTGGTTGCATTACTTGAAATTGGAGAATTCATTGTTGGTGTAGAAATTATTCTGAGGGATAGTATTAAGCATCATTGAAGACAAACGTTATAGATGTTAAGGGAAGGTCACATTTGTAGGTCGTGTCTGACAAACTAGATTGAATTTATTGGAGAAGTAACCGAGAGGGTGAGTGAAGATTTTGTTTGTAATTCATTCAGAGGATATGGATTACCCGGACAGGCTGACACTGAGTGCCCATCCTATTTCTATTGCTCACTTTGTTAACTCTTTTCAAGTTTGGTCCTGTACTCTGATTTTGCATTCCTGATTAATCTATTTGTCATTCTTTGCTGTCTTTTTTAATATTCTGCCCATGTGAATGGGGAATTAATAATGAAATGCAAGGTGATGCCAGATGAATTAAACATATATTTGCAACATTGTTCACCATAAGAGTAATGTCAGGAATCAGGAGAGAAATAGGAGCTCAGTAAAATTACATTATCAGGGAAATTAAACAGAGCAAATTATTGGAACTGTGGGCTGGGATGTCTCCTTGTCCAGATGGACTTCATCCAAAAGTCTTTTTTTTAAATGGTTAATGACATATTTGCTGTCTTGGCCTTAATTTCCTAAAATTCCCTAAATTCTTGGAAGATTCTATAAGATTGGAAAGTAATGAATGCAACTTGTTTGTTCAAAAATAAGGGAGGGAAGGTGAGACAAAAAATCAAGAAATTACAAGCCTGTTAGCTAGGCATCTGTTACAACAAAAATGTTGGAAGTTGTTATTAAAGATGTTATATCTTGAAAACATCAAGGAAATCAAAAATATGTCAGCATGGTTTTATGAAAATTAGACCATGTTTGACTAAGTTATTGAAGTTATCTGAAGTAGTAATGTGCTGTGAATAAAGGTAAATTAATGGTGTACCAAGATTTCCGGAAGACATTTGAAACTTAGAAACATAGAAAATAGGTGCAGGAGTAGGCCATTCGGCCCTTCGAGCCAGCAACACCATTCAATATGATTATAGCTGATCATCCAAAATCAGCACCCCGTTCTTGCTTTCTCCCCATATCCCTTGATTCCTTTAGCCCTAAGAGCTAAATCTAACACGCTCTTGAAAACATCCAGTGAATTGGCCTCCACTGCCTTCTGTGGCAGAGAATTCCACAGATTCACAACTCTCTGGATGAAAAAGTTTTTCCTCATCTCAGTCCTAAATGGCCTACCCCTTATTCTTAAACTGTGACCCCTGGTTCTGGACTCCCCCAACATCGGGAACATTTTTCCTTCATCTAGCCTGTCCAATACCTTTCAGAATTTTATTTGTTTCTATTCTGTTGTGTACAAAATCATGAGAGGAATAGATCGGGTAGGTGCACAGAGTCTCTTAGCCAGAGTAGGGGAATTGAGGACCAGAGACCATAGGTTCAAGGTGAGGGGGAAAAGATTTAATAGGAATCCAAGGAGTAACTTTTTCACACAAAGGGTGGTGGGTGTATGGAACAAGCTGCCATAGGAGGGAGTTCAGGCTGAGACTATCCCATCGTTTAATAAACAGTTAGACAGGTACATGGATAGAACAGGTTTGGAGGGATATGGATCAAGCGCAGGCAAGTGGGACAAGTGTAGCTGGGACCTTGTTGGCCAGTGTGGACAAGTTGTACCGAAGGGCCTGTTTCCACATTATATGACTTTATGACTCTATCCCCTCTCATTCTTCTAAAGTCCAGTGAATATAAGCCCATTCAATCATTTCTTTCATTATATGTCACTCCCCCCCATCCTGGGAATATTTGAGAATATTAATGGTTTATTCTGTAATTTCATAGTGAAGGATGAAAAGTATTGGACTGGGAAATATATTTGTCTGGGAAACAGAAAGTCAGTGTGTAAACCTATAAATAGGCCTTCAGCCTTATAAATGCAACTTTTTCCAGTTGCACGATGGGGCCTCATCTTTAGACAATTTATGGTGTTCATTTCTCGGGAGCAGGTGGCAGCGAACTCCCTTCTTGAAGCACTGCAACTCTTCTGATGTAGGTACTTCCATGGTGCCGTTACATATGAAGTTGATGTAGTGGTCTTGAAATAAACGTAGTTTGTTGGGAAATTTCAGAGGGCTTTTAAGAATCAAATATAGTGATGCATGTTTGGAGTTACTCAGGCCAGATAGGTAAGGATGGCAGATTTTCTTCCTTAAAGACATGAGTGAATCAGGTGGGTTTTTATTGACAATTTGATAGTCTCATGTTGAGTGATAAAATATTTCTTAAAGTCCAGAATTACTTAATTAACTAAACATATTCACTGTTTGCCATAGTGGGCTTCATACTTAATCCACTTCAGATTATTTCTCAAAAACATACCTGCTATCCTATCATAGCATATTTGATATGATATTTATGGATTTGGCAAAGATTTTGACAAATTCATGTGAAGGAAATAGAAATACAATAGCCAAGGGAAAGTGATTTTAGGTCCAAAATGCAGGAAGCAAAGGTCAATGATGGACCAAATATTTTTATTGGCATTAAGAGTTTTGGCCAAAATTTTCCAGGCTCTAATATAAGATCCCTTGACATTCAGGATAAATATTAATGCTTTACATTAATGTAGGAATATAACTAAGAAGGATACAGATCATCAAATGGAAACCTGTGTGAGAAAGATGTAACTGTTGAAATTTTAATGGTGGGTTGCTTGAGCAAGCAGAAAAATAGCAAATAAAATTCAATCTACAAATGTCTGTAGGAAGGACAACAAGTCTAGGGAATATGCAAAGGATAGTTTTACACTGAAAAACTTACAAACAAAGGGACATTCGGATGTCTGCCTGTAGAGCCTGCAGATAGTTGGAAACATTTAAGGGCATGTTTCACAATACACAAGACATTCTCAACCAAACATAGAATTGCAACGAAAGGATTTAAAATAACTAAAAATGTTATTCCTCAATGTTAAATAAAAAGTATATAACCATGCAAAGATTGATGGGGTCAGAAGATTGGAGACAATATAAAAACTAGCAAAGAATGAGTAAAAGATTAATATCAAAGTACTAGACAAAACGAGTATGAAATGGAAGAAGAGATCGTAAGTGTTTGTGTAGATATGTAAAAAAGAAAAATTAACAAAGTGTGCGTTAGTCTGATAGAGAGTGTCTGGGAATTAATGTAAAATAAAAAGCTGCCAGACGAAATAAAAGAGGAAATGCATGTCACCATAGAGGACATAAATTGTTTATCCAAACATTAGTTTACTGTCCAAATCCAACTGTAAATCTTGAATTGGGAGAGAGAAATTTACAATTACCAGGGAAGTGGCGCTGAGCATATTGTTGGAGCTGTGGATTGACAAGCTTCTGAGTCCTGATTGACTTCACTCAAGAGAAACAGCTGGTGAGACAAGTTATTGCCTTGGTGTTAGATTTCCAAAACTTCCTAGAAGGCACGGTTAGGTTGGAAAATAATAAATGCAACCCATTCAATCAAAAAAGGAGAGAAGTATAAAACAGGAAAGTACAGATCAGATAGCTTAATAGCTGCCATAGGGAAAATGGTCAAAGCTATTATTAATGAATTATATGAGGAAATTTCCATCCAATCAAATATGATTCAACTGATCTTGTTGAAAGAGAAATCACAGTTGACTAATGTATTGAAGTTTGTGGAAGAGTTAATACGTGTTAGATAAAGGGGAAGTGATAAATATACTATACCTAGATATCCAGAAGGCATTTGATTAGATGCAGCTTCAAGGTTGTCGTGGAAAATTAAAATTCATGGTGTTGAAGGCAAAAGTTAAGTGCAAATTGCTAAATTTGCTGTTTGCACAGAAGTAGCTTGGAAAGTAGGTTGTGAAGACAACATAACAAAGGATAATAGGTTAAGTGAATGTGCAAAATCTGACAAGTGCAGGATGTGAGAAACTTATGAAGTTTTCCATTTTGCCAGGGAAAGTGAAAGGAAAGCTTATTCTCTAGATGGTGGGATATCGGTAAGCTCTGAGATACCTTAATGCCTGATTTGGAAATAGCTGGTATACAGGTTCCGTAATTGATTGGGGAAGCTAACCAAATGTTACTGTTTGTTCTTGGGGATCAAATATAAAGGTAGTGAGTCATCCAGCACAATATCAGGCTCTTTGGCCCAATTCATCCATGATGACTAAGATGCCCCATTTTAGCTAGTCCCATTTGCCCACGTTTGGCCCATAAACCTCAAAACCTTTCATACCTATCCAAATGTCTTCTAAGTTCAAGAGCAACTTATCATCCGGAACCTTATCAAAGGGCTTGCTGAAATCCATTTAGACAATGTACCTCATCAATCATTCTGGTTACTTTCTCAGAAAAACTCAATCAAATTCATGACAGGATTATCCACACACAAAATCATGCTGACTATCCCTAATCAACCTTTATCTTTTCAAATGAATGTCTCTCTTATCACTCTTCTGCGGCTTCTATCTCTTCAAATCCACAAACTGTTCCATCGTCTCTGCCTGCTCCTGCCCCACTGAAATCATCTCTACATACCTTGATTACGTCCTTGTCCAGTCCCTTCCCAGTCTGATGAAAAGTCTGGACCCGAAACGTCGCCCATCCGTGTTCTCCAAAGATGCTGCCTGACCGTTGTGTTATTCCAGCACTTTTTGTGTCCTTTTGTTTAAACCAGCAACTGTAGTTCCATGTTTCTGCAGAACAGAGTTCCCCAGTTCTCACCTTCCATCCCACTGGGGGCTGCATTCAGCAGGTCATCTTTTGCTACTCCCACCCACTCCAATAGGATCCCATCACCTATCACATCTATCCCCCCCCCCCCCATATCCTTTTTTGCTTTCCACAATGACCACTCTTTCCATAACTCTCTGACTCCCTGGTCCGCTCATCCCTTCCTACCAACATCTCTGTGTCTTGGCACTTACCTCTGCAACAGTCGGAGGTATTACACTTATCTCTATTTATCTTTTCCCGCCACCATCCTTGATGTGAAACAGCCCTTCGAGGTGAGGCAGAGATTCACATGCACCTCCTCCCACCTGGTGTATTGTGGTCATTGCTCATGATGTGGCCTCCTCTCCATCAGTGAGACAAACTATAGACTAGGTGACCCTTTGGCAGAGCACTTGCTCTCAGTCCGCGATGACCATCTTAATCTTCCAGCTACATGTCACTTCAAGCCCCTTTCTTATTCACACACTGACCTGTCTGTCCTCAGTCTTCTCCATTGCCATGAAACAAACTAGAAACCAAACACAAACTAGAAGAATAACACATCATGATCCATTCAGGTAGCCAACAGTTCAATGGTATGAACAATTAACTTTCCAATTTCAGCTAACATACTGCCTTTGTGTACCATCCCTACTCCCACATGTCTACACAGAGTCATTCTCCCTTTGTTCACCGTTTCCATCCCTCCTCATCCTTGTTATGTAGGCACCTTCCCTCACCTAGTTCCATCTGCTTAATACATATCTATCCTCCTGGGTTTCCTCTCCCTTAGCTCAACTTTCCTATCCTCTTCCTCAGCTTGTTCCATCTGCCCAAGATTCCTTCCTTGTCTGGTTCCACGTCACCTACCAGCCTCTTTATTTTTCTCACTGCCCTTCTCCACGTGACTCCATCTGCATATTCTGCTCCTTCTGTTTCCACCTTTCACCTGCCAGTCTCTGTCTCAACACTGACCTTTCTATCCTCCCTAACCTGCTCTATCAGCCCATAACCCCATCACCCTTCATCCCCCTACCCTCCCCTCCACCCCACCCAGCCCCAACTAGTGCCACCCATTGCCTTTTCACACTCTCTCACCCCTCCCCCTCACTTTTATATTCTGACATGGATATGATGCCATATACAAGTACTTAAAAAATATGATGGGCATTTCTGCTTCTTTCGTTCTTTCAGGCAATGGGTGAGAGACTCCCAACCTCCACTGTCAAGAAAATGTCCAGTCAAATCCTTCCGCTATTCTGTGCTATTTCAAATTTCATTTACGCATTGGTGAAATTAGTCACATGAAAATAATGAGCCAATTTCTGATGCTTTGTTTCTGGGTACTCCTAAAGGTCGTGGCAGTGATTCTGAATCGGATGTGGCAACGAAGATACCTGATGTAAAGAGAGACGACATGTCCGCCAGACGGTCTTCCTACAATGAGGCTAAATCCTCCTTGCCCTTTAACCAATATCTACCCAACAAGCACAATCATACAGCCTATATGCCAGCACCTCTTCGAAAAAAGCGGGCAGAGCGAGGAGAAAATTACCGGAAGAGTTGGAGCAACGCTACCTCACCTGCAGGAGCAGAACGACCTTTCAGGTAGGTAACTGGCATCACTAGGTGCATTGCGTGAATTGCAAGTATTAAATGACATCCACAAAACTGGAACAAACATTCATCTTTACTGTGATCCCATTTACTTGACCATATTTTGGGTGATTGCAAGTTGATGTATGTGATGAACTAACTGCTTTTCTTAAACAGAATCATCTCTCAAATCTGAGCTGATTCTACCAGTTAAACAACATTAAGTTTTCTTCCTACTGAAAATAGTTCATGCCCATCTTCATGAATTCTTACACAAAGATGCATCCTTTATGTGAAATGAAAGGCAGGAAATTGATATGGATGAACATGGATTTGGATGAACTGTGATAAAATTAATATCAGTCAGCCAAATTAATTTATTATCGCAGGTTTGTTGTTTGCTGTTTTCAGCATCTTCCAGGTTGTTCAAAGGAAAAATCCCAAATACAAGCAAACCATCAGAACCTTTTCTCCCAGAGTGGAGATGTCCAACACTAGTAGGCATGGCTATAAGGTGAGAGGAGGAAGGTTTAATGGAGATGTGTGGGGCAAGTTTTTTACATAGAGAGTGGTGAGGGCCTGGAATGCATTGTAAGGAATAGTAGTGGAGGCAGATACAATAGTGGCCTTTCAGAGGCTTTTAGATAGGCACATGGAAGCGCAAAGAGTAGAGGGATATGGAAGTTCTGCTGTGGCTTGGCTTCAGTTGGGTACAATCGCAACCATCTGTTGTAATAATAGAATTTGATAAGATCCGTGTTTTCTGACCTTCTCAGAAGACAGGTCATGAACTCAAATGCTATCAAGAATAAAATTTGCCAATTTAAATGGTCTGTGATAATCTGTAACTTACAATGTAAATTAAAATTTTATGGTCCATAACATTTTTGCCCCTAATATAACTCGATGGTCATAGTCATCCTGAGCCTATACAAGAAGAACACAGTGAAGAATCCTCTCAGGGTGAAGATTTCGCAGAACCATCATCTACCTTTTCCAATACTCAAGAGATTAATGATTCCAAGACAGCAGTAATGTCTAAACTGGCTGCTGCAGAGGATGTTGGTGGTCTCAAGAACCCGTTAAAAGCTCACCTGGTGGAAGACCCTGGGCAGAAAGAATCCAAAGAAGGTACAAGAAGGGAGGGGAAAGAAGAAGAGGAAATGAAGAAGTTGAAAAGAATTCAAAAGGCTGGTATCACGGTCCTGCCAGCAGCTGAAAGATACCGCAGGTCAGAATGTGGTGTGAAGCTCTCATAGAGGTGAAGTGAAGGCATGATGTGTTGTTAGCTTGGTAGGTTTTTATTATACCATGGTATTCTTTCAGAATTCTTTTAACTATCTTGACTTTAAAATAGAGCCTCTTGAGAAATATTAAGTTCGCCATAAGTAGGTGTCAACCTAATGAATTTGAAAATAGTAAATTAACATTTTTAAAATTCAAAATTTCTCCAAAAGATTTTGGTACTGAATGATAATTTTAAGGAAATTATTTTGAATTAATGACTTTGACATGGTATAATAGGAATAAGTGATGAGGCTGAGGAATGTGTTTGTGTAACCCCAGTATGCTGGCTGGTGCTCATTTGGCTTTGTATTTTTGGACCTGTTATTGTATACACATCAAGTAATATTTTCTGCATGACTGTATTGGAGTTCCTCGATAACATACTTATGAGCATTTCAATTGCAGTAGATTTGTACTGAAGATGCTGTTGTGTATTTGTTCAAAGATTGCAGAGCAGGCTTACTCTTGGCGTGACATCACCAGATGACTAACAGTTTGATAGAAGCATTGTTTCTTTTCAATGTAACCCTGTCACTGATTAATAAATACACTATAATAGCACATTTTCATTTGGCATGTCCAGGAAATGGTAGGTTTCTTACACAAATTATCACTCCCACCCCAAATGCTGCTACCAAGACGCATATTGGAAATGTTAATCATGAAAATTAATGAGGAAATGAAGTCCTTGTGCTCAGAATCTCAAAATGTGTTCCTAATGAACCCAATGAACGTGTTGGGGATACAAATTCAGAAAATTGCCTTAAGTAAAAATAAACATACGTTACGAAAGAAACAGAGAGAAGTGAGGTGCTGTCGCATAAATGAATAGCAGATGTTCATTTGTTGCATATGAAGGATGACTGTTTAAACGTCATGCTCGTGTGGAGTTTCATCTGTAGGGAGTTCTTTCGGGATTTTGGAAAATATATTCCAAGTCTTAGGTACTGCTGAGCACCATGTGACCAAATTTGTCTGAAGTATCCACTGTTACACAAGACACTCCACAGGGTTGGAAACAATTTCATAGAGTAAAATGTAGAGTGAAAACGCAAACAAACTAGGGGCAAGAGAGCACTCTCAGCCCAAACCCAATCTGCCATTTAAAAGATCATGAATAATCTGATTGTAACTTCAGCTCCGTGTTCCCAACTAAATATCCTTTTACCCTCTTGCTTATCAAGAATGTATCTACTACTGTGGCAAAATAATCAAACCCCCTGCTCCCACCATCTTTTGAGTTCCAAAGAATTAAGATCACGTAAAAGAAAAAAAGTCACACCTCATGTATATCGTCAGTGGCCGGCCCTTTAGTTGTAAGAATGACTCTAGTTCTCCTCTCTTTGTCCACCCCATCAAGACCCTGAGGGACCTAATATGCTTGAATGAAGGCTCCCTTCACGCTCCAAAACACCAGCAGATACATATACAGCTTACCCAATCCTTTCTCATCCTGTTCATTTCAAGTACGAGATAATAAACCTTCTTCGAACAGCTTCTCACATTTTAAAATCCTTCCTAAAATAAGGGGAATGGTGATTTATACAGGAGAAACAAGAGACAGCAGATTCTGGAATCTTGAGCAAAAACAAATCACTGGAGCAACTCAGCAGGCCAGGCAGCATCTGTGAGTCGTGGACCTTTCTTCAGACGTTGCCTGTCCATTTCCCTCCACAGACCATATCTGGCCTGCCGAGTTTCTCCAGCACCAATATTTTACATGGATTTTGCCACTCTTTCATCTTTGAAGTATCAATGCATGTATCGGTTGAGGGAAATGGACAGATGATGTTTTGGGGTCAGGACCCTTTTCCAGACAGAAGGGTTCTTCAGACTGAAGAAGAGTTCCAATCCAAAATATAATCTGTCCATTTCCCTCCACAGGTACTGCCTGACCCGCTGAGTTCATCCAGCATTTAGTTTGCTGCTCAAGATTCCAACAATGACAGCCTTGTTTGTCTCTAACAATGTATCATGACTGCCTTACACAACAGATGTGATGTTCATCTTTGTACTAGTATAAATCAACACCAGATGATGGATCCTAAATAACTGAATCGTGTAGTTTTTACTGCAATGTTGCAAAGGAGACCAAGTACTTATTATAATTCAATTGTATTCCATAATACATTGTAAAATAATATCATAAACTTCAGAAGCAATACTTGAGCAATTGTGCATGCTGTGAGAACCCCGATGTTGTAAAATACATAATTGTATCTAATACTCTTTGCGGTTATTTATAGATGTAAATTAATTACAAATATTTCACAAAATAACAGTAATGGAGTTCCAGGTTTTCAGAACCTTGAAAACTAATGTGCTGCACCAGTATTACTGGAATGCAATGGGCACTTTGGGGTTCAGACTGTGCTAATAGTATTGTGCACATGATTGTTCTGTGCCATGAGCACTAAACTATATCATGTCGATCTAATTGCCATTTAAATAAGGGCACTATGTTTCTCATAGTGCCTTTTTTGACATCTCTGCAACAGTTGTTTTGTGATTTACTCACCAGGCATATAATGCCAAGACCTGACCACTCAAAGGGCCTATCCATTCCACACGTCGCCTTAGATTTGTAGGCCATTTGTTGTATATTTTCTGAGCTCCATGTGTATACTGGCTAGTGGAGACAACTTTTGTGATGGTGCTGTATTATTTCAGTCTGTATCTATAACAGATGAAAGTTTTCTGGACAGTCTGCTTTTGAATTCAGGAATTAAGGCACAGTTGGACTGTCTAGTCTCTGTAATCATCATAGTTCTGCCTGTAGAGCTGACCATGCCCATAGTGGAGAGAACAGTTTCTATCCTTTGCATAACTGAACAAGAAAAGGCGGAGGTGTACTTTTTCCTGCACGAAGAAAACTTGCTGGCAGGCTTCCCCATGTACCTAGAATTTCCTGAACGATTACCCTCAACCTTCTTGCTTGCTTTCTTAAAATCTCTCCCTGACCACTTGTAACAGAGCTAGTGCATGTTCTTGTCTTTGGAAATTGGCAATTGTGACATCCTAGTATCTTACCTCTACACAGACAACTATTAATTTGCCACATGATCACTTATCTCTTCGTCTGCCCTGCAAAGTTAGCACATTTCCGGTCTCCAGTGACCACGACATCCGCAGGAAAATGGTCTTTCCTTCTTGCATTGTCCAATGGTGAAAGTGGCAACAATTTTTAATGCAGGTTGTGTAGAATAAGATGGAGATAAGCACGGAGAAAGAGGATAACCCCCCTCCCAAAAAAACTACATGACATTTACTACAAACACTGGCACTCCCAACCAGCTTCTCTCTTCTGCGTATGGGAGGGACTCTGGTTTCTCCAGCTCCATTCTCAGCCGTATGTTCTGCATGTCCTTCTGTTGAAAGGATCAACCAGGGTGTTATTTGGGCAGGGACTCAGGGAAACAACCTTGTTGGTTTGGGAGAGGGAGCTGCTAAGATAAGTAGGGTGGGCAATAATCAAGATGTGATTGGAATGTGCTTGTGGAGGTACAATGATTGTGGAAGGTGACGGTGAGTAAGGGAGCTGGAAATCCAAGCATTGGGGTATTCTCACCTTGACACTTTGGTTACAGTGAGGGAAAGCCAAGCTTGTAATAAACTGCATGTAGGATTGCAGGCATACCTCAATGGCATGACCCCCGCCATTGTCCACCTCTGTGCCACTCTCTAAATGTCTTTTAAAAGTTGTAGTTGCATCTATAGCTTCCTCTGGCAGTTGATTCCACACACACCCTACCCTCTCAGCATAAAGGTTGCCCCCGAGGTCCCTTTCGAATATCTTCTCTCTCACCTTAAGCCTTTGCCCTCACATTTTAGAATCCTCCATCCTGGGGAAAAGGTCTGTGAATGTTCACTTTATCCATTCACTTCATGATCTTGTCACCCCTCCAAAGAAGAGTCCCAGCCCTTCCAATTTTCATAACCCAATCCTGCCAGTCCAGGTAACATCTTGGTGAATCTCTTCTGCATTCTTCTCAATTTAATGGCATGCTCTTTATAGCTAGCTAGGTGACCAGAATGACACACCGTGCTCTAAGTATGGTCTCACCAACGACTAGTATAGTTGCATCATGATGTCCCAACCTTTGTACTCAATACCCTTCCCAATGAAGGCAAGCATGCTAAACAGCTTCTTTACCACACCGTCCACCTGACTCGCCACTTTTAGGGAACCATGCGCCTAGATCGCTCCTAGATCTCTCAGATTTCATTTACAGTTATGGGAAAATATATTGCTGTGTGTATTTAGCATAATTTTAACTGTGATGTTTACTGTTATGAGTGGTTGCATCAGCTATTACCTACAGTTTGTTTTAGCTGCGAGTTGCATAACAAATGTTGAAGAAACTTGTGAGTACATTTTTCCAAGATTATGTGGCAACCCACGCACAGACACCAGCTTGGCAAAAAAAGTCGCTGATTTCAATTAGAAGCAGAGGACAAAAAAACTTGGGTGATGCGCTTTCTAAATTGCTCTCTGTACGCAAGGCACCAGCAATGCTGCAGCATCTTGGAAAACGAAGCTTGTCGTGGCACAGGGCCACGAGACATGTGCATGAAAATTGAGTGAAAGTTGCAGGGAACTGTTTGTGAAAAATGGCATGAAGAAATAAAAATCTCTAAAAAACTGACAGTAAGCTTCTTGATAAGTGAGTGATGTCAACAGAAATAGACTCTCATTGCTTGGCTGAGAAATGCTTTTCTTTCCTTTGGATGACAAATGTTCATAACTTTTTACCTCTATGTGGTAGACTAAAACAACAGCAAGAAAGCAGTGGACAAACTTCTCCAGATATCATTCTTCGTAGGGAAAATACATTTTTAACGAACTATCTGGACACCGATTCTGAGACTGAGGAGGAGGAACAGAAACTTCCTGATCTTGAGAAAGATGACTTCGCTTTGAGAAAGGCTCAGCTCCACCAAAGCAAGCCCAAGGTGGTGGTCAATCAATTTTTAGCTGGACCATGCACGAAGAAGGATAGGGCGCTCTGGGCGAGTATCAAACATTCCTCTCGTGGAACTGATGGAACTTCTCAAAGGCAAGAGCAGAAAATGGAAAGGTGTGCCTTAAGTAGAGAGTATATACTGTACCACTCTCCTATTCAATTTCTAATAACAGAGTGCTAGTCAATTTGCGATGAGAAAAGGCCCCCAAGAAAGAAGGAACTGCAAATGCTAGAATCCTGAATAAAAAACACAAAATGCTGGAGTAATAACCTAATGTGTTACTTTGTATTTCCCTCAACAAAGACTGATATATTCTTCTGCCTGAAGTAAATTAAAGACCCCAACATTTTCCTTTCCTCCCCTCCCCTCCCCTCCCCTCCCCTCCCCTCCTCTCCCCTCCCCTCCCCTCCCCTCCCCTCCCCTCCCTCCCTCCCTCCCTCCCTCCCTCCCTGGAAAGCTGTACAGTCACAGGAGAACATGTTAAATGCACACAGACGTCAGGATCAAACTCAGGCCTCTACTTCTGCATCACTATTCCATCACTGTTCCAATAATTTCTGTGACAGTTTGCACCCCTTCATAACTTTGACCTGTCACTTCTGGTCACGACTCATGCTTGCATGATTGGCACCATTTCTGTCTCAGATGACATCAAGCAAAATTTCTTCTCAGATCATTAGTACTTCCGTGAGCAGCTTACCACACTCAAGTAGATTCTCTTACTTTCCATCAATGTCAGGATTTCCCATCCCAGCGCTTCATCCAACCCCTCCCTGA
Source organism: Rhinoraja longicauda (assembly GCF_053455715.1). NCBI lineage: Eukaryota > Metazoa > Chordata > Chondrichthyes > Rajiformes > Arhynchobatidae > Rhinoraja > Rhinoraja longicauda. The sequence goes on along the minus strand of NC_135953.1, from coordinate 67,186,005 downwards.
CCCTGAAATAGCCAGCTGACTGCACCATCTCCTCTGCCCACCCAATACTCTTCAACCCAAGACCCATGACTGATGTTCATCCCTGGACGAACTAGCTACTTTCTTTCACAATCCTTGGCACTTGGGGCCTCAGGTACTGTTACATTTTGGTGTACAGGACTCGTGACCATGAGGGCAGCATGGGTGGCACAGCTGATAGAGCTGCTGCTTCACAGCACTAGAAACACGAGTGCAATCCTGACTTTGGCTGCTTTCTGTGTGGAGTTTGCACATTCTCATTGGGTTTCCTCCAGGTCCTTTTGTTTCCTTGCCCAACCCAACGATGTGCGGGTGTGTAGGTTAATTGGCCTCGCTAAAATTGCCCCTAGTGTGTAGGGAGTGGCTGAGAAAATGGAATAACATAGATCAATAGCGTGAATAGATGATTGATGGTTGATGTGAACACAATGGGCCAAATACAGCCTGTTTCCAGGCTGTATCTCTAAAGTAAACTAAACCAAATTCCCATTGGCTTATTTAGTTTAGTTTAGAGATACAGTATGGAAACAGGCTCTTTGGCCCATTGAGTCCACTCCGACCCCCCATTCACACTAGTCCTATGTTATCCCACTTTCTCATCCACTCCCTACACACTAGGAGCAATTGACAGAGTCTAATTAATTTATGAACCTGCGCATATTTGGGATGTGGGAGGAGACCAGAGCACCCAGAGGAAGCCCACGTGGTCAGGGGGTTCTGACCATGTTGTCTATGTTGTCCACACAGACAACACCCAAGGTCAGGATTGAACCCGGTCTCTGGTGCTGTTAGGCAGCAGCTCTACCAGCTGTGCTACTGTTAAACGTTTCATGCAACAAACTTCTACAATAACAATCCACGTTCTCAACATTTCAAGGGACAATTAGCAGAGAAAGTACAGAGGAATGTGCAAGAGAGAGAAATGAAAGAAAGTCACACTTTTAAAGCGATTGGATAGATAATAATTTTCTATTGTTTGCTATATTCTTATGTTCTTACCTGGTCATTTTGCTAATGTCTACATTTTTCTCTTTGTTATGAATAATTAATTACATTTAAGCTTTGTGTAGTTTTACTTTCTTTTTGAATTTCCTATTGTATCAAGTTTTGGGCAACAGTATTTCCAATCAGCAAAGCAACAAAGGGTGAAATTTGGAGCACCTACAAATGAGCAGAAATTCTGCAAAATAGCCAGAACTGTTGAAAGCTTATGGGGAGCAAAGGTTATGGGGAGAAGGCAGGAGAATGGAGTTGAGAGGTAAAGATAGATCAGCAATGATTGAATGGCAGAGTAGACTTGATGGGCCGAATGGCCTGATTCTGCTCCTATGACTTATGAACTTATGAACTGCTGACCATGTTCAATCAATGCTAACTCTCATTGACGAATCAATTCCAATGACCCCATGGATGACACACACTAAAGGTCACCAGTAACAATGGAGGGAAGACTTACAGGTGCAGGGGTATGTGGGCAGGGAAGCCTAAATAGCAAACGACAGGCACATTAATAATATTGTCGGCTGGAATGAGCATCTGCAAATGTTCCATCCCAAACTGATCCAGATCATGTTTGGAGTGGCTCCCTTCAGCTACTATTCTGATGTATCTGCAGTCCTTTAAAACCATACTGGAAAATCACAGCAGCAGCCCTGTTGTCATCCAAAAAATGGCCATTGTTTTTTTGAAATATTCAACCACCTAACACTTATAATGGCAAAGACGGGCAGATACTGTCGCAACAATTAAGAAACATTTAGACAGGTACATGTTTAGAGGGATATGAGCCAAATGCAGGTAGGAGGGTCTAGTGTAGATGGGGCATGTTGGTTGGCATGGGCAAGTTGGGCAGAAGGGCCTGTTTCCATGCTGTGTGGCTCTATGATTATTTTGATTTTAAAACTATAGCTGAGTTATGAATTACATTCATGTAAGGATATACATGCCTATGATTCTGCTAAGCCGATATTTTAAAATATAATTTACTACAGATGAAAGCGGGCCTACAGTTTCACAGATGTTGTGTGAATACAGGTCTTCCCCAATCCATGACAGGTTCTTAAGATCTGTTTATCATCCATGTAATTCACAAGTCGGTAATACTACTGCCCAGCAATATATTTAAAATACAAATGTAGGCCATCCAAGTGTTGTTAAACCAAGGTGTTTAACTCAAGCAGGCAAATATTGGCACAACCAAGTTCTCACAGGTAAAGGTGGCTGTAGAGCCACAGCAGTATGAGCTGTACATAAATCTGGTTTGATATCTGGAGAGAACCTTTATCAAGTTTTTGTGATTTGCTAGCTAGGGATATTTGAATTAAGGTAATCTATTCAGCTCCATTGGCTCATTCCATTCATTTAAATCATGGCTGTGTGCTGTAATTCAAGTCCATTTATTTGTATTACTTCTCCGCTATCAAAACTTAATCTGTCTTCACTTTGAAAATTTCAATGGACACAGCATTCACACTCTTCTGGGGTTTGAGGGTTGGGGAGGGGGAGGGGGGAGGGTGCAGTGGGAAGAGTTCAAAACTTTTCACTTTGAAGAAGTTTACTGATTTAACTCCTGAATGTCACAGGTTAAATTTTAAGACTATGTTTTGTGTTTAGTGTTCTCTACCAGAGGAAATAAGTTTCAGCAGGTTACACGCCTGTTATTTTATTGATGAAATTTCTCTTCTTTCATCCAACTTCATATGATTTCATTCCCAATATTGTGCAATTAACAATCTATACATTCCCACTCTTAACTGACTATGGAAACTGGTGCTCACCTTAAAACTTCACTTGTCTCATTGTTTTCTGTCTTCTGACTATACTCTTTTTTTTAATCCCTCCATTTACCTGTGTGCAATTGTTCAGCAAAAGTCCCATTCAGGCTGCAGAGAGTGAAGTTATTATCCCTCAGGAAGCAGGCATGTTGCTGAAGTCACAGCAAAAGAACAGGCGCAATGAGGAAAAGCAGGTGAAAGGCCCAGATGTAGAGCGTGATGATCTGGCTCGGCGAAAGGCCCTGGTCGGCTTCACCAGTCGGCAAGAGCCTCGCACCTTCATTCCTTCCTCTATCACGTCAGCCGATATGGAGATATGGCAGAGGCTCAAGCTATCCACCAATATCAGGTTGTTACCGAGCTCCCGCTCTGTTGTAATTACACTCACCATACGTGTTTGTATATTATTCTGAAACTGAGTCTTGCTTTTTACTTAATCTAATTAGAACAACAAAATGATATTTGAAAAAACAATAATTACCTTTGCAAAGCCTCAGGTACTTCAAGTGCCTGTTTTTCAAATATTTTTAATGTGGCCACATTAAATCCTCAATTACTATCGGTGCAGCATTGACATTAACAAATTGTTCCTATTTTCAAGAAACAAAACAGCATTAGCAGTCCAAAGGAGGGTCACGACCCAAAAAAATCACCTATCCATTCTTTCCTGACCCACGGAGTTACTACAGCGCTTTGTGTCTTTTTTTGTAAACCAGCATCTACATTTCCATGTTTCTATTGCATAAGCACCATTATATTCAAAAAACACTGGGCCTTTTCATTTTTTAAAATCCAAAGTGATGTACTTTCGAACCCATTCACTAATTAGAGACCATTCCTGTTGAAAATATTTTGATTGGAATCTATTTCATTTCAAGAGTACTGAAGATTTTCATCACCTTTTTATCGCTTTTAGGTTGGTTTTGAAGATACCTGGTGCAATAAAAACAGAACTGCTCCCTACTGTTTCGTGTTCATAGAGGAATAAAATAAACAGGGCGTAATAGCACTGGTTCTCAGTGAGTTGCCTGTGTTGAAGAGGCAGAAACACATGGCTAGTATGAAGTAAAGGTTAACCCCATAATAGAAGTGCTTTGATGAGCTGTTGTTGTAGTATACCATTGGGGAAAAGGATAAGCAATATTACTCAGTCCTACTGAGCTAAAGCACCAACAAAAATTGCTTTGGTCAGAAACCATTTAGTTTCTCTTTGTATTTATTTTAATCAGATGGTCTATTCAGTCAGACCAATGCAGGTTATCACTATAGAAGGTATCACAAAATGCTGGCGTAACTCAGCAGGTCAGGCAGCACCTAGGAGAGAGGGAATGGGTGATATTTCGGGTCGAGACCAGCAGTATTGCTTTTCACGAGTCTGTTTCAATAAATGCTCAGAGATGCAAGGAACTGCAGATGCTGGAATTTTGCTGGAATAACGCAGCAGGTCAGGCACCAACTCTGGAGGACATGGATAGACAACGTTTCAGCTCAGAAGGGTCTCGACCAGAAACATCACCCATTCCTTCTATCCAGAGGTACTGCCTGTTCCACTGAGTTACTCCAGCATTTTGTGTCTATCCTCAGTATAAACTAACATCTGCAGTTCCCTCTTACACACACCTCTTAACTATATTTACTCTCTCCAAATAAGTCTCATTTACCCATGCAGAAATAGACTTGTTATTTTGAGGGCTGCGTTCTTTTTATGTCAAATTTAGTTTTTTTGCTGGTCTCCCCAGAGCAGTGCACCAGATTTAAGCAAGAGGGCAGATTGTTGACCTCCAGGAGGCTACGATATTTATCATTGTTGCCTCCACCATTGGAAAGTGGAGTAGAATTACTCAGCATCAATTTTTCCCTAAATTCTGCACCTCTCCCCCACCTTTTTCACCTCTTGAAGTGACAAATAGCACTGCTATATTTTCTGACCCTTATCAATAATATTTCTACATTTCCACATCCTTCTGGATTTTGTATTCTTGATGCCAATCTGAAAGATTTAATGCTAGAGCATCGGGTAATATAGGGATGTAGCAACAGTTGTGGGTAATTAAGCCTGTTTGGTCTTCACTGATAATTTGCTTCTTAACTCTATCCATCTTTCTATAACTCAAACTGCTAACAAATATTCACCCTCAGTTTTGAAATCATTGTTTGACCCATCCTTGGTAGCATTTAAAGGAGCTAGTGTTAAATTTCCACGGCTGTTTCTGGTGAAGAATTGTTTCCTGACCTTATCTCTGTATGACCCATTTTTGATTTCAACTTCATCCATTTTCCTTTGGAGTTCTCCACGAGAGGAACTAGTTTCTCCATATCAACCTCAATAACTGTTACAATCATTTTAAACAGCCCAATTATATTAATCATTAATCTTCTATACTCAGGGGTCTGTTAATTATGCTCTTAATTTAACCCTTTTAGTATCACTCTGGAATATCCCATCCAGGGGCAAATTCTCCTCCTGAAGTGCATTGTCCTCCTGAGATGCAGCCTAGAGCTGACTGCATGATGGCAGGTGGCCTGAATCTGAATTTCTGATCCCTTGCATTCCTGCCCACTTGAAATTCCAGTTCATTACATTTTTGGGATATTTTTGCTTTACCTTTCCACACAACTTCCATATGAAGCTTCTCACCATTCAGATAATATTATGAAGTAATTCCCTACAGTGGACTCCACCTGTCACAGTTTTGGTATTTCCCTTGCTTCTGTAACAGTTTGCCTCATCCTCTTGGAACAAAACTAGTTAGAGTCTGCCAATACTTGTTCAAACACATTATACCTACTTGCTATGTCCTACTTCCTAAACAAACCAACAGTCAATTCTGCAGTCACATTTTTATTAATTGGGTGACAAAAAAATTACAAGATTGATGTCATTACATTGAGATGGTTGAGAATGTTGGATATATCATTATGATTGGTAGTGAATTGTTTGTGACTAGAGTATCTTCTTCTTGCAACCAACGCCAATTTGGGGATTAGTGAATACATCTTTGTCTGCTTCTAACTATAATCTTTCTCCATTTTCCATAACTTTGTCCAGTGAGGAGTCTTCCAAACCAACTACAATTTGTTCTGAAGTGAAGCCAAAGTGCGGATCTGAAGTAGGACAAGCAGCTGAAGTTGACCTTGCCCATCGTCGGGCAAGAAACTCGAAGAGTGCTTCACCCAGCTGCCAGCGTTCTGTACATTTTGGCCCAGTGACAGAGATAGATCAGCAGCATGGTGATAAGATGAGCATCAGCTGGGCTGGCCCAGGCAGTGAGTCAGAAGAAGAGCCAGATAGTTGCACTGTCAAAGCCTATACCTGCCATCAATTACCCTCGGTATCTTCAGCGGTTATCCTCAATTCGCAAGACATTGCAATGGGAGATAAATCCCAAATCCCTGCACACAGTGAGGTTATTCTTGCCTCCCAGAAGGAGATCAGGTACATTTTATTTTCCTTCCAGCTGGTCTGGATTGAAAGCTTGCTTGAGCACTTGAGCATGTGTTGTTGGGTGCTTCTGATAAGCATGATCCTTGTAACACAAGACTTGAGGCCACTCGGTCCTTTGTACATTAATCCTAACTTTATAAATAGTTTTGTTATGTGGAGACTTCAGCCTTCTGCAAAGTAATTAGTTCAACATGGTTTTCAAAAATAACACACAATTAAAAGGGCTATGCTGCAGCCCAGACGTCGTTACACCACTCATTTACACTGCCAGTTAAAAGTGCTAACCACGTTATTGGAATCTGCACGTACCTGTTTCTAGTTTAGTTAGGTCATATAAAATTTTCTGAGCTGCGTTTTTCTTTAATTTTTGCAGCATGATTTAGACACATTTGTTCATTTTAAATGCTACTTTAAACTATTTGCAGGTTTGGTGATATGTTTATGCTCTGGAGGCAAATTTACATTGACTTGTTTGTTACCGTTTGGAATTTGTGGTTTCAGGTACATATTTCTCTGTGGGGACAGTAAAACCATTCCAGATGCCTTCTTGGCATTTACATGTTTACCGTCCCAACGACATACCAACCACACGTATGTACCACCCATCCACAAGCAACGTACCATCAGTCCCCAGCCCATCACATGATAGCTGATAATCTGATCGCAACTGGAACTGTGCCCATTCACATGGCTAAATTTCAGCCAGGCTTTCAGCTGAAGAAACATACATAATATTAAGTCAACCGATAACCAGCTCCTGATTTACTGCGTTAGTGGGGAGCTAGAAGAGGGGGAGAAACCCTGTGTTGCCCTGTCTAGCCTTGCCAAGTTCAATGGGCCTTGTGGTCCCCAAACTGACGAGCCATGTGCAACGCCAATGGGTGGGGGAGGTTCTAGGTGGTTGGTGCTTTCAGGAGCAATGTCAGGGTGGCTCGTTGTTGGTCTCAAACGTCATGTGGATAATGACTCATTTTAGCTCTGGTGACCTTTGGCAGGAGCCCATCAGGCAATGTGGGCAGAATAAAAGATATGTTTGGTGGCCGCCTCCCCCCCCCCCACTGCCCTGTATGCATGAGTGCAAACTTTGGATGTAATCCTCAAGGATGTTGGGATGGTGGCAACTGCTGACCAGATGCTGCACTGGTTAAACATGGCTGAGAGGCTGACACTGCCAGCATATTTTACACCTTCATGGGCCTGGGGGGCTGAAGGGGGAGCGGGCTGTGCGTGTCGTTTGCCTCGGTAGGGGTCGAGCTGCCTGTCCGTGGGTGCGGGGGGAAGAGAGGGGAAGTTTTGTTGCCTCCATCACAGTGAGGGGGTGTTTGGAGTCACTGTGATGGATGTTTGTGTTGGGGTCGGGTGTCCTGTGTTCTTTTCTTTTTGCTGTATTTTGTGTGACTGCTGAAATTTCGCTCGGTGTTGTGCCGAGTGACAATAAAGTGTTGTTATAAGTTATGTTATAAGTTATGTTATGGGAGTGAAGCTGTCAGGTTCCCACCTCCTCAGGCTTAGCTGGGCACATTGTCCTTCAAGTGGATCAGCAGCACAGCAGCAGCAGCACCCTGGGGTGCTGAAGATTTGCTTAGTGCAATGGATGCAAGTGTAAGTGTTGCTGAACCCAGGCAGAGCCTAGGTTCGCAATAGACTACTGGTCTCCTTTCGAACCCAAGCTTCCAAAATACTTCCAAAGAATAACCTATTGTTTTCTAGAATTTTTAAATCTTCAGAAGCTTTAACCCGATTAATTCTAAGCGTGAAATGATAATTTTCTGCCTTGCCTGACCAGTTTGTGAATCTTGTTGTTACCTACTTTCTATTAGTTGGTTCTTTCCTTCTTTGTTTAATTTACCTCTTCTTCCATAGTTGTGAACCTGAAGAAACTTTCCTTAGTGATACTTGCACAGCTGAGTATTTTCCAAGGATCCCTTCTCCTGTCCTGGTTGCCCACACTATAAATGAAAATGTTCAGGATTCCAGCGAGGGAACGGAAGATGACGAGGAGGGAACCCCGGATGTAGAGAAGGATGACATGATGGGTCGTCGGATAAGAGCCACTACCAAACAGAGCAGTGCTTCCTTTAACAAATTTCTCCCAGTCCCCAGTTCACAGCGAGACCAGGAATTGAGCGGAATTAATAAAGAAGTTGAGCGGGAACCGAAAAAAAGGAGGAAATCCGAGGATGAATCTCAATGGACGTGAGCTATTTGTTTTGTTTATGAACTGATAGTTGCCGTGGTCCGAGAGTTTGAAATGCACTAATGCAATCTAATCACTTGTGTGGGAACGTCTACATTGAAATAAATAGAACTTAACACCTGTCTTGTTTGTCTTGGTCTGTGTGCACAAATTGACTCATTAAGGCTGTTGAATTGCATTGTTGAAACTTGTTTTATATCCTTTTGATGACAGTGAAAGGCCATTCTTGACATCATACCTTGTTAAGTCTTAATACACATTTAGTGCGGAGGTGGAGCATGATTTGTCTGAGAAGTCTTAAAATTTTCATTCCATGTAATTATCGCCTTAACTTGATGCTATGCTATTTCTTTTTTTTTTAAATATCTCTTTATTGGCACCCAAAAAGGAAAATGCTACTTATATTGTAAATGCTACATATAGAATCCAGAGTAAAATGTCAGTTGCTATAATAGATCTAATTAACATTTCTGAAGCATAAAATGTAGAAATGACCCGCTAAATATTTGTGATCGCAATACTACTTTATCTTCCTTAAAGATGGTAGGCATTTCAGTGGTATACATATGCACATTTGTATTTAAGATGAAAAATAAGTCACAGGTGTGAGCTAATATCACCTGAGAGAAGCAAATTGCTTATTCATAGGGGATATGTTATTTATAGACATTTCAGAGCAGTGTGCTGAAAGAGAATGTAACCAGGTAGATTTTTTTTTTAAAGGAAATATTTTGATTCAAGATATTTACTGTCTAAGACTGGGCTACATGTCTGTGATTATTTTACTATACATTTACTGAAAAGCTGCTAGTGAGTTGCTGTTGAGAATCACCGTGATCCTTATGGGGGAGGTACAGTTGTTTAGTGGGTTTGTGGATTTTGATCCAACAATGAAGTAAGGTGGATATATTTCTCAGTCAGATGCTATGTGACAGAATGGAGACTCGTCTAATTCTGATAGAAGTTCTGGGTGTGGGAAATGCTGCTAAGAACCTTTGACAAATCACTGTATTGAGGCCTGTAGTTCTGCCACATGTTGAAGTGGTGGAGAGAATGGATGCTTCAGGTGGTGGAAGGGATGGTAAGCAAGCTGGCTGCATTGTACTGTCCTTTGCAGCTTCATACGGAGTGTAAAATAACTTAATTTCTTGAATTAATTCTTTATTGCTTTAAAATAAGTTTCCATTACGTATTTTGAATGCAAGAGCAGAAAATGTATGTATTACATACAGAACTCACTGTTTTGTACTTTCCATTTGTTTGTTTTCCTTGTTTCATTATTACTAAATCATTCCAGTAAAATCTGATATTTGCAACATTTGTGAAGAATATCATTTTGTAATTTAAGTCATTCATTATCATCATAGTGCAATGTCTGCAGTAGTTTAGGAAATATTTTCATCGGTAATTAGGCGTTTTTAGATTATGAGAGGAATAGATGGGGTGAATCCCTCAGGATAGGGGATTCATGAATGTGAGATTAAAGTGAGAGGGGATATGATAGGAACATGAGGGCCAACGTTTTCATACTGTGGGTGGCAAGTATATGGAACGAGCTCCCAGATAAAGTAGTTAAAGCAGGTAGAATAGCAACATTTAAAAGACATTCGGACAGGTGAATGTATAAGAACGGTTCAGATGGGTAAATGGGACAAGTTGAGATGGGATATCTTTGTCGGTATGAACAAGTTGGGCTGAAGGGCCTGTTGTCCATACTGCATGATTCCAAAAATAACCAGATTGTTAGTCCAATTTTTAGACAATAGACAATAGGTGCAGGAGTAGGCCATTCGGCCCTTCGAGCCAGCACAGCCATTCAATGTGATCGTGGCTGATCATTCACAATCAATACCCCGTTCCTGCCCTCTGCCCATACCTCCTGACTCTGCTATCTTTAAGAGCTCTATCTAGCTCTCTCTCTATTTTACTCATAATTCTAGCATCTACACTCTTGGATCTCCAAATAGCATTTCCGATTGTACCCGCTCTAATACTGTACTTTGGTAATCATTTTCAGTAATATTATCATGTATGCACATAATACATGAACTACATTCTCCCTTTCTACTAATGCAACACAGGTCGGAAGTTTTACAAACTTTCTTGATAATATTCATATCAATGTTACATGTTTTACTTTCAATCTTTCTATAACAGCATATTTGTTGAATAGACTCTTGTCCTAAATTCTGAAGTATTATGTATTATTAATTTATTGTTAGCAAAATCTTAATTTTCTTAATTTGATGTGAACCTTTGGAAATAAGACCCAAAGGCTTCAATTCCAGCTGATCATCAGTGTACCTAGAATTCCCAAATTATGAATTCTTAAGGTTATGAAATGAACTATAAATATGATTAGTCTAAATGAAAAATAACTAGCTTCTGTGTGTTTAAGATTACTATTTAATGAGTCAGCACAAATATTTTAATTCATTTATTTTTCCTGATATCCTTCGTGTCTTGCAGCTTGATAAATGCTGTTATTGCTGTCAAATATCTTTTTTAAACCACCTGAATTGGCCAATCTTAGTTTAGTTTAGTTAAGAGGTACAGTGCGAAAACAGGTTCTTTGGCCCACCAAGTCCGTGCCGACCATCAATGCTTTTACACTCGCACTATCCTACACACAAGGGCCAATTTACAATTTTTACCAAAGCCAATTAACCTAAAAACCTATAGGTCTTTGGAGTGTGGGAGGAAACCAGAGCATCTGAAGGAAACCCACTTGGTCATGGGGATTACATACAATCTCCGTACAGGCAGCACCCATAATCAGGATGAACCCGTGTCTCTGGTGCTGTAAGGCAGCAACTCCACCGCTGCGCCACCTTGCTACCCCACCAACCTTCCAACATTTCTGTCTTCTCTTTGGTTTGTATCTTTCCCAAAGGTCCATGGCACTGCCTTTAAAATACATCACTGCAAGTACATTTCTGATCTTTCTAATATTAAATATGTTGTCCATTAATCCTGCTGTCAAATGGAATTCTGTTCCAATATAATAAAAATTAAAAAATGCTTGAAGTACTCAACATATCAGGCAGTAATTGTGGGGGGGGGGGGGGGGGGGAAACAAAGTTAAGATTTCAGTCTGATAATTATTTTAGTTGCTTGGTTGGGTTTTTTGGATTCCAGAAATATGTGACTGGTACGTTATTCAGCAGGACATGTTTTTTTCTTTACAATTATTGTACATGGTACATAAGTCAGGACATGTCATTCTAAAGAATATGGTCATCCATTTGATCCATAAACCAACAATTGAAACTGGTTTTAAACCAATGAATGAGCAATAATATAAAATCTTCGACTTTCAGCATTAAAAGGGAGAAAACGTGTTTAAAATTAACTTTCATATTAGAGGTGTTTTGATTAGATCGTTTGGGCATGAAAAGCAAACAAGGATTTCTAGAGGTTTCTTTGAGAGTTACCAATTATTGTCATTAGCATTTGCAGAAACCTTGGGCATTTACTGAACTTCTGAAGGTGATTCTCCAATTGGAAGTATTTGTTCCCAGCAAAATAAATATGATTGGCCACATTTTTACATGCTTTCTTTGGCATTATATAATAAAATATTACTGTAATTGTAAAAAGGGTTTGAATTTGAAAAGTCAGGAACTAATTGCCCCTGGAACTGAGGATTCTCTGGACCAGGGACCAGTCCAACATTACACATTTGTTGCGCAAGGAAATGATCATTTTGTATTTTTGAAAATCTCAATCTTGTGCATTTTGATGTGTATTTCATGTTTTATTGTAAATATTCTGTGTGTTCTTTATATTTGGTCCTGTAGATACAGTCCTACAGCAGCCCTGTCTGATGACACAGGGTAAGTGGTACCTTGAATTTTAATATAAGAAATTGCATGGCTTGATCAATATTCGCAACTGCTTACTAAACCAGCAAGAATAACGTGTTTGTCTGGGCTTGTGTAATTAACTGCTTTGACTATTTGCAGCAATATGCATCTGGGCTATTGACAGCAACCCTTTGTGTAAGAAACAGGTGAATTTCCACTCGTAAAACAAAACAGATTTAAGAAGAATCGAATATGGAATAATATTAGAACATTGGAATTCTTAATGAGTGCCAGTTGCTATTAGGTCATTGTGAAACAAATGTCCATGTGTATTCTCTGTACCCACATTTTAAGAACCTTTGCACAGCACATTCTAAATCAATTGCTGTGGTATCTGGAAATATTACGTATAAAAGCAATTTATTTCATAATGAAAAAACAGTGCCCTAGAAGGCGGGCAGTTTTGGAGTAGGTTTTAACAGAGTGAGCGAGATGTTATGGTTAAGAGGTGGCGATGTTGGTGGGAGGGGAGTAGGTAGAGTCGCAATCTCCCTGGTGTTGGAGGCTGAGAGGTAACCTTATAGAAAACAATTGTATTATAAAATACAATTGTATTATAAAATACGATTCTACCACCTACTCTGGCAGCGTTTTCTAGGCTACTATCACTCTATTAAAAAAAACTTGCTTTGCAGTTCTCCTTTAAATTTCCCTCCTTGCCTTAAACCTATAGCCTCTAGTGTTCAATATTGCCAACCTAGGTAAAAGATATTGACAGCCTATGCAGTCATAATTACCATAAAAACTATGCCTGTCATTATTTTATATACTGCTATCAGGTCATCCCTTAGACTCCGACTCCTCAGGGAAATCAACCTAGGTTTGTCCAACCTCTCCTTACATGCCAATATAGGCAACACACTCTAATACACTCCAATATAGGCAACATGCTGGTGCCCTCATAAAAGCCTCAACGTCATTCCAATAGTGTGACAACTACACATGACATTTCCTTTCCTTTATTGTGATCCATCATAGGATTTGAATAGATTAATTTCAAAAGTCCCATCACGTAATTAATCATTCATCCTATAATATCTCATCTATGCCAGGGTTTATTTTAAGGAATCTTTATCATGCTGCCTGCTCTTATTTTGGGAGATTATTTTTGTTGACAGTGAAAATGTACATGCAGTTCAAAAATCTGTAATAGTAACCTCAAATTCTTCTATTCCTGTTTGGCATTTTTGCTAAATAATCTATTGGCAATCTTGCTCACTGTTACATTTTTATCACCGACTGTTTGTTATAAGATTTGTAGTTGTATTTGGCATTTTTAATAGGGGACAGCTGAAAGCACTTTGTGGGATACTTTGACTGGAATGAACCAAGAAACCAAAGATTCTGTTAAGAAAAATAGGACAGAGATACAATTTATTTTGTATTCCTATTATGTTAGTTTTTTTTGAAGTAGTGCCATATTCACTTCCAATAATTTGAAACCAAATTGCAATAAATGGTATTCCAGATCACACTGATCTGAGCTAAACAGTTATTCTTCCTGAGTGTCACTTTTTCCATTTAGCTGTATTGTGATTTAAAACTTTGTCAATTGCTCTTTAGCCGATCCATTCTTCTTAGTGAATTCACATTGTGCCTTGCATATTTCATCAAAACATAGGTAAAGATGTATGCAGCAACTTTCAATGACTTCTGAGAAAAGCTCTGAGCTTCAAATTCAATTTCACTTGAAGTCAATTAAGAACATAATACAGGGGTATTGTATGTTGGCATGCAAAATATAATTAAACAAAGTCACATGGAGCAGCAGAGAAAAATAGTTGGTTCACAAATATGTTTCTATGGACCAGTCCCCACATTCCAAAACCTTACCCCTAACACTAAGTATCCAGCCCAGTAACATTGTTGTGGAACAAAAGCAATTCTTAAGAGACATTTTGCAAGACACGCGAACAGGCATGAGAATAGAGAGATACAGACCACGTGCAAACAGACGGGATTAGTTTAATTTGACGTCATGGTGCTGACATGGTTATTACACCTCAATTTTGAGGGGCATAGATAGGGTAGATAGTATGAAACTTTAATAGAAGATATAATTTCAAGGTTAGCGGTAGGAGATTTGGAGATGATTTGTGTAATTTTATTTAGCCAGATGGTGTTTGAAATCAGGAACTCACTGCTTGAACAGGCTGATGTAGACAGATAATCTCTAAGTGTATTTGGACGAGCTACCAATCCTGGCCTGGGAAGCTCAGGGTCAAGTGCTGGGAAATGGGACTAGTGTTGAATGGTGCATAATGTCGGTACTGGACACAATGGGCCAAAGGGCCTGTTTCCCTGCTGCATGACTTTATGTTGTTGTTGCTTGGGGTTCATTCTCACCATGATAAGGACAAGGGGCCACAGTTTAAGAATAAGGGGTAGGCCATTTAGAACTGAGATGAGGAAAAACTTTTTCAGACAGAGAGTTGTGAATCTGTGGAATTCTCTGCCTCAGAGGGCAGTGGAGGCCAATTCTCTGAATGCATTCAAGAGAGCTAGATAGAGCTCTTAAGGATAGCGGAGTCAGGGGGGTATGGGGAGAAGGCAGTAACGGGGTACTGATTGAGAATAATCAGCCATGATCACATTGAATGGCGGTGCTGGCTCGAAGGGCCGAATGGCCTCCTCCTGCAAAAAAAAACAAAAACAAAATATCCATAGTGTTGCCATGTGTACAGAATTGGTAGTTGGACCAATCTGGGCTTGAAAGTTCCTTGCACACAGGTGACAGAGGTGTCGAGATGCACTGGCATCCTCTGGCTGTTGAACTTCGAGATTCTGCATTTCTCTTTGCTTCCTTCATTCTACGTTACTGAAGTAAAAAAGGCCCACTTCAAAATGTAATCACTACTCTACTCACTCCGACCTGCGCGAGATAACCACTTATGAGGTGTTTGCGCAGTAATCAACCAGAACCAGAACCAAAAGGGCCACTTTGTATGTGGGTCCAACAAGCAGGGTGATCCTATGCTTGATGTGAGCAGTGGTGTACATCAGTCGTGTGTCAGTGATGTATGTCAATGCTGAAAGTCTTAAGAGATGTTGAACGAGAGTCTTTGAATCTCTTTTTGTCTTCACCACGTGGTGTAATGAGAGCAAATAGCAAGAAGCCAGAAAAACATAGCTAGTCGTTTAAAAAGAAATCAAAAACGTCCAGCCTGGGACCGGGAGAACTGAGAAAGTCCTGGACTTACCAGCATGTGTTGTCAAGCTGAGAAGTGGCAGATTACTCACTCACTGACTGACTGGTTGGATTTGTCCGTGCACTCGGCGTGAGGAGGTAAATGGGAGTTACTTTGTTTAATTATGCTTTTGCTTTGCGTTAATAATTTTCAGGCTTTACACTTTTTAGCGGACTTGTAGGGGGGAGGGGGGATGGGGCGCGTCTCCGGGGGTGGCCAGTCCTCGCCCACCGCCCGCGTCGGGCCGGCGCTACCCCGGGGCGCCCGGTAACCGGGGCAGGTGAGTGAGTGGGCGAGTGGCCGGGGGGGGTGCAGGGGGAGGGGTGTGCAGGGGGAGGGGTGTGCAGGGGTGTGTGTGTGTGTGCAGGGGGTGTGTGTGTGCGCAGGGGGGGGGGGGGGTGCAGGGGGTGGGGGGTGCAGGGTGGGGGGGGGGTGGGGTGCAGGGCCGGGGCACCGGCTCGGTGACATCTGGGCACCGTCTGGCCCAGCAAAACTACTCCTGTTAAACGTTATGGAAACCATAACATCTGCACGCAGTGATGACCACGTACACCCACGTGAGCCGCCCTTGTGTCCATGTAGTTTTCGAAATGAAGGTGCAAAAGCTGCGTCCAGCGGTAAAGTAAATCCGAATAGCGGAATTGGTGCCGACTGCGCTGAACTCTGTGTGCAGGAAGGGACTGCAGATGTTGGTGTAAACCGAAGACGGGTACCAATGCTGGAGTAACTCAGCGGGACAGGCAGCATCTCTGGAGAGAAGGAGTGGGTGACCTTTCGGCTCTGAAGACGGGTCTCGACCGAAACTTCACCCATTCCCTTTCTCCAGAGATGCTGCCTGTCCCGCTGAGTTACTCCAGCATTTTGTGTCTATCTGCGCTGAAATCCGTGTTCATCTGGAAGGCTGCGATGTAGTCGGTCTGAAAATTAGTTCATGAATGGCCCAGTTCATTGCATCTTTGTAAGCAGATCAAACGGGAGGGAGGGGGAAGGGGGGATGGAGAATTAAACGGGCGGGTGGCCAGAAACTTAGAGTAATGCACGGGTCTGAAGAGAGATGCCTTGCAACTATCACCCATTCTGGTGTCACCTAGAGCAGCGAAGAAGGCATTCGTGAATGCAGAATGCAATGCTGTACTAGTAGTGCAAACTACAGTTGCTGTTTTGCCGAAGGAGAATGTTTGGGACCCAGGACAGAGGAGAGGGAGTAACGGGCCTGTCCCACTTTAGGCGATTTTAAGACGACTGCCGGCGACTAGGCTGTCGCTGACAGTTCGCCGGGTGTCGCGGGCATGATCGTGAGGAGTCTTCCAAGAATCGTAGTGGATCTCGGCGCGTCGCTGAGAAATCATCCGGAGTGAAATTTCTCGGCGACAGCTGGCTTGTCGCCAGGTATCGTTGCTTATTGCGGGCGCTGTCACATGCTGTCCCCGGGTTTGATAGGTTCTCTTAGATGCATTTAGAAGCACATTATATTAAAATAAGTAAAGTCATTTCAAAATACCATAAAATGCTTGTGTTTAACCAATTTATTTACCGTCAGGACATTTGACAGGTAGATCAGGAGATAAAATTGGCGTGTCACAAATGTAATGCTACGGTGGTTATGGGAGATTTCAACATGCAGGTAGACTGGGAAAATGGACCCCAGGAAAGAGAGTTTGTAGAGTGCCTTCGAGATGGATTCTTAGAACAGCTTGCACTGGAGCCTACCAGGGAGAAGGCAATTCTGGATTTAGTGTTGTGTAATGATCCTGATCTGATAAGGGGACTAGAGGTAAAAGAGCCATTAGGAGGCAGTGATCACAACATGATAAGTTTTACTCTGCAAATGGAAAGGCAGAAGGGAAAATCGGAAGTGTCAGTATTACAGTATAGCAAAGGGGATTACAGAGGCATGAGGCAGGAGCTGGCCAAAATTGACTGGAAGGAGGCCCTAGCAGGGAAGACTGTGGAACAGCAATGGCAGGTATTCCTGGGAATAATGCAGAGGTTGCAGGATCAATTTATCCCAAAGAGGCGGAGAGACTCTAAGGGGAGTAAGAGACACCTGTGGCTGACAAGGGAAGTCAAGGACAGCATAAAAATTAAGGAGAGGAAGTATAACATAGCAAAGAGAAGTGGGAAGACAGAGGATTGGGACTCTTTTAAAGAGCAATAAAAGTTAACTAAAAAGGCAATACGGGGAGAAAAGATGAGGTACGAGGGTAAACTAGCCAATAATATAAAGGAGGATAGCAAAAGTTTTTTTAGGTACGTGAAGAGGAAAAAAATAGTCAAGGCAAATGTGGGTCCCTTGAAGACAGAAGCTGGGGAATTTATTATGGGGAACAAAGAAATGGCAGACGAGTTAAACCGTTACTTTGGATCTGTCTTTACTGAGGAAGATACACACAATCTCCCAAATGTTCTAGGGGCCGGAGAACCTAGGGTGATGGAGGAACTGAAGGAAATCCACATTAGGCAGGAAATGGTTTTGGGTAGACTGATGGGACTGAAGGCTGATAAATCCCCAGGGCCTGATGGTCTGCATCCCAGGGTACTTAAGGAGGTGGCTCTAGAAATAGTGGAAGCATTGGAGATCATTTTTCAATGTTCTATAGATTCAGGATCAGTTCCTGTGGATTGGAGGATAGCAAATGTTATCCCACTTTTTAAGAAAGGAGGGAGAGAGAAAACGGGTAATTATAGACCAGTTAGTCTGACATCAGTGGTGGGGAAGATGCTGAGCATTTGGATAGCAGTAACAGGATCATTCCGAGTCAGCATGGATTTATGAAGGGGAAATCATGCTTGACAAATCTACTGGAATTTTTTGAGGATGTAACTAGGAAAATTGACAGGGGAGAGTCAGTGGATGTGGTGTACCTCGACTTTCAGAAAGCCTTCGACAAGGTCCCACATACGAGATTAGTGGGCAAAATTAGAGCACATGGTATTGGGGGTAGGGTACTGACATGGATAGAAAATTGGTTGACAGACAGAAAGCAAAGAGTGGGGATAAATGGGTCCCTTTCGGAATGGCAGGCAGTGACCAGTGGGGTACCGCAAGGTTCGGTGCTGGGACCCCAGCTATTTACGATATACATTAATGACTTGGATGAAGGGATTAAAAGTACCATTAGCAAATTTGCAGATGATACTAAGCTGGGGGGTAGTGTGAATTGTGTGGAAGATGCAATAAGGCTGCAGGGTGACTTGGACAGGTTGTGTGAGTGGGCGGATACATGGCAGATGCAGTTTAATGTAGATAAGTGTGAGGTTATTCACTTTGGAAGTAAGAATAGAAAGACAGATTATTATCTGAATGGTGTCAAGTTAGGAAGAGGGGATGTTCAACGAGATCTGGGTGTCCTAGTGCATCAGTCACTGAAAGGAAGCATGCAGGTACAGCAGGCAGTGAAGAAAGCCAATGGAATGTTGGCCTTCATAACAAGAGGAGTTGAGTATAGGAGCAAAGAGGTCCTTCTACAGTTGTACCGGGCCCTGGTGAGACCGCACCAGGAGTACTGTGTGCAGTTTTGGTCTCCAAATTTGAGGAAGGATATTCTTGCTATTGAGGGCGTGCAGCGTAGATTCACTAGGTTAATTCCCGGAATGGCGGGACTGTCGTATGTTGAAAGGCTGGAGCAATTAGGCTTGTATACACTGGAATTTAGAAGGATGAGGGGGGATCTTATTGAAACATAAGATAATTGGGGGATTGGACACATTAGAGGCAGGAAAAATGTTCCCAATGTTGGGGGAGTCCAGAACAAGGGGCCACAGTTTAAGAATAAGGGGTAGGCCATTTAGAACGGAGATGAGGAAGAACTTTTTCAGTCAGAGAGTGGTGAAGGTGTGGAATTCTCTGCCTCAGAAGGCAATGGAGGCCAGTTCGTTGGATGCTTTCAAGAGAGCTGGATAGAGCTCTTAAGGATAGCGGAGTGAGGGGGTATGGGGAGAAGGCAGGAACGGGGTACTGATTGAGAGTGATCAGCCATGATCGCATTGAATGGCGGTGCTGGCTCGAAGGGCTGAATGGCCTACTCCTGCACCTATTGTCTATTGTCTATTGGAGGCGACAGTTTGACGGTCAGGTAAGCGTGGGAATTTTGCGATGTTTATGGCCATCAGCCAGTACATTTAAAGTGGGCTCCTATCCCAGATATGCAACCCAGAAACCAGATATGCATCTCCCATACATTTTCAAAGAATCCCCACACACTTTTCACAAAAATCCACTCAACCACTTTTAAAATTATTATTTTTAATACAGCTATTAGTAAACTGGAAGTAAATCCAGTTTATGCCTTGTTACAATAAAGCTTGGTTTTTAAGTAACCCATACAAGATGTTATAGTTCAAAACTCTCAAGTACTTACCGACCTGTCAGTGATTTCAGCGAAAATTAGGACGCCGGAGAAGCATTGATAGCGTGGGAATTTCACAATGTTTCTGAAGACGGTGTAATCTCGACCTGACTCGGCATTGTCGTGGTCATTGTCGTCGGGTAAAAGAAAAGTTTGGCGATCTGCTACCACTTTGACAGTCGCCGGCAGTCGCCTTAAAATCGCCTAAAGTGGGACAGGCCCTTAAGTAAAATTGATGAATGGGAAAGGCATCTTATAGGAAGTATATCTTGGGATGTGGGTGAAGTGCCACTGGCCTTTCAATTGACACTTTGAACTGTAATAAGATTTAAGAGTGATGCTGGAAAATCTGTCCTAGTATTGGGAAGTCGTTTTGTCGAGATAATCAAAAACTGTACGTGCGTCTGTCTGCAAGTACTGTAACTCATTGTTGCTGAATGCCATGCATTATCCAGTCAAATAAATAATTTTACTTCAGTTTTAGCTCAAAGAAAATTTGATGGAAACAGTCAAATAAAGAAATAGAAATTATGATGTGGATGTTATGAAAATGTTGTTTAAAATTTTGATGACCTAAAATCAAAGCAAATGAAATACATGGTCCCATGACAGCACCTGCATATTTTGCTGTAAGCAAGGACACATTGGGTTTCAACTACAAATGAAAGTACGTTTGTGGAAATTGATGAGGGGCTTGATGAAGTGGCCATAGTATTTAGTGCAGGAGAAAATCTTAAATTGCCAGTGGTATTGGAGGAAGTTGTATAAAACATGTGTAGATTGGAAGATCCATTGAGAACAATCAGGCTTACACTTTATAAAATCATCTTATTGTCAAGACTAGCTTCCTGTAATGATGATCTACAGATATTGTGAATTTATGTTTTGAAGATTTAACCAATTAAAATTACAAAATTTCAAGAAAAAGAGTGACTGTGGAAATCAGAAAGAGAGTTCAATGAGGTTCAAATAATAAGCTTTTTTTTAAATTGTGTTATTTACACTTTTTAGTTCATTATTGTCTTCCCAAGGAAAGCAAGTCAGTGAAGAACGAAAATGAATGAGATTGTGGATGATCAGGAATAGTAGACTTATGAAAATACCTGTCAGCTTTCAGGGCTGTTGAGGTTATATTAGCTTTAGGTATCCCATGTTTCAGTGCTTGGACTATTTAAAATATGACTGACAAAGTAAAGCCTATGATTCAGTAAAACTTACCATATAACAATTACAGCACGGAAACAGGCCCGTTCGGCCCTACCAGTCCACGCCGACCACTTTCTCTAACCTCGTCTCATCTACCTGCTCTCAGACCATAACCCTGCAATCCCCTCCCATCCATATACCTATCCAATTTACTCTTAAATAATAAAATCGAGCCTGCCTCCACCACTTCCACCGGAAGCTCATTCCATACAGCCACCACCCTCTGAGTAAAGAAGTTACCCCTCATGTTACCCCTAAACTTTTGTCCCTTAATTCTGAAGTTATGTCCCCTTGTTGGAATCTTCCCCACACTCAAAGGGAAAAGCCTACCAACGTCAACTCTGTCCGTCCCTCTTAAAATTTAAAAAACCTCTATCAAGTCCCCCCTCAACCTTCTACACTCCAAAGAATAAAGACCCAACCTGTTCAACCTCTATCTGTAGCTTAAGTGCTGAAACCCAGGCAACATTCTAGTAAATCTGCTCTGTACCCTCTCCATTTTGTCGACATCCTTCCTATAATTTGGCGACCAGAACTGCACACCATACTCCAGATTCGGCCTCACCAATGCCCTGTACAATTTTAACATTACATCCCAACTTCTATATTCGATGCTCTGATTTATAAAGGCAAGCATACCAAACGCCTTCTTCACCACCCTATCCACATGAGATTCCACCTTCAGGGAACAATGCACAGTTATTCCCAGATCCCTCTGTTCCACTGCATTCCTCAATTCCCTACCATTTACCCTGTACGTCCTATTTTGATTTGTCCTACCAAAATGCAGCACCTCACACTTATCAGCATTAAACTCCATCTGCCATCTTTCAGCCCACCCTTCCAAAAGGCCCAAGTCTCTCTGTAGACTTTGAAACTCTACTTCATTATTAACTACACCACCTATCTTAGTATCATCTGCATACTTACTAATCCAATTTGCCACACCATCATCCAGATCATTAATGTAAATGACAAACAACAGTGGACCCAACACAGATCCTTGGGGTACTCCACTAGACACTGGCCTCCAACCTGACATACAGTTGTCAACCATTACTTCCATGTGGAACATTGTCAAATGCCTTACTGAAGTCCATATAGACAACATCTACAGCCTTGCCCTTATCAATTTCCCTGGTAACCTCTTCAAAAAATTCAAGAAGATTAGTCAAACATGACCTTCCAGGCACAAATCCATGTTGACTGTTTCTAATCAGGCCTTGTTTATCCATGTGATTATATATATTGTCCCCAAGTATCTTTTCCATTAATTTTCCCACCACAGACGTCAAACTAACGGGTCTATAATTGCTAGGTTTACTTTTAGAACCTTTTTTAAACAAAGGCACAACATGCGCAATGCGCCAATCTTCCGGCACCACCCCCGTTTCTAATGACGTTTGAAATATTTCCGTCATAGCCCCTGCTATTTCTGCACTAACTTCCCTCAATGTCCTAGGGAATATCCTATCAGGACCTGGAGACTTATCCACTTTTATATTTTTCAAAAGTGTCTGTACCTCCTCTTCTTTGATCCTCATAATTTCCATCACTACTCTACTTGTTTCACTTACCTCACATAATTCAATATCCTTCTCCTCGGTGAATACCGAAGAAAAGAAATTGTTTAATATCTCCCCCATTTCTTCCGGCTCAGCACATAGCTGTCCACTCTGACTCTCTAATGGACCAATTTTATCCCTCGCTATCCTTTTGCTTTTGACATATCTGTAGAACCCCTTGGGGTTTACTTTTACATTACTTGCCAAAGCAACCTCATATCTTTTTTTCGCTTTTCTAATTTCCTTCTTATAATAATAATAATAATAATAATAATAATATTCATTTATTGTCATTGCAACGAGTACAACGAAATTAAAAAATAGCCAATCCTGACGGTGCGTACAAACATATATGCAATAAATGCAAAAACAAATAAATACATAAATACAATTAAATACAATTATGTTAAGTACAAAGATTTTTTAGTGTTGCCTAGTGCAAAGGTAGTGTTCAGTTCTCGTATGGCCCTGGGGTAAAAACTGTTCTTAAGTCTGTTTGTTCGGGATTTTATCGACCTGAAACGTCGACCAGAGGGCAGATGAACAAACAGACGGTGGCCGGGGTGGGATGGATCTTTTATTATTTTGCCTGCTCTACTGAGGCAGCGTAGGCTGAACAGGTGCTCCAGGGAGGGCAGTGAGCAGCCGATGATTTTCTGGGCCGTCGTGATGACCCTCTGAAGGGCCTTCCTGTCCTTTTCTGAGCAGCTGGCATACCATGTGGTTATACAGTATGCCAGCACACTCTCGATGGAGCAGCGATAGAAGGACAACATGAGCTTCTCCTGCAGGTTGGTTTTCCTGAGGATCCTCAGGAAGTGGAGTCTCTGCTGTGCCTTCTTTACTGTGGTGATGGTGTTGGTAGACCAGGTGAGATCCTCTGCGATGTGCGTACCCAGGAACCTGAAAGCTGGTACCCTTTCCACACAGACCCCATTGATGTAGAGTGGGTCGTAATCTCCACTGGTTTTCCTAAAGTCAATTATAAGTTCCTTTGTTTTGGAGGAGTTCAGGACCAGATTGTTCACTGAACACCATGCTGCCAGCCTTTGGATTTCATCCCTATAGGCTGTCTCATCTCCTTCTGAGATGAGTCCAACCACAGTCGTGTCATCCGCAAACTTGATGATGGTGTTGGTGGGATGGGTGGGGGCGCAGTCGTGAGTGTAGAGGGAGTAAAGGATGGGGCTCAACACACAGCCCTGTGGTGAGCCGGTGCTCAGTGTAATGGTGGAGGAGAGGTGAGGGCCTATTTTGACTGTCTGGGGGCGGTTGGTCAGAAAGTCCTTGATCCATTTGCAGATGGTTTGGGAAAATCCAAGGTCGGAAAGTTTGGTGACCAGTCTGCTCGGGATGACCGTGTTAAAGGCAGAGCTGAAGTCGAGGAAGAGCATCCTCACATAGCTCCCCTGGTGTTCAAGGTGGGTCAGTGCAGTGTGAAGAGCAGTGTCGATGGCATCCCCTAAGATTCCTTTTACATTCTTTATATTCCTCAAGAACCTCATTTACTCCCTGCCGCTTATATTTATTGTATATCTCCCTCTTTTTCCGAACAAAGTGTCCAATTTCCCTGGAAAACCACGGCTCTTTCAAATTATTATTCTTTCCTTTCCACCGAATAGGGACTTAAAGACTCTGTACTCTCAAAATTTCACCTTTAAATATCCTCCATTTCTCTATTATATCCTTTCCATAAAACAAAATGTCCCATTTCACTCCTTTTAAATCCTTTCTCATCTCCTCAAAATTAGCCTTTCTCCAATCCAAAATCTCAACCCTTGGTCCAGATTTGACCTTCTCCATAATTATATTGAAACTAATGGCATTGATCACTAGACCCAAAGTGCTCCTCAACACATACCTCCGTCACCTGACCCGTCTCATTTCCTAACAGGAGGTCCAACACTGCCCCTTCTCTGGTAGATACCTCTACGTATTGCTGCAAAAAACTATCCTGCACACATTTTACAAACTCCAAACCATCCAGCCCTTTAACAGAATGTGATTCCCAGTCTATGTACGGAAAATTGAAATCACCCACAATCACTACTCTGTGCTTACTACTAATATCTGCTATCTCCTTACATATTTGCTCTTCCAATTCTCGTTCCCTATTTGGCGGTCTATAATACACCCCTATAAGTGTTGCTAAGCCTTTCTCATTTCTGAGTTCCACCCAAACAGCCTCCCTAATCGAGCCTTCTAGTCTATCCTGCCAAAGCACTGCTGTGATATCCTCCCTGACAAGCAATGCAACACCCCCACCTCTTGCCCCTCCGATTCTATCACATCTGAAACAATGAAATCCTGGAATATTTAATTGACAATCGCAACCCTCCTGCAACCATGTTTCACTGATCGCCACAACATCATACTTCCAGATGTCAATCCAGGCTCTAAGCTCATCCACCTTTCTTACAATGCTCCTAGCATTAAAATATACACATTTAAGGGACCCATCATTTCTTATTCTCAGTTTATTTCTTTTCACTTCTTTCTCTCCTACATATTGGGTCTGAGTGTTTCCCTTTTCTGCCTCCTGCCTCACACACTGCCTATTAGCTATCTGTGTTTGAGTCCCTCCCCCCAGTGGGAGGGACTCAGTAAGCATAATATCTGTTTTAGGAAAGTTACTAGAGAAGATTCGGAGGGATAAGCTATACATGCACATGGAAAGATGGTTTGATTAGGGATTATCAGCATTGTTTTATGCATGGGAGACTATCTCATGAATTTGATTGTGTTTGTTTTTGAAGAACTAACCAAGAAGATTGATAAGGGTAGTCGATATGGACTTCAGCAATGTCTTTGGTAGATTCCACTTGATAGGCTGCTCTGGAAGGTTAGGGCGTATGGGATCCTGAGAGGGCGATTTATCTGTCTGGGAAATGTCTAGTCCCCAGAGAACTCTACCTGTGGGACTGACCATCTGAGGGAACTGGACCTGAAGCTGAATAAAGTCGGGATCATCCAGGAGACTAAGGTGTTCCTAGATAGGAGTTATAATGAGATGGTCACACTTGAAGTACAGGCAGAAAGTATAAGAAGTGTAAGAAAATAACTGCAGATGCTGGTACAAATCGAAGGTATTTATTCACAAAATGCTGGAGTAACTCAGCAGGTCAGGCAGCATCTCAGGAGAGAAGGAATGGGTGACGTTTCGGGTCGAGACCCTTCTTCAGTAGATGGGTAACTACCAGGAAAGGCAGACACAAAATGCTGGAGTAGCGGGATAAGCAGCATCTCTGGAGAGAATAAATGGGTGTCGTTTTGGGTCGAGTCCCTTCTTCAGACAGAGTCAGGGGAGAGGGAGACGAGATATGGAAGGTTAAGATGTGAAAGCAGATGGTGATCATGGAAATGTACAATGGTTCATTGTTTATTCCTTGGAGTGCAAGAGGCTGAGAGTGATCTTATAATATCATGAGGGCAATAAATACCGTGAATGCACAGAATCTTTTATTACTAGGAGAATCAAGATCAAGAGAACATATGTTTAGGTGAGAGGGGAAATATTTAATAGGAACCTGAGGGGCAGATTTTTCACATAGCAGGTGGTGGATATGTGGAACAAGCTGCATATGAGGTAGTTGAAATGGGTACAATAACAACATTTAAAATACATGTTGACGGGTACATGGAAAGGAAAGGTTTGAAGGGATATAAGCCAAACCTGGGGAAATGAGGCATCTTGGTCAGCATGGATGATTTGGACCGAAGGGCCTGTTTTTATGCTCTATGACTGCATAACAACTGCACAATTTGTAATGTATGTTGACTCTCATATTTCACACAGCTGCTTCACTTTAACATAAATTAAATGAATATTAATCAGTGAATTTCTGACAATCTCATTCTTGCCACTTATGCAAATACATTTGCCATACTATTGCTTTCACATTGTGTGAATACAAATTATAATTACTATCACTTGTCTGATGTATGGCGTGCATGCTATGTACCTCTGAGCACTTGAAAGGATAATGCTTCCTTAGTTACTCCATATGTCGTGTGCAGCAGGTTTCATTCAGGTTGGAAGTTGTTGCTGATTCTGTGTTGGCTCGCTTGATAGCTGTGTTCTGTTAAACATTGCACAGGTTTTGTGGATTGCATGAAAATAAACGTGTCTCTTGGGTACCCATTGACACTTTTTGGCTTTTTTTGTTGTTGTTTCACATTTTACTATATTGCTTGGCTTGCAACATTTAATTTCCTTTTAACAGATTCAGCACAAAAAGTTATGGTTGATCAATTCCCTTTGTTGTTTTAACCTTACTGAATGAATTGAGGCCAAACCAACTTGCAGTTTTCCAGTTGGACATCTCCTCCCAGATCATAAATCACACCACATAATGGGAAGAATGCTTTGAGTATTAAAATATTACCCATCTGTTTTTAACTGAAAACATCAGAGAAGTCAGGTCAGGGATAAATTTATACGGCTGGTTTGCGGATTGTTCCTTTGATTCGGATATAATTCCTTTCCAGGAGCATCCCTCAAGATAGTCCAAGTTCTGAATGGGAACCCATGCCACAATTTCACATTTTTCACCATAAAATACTTCAGTTGTAATAATAAATTCTGAATTGCAAGAATGTAAACTTTGTAGCTTAATTGTAATTTTATATGCAACAACCTCCCAGTTTTGCATCTTGGGAACGTGAATTGAAAACGTTCTAACTTCAGGACTGAATGTGCAGTTTGGCTCAGTACTCAAGTAATGGTTTACATAATCCCAAACGATGTGTCGTGGTCTTTGAGGAATGTTTCCTGATTGCAGCAACTCTTGACATTTTTAAATGGCTATTTCCGATTAGTCTTGTGAACTAAAGATTTATAGATCCAAATAAATTGTTTAAGAAATCTACTTGGATTTAAACCCTGGAATGTTACTAAAGATTGTCAAATAGAGACAGTGAACCTGTCATTCTGATGGATGGTTCTGGAAGTAGAAGTGCGGCTTTACACATTAAATCGTCCCCATGGGTGAAATGAATATTACTCTTGAGAATAAGCTGAATATAATTTTACTTAATTAATTCTGGCACCCCCTTGTGGAAGATGAATGTACAGTAATTATTACACACTAATTGTGAAAAGTAAATACAATTTTGCACTTTCTTTAAATTGCTCTGCAGGAGCGTCAGTATGAATGACATGAGAACAGAAGATGATGGTCCAACACAGCCCCATAGTAAAGCACGCCATGAGGAAGTACACAAAGTTCACCGTCAACTGCGTGAAGACCAGGACAAATGGCAAGATGTAAGCTCGAAAAGAAACCCTTTGCCATGATGTGAAGGGTCACCCATTTCTGTCCTGCTGAGTTACTTCAACATTTTGTGTCTATCCTTTGCCATGATACCCCATCTGCATCTACCATCACCTGCTAAAGCTGTTATCTCCTATCCTACACCTTAGTGCTGGTTACCATTCAGCTGGCATCAAAATGCAGCTTGCAAAGACAGGAGCAGGAGCTGCTGAACCCCATCATAATTATCCTCATCCTTTGAAAGTTATCGACGCGACTTATCAGTGTATTGGCATATAGTTAAAAATAAAGTCTTAAAGTACTACCCGCTTGATTTGTAGGTCACTGGTGAACTCGGGAGGGACATTGTTGGCAGCATATTCTTGCCCTTGATGTTTTGTGCATTGCTTGCTGAATTCATTGAGAACTACGCTGAAATTTTAAGTGGGTTATTATCTCTGCCAAATTAGTGGGGAAAAGCCATTTCAAAGGAACATGTTACCATTTGTACAATGGTTCAATGGTACTTTATTGTTGCATGTACTGAGGTACAGTTAAATTCATTTTTGTATACAGTTCAATACAAGTATTGCTATACATAAGCACTTCTATACAGTACAAGTGTATAGAAATAGTACACTGAAACAATGTACAAGAGTCGCCAAATTTGACTCCATTTTCAAATCCAGTTGTAAGTACAGTTTCTTAACCTGACCGTGAAGGCCTGTGGTCCAGGGGGCTTTGCAGGATCACCAGCACTTTATTCTTTATATTAAACAGTACATTAGTACATTGCATTGAGGCATCCATGGGTGAAATCAGCCAACCTTTCAAGATAAGCCACCTTTCGCTGTTATTTTTTAAAACGTTTGTGGAGATTGACATTTTGTGTTTGCAAGTGTCTGATGCAGACAGACCTGCAAAAGATTGTATTTTAGATAGTATTGGGATAATATATTGGATTTATTTTAGATAGCATTGGGATAATATTACAGTGGATGGATGGGTTTTGTGTTCTCCTCTTTCCCCCTCTCCCAATCCCACCCAGCCAGTATTATTCGGTGCTGACTCTGCAAGACGTTCTGGTGTTAGACTTGTATACCTAGTATTGGCAGGTCCCTAATAATGGAGGAACTAAATGAATGCAGTAGCAGATGAGCAGCAACCTCATCTAAAAATAGGGAAATGCTTAAATCTCCCTTACCTGGTTCTGCACCTCCCAATCAACGATGCTAATCAAATGTTCCCTCCTTAATTTCTTTGCATTCTTTGGTCCTATTTCTTTGCTCTTGTCCAAACTGTTCCCATTCCACAAGTTGAGGCACTTTTCTCTTGCTTGCATTTATATGTCAGTATTTTCCTTCTGTTCACTCCTCTCCATTGTGTTACCAATTCAACTCCCATCCCCTGCTTAATTTGTACCTCTATCAATTCTAGATTCAGCTGTTCAATCATCCCATTGACATAATTTTTAACCAAAACCCTGCTGGCATTCTACCTCTATGTTATTTAATCATCGTAGCCTTTACCCCCCCAATGGCTGACCACTAATCCTGCTCTATCTCCCAAATGCTGACCAGCAATATTGCTCCATCTCATTGCCCAACCACTAATGCTCCCATCTCCCTTTCTCTCATAACTTTAATTACCATTTTCTCTAATTTGCCACCGCTCCTCCAACTGCAGTCCTTCCTTTGTTCATCCACCCCAGTGTTTTTCTACCTGATTTTCCCCTCCTCTCTATGATACCTTGGACCTTCTGAGGAATAGAATTATACTGCTAGGGATGGTTGACTTTGATTGAAACTGGAGCAGAATCTTTGCAGCACCAATTTAACATATTTTTCCCAGAACAGAAGGATTTCCAACTCAAGATAAAATGGCCCTGCAAAGAGCCTCGTCGTTTTCTTTTTAAATTGAAAAGCTCAGTGTAAAAACAACTGATTTTGTTTCTGCCACAAAGGATGGATGTTAAATTCCAGACATTACTCCATGAAGAAGAATGTGTTTTTTTTGTTGCAGGATTTGGCTCGCTGGAAGAATAGGCGGAGAAGTGCATCTCAGGACTTGATCAAACGGAAGGAGGAGCGAGATATCATGGAAAAAATAATGAGTGGGGAACGCAATTTGTCAGAGAGACGGAGGAGCATTAAAACCTACAAAGAAATTGTGGAAGAAAAGTATGTTTGGCTGCAATTTTGTTATAAACCGATGCTTTTGTCATTCATTGTGAGACAATTTTGCCCAATATAGTTGTTGTACTTGACTGGGTTAGGTGTGCCAAGCATATGGTCAACAGCAGCAGAGAAGAGTTTTGATCAGGAAGCCTGGGTTTTTCTGCTTAGTGTTCAGTTTTGACGACACCTTGCTTAGCTTGCTTTACAAGCACACTTCTAGTCTTGTTGGCAGTCTAGCCTCCTTGTTGGGCAGGCCATGTTTGGAGAAGCCACAGGTCAGCTGCAGACAAGTAGCCTACATCTGGGTCCACAGCAATGTGAACAAATTTCAAGCCACAGGAGGATGTGGTTGTCTGGGACAGTTGGAGGGTTGGAAGATGATTCTGGATACAAGAAGGGAGGTTTGATTTTTCTAATCCTAGACCTGGCCCAATCTGGGAGGTCCAATCATGTATACAGGGGAGGTAGGATTAATCCTTCAAGCATAGGTATAAGGCAAAGAAGAAGTGTGGGGTATGGCAAGAGACATTCTATTTGTCCTGATCCCTGGTTCTCCTGTAAACATATTCATTTTCCGATTTTAAAAAAATGGGAAAGTGAATATGTTTACAGGAGAACCAGGGCTCAGGATCAATAGAATGCCTCTTCCCATACTGCACACTGATTTGCCTTACAAAGAAGAGGTGTCGCCATCTCTCTTCCACTGTTTGGTTTATAGTGGTGAGTGATGTAAAGGAGGAGAGGAAATGGAAAGTATTTCCTGCATTCTTGTTATCCATGGCCTTAAAGGATTGCCTTTTACCCTGCCTCCTTACCTTCTCCACGAAGACAGCTGTTCTTTAAGTTACTTCATACAAACCATTAGTCATTAAGTTTTCATCATAGTTTTATACATCTTAGGACTTTTGTTACATATGATATCACCTTGTTTCTCAGTTTAGTTTATTGTCACGTGTACAGTAAAAACCTTTCTTGCGTGCTCACCAGTCAGCAGGAAGACAATACATGACTACAATTGAGCCATTTACAGTGTATAGATGATGCATGATAAGGGAATAATGTTTAGTGCAAGGTAAAGCCAGCAAAGTATGATCAAGGATAATCCGAGGGTCACCAAAGAGGTAGATAGGAGTTCAGGACTGCTCTCTGGTTGTGGAAGGATAATTCAGTTGACTGACAACAGCTGGGAAGAAACTATCCCTGAATCTGGTGGTGTGTGTTTTTACACTTCTATACCTTTTGCTCCACTGGTAAAGGTAAATGAAACCCCTTTCTGCTCAACAGAAACACCAATCAGAGGAGCAAAAACCAAAGTGGATGACTCATTGGCCCACTGCCAATCAATCTTGTGTTTCCCAGGGCAATCCACTGTGTTGCATGGACAACCATAATGAAGCCAAGAGTCAAGAATCTTGCATTGTCACAGGCACCGGAAAACAGAACTTAAAAGTATCAGTAAAGATGCATGTTAACTAACAGTGATATCCAACAATTAAGCCATTGCTGTTTATATATTTTTTAATTACACTGAAGCTAGATAAAGTTTACAACTGTAAAGGCCAGTTGTGCCTTCTGAATCATTCAATAGACAATAGGTGCAGGAGTAGGCCATTCGGCCCTTCGAGCCAGCACTGCCATTCAATGTGATCATGGCTAATCGTTCACAATCAGTACCCCCGTTCCTGCCTTCTCCCCATACCCCCACAACTTTGACACAACTTTGATCTAAAATACCCATGAAATTGGGCCAACAGTTGAATTTCTGTTGATAATTTTTCATTGCACTTTGATCATAGAATTGGCCAATGTAAATTGCTCCTAGTGTGAAATTGAGTTTAAGATTTGGGGATGGGTGGTTGATAATAATGTGAAGGGAATAAAACATGGGATTAGTGTAGGATTACTGTAAATTGGTGGTTGGAGTGGTCCTGGTGGGCTGAATGGCCTGCTTTGTTGCTTTGTGACTCAATGACTAAGTTTATTTCTGTACTGTAATATCAAGCTGTCCTTTTCCTGTTACAGTGACTGCAACATATTTTTAAATTCTTGTTCGATAATGAGAGGAAATTTCTTGACAAAGTCATTAATTCATAGAGTTAAATAAAAGAGGTGAAAACTGGAGTCCAAACTGACTGCAATTCAGCTGGCTGGCTTTGGCTGAAATGTACGATTGAGGAACTGATCTGTTTCATTTGATACCTAAAAACTGATCCTGACTTTTGGCTGTACTTTTGAATCTCAGGGAATACAGAGAAAAAGAACTCCAAGAGGCATATAAAAAAGCAAGGACGCCAGAAGAAGCCGAAGAAATTTTGAAGAAGTATTCACTGAGATTTATGATCAGTGAAGCTGTTCTTGAACGCCTGGAGATGCCAAACTTCCTGGAGAGAAGTCAGTCAGTGGATTCAGATTCTTCATGCTCGCCTACAAGGGAAAATAATTCACTGAAATACTTACGACAGCAGTCCTTGCCAATCCAAAAATATACTGCCACTGTTGAAGCAGTGATAATTCCCAGCAGCCAACCCCAGACTAACTTTACTGCAACGGTCACATCCCCAACCAAAACTGTTGCCTCCAAGGCAGTGCCTATGTTGACTCCAAAGCCTTATTCGCAACCAAAAGATTCACAGACAGTGCTGAAATCATTTAAGGTAAGGAACAGTTGAAGGAATAATCTTTGTTTTAATGTACTAACCCTGGTCAGATGTTAGTTCCTCCCTTACATAAAGGCAGTTATTAAAAAGAGCCAATACCAGCTACCCTCTTTCAGCTGTATATAACTAATTAGTTGTATGTGTACCAAGTTGGACCACTTTTGGCTGCGTCTTCATGACCTGTGCGGGTTTAAAGATGCTGGGTGCAAGTTGAGAACACTGTTGTTAGTGTGTTCATTGATGGAGAGCATAAGCTAAAGTAAATAGGAACTGTTGAAAATACTAGCAAATCTGGCTGCTTTCTAGAAGCAGCATTTCTCTTTTAGTTGAAATTCCCAGCATCTGCAGTATTTTGCCTTTTTTCTTCTGCTAAATCCTTGTAAACTACTAGTTTGATCTCAACCTGAACTGTTTGCAATACTCCAAATCCGTGCATCCAACAGCATTCAAATTTCAATATATTTGCTCTTTTAGAGGCAGTATTAGCTGAGATTTTAAAAATGCGTTAACCTACAATTTTTTGGCCTTTTATTTATAGGTAGTTCAGAGAAGAAATTGATGTTTGAATAAATTTCTAGATTATATTCTGTGTAATTGGCAGTTGTGAATGTTATTTTCCATCATGATGACATTTTACAATCTTTATTTTTCTCTAAAACTATGGAGTCAATATCTGATCTGAATTGTTTTCTTTTATGCATACATATTATTGCAGAAAAATGGAAAGGTGAGAATAAATGGAGAGACAAGCCCAACATTTACCAGAGTGGAAACGAATGAGTCCACATCTCCAGGATTGTCCCCATTGCTCACGCGATCGCAGATGTTTGAAGGGGTGGCAAGAGTGGATTCCCCACTACAATTACAGGAAAATAGCCGCAACCGTGTATCCCGACTTGAGCAGCTTGCTTCCTCTGCCCTCAATAATTCACAGACTGAAAATACAGATAAGGTATGTTCACCAATTCTATTCACTAACCAGGTTATCATGCCAGGGTGCTTTTGCACTGCCAATACTTTCCCTTTGACTGACAAAGAGATTATTCTTGAAAGCTGTATTTACAACTATTCTGGGTGACAATATTTATGATTGTAAAAAATGTTGGGGTTTTTTCTTAAGTAAATCTCATTGTGAATCTTCAGATGTTTGATGTTTAATCATGGCTTCAACCCCAACAGGAGGAGCAAACTGAGATGACAATTGTTATTACTACCACTCAGCAGGCAAACATCAAGGATGACTCTGAATTGAAATCCTTCTGCAATGAGCAAAAGGAAGAGCCCGTAAAAAATGCAGGTGAGGGCAGTGCAATGCTCATTTGAAATGTTTTTAGATGAGGCTCACACTCTGCTTTGTCGTACCACAGAACTTTTCAGTGACTTTCTATTCTGAGTGGACCTACTAGTGAGAAACCAAATGGCATTTAAAATAGCACTATTGATTGATATTCACCTCAATGTGCGCGAAGGCAAAGTTCTGTAAATATGTTGGATGAAAATGTTTTGGAATATCTATCTTGTCATTTACAATGTTTTAAAAATAATTTCCCATGCCCAATAAAAAGTAAAACAGCACAACACAGGAATTGGACCTTTGGCCCATGATGTCTGTGACAAATAAGATACTAAATTAAACTAATCTATTACTCTATCATGTATATGGATATGACAGCATTGGAGGGATATGGACCAAATGCTGGCAGGTGGGTCTAGTGTGGCTGGGACATGTTGGCCGGTGTGGGCAAGTTGGGCTGAAGGGCCTTTGTCCACACTGCATCACTCTATGACTCTGACTCTATAATCACTTCTGCCTGCATGTGGTCCATATTCCTCCATTCCCTTCATATTCATATGCTTATCAAAAAGCCTCTTAAAACCCATGATCATATCTGCTTCCACCACCATTCCAGACACCCACCATTCAACCAATCACCATGCCCTCCTCTCCCCTGTTCCCCAGAGCAATGTTGCTTGAAGCCTGCAAACTTGCCCAGAACCCATGAGCCTTTCCCAGAAATCTTTGGGAGAACGTTCAATCAGTCGCATGCCTCTGGCACTGATGGCACCTCAGTCTCCCAGTCCACTAACAACTAGCCCTTCTTGAAGCCTAAAAAGAGGCCAATAACTGATGTGAGAAGACTTGTCCCGTGAGCTATCATCAGAAAGATTCTGGAAATTCATTACTGGGATTATCAATATGTGGAAAGTAGCCAATTTTAATATTGGAAATGATATCTGATGCACTTTGTTCTTTATCTCCTTTGTATTTGTTTCTCATGTTCCTCCCACTACTTGCATCAGTTTTCAGCTTTAAACATTTTTGCATTTCCATCCCAGGTACCATCCTGATGTACAAGAGACAAAAAATCTGGGTTATAAAGTTCACTGATTGCTGTCAATACTGCCCAATAATAATATTCATATTATTCCACCTGGGAACTCCTTTATCCTAAGATAGGTGTACTTCATTCTGTGGGCTGGGAAATATTCATTGAGGACAGTTAACACTAAACTGAAAGTGAAGCCTTAACTGAAGGTTTCAGTTGAAGCCTGAACTAAAAAGTGCATACAGTAAAGGAATACCTTGCTGCTGATTCTGTGTTCCTTTAGGAAATATTTATTTACTTTAAAAGATGAAATTCACTGTATTGTCTTGTTTTCCATTGCAAAAAATGAAGATGATCCCCAGAGGGACCTGGAAACTTCGACTGTACACATTGCTCTATCAGACAATGCTGAGTTGGACATAAGGGACGCAGTTGATTCCAAAATAATGACGATGGTCGAAGCCTGCCGAACACCCAAGAGTGAAGCTTCAAATAACACCCCACAGGAGCAGTTTAAACAAGAAGTAAGCTTTTCTTTAATCCAACATAATGCCAAAAATATTGTGTTTTGAATATTTACAAGTTGTTGCTTAATTACAATTGTTGTGTGATAATGTTAAATCGGAGTTTTCTAGCAGCTATGAGATCTAAGTATTGAAGCAGTTTGTAAGAATTGGGTTGGGCTGTATCATCAGACTAAGCCCTGAATGAGTTTAACTTTTTCGTTAAGCTCGTGCAGATGATAGTTCTATCTGATACCGTTTAACACTCTGTTCTAAGATGAATATATGTTTTTACACAAAACAGGGATTAAAATCTACGACACATCACCAGGATAAAATGGGAGATGTGTTGGATTCAGATCAGGTGATAAGTGAACTAAAGGAAGACGGTCGGCATGATGATGCTATTGATCAGCAAGGTGAGACATCAAAAAGCATGGAAAACATACCTGTACTGAGATGTATAAGAAAGTAACTGCAGATGCTGGTACAAATCGATTTATTCACAAAATGCTGGAGTAACTCAGCAGGTCAGGCAGCATCTCGGGAGAGAAGGAATGGGTAACGAAACGTCACCCAATAGCGTTCCTTCTCTCCCGAGATGCTGCCTGACCTGCTGAGTTACTCCAGCATTTTGTGTACTGAGATGCAGTTGGCTTAAAAGCACTGTATCTACAATGTGTTTCACATATTAATTGAAAAAATTACAGATATATTGTAAGCAGAATTATGTGCATACAATACTGTGGTTGCACAGTTACAGAATTTTAAATGCACATTATGTTAGGTGTAATGTTTGACATACTTTAACACTGATTCTAAAAGCATGGCACTAAAGTTAGAGCTATATCATCCCAGGGTAAATTATTTACTTTGTGAGCTCGTCCGACTGTACTTATATTTTTCAACATTTTGGTTCAAATTAACATGTTATATTAAAGAGTTTTGTCTTGGTAAAGTTTCATTAAAATGGCTGAAAATGTACAAATTTGCATAACAATTTTTCCCATTAAATTGGGCACAGTTTCCTCATCATTTTTTTTTTTTAATGAAACGTTTCAAAATGGTTAAAAGAAAAGGAAACTAAAAAATTTGAAAGGGATCCAAAAAATTAAGCTATAACCTTTGCGCACAAGGGTCAGATGGGCACAGCATACGCATTTTGTGTTAAGAAGAATTGTTAATGAATTTAAAAGATAGATAGTTGGAAAAACTGAAAGTCAACTGCCTGAAGACATTTGGCACAATGCAAACTGAGGAGGAATTTAAATGAGATGTATAAAGTTCTGGGAGGTCCAGACAGCTTGAACAAAAAGGACCTAATTCCCTTGACTGAGATATCAATAACCAAGGGACATGGATTGATACTTTGTACAATGTTTAGCAGGGAACTGAGGAAACATTGTTGAACTCCTGAGCCTTCTGCTGAATGAGCAATCGAGGCATAAACTTGCATCATATTGAAATTGTATCTGGATAAACTTTTGAGGAGCTGTAACCTACAAGGTAACAGACTGAGAACTAGGATTTGGGTTTAACCTAAATAGACAATAGGTGCAGGGGTAGGTCATTCGGCCCTTTGAGCCAGCACCGCCATTCAATGTGATCATGGCTGATCATTCACAATCAGTACCCCGTTCCTGCCCTCTCCCCATACCTACTGACTTTGCTATCATTAAGAGCTCTATCTAGCTCTCTTGAAAGCATCCAGAGAATTTGCCTCCGCTGCCTTCTGAGGCAGAGAATTCCACAGATTTACAACTCTCTGACTGAAAAAGTTTTTCCTCATCTCCGTTCTAAATGGCCTACCCCTTATTCATAAACTGTGGCCCTTGGTTCTGGACTCCCCCAACGTTGGGAACATGTTTCCCGCCTCCAGCGTGTCCAATCCTTTAATAATCTTATGTTTCAATAAGATTCCCTCTCATCCTTCTAAATTCCAGTGTCTACAAGCCTAGTCGCTCCAGTCTTGCAACATACGACAGTCCCGCCATTCCGGGAATTAACCTAGTGAATCTACGCTGCACTCCCCCAATAGCCAGAATGTTCTTCCTCAAATTTGGAGACCAAAACTGCACACAGTACTCCAGGTGCGGTCTCACTAGGGCCCTGTACAACTGCAGAAGGACCTTTTTGCTCCTATACTCAACTCCTCTTGTCATAAAGGCCAACATACCATTAGCTTTCTACACTGCCTGCTGTACCTGCATGTTAACTTTAAGTGACTGATGAACA
Source organism: Rhinoraja longicauda (assembly GCF_053455715.1). Classification (NCBI taxonomy): domain Eukaryota; kingdom Metazoa; phylum Chordata; class Chondrichthyes; order Rajiformes; family Arhynchobatidae; genus Rhinoraja; species Rhinoraja longicauda. The sequence continues at coordinate 67,148,246 of NC_135953.1, read as the reverse complement.
AGGACATAGTTTTATTCCAGCTCTAATTTCTGCACAAAATATGTAATTATCTGTGATTCTGCAAGTTTATCCAGATTTCTAATTGTTGGGAATGATAAGGGCAATAAGTTGAACATTTGAGATGTTTATTGTGCTCTATTCCGAACCTGAAAGGTGGGCCTTTGCCCAGTACCCTTAACTGAAACAAAAATTCAAGAAGTTCTCAAACCAAAGGCATTGGGAGTTTATTGACAACCATGACACACCAATATGTTATTTACAGTTTTAAAATAAAGGTTTTCCACGCCCTTTCCATTTGAAATTTGGTCAAAAAATGAATTGTGATAAAGCCTTTAGGTACAATAAAATGATGATCTGCCATGAGATCCCTAGTTACTCGACAATTAAAAGATATCTGTAGTATCATCTAACTGCAACAAGTTGTTTTTTTTAACCAGTAATAGTCTGAGATTCCTTTGGTGGTTCTTTTTTTAGATGGCCCCTCTGGATCCAGGACGATTTGCTGTTCTGCGGGTTCAGAACAGGCTGATGAAGCCGTTGTGGGATTTTCAGACTCTGCCACAGGTGAGACTGGAGGTGCTTGACAGACGGGTGAGTGAGTGATTCGCTAGGTGGTCTGCCCCTTCTGCCATGTAATCTGGGTTTTTCATGTGTCCCCAATGATGAGAGTCAAGGTTCTCAAAACCATTCTGACTGCTTCTTCACTACTTTGAGTGAGCAATCAATGGCCAGGGATGCCCATGACTGGTGGGATGTTATGTTTTTCCTCGGAGCTTTGACAACAATCTTGAACAATTGCTCCTGGTGAAGAAGATTCTCGACCCGAAACGTCACCCATTCCTTCTCTTCAGAGATGCTGCCTGTCCTGCTGAGCCACTCCAGCTTTTTGTGTCTATCTTCTGGTGATCTCTTGTTATGATGAATTGTGGAGATGAAGTATTGGTTTCCAGTATTAACATGTCAACAATGAACCCACCTGTTGGAACCAACTATGTGCGATTAGAGTTTTCGTACTAGTCTTGAAGAGGATGTTCACATTGGTTTGCTTATCCTCCAAGTGGATTTGGATAGTTTTGCAAAAACTGCATTAGTTCTACCTCTCCAGTGGTTTGAGGTACCTGCTGTGAATTGTCCATGTCTCTTAAGGGTACAAGAGGATGTACTGCTGCTCAGCAGATCATGAGCTTTATACTGCCATTTCCGATCTTCATCTTCAAACACTTTGCAGTCAAAAAATGTGCTGTGTGTTGCAGGATGTTATTGCTAATTTCAGTACCAATACCTGCCCCTGCAAAGATTGGCTGCAACGATATGAGGTATTCTATTTTCCAGGTTGCATCATGGAGCTTTACCTTTGGGAGTTAATGTTACGCAGTGAGGGCAGCTTGGTAAAGGGCCTTTGTTGTGCAAATGTTACATTTAAAGCTGGTTCCGTGGTTTGGGTTAATGAAGGAGATATTGCTGACTTGGAGCTCAGTGACTGAGGTTGGAATGGTCTTGGTCCTGGAGTGCCGTTGATGTTGGGTGAACAAAAATGCCATTTGATTAACTTCACTCCTGTGAGAATATTGTTGGGGATCAGATGCAATATTGCAATGAGAAAGATTGAGAAAAGGATAGGGCTATATCACACCAATGTTTAACCCCAGTCTGCAATGGGATTGGGTTTATGGTGGACCCATTAATTAGAATCTCAGCTCACATGCCGCCATGTAGCAGACATAGAAGGAGGGAAACTTGTTAAGGATAGTCATATTTAAAATGGATTGTCCACAGTGCTCTTTGATTGTCAGAGTCAAAGGTTCTGGTACGGGTGCTTTCTTCACCCTTTCCTCACCTGTTCTTTCCACATCACAGTGGAGAATGAGAATGAATGTACTCCTGTCTTCTGGTGCTTTGTCATCACAGATCTCTCTTCCTTCAAAGTTGCTTACTGAAACACTCCACCACTCCTTACCTCTACCTGGGCCTTTCTTCCTCACCGTGAACTGCTGTGAGAACTTTTCAGCTGTCTAAAGTGCCAAACTAATGAGTTAAGTGCAATAATTATGTGGGTAAAATTATGTCGGGCGGAACTGGGATTTCATTGTAATATTAGTGTAATGTTAAAGAATTATAGTTGAAATATGAACATTATATAATTATAATGACACAGACTACTTGGCCACTTTCATCCATGCCAACTTCCGAGGGAGCTATCTCATTTGCCTTTATTTTCCCTTTATTTCCTTGTATTATGCAACTTATTCTCTCTTCTTTCTCTTTGGGTTTTTTTTGCTATACCTTTACGTTAAAGGGTAAATCATGGTAGCCAATTAATCAATTAGCATCTCTGTGGGATGTTGGGGAAACCAGAACACCCAGAGGAAGCCCACTTTCAGTTAGAGGAGAACCTGCAAATCCTTGTGCAGACAGCCTTCAAAGTTTGGATCAAAGTCTGGATGAGGTGGGACCTCATTGAAACGCACTGAATAGTGAAAGGCCTGGATAGAGTTGATGTGGAGAGGATGTCTTGAAGGGGGTATGGAATGCATTGAATCCAGTCTACCTTGTGGCCTTGACCAACTGCAGTTTGCCTACTACCCCAACAGGTCCACGGACAATGCCATCGCCTTAGCCCTACAGTTATCCCTAGAACGCCTGGATAAGAGAGACACCAATATCAGACTCCTATTCATAGACTACAGCTCTGCCTTTAATACCATTATACCATCTAAGCTTATCACCTAACAAGTGGGACTTGGTGTCAGCACTCATCTCTGCAACTGGATCCTTGACTTCCTGGCCAACAGACCCCAATCAGTAAGGATAGGGGACAAATCATCCTCTATGATAATCCTCAAAATGGGGGCTCCATAAGGATGGATTCTCAGCCCCCTTCTTTACTCCTTGTGCACCCACGACTGTGCAGCCATGTACAGATCTAATTAAATTTTCAAATTCGCAGATGGCACCACAATTGTGGGCGGGGTATCAAATAATGATGAGTCGGAGTATAGGAAGGAGATTGAAAACCTCGTGTCCTGGTGTCAAGACAACAACCTTTCTATCAATGTCAGCAAGACAAAAGAGATAGTGATCGACTTCAGGAAGTGAAGCGGTGCGGTGCATTGACGGTGCCGAAGTAGAGATGGTTGAAATCTTCTAATTACTAAGAGTCAATATCACCATCAACTTCTTCTGGACCATCCATATTGAAGCAATGACCAAGAAAGCACACCAACACCTCTACTTCCTTAGAAGGCTTAGGAAGTTTGGCATGTCCCCTACAACTCTCACCAACTTCTACAGATGCACCATAGAAAGCATTTTATCAGGATGCATTAGGAAAAGGTTTAGGAAAAGCTCCATCCAAGAGAAATTACAGCGAATTTATATCGGGGGATCTTATAGAAACTTACAAAATTCTTAAGGGGTTGGACAGGCTAGATGCAGGAAGATTGTTCCCGATGTTGGGGAAGTCCAGAACAAGGGGTCACAGTTTAAGGATAAGGGGGAAGTCTTTTAGGACCGAGATGAGAAAGTTTTTTTTCACACAGAGAGTGGTGAATCTGTGGAATTCTCTGCCACAGAAGGTAGTTGAGGCCAGTTCATTGGCTATATTTAAGAGGGAGTTAGATGTGGCCCTTGTGGCTAAAGGGATCAGGGGGTATGGAGAGAAGACAGGTACGGGATACTGAGTTGGATGATCAGCCATGATCATATTGAATGGCGGTGCAGGCTCGAAGGGCCGAATGGCCTACTCCTGCACCTATTTTCTATGTTTCTATGAATTGTGGAAGCAGCCCAGACCATCACACAAGCCAACCTCCCTTCTATCGGCAAGGCCAGCAGCATAAACCAAGGACAAGTTGCACCAGGCACTCCCTCTTTTCCCCTCTCCCATCAGGCAAAAGGTCTAGAAGTGTGAAAATGCAAACCTCCAGATTCAGGGACAGTTTCTTCCCAGCTGTTATTAGGCAACTGAATCATCCTACAACAACTTAAAAAGCAGTGCTGAACTACTATCTACCTCTTTGGTGACCCTCGGACTATCCTTGATCGGACTTTGCTGGCTTTACCTTGCACTAAACGTTATTCCCTTATCATGTATCTATGCGCTGTAAATGGCTCGATTGTAATCATGTATTGTCTTTCTGCTGACTGGATAGCACGCAACAAATGCTTTTCACTGTACCTCAGTACAAATGACAATAAACTAAACCGAACTGGGAGAGTTTAGGCCAGAGGTTATTGCCTCAGAATTAAAGGACGTTCCTTTAGGAAGGAGATGAGGAGGAATTTCTTTAGTCAGAGGATGGTGAATCTGTGGAATTCATTGCCACAGAAGGCTGTGGAGGCCAAGGCAATGGATATTTTTAAGACTATGATTAATACGGGTGTCGGGTAATGGGGAGAAGGCAGGAGAATAGGGTGAAGAAGGAAAGATGGATCAGTCTTGATTGATTGGCGGAGTAGTCTTGATGGGCTGAATGACCTAATTCTGCTCCTATCACTTATGAAATCCAGATCTCTGGAACTGTGGGGTAGCCACATTATCTGCTGAGCCAGTCTAACCACCAGGTGGAGACCAGGCTGTATTCTGTTTAAAAATAACTAGGATACTTATCCACTCAGCTTTGAACTACTTTGCATCTGAACCTTCAGGCAGAGGAGCCCTTATCTTTAATGTGAACAAATCAATCGCCACAATAAATCAAAACCACAGTTGCATTTTAAGTGGGACCTTCAGACCCCAGGAGGAAAGTTTTAGCCTTCACTGCCTCACATGCTCCCTCACAAACTCCCATAGGTCTTTAATGAACGGATCCAGCAGGCATTAGATTGCCTTTCAGAAGCAGTCCTTCTGTACTTAAATGCTCAAATTTCTCCAACTTTCCTTTACATTCAGATTGTTGACATTATAGATAATTTTCCTCACTGTTCTCTGCAGTATTTTTGATGCCTGAATGCTACCTTTGTTACTCTGTAACTGGAACTAACACATTAACCAAGGCCCCTGTATGATCACAAGTTCTGCATTGCCAATTTGAATTAAAAAAATAAAAAATTGAATAAAAAAATTATTGGCCAAGTATGTATACATACAAGGAATTTGTGCATTTCATTAATCTCACAACTTAAACACTAAGTAAGACTCGAGGCATCTTTTGACTTCATCCCTTGATAGTTCTCAATTTTTGGAAACATGGGACATGTTTCCCTCATTTATTTTTTGTTCTATCCCCCAAGATATATTATTTCAATGTTTGCTACTTCTGTGAAGCTTCTTATAAATTTAGTTTTGTCAGGAAATTTTGTCCAGTTTTCATCATGTTTCGGAATACAAAACTTCATTTTCATTGGAATCAATATTGATCCCAACGGGAAACTTTGGAAAGTCCCAATTAGTATTCCCACTTTAATATATTCTTCCAATAAAATCACAGTTTTTTGCCCTTTGGTCATTTGCATTTCCTTCCTTGAATCAACGTGGCTTTGTATTCAACTAGTGGCTCTTCATATGGATCTTTAACAACCTTCTTATGCATATTGCAATGTTTGCAGTAGTCTCCTTCCTTAAAAAGCTAGATGGCTATCCAACGCAGTGTCAATACCTGGTTTCCTTTTTATAATCTACTTTGGTACATTTTATACAGTATATATTACAATTGATTAGATTTATTTGATCATGCCCATTTTCGGCCTAAGGTAATATGATCAGGTTAGTCATTTGAATAACTACATTTATATTGTACTGGAGGCATAATTGACTAATGGGTGGTACTCTCACCTTTGAATCAGTAGAGCATTAGATTAATTCCCTGTCTGGAGATTTGAGCACAACGGTAGTTTAGGCAGACACTCCAGTGTAACTCACAGTAAATGCTCTTTCAATCGAGGTGCAATCCTCCAGATGTGACATTAAAGTGGAGTCTCTCGCGCTTTCAACGGAGAATATGAAAGAATAAGGGGCTGTTCTTCAGCAATATATATCCTTCAAGATTCTAGTCATTTTTGCATTTAATATTTATGAGTTTGCTGTGCACATATTGGCTGCTACATTACAATAATGACCACACTCCATAAATACCTAATTGGCTGTAAAGTATCTTGGACATCGTAAAGCTGTGAAAGGTTGTATGAATGCTCGTCTTTCTTGCGTGTCAGTCGCACTTGAGAATTATCTCTCACAATTAAAACAATTCTTTTTCCATGCTATATTATCTGAGTTAACGCAAAATTGACCTGCCCATGCCATTATGATATATTTATGTGTTTTCATATTTTTCTTTTCATTTTAAAGCAATGAAAATTGCTGACAATGCATGTGAGGATTAATTTTATGAGGACAACCTTTAGAAATCCTGTTCTTTCACCTGCAAATAATATAGTTAAAACATTGGTATGATTTACACAAAATGCATCAAAATAGAGAGTAAAGTGAACAAAGATTTTCATGCATAATATAGTAAATCCTTTGGGATTATAATCTGCCTATACATTTTAGGTCAATAATAAATACATTATTGTTCAAAATAAGCTATAAGAAAATTATTGGCTTGTAGGGACATAGGGATTGGCCAGGTAATAGAACCCTCGGATTGGATTACGGTCATGGGTTAAGGAAGCGCGGGGTATTTAAATGCTTGGCGCCAAACCAGATTAGAGATTAGATTATTAAGTAAAGTAGTGTTTGTCCAGGAAGAAGTCAGTCGCGTTGGTTACGGGTTTTGATACTAATAAAGGATTCCAATAAAACCACTCGTCTGGACTCACTACATTGGTGACCTCGAACGTAGGAAGAAAGCAGCAGCATGTCGCAGGCGGGAGCGAGCGCGGGCGAAGTCCATCTACCGCCGTTCTGGGCCCATCAGCCGCACCTGTGGTTTGTGCAGGCAGAGTCACAGTTCCATCTCAAGAAGGTGGAGGAAGACCAGGAGAAGTACCATCATGTGGTGAGCTGTCTGCAGGCGGAGGTGGCTGCGCGGGTCAGCCGATACCTGACCAGTCCACCCCAAACGGAGCAGTACGTGGGGCTTAAGAAGCTCCTGCTGCGGACCTTCGGCTGGGCCCAGAGCCAGCGGGCTCTGAAGCTCCTCCATTTGCCAGACCTGGGGCAGCGGCTGCCGTCGGAGCTGATGTCCGAGATGCTGGCGTTGGCGGGCGACCATCAGCCATGTATGATGTTTGAGGCGGCCTTCCGGGAGAAGCTACCTGGGGACGTCAGGTTGGTGTTGGCGGACGTCCCTTTTGCAGAGCCGGTAGCGTTCGCCGAGAAGGCAGACACGCTGGTGAGGGAACGCAACGCCCGAGACGGCTCCGTTAACCGGGTCTCGAGGCCCAGCGGCAGTCGGGAGTGCGGCCGGGAGAGCGACGCATCGGCCGCTATTGCGCAGCCGGCCCGCCAAGAGAGGGCGGCGGCGCCTGTTCATTGGCAGCGGGCTCGACCAACAGAGCCGGATAGGCGTCGCTGGTGCTCTTTCCATCGGCGGTGGGGCAGCGACGCCCGAAGCTGTAGATCCCCGTGTTCGTTTCCGGGAAACGCCGGGGCCGATCGACTGTAGAGGCAGTCTCGGTTGGCCGTAACCACCGCCTCTACGCTACGGATCAGACTACCGGGATCGTTTTCCTGGTGGATACGGGAGCGGTTGTAAGTATTGTGCCCCCCTATGACTGTGAAGTTCGAGTGGGGGAAAAGGGCCCGCCCCTAATTGCAGTGAATGGTAGCACCATCCGTACGTACGGTAAAAGGACCATGTCCTTGTCCTTCGAGTCCAGGACTTACCGTTGGGAATTCATCGTTGCGGATGTGGGCCAGGCCATATTGGGGGCAGATTTCCTATGGGCGTTTTCCTTGGTCGCAGACGTCCGAGGGAGGGGCCTACAACCCTTGGCTGATGTACGGCCTCGGGATACTGGGCCAGAGGCTTCTACAAGCGCCGCCCCACCCAGCCTAGTCATCCAGTCCATCACCACGGCTCCCGGTCAGTATGATGCGGTCCTGGCCGACTTCCCGCAGCTTCTCGTCCAGCGTTTTGATTCACCTTCGGAGAAGCACGGGGTCGTCCATTTCATTCCAACCGAAGGGCCGCCGGTTTTTGCCCGGGCACGGCGCCTTCCACCCGACAAGCTGGCCAGGGCGCGAGAGGAGTTCCTAAACTTGGAGAGGTTGGGAATCATTCGGCCTTCAAGTAGTCCGTGGGCATCCCCTTTGCACATGGTTTCCAAAGCATCTGGGGGGTGGAGACCATGTGGTGACTTCCGTCGACTCAACGCGGCAACACGGCCGGACCGCTACCCGATTCCACACATTCAGGACTTTTCAGCTAGCCTGGAGGGGGCTACAATATTTTCAAAAATTGATTTGGTGCGGGGATACCATCAGATCCCGGTCCACCCGCCGGATATTCCGAAAACAGCGACCATCACCCCGTTCGGACTGTTTGAGTGGTTGCGAATGCCTTTCGGCCTTAAAAATGCAGCTCAGGCATTCCAGCGTCTGATGGACCGGGTGGGTCGAGGGTTGCCGTTCGTCTTTATTTATTTAGACGATATATTGATTGCCAGCCGTTCGGTCCAGGAGCACTTGGTCCACCTCCGCACCGTGTTCCAGAGGCTGCAAGACCATGGCCTGATTCTCCATCCGGACAAGTGCCAATTCGGCCTGTCCGCGGTGGATTTTTTGGGTCATCGGGTTACTCCGGCCGGTGCCACTCCCTTACCAGCTAAGGTGGACGCGGTCCGCTCTTTCCCCCGCCCGACTACCATCAAGGGCTTGCAGGAATTTGTGGGCATGGTCAATTTTTATCATCGGTTCGTGCCTGCAGCAGCTCGGGTTATGCGTCCCCTTTTTCAGTGTCTCGCAGGTAACCCCGCGGAGTTGGTATGGTCCGTAGCTGCGGAGACGGCTTTTGTTGCGGTCAAACAGGCCCTCGCCAATGCCACCATGCTGGTGCACCCGCGCTCCTCCGCCCCCACAGCTCTGACGGTGGACGCCTCAGACGTGGCAGTGGGTGGGGTTTTGGAGCAGCAGGTTGACGGTGAGTGGCAGCCTCTTGCGTTTTTCAGCAGGCAGCTCTCTCGGGCGGAGCTCAAGTACAGTGCGTTCGATAGGGAGCTCCTGGCCCTGTATTTAGCAGTCCGGCACTTCCGCTACTTTTTAGAAGGCCGTTCTTTCGTGGCCTACACGGATCACAAACCTTTGACATTCGCTTTTGCTAAGGTTTCTGATCCGTGGTCGGCTCGCCAGCAGCGGCACCTAACCCTCATTTCGGAGTTCACGACCGATGTCCGTCATATTGCGGGTAGGTTGAATGCCGTTGCTGATGCCCTGTCCCGGCCGGCCATTCCCTCCGTAGCCGTGGTTGGTGACCATGTGGATTTCCAGGAGCTAGCGGAGGCTCAGCGCCTGGAAGGAACTGCCGCGGTGTACGCCTCCACAACCTCGGGACTGCGTTTAGAACAGGTGGCGTGTGGCCCCACAGGTATCAAGTTGTGGTGCGACGTTACTCTCCCACGTCCTCGCCCGGTGGTGCCGGCCGCTCTGCGGCGTAAGGTTTTTGAGGCCATTCATGGCCTGGCACATCCGTCCATCAGGGCGACTTCAGCCATGGTGGCCGACCGGTTTGTCTGGCATGGCCTGCGGAAGCAGGTGGCAGCCTGGGCACGCGCCTGCATTCCGTGCCAGACCTCCAAAGTCCATCGTCATGTCCAGCCCCCGCACCAGACATTTGAGGTTCCCCCCGCCCGTTTTTTCCACATCCATGTGGATTTGGTGGGTCCATTGCCCTATTCTAGGGGTTACACTCATCTACTGACGGTGGTTGATCGGTTCACTCGTTGGCCGGAGGCGCTCCCGTTGTCGGACACCTCGGCGGCCTCCTGTGCACGGGCCCTGGCGTTGCATTGGGTGGCTCGTTTCGGGGTCCCGGCTATTATTACCACAGATCGGGGAGCCCAGTTCACCTCGTGTCTCTGGGCCGCGCTGGCGCAGCTGTATGGTGCTCGATTACAGCAGACCACCGCCTATCATCCCCAAGCCAACGGGATGGTTGAGCGTTTCCATCGGCAGCTGAAGGCGTCCCTCTGTGCTCGCCTGACTGGCTACGATTGGGCTGACCAGCTGCCTTGGGTCCTCCTCGGCATCCGTACGGCCCCGCGGGCGGAACTGGGCACATCTTCGGCCGAGCTCGTCTACGGTTCGCCCCTGCGGGTGCCGGGCGATATTCTCCCTTCCATTCCCGCCTTGCCGCCATCCGTCACGTCAGTCTTGGGCTCCCTCCGGGAACGGGTGGGTTCTCTGGCTCCAGTCCCCACCTCTAGTCACGGAAGCACAGCAGTTCACGTTCCTTCGGAATTGCGGAGCTGTGATTTCGTGTTTCTTCGGAAAGATTGCCACCGTCCCCCTCTGCAGCCGGTTTACCAGGGCCCGTTCCAGGTGCTCAAAAGAGGGACTGTAACCTTCACCTTGCAGGTAGGAAATCGTCAGGAGCTGGTTTCAGTGTCCCGTCTCAAGCCGGCCCATTTAGACCAGGACCTCCCCGTGTCGGTGGCTCAGCCGCCGCGCCGGGGCCGGCCTGTGGCTGCTCGACTGGTCCCGTCAGCAGCGCCCAGTTTACCACCTTTTGGGCCTCCGCCGCCTATGGTTGGTCCCGGGCTGCCGTTGTTTATCAAGTGCCCCACGTCACCTGCACCCGCCGCTCCGGTGAACCTCCCATCGCCTCCAGCGGCGGCGTCCCCCCCGCCTCCTGTCACACTGGGGGTATCGGTTTCCCCTATCCGTACACGTTCTGGGCGGGAGGTTCGGCCGCCCGTGAGGTATGGTTTCGAGGGTTCTGGGGGGGGTCATGTAGGGACATAGGGATTGGCCAGGTAATAGAACCCTCGGATTGGATTACGGTCATGGGTTAAGGAAGCGCGGGGTATTTAAATGCTTGGCGCCAAACCAGATTAGAGATTAGATTATTAAGTAAAGTAGTGTTTGTCCAGGAAGAAGTCAGTCGCGTTGGTTACGGGTTTTGATACTAATAAAGGATTCCAATAAAACCACTCGTCTGGACTCACTACAGGCTAAGATTAATGTGGGAAAACTTTGGTTTTAACTTGTGCAGCTGCTGGCAATTTCTCCTGTAACTGAGCAACTTTGAGATTTCCACATGAACACAGAAGCCCTGAAATTGCGAACAAGAGTCAAGAGTGTTTAATCATCATATGCGCTAAAAACAGAACAAATTGAAATTCCTATTTGCAGCAATGTAACAGTCCAATAATAATAAACCAAAACAAGTCTATAAATTGAAAAATACCCAAATTATTGCAAAAGAGCTCAATGTCCTTAGCGCAATCTAGACAGTTGGTAGTTCATTGTTTTGTTGTGTTAAAGAGTGTGAATGGTTATTGCCAAGAAGCTGTTTTTGAACCTGGAGGTCATGGTTTTCATGCTCCTCCACCTTCCCAATGGCAGGAGTGAAATGAGAACATGGCCTGGTGGTGTAGGTCCTTGATGATGCTGGCTGCCGTTTTGAGTCAGTGCCTCCTATAGATTCTTTCGATGCTGAGGAGATCAGTAACCATGATGGATCGGGCAGTGTCCACCACTTTTTGTAATCTCCTTCACACGTAGGTGTTTGAGTTACTGAACCAGGCCGTAATACAACCAGTCAATGTGCTCTCCACTATACACCAGTACAGTATTGGTAGTTCACTGCATTTTGTTCAACTCATTCTGATACTGGACTACATACTTTTGCCACTTACGATAAGGTATCTCCTCATGCACAGGAATCTGTCAAAAAGGAGTGCTTTCCCACTCATTTCATTAGCAGTAAATAGCTATGAGGGACTAAGGTAAGTTTTAAAACATTTTAGATTTTTTCAACTGCTCTAATTTTTAATGTTCTTTGAAATGTTTTGTATGTTGAAAGCATTTAAACATGTTCCTGGGTACAGGGTGATTCTGAATATCTTTTAAATATCTGAGACATTCAGCCTGTTTCCAGTATTTGATGACTTTGAGAATTCCAGTTAAGCCTGGAGACATGACTTAAACGGCCGGCAATTATTTTTGCATGCTGTGGGCATGGTTTGTTCTGCCCCTCTGATTACTCTTAATGCCCTCACGTCGAGGACTACTGAGGCCTTGCATGTTGCGCCAGCTTCCCTCATGAGCCTGTGTCAGGAAGGTCACAATAGGTAAGCATGGACTTAGTACTGAAAGTAGCCAACTCTCCACTGGACAAAGTGTCTGTGCCATTATTGATACATCTATGTATGATAAGTGTGTTGCTGTAATCTGAAAAAATTTATTCTTGTAATTCAAATACACATCTAATACAATTTTGTTCTCAGACATTTTCTTATTTCTGTTTCTTCTTTCATTTGTTCTGCGACCCACTATTAGAGCCAGCTAATTTTGCCAGTGTTCCGGTTACAGTTCGGAACTCTTGGCGACGCTCAGAGTTTTTCTCACTGCCACTGCCAGGTAAAAGTCGTGCTTAGTCATATCCCCTGTTTTGCTTCCTGTTTCCGGGAGTCCTTTGAGATGCACTGATGATCACCTGAATCACATTCATCTCCCACTTTTTTAGATTTGCCTTTCTCATTATCTCTTGCATAGTTGCCAATACACACCAATATGGGGGGAAAGCAGCCTGTTCATTTCCTTTTAGAGTCTTTTTAAAAATGACTGTCAAATTGTAAGAAGTAAAGTAACATTTTATACATTCTGTCACTAGAATAGAATATTCTTGATTAATGACCTCTGAATAGAACTTTCTTTTAGTAAATAAAGTGTTTTCCCATCATTCGAAACAGAGATCAAGTACACTAAAACCTTTGGACCTTGAACAAGTCTATCTGAAATTTTATAAAGAATACATCAGTTTGTACACATAATATCACCACTTTAATTGCTCGCATTTTAACTCATTTTTTAAATTGACCTTTGCAATTTTAGTCACATTTCCTGTGTGGATTCGATCCACTTTGTTATATTCCAAAATTAGTGATTGCATTAAACATTCTTTTATCAAAAGATGGCATTAGTACATATAGCACCAAAAATATCCCTGTATTTCTTGGTATTCAAAATCTGCTGACAATGCAAGTTGTGATTGAAATCTAACATAGGTCAGAAATTTCAGAAATAGCCTTTGTGAAAAGTATTGAGCATTAATGTTAAGCAAAACTTAGACTTGTCCCACAATGGCATGGACAAGGTGAAACTGCCCACCTTCAAAACCATTTCTCTGGTTAGCCCAGTAATTGCAGGAAAATCATTACACTTTGCAGTAAATTTAGATTTACAGTAATCTTATTTGCGTTTATCTATAATACAAGTCTTAGTGCCCACAGCGCACAGTACATAAAATTGGTATGTTTGGCAACTATGCATGTTGCAAACTGGGATTTTCATGTATTCTCCCTACTAATTTACCTGTTTTCCTATTGCAGGTGGCAAAATAATAATAAAATAACAGAATCACACAGCATGGTGTTAGTGCACAAAAATCTCTGCAATCCAAGCGTATGAACTAAAGTTGTCTAATTTAGTCATTTATGGATTTTTTAATAGTAAATTCCAGCTCCATGACTCCTTCCCTGTACCATCACTCTGTGTTTAGTTGTCATATCTGGAAATCATTTTTGCTGGTGGAAGCTCGTGTTCAATTAACTGGTCGTGATATCCTTTAATTTCAGCCTAGATTTCCACCTGTCTGTCAATGATTCCAAGGAAAATGTGCTATTTTCTCTGATGTACTCATTTAAAATGTTGTTTTTTTTTGGAGAGACCATACTGTGTGCAAATTGGTAGCCAAGTTTTCAACAATAGAAGGGTGACTGCAGGTCAAAGGTGCTCCTGGTCTGCCCAGAGATTTTTAGGATTCCAGACATAGTTTTAAATAAGCTTTATTAAATGGAAGTCCTCTATAGATGTCAATAATTGTAATAAAGGAACGGCGTTTTGTGGTAAGCTCCAAAATAGCACACTTGTATCTGACATCACTGCGAAGAAGTGACAATTTTTAAATAATCTTCCCTGGCTTGACATTTTATTCTTATTTCTTGCAGTAATGATTCTAATTATTCACCAATATATTAGAAATGCTCATTAATTAGAAAAACAATGTTTTGCTCATCACCATTCCCTACCTGTTGGAGTCCTTCATAGACAGGTGGAAACTTACTGTGATTGCTATTCCTTTATAATAAGCATTTCTTTATCTTTCAGCAGAAGTAGAAAGCAGTGAAAATATAAATGTAAGTACATGATATTTTATTATCCATATAACATGGAGTTGCAATGAAATAGTTGATAGAAAGCTATATTTTTGAAAAGCCAAACAATTTTAATGGGAGCATTTTGAAAGATAATCTGTACGAGGTTATCCCAAGCTTATGAATGCCTGACTCGTGTACAGCCAGTATATCTGATCAAGCATCTGGGAGACCAATGGGGTTGCAGGCATCTTCAGCCATGTAGGAACTCTGTTTATGGCAACATCATTACATCTTGCAATGAAACCTGAATGGTTGTGTTAAACGCCCTGATTTAACTACTTGCTGTTTTGGTTGGCCTATGTTTTTATTTAAATATATTGCCAATGGCCGCATTTCCAACTTAGGAGCTACTTGGGTTATAAACAGTTGTCAGGGAATGGAGCCCTGTCATAACCTGGGGAGGGTGCAATGTCAGGTTAATAAATTCATGAACAATGAAGTAGTGAAGATTTATTATTTGTGCAATTTCTTTATAAACCTCTTTTGCTCTTGATGTCCCATCCAACACGCAACAGGTGTGTTGCTGGATGCATTGGAGTAAACCCTTTGTTATTCCCTCTTTTTTTCTCAGTAGGGCAGCTGCTAGCCTTGGATTGATAACTCTGTTAAAAGCTCTTGCTAATTGAACACTGTTTGGAAATCGTTTTCGCATGATTTAATTGTGCAATCCAAGGCTACATATTCAATTAATGGCTTCAATTCTGTTTGTGGTGCAGTCATACTCTTATCCCCAATTTTGTAAATTATCTCAGTTGAATGGATTTTTCTGCTTTGTTCAAAACATTTTAATTCTGTGAATCTTATCTTTTAAATTGTGAAACATCTAACCGCAAAATACATCCTACACTCCAGAAAAACTGTATCTATAAAGTATACATGAAGAAGGGGAAGGTCCCATTTAACTTTATCCATTTTTAAGTTTGGGCCTCATTTGCATTTCTCAGCCATTTTCAGAGTTGGAAATGGACTGCCTTCTGCACTGAATGATTTGGCATATGGATCTGCTTGGGGAGGAGATCTAACAGGCATATGGGCTGCAGTGATTTGGAAATAATCCTGAAAATCTTAAATATGTAATGTATAATTCCCTGCCTAATTTTCTTCAGCTGCTCACCATTTTTCAGCTGGCATTTCAAGTTGTTTTTTTACCTGTAATTACTGAGTATTGGCCAGACAACTTAAATTTGAATTCTTAGCTTTGATTGTGATTTGAACAAACAACTGTATTTAAATATTCTAAATTCATTTCAGTGACATTTATAATAGTAATATCAGTATTCTTATTCTTAATACTGCACATATCCAACACTAACTAGATTAAGGGAAAATATGCTGCGAATGACAGCTGGGATTGCTATTTACAAAAACAGATATAAAATAAATTTGTAGAATTATAGACTAGTTACTGAAGAAAATGTGAAGATGTAACAATAAGCATTTGGAATTGGAGAACATTTAAAAAAAAATAATGAGGAACTCGTAAACTATATGGGGTCATATATACAGGAATGTCTACGGATTTTCTGAGAACTTTCAACAAGCACTAGATGAGGAACTCAAGGTAAAGGTCAGTATTTGGAAGCTAGGGAATGCATTGGATTGTAAAATGGCTCCAAAGCATGAAACAGGTTAGTGGCTGAGAAACAATGGTCAGCAGAAGAGGGGAATTGTTGTCTGTTGGGATTGCTGCTTTTCATAGTTTACTTGATATGTAAAGTTCTTCATTCCAGAGAACTGTGAGGTGTTGCATTTTGTGATGTCAACAAGGGCAGGACCTAAACAGTGAATGGTAGGCCTCTGGGTAGTGTTGTAGAGCAGAGGGATCTAGGAGTGCAGGTGCATGGTTCCTTGAAAGTCGAGTCACAGGTAGATAAGGTGGTCAAAAAGGCTTTTGGCACATTAGCCTTCATCAGTCAGAGTATTGAAGTTGGGAAGTCGTGTTGCAGTTGTATAAGATGTTGGTGACATCGCATTTAGATTATTGTGTTCAGTTCTGGGCACCATGTTATAGGAAAGATATTGTCAAGCTTGAAAGGTGTTCAGAGAAGATTTACAAGGATGTTGCCAGAACAAGAGGGTCTGTGCTATAGGGAGAGGTTGAGTAGGCTGGGTATCTATTCCTTGGAGCACAGGAAGATGAGGGGTGATCTTATAGCGGTGTATAAAATCATGAGAGGAATAGATCGGGTAGATGCACAGAATCTAGGGGAATCGATGACCAGAGGACATAGGTTCAAGGTGAAGGGGAAAAGATTTAATATGAATCTGAGGAATAACTTATTCACACAAAGGGTGGCGGTGTATTGGAACAAGCTGCCAGAGGAGATAGTTGAGGCAGGGACTATCCCAACATTTAAGAAACAGTTAGACAGGTGCATGGATAGGACAGGTTTGAAGGGATATGGACCAAGCGCAGGCAGGTGGGACTAGTGTAGCTGGGACATGTTGGTCGGTGTGGGCAAGTTGGGCCGAGAAACCTGTTTCCACACTGTATCACTCTATGACTCTATGTATTGAAGAGTTAATGATTTGGTCTCAAACACCCCAGAGATCACTAAGTCAGGGCATATAATTATTGTGGCAAGCTCTGTCAAAATGGAAGAGCAAGCCATGCCCAATGGATGCATATAAAACAAATAAAATTAAATGTGGTGAAGTTTGGTAGGAGAAATGTGGAGGCCATTTGAAGGCAAGAGACTAAATGGTATCGTGACCAAAAGCAAAATCGGAATACAGGCACCTAAATCATTGAATGCAGCAATATAAGGCAGTCAAGAGCTTGAACCAATAACTGAGTTAATGTCTAGCAGGAGGCAATGTAAAGTTTATATTGAACCTTGGCTGGATCACTTTGTAATACCCTTTTTTGTTCGTGCCACAAAAAGCATATTAAAGACTGGAGGAAGTGTATGAATGATTTATAAGGATGTTATATGAATTAAGGAAATACTGAACATGTGGTGGTCCTTTGCTCTAGTCAGAGGAGACCTGATGAAAGTCTTCCAATCTTGAATTAAATGGGTTTGACATTGAGGAATAGGTTCTGTGTGTGAGCAAAGCCACAAAAAAGTGGGTATAAAGTAAAATAGACACGGAGAAATCATGTAAAGAATTTTAATGGAATTTCTTTATAGAGATCAATGGAGATTAGTGATATGGAAGCCACTGTCACATGGAATGTTTGAAACAGTTAACATTTACACATTTAGCTAGAGATTGATGTGAGGGAGGAGTAGAAAAATAGTGGAACAAAAGGGGAAGAGGCCATTAAAATATGTGGTTTGAGTGAAGCAGTTGAGTTAAATGGCCTTAAGAAAGAGCCAGTCATTAGATGTAATCTAATCCTAGACTAGTTGTGGCAGTTTGCAGAGACACCATGCACAAAATTACTGTATCACTATCGGTACACTGGGGATAGCTTGATTGTAATCATGTATAGTTTTTTTTCCACTGACTAGATGGCATGCAACAAAAAAGCTTTTCATTGTACCTGTACACGTGACAATAATAAAGTAAACTCAACTGAGCCTTGCTGATGGCTCAGTTTGGCCTCCTGGCTCATGTCGGTGAAGATCATGGCACATCTCATAATCTTACTGGTTTGTCTCACAGTATTCAAAGGGATCTAAATACTTCATTTGATGAGGAAAATCAAATGGATTATTGGCACTGAAACTGGTCTTGTTTTTACTGATTTCGTAAAGATGAAGCATGAGAAGAAAGATAAAAACGTAACAGTCAGAAATGGCCTTGGGTGCATTGGCTAAAATGTTTAATTGAAATCAATATGTGTTAATATCCTTTCTATTTAACAACTTTCATTTAAACTTATTGTTTCAAGAGAACTTGACTGAATCCTTATGATAGATTTTCATTTACCTTCTTCAAAAGCTGTAATTTTTACTCTTACTAACTGAAACCATCAGCTTAACTGAAATTTCTCAAATCATGAAATAACATCAATCTGTCACACTACTCTTTCCTGATGTGGATTGCTAGATCCCAGTTGCATCTTTAAATCTCCCTAAGCAATTTGACCGCTGGTATTGGGACCCAGAGGAAGAACGCAAGCGACAGGAAAGATGGCAGAAAGAGCAGGAACGCTTGCTCCAGGTACATTAACAAAACTTGCATTGACATTCTGCTACAAAGTGCATGTTCTAAAGGAGCTTGACATGTAGGCTTGCATAGTTGCAGTTGACCCTTGCTTTAGGCTCTGAGCACTAATCCTTCTTGCTTTCTTTTTCACAAGGATGTTTCTGATTAGCTGACCAGGAGACAATAATGAAAGGGAAGCAGAGTATCAGTGTTCACTTTGGCATTTTGGAGCCATGAAAATTTGAAGCAGAAAATGCTTTCAGGATTTCTACAGCAGGGAGCAAATGACTGGAATTTAATATATTTCTGAGAATAGAACCAGCATAAAGTTTACTGACTAAAAATTATAGTTGTTAACTTACTTGATCCAGTCATTCTCTAGTTATCTCTTAAATTTAGATTTCTCAGGAATACTGCCAAATTACATATGAATAGGAAACTTGAATTGGAATGTCAGTTTTGACCAATATTCAAACTTTTCATTCCCTTGATATCAAGAAGGAAAAAGGAGCCAAGAAAACAAGATAAGGAGCGCATTGAGAACTTCAGTATTTCATACAAAATGCTGGAGTAACTCAGCGGGTCAGGCAGCATTTCTGGAGAACGTGGATAGGTGACGTTTTGAAAAGGGTCCCAACCCGAAATGTTACCGATCCATGTTCTCCAGGGATGCTGCTTGAACTGCTGAGTTACTCCAGCACTTATTTAGTTTTTTTGTAAACCAGCATCTTCAGTTCCTTATGTCTCCATTTTAGTATTTTATAACTATTTGTTGACAGCATCCACTGTCTGCTGGACTGGTCTGTCACATAGATAGATGGAAATGATAGATACAAAATATGAGGAGTAAATTGGTACTATTGGGGGAAAAGCAACAATATAATCGAAAAGTAATTTTCCTTTATTACCACCCCCATTTAGTTTGATATAGTTGTTTGGATTGTTATAAAAACTGCTGAAATTCTGTAATAATGTTAGATTAGTACAAAGCCATAATTGCACATCAATGCAAATCTTTAGTGTTAACAGTAGTTTGCTGCTTTCAACAGTGATTAAGATGAATTAATCAAAAGTGTGATTACTTTTCTAAAATGCAGCCAATAATACAGAAGATCGCATGTTTGAATGATGGAAATTCTAATGTTACGCATCTCCTAAAGTTATGACCACAACATCAATTTAAAAAAATAAATTACTGTAATGTTCATTTTTATTTGACAGTGCTCTGGACTATGATACAGGGCACAGTGCAATTGGTTAAATCATCTTATCCATAAACCCGGACGATGGAGCATGCTTTCCACAATATTCACATTTAGTGTGTAAATGGCCATGTGCTGCCATTCTTATTAACTCAATACAGCAAGGAATAATGATATTAGGCATTGTTGGCAATGAGGGAGACCCTTTGCTGAATTATCTTAATTGGTTATATAGAAAAACTGACGAGCTTAAACTTGCATAGATTGAATCATTTCACATAGTTTTCAGCTGACAAGGTGACATCGTTGAGAATAACATAAACTATTGTCCAAAACTCTACTGATCTGTACAATAAGAACAGAGAAAATGCAGTTGAGTGGTTAAGAGCATTTGCTCTCCTGCTCTCCATACTTTCACCTAAATTGCTTGAATCCAACCTTCATCACTGTTATAAATATGCAGTGGTCATTCATTATGTAAACTGAATTTAAATGACAGTGGCCCTTGATATCTTAACTGGCCTTTAAATGAGCCAGATGTAACATGCAGTTGTATATTGTAACAAAACAACAAAATGTTCAGTAGTTCCAGAGGGTGCCTATCATCATCCTCTCGGGGTAACATGAGATGGATATAATTTGCTAGCCTTGCCTGTGAAATCTCTGTGGATTAATCTTGTAAAAATTATTATGTTGCATCGATTCACCACCTGAATTCCAAGATGGCTTGCAGCGGTCTGCATTTGAAGTTGCTGAAGGCTTTGGCTCTGCAGAGAATAACACTGGGCGCTCTGAGGACAAATTCACAAAAATTCTAAATACCTAAAAGTGGAATTTAGACGAGTAGAACAAGAACCAGCAATGATAGCTGATCTTTCTCCTTCATTCTGTTATTTTGCCAGCAGTGCAGTGGTGATCCAGGCTTCAAAGGGAACTGCAGCAGCAATAAGGCAGTCTGGTTTCCTGGACATATAATCTTAAATATAATTAAATATAACTGCTCATGAATGTCAGAACCCTGTTGAAATGTAGATATGGTGCAAATCGCAGCATGCCATTTATATGATGAATTGCTGCGGTTATTGTAAACACTCTGGAAGAAGGGGAGGTCAACCAAAGTTTGTACTTGCTATGTAGAAACTCGTGGATGAGTGAAGACAAATTTAGACAAGGCTGTCGTGCTCAATGACTTGGGCTCACAAATGTACATTAACCAGCTCGGGCACCCAAAGACATATCATTCACTTTAGGAGGGCTGAGGCAATTTGGAAGGAAAAATTAATACACATTCACTGCGTGCAAACTTTGCTAGCTCTCTATCCTCTAATTTTATCACAGTGAGCTATTTCATGCACTGAATTCTCGTGTGTAAAGATATTGGCACACTTGAAATCTGTCTTTCTCTAACAGCACAAAGGTCATCTAGCTTCCAAGGAAATAAGGCAGCCATCAGGCAGCGTGGTCCCTGGATATGCAGCCTTAAATTCAATTAAATGTAGCTGCTCATCGAGGACAGGAATTGGCACTTTAGATATAATGCAAAGCACGGCATGATATCCAAGGTGTTTGTTCATCTCTATAATTATATAAGTGAAATGTATTGCAAATTAAATATCATGTTTTGTTTAATAGAGGAGTCAAATAAAGATGATTCAGCTGGTATAGAATCAACATACTGAATTTGTGATCATTGCCAGTGCAAATTTGATGTTGTTTGTCCAGTATATGATTGCCATTCAAAGTGCCAAATATGTGCTTCAGTACTTGTCTTTATGTAGAGCAAATGTCCTTATTTCAGCTGCCTGACCAGATATCTCCATCGGCATTAGCATTTACCTAGAACAGATTCTATTACACTACACTTCGGAATTCCCATTCAAAGAATTTGTGGGCATGGATTCCTTTTTTATGTGGTTGGTAGATTACTAACAGCTATGTACTTAGGATGTCAATTGACCTAATCAATAATACTGACTGTTGCCATAGAGTTCTATTAAGCCAATGGCTATTAATTGTTGATGTTAAATTATGCATGCATTTGATGAGAATGGTATGCTAATTACCAGTTGGTCTAAACTTCCAATATGTGTCGATGTGCATGAGAAGATAAATAAATGCATTATGGTTAAGTATTGTAGCAGCACTTTTACATGGGGTTTTTAAACATTCATTTTGATCTTTGACTCTTTAATCACAAATATTGATCTGAAATATTCTGAGGTCATTCAACTTATTTTAGGCTGAATTGTACTCGTGCATGTAAGTATATTTAATATATAATGTATTTCAAACTTGCTGGCAACAATAAAATCTTCTCGTTTAAGCTAATGAGATTTTAATAAATTTAGCATCATGTCCAACAGGGCTTGCATTGAAGTTCCTAATGTTGTTACTGCGATGATAATGCACTAATAAGATTTAGTTAATTTAATTTCAAACAACAAAGAGAATAATTAATCTGATGCGAGTTTTCACCAGAAGAGATAAAAGCATGAGCCTTTAAGAGGGGGGAGTAATAGCTAACCACTTCTGTGCTTGACTGGCAACATGACACAAGTGTTTCACTTAATGGCAGGAGAGGTACAGAAAGGAACATGAAAAGCTGCGTCAAGAATGGGAAAAAGCACAAAAGGAGGTGGAGGAAGAAGAACGAAGATATCATGAAGAGGTAAGAAAATTATCAAATTGCTGTGATGTCATTATCGATTTAAGTCACTTTTCAGAAAGTAATTTTTTTTTGCATAATTAATTTGCTGCCATCAATGATCTGTACTTCCACAGCTGGTAATAATTGTGACGCAGAGCAAAACGGTCAAATGTTTTGTGGTTGACAGAGGCTGAGGTTGATGATGGCATGTGAGCAGGTAGTATCTTTAGGAACCTACCTTTACTGGTATAGGGAGAAGGGGGATAAAACACCAAGGTACCTGCTCTTCATTACTCTACAGTGACCTCTGCAGGAATGTGAACTCAAGAAGATTCCACAACATAAGCAATTTCAAGGAATGCAAATAGTCCATTGATGCATCTCTTACAGATAAAGATCAGATTATGTTTGGTTGTGAAGAACAACATTACAGAATGACATTTAACATCAGGACTGGCACCTAAGAAATGTCATTTTCAGAAGGTAGAAGATAGCTCATGATGGTGAAATATTCCCCATTATATGCAATACCTTCAGAGATGAGGAAAATGGGGTGGCTTCAATAACTTTCAGGATCCAGTGATAGATGCGAGATATATAGTGGGAATGTTTTGTCTGTAATATTTGGCAAGGTTTATTTATTATGTGTAACATGGATACAAACTAATGATTCTAAGTGTTCCGAAGTGTTTGTCGATACTACAGAATGTACTGCAATCAATGATTTTTTTTAAATAGGCTTTGCATTTCTTGTTTAAACAGAAAATCATTTTGAATTGTTGGGAGACTGTTAAATTCTTTAGCTAGAAATATGAGCAATTATGCATCGCTTATCTCCAATTTTATGCAGGAGCGTAAAATCATTCAAGAAACGGTGACTCCACTGACTCCGCGGTCGTTGCCAGTCCAGCTTCCATCTGAGTGGCTTTCTATCTCAAAAGCAGAGGAAGTTAGGAATTCTGAGTCCACTGAACTCACCCATGGGGAGAGCAAGCAGACCGATTTGCAGAAGCAAACAGTAAGACTATTGGAATATTTAAGTTCTTTAGTTATCATTCTTACAATGTTTCCGTTAGCAGAAAAAAAGCTCCTTATCCATTCGGGTCACCTAAGTGCATGGTTTTGTAGTATCTGCCACTTGCTTATTAACATGAAATAAAATTCTCCCTTAATCTGAAAGACAAGTTGTTAAAACATTTAACTTGGAGTAGGAGGAGGAGAAAGGAAAATATTTATTTTATATCCTAAGTGCTTCCAGCATGTGTCAGTTCCAAAATTGGCTCTAATCTGCCACAATGTTAAATGAGGTTGTACATCAGTAGCAAATATTAAATATGTTCACCAACTCGCTTAAAAGTGCAAGTTCTTGAAATTATTCCACTAGATTTATCGTGTTAAAGAGAAAATATGTACACTTAGGAAAACAATTGTGATACGAGAGATGATACGTGATGTTGCCATCATAATGTGGATTCTGTTCTGTTTTTGCTTTTTATTTAATTAACTATAATGTGTAAACCAACATCTGCAGTTCCTTCCTACACTTAATGAAACCTAGAGTGGTCACAAGGATCAGCTTAGTTGTCATCACTTCAGCAGAAACCTCCCCAAAAAATAGGATTTCTGCCACAGTTGTAACAACTCACTGGTGGATGGCCAAATCTTTGAGTGCATCGTTATTAGTTTATCTCAAACCATTAAAATGGTGGATATAGACAGTGTTTGAGCGCAGTTTTTATTAAGTAGGATTCTATGGAAGATGGAAGGTAAATCCAATAAGAGAACAAACAATCTTTAGTATTTTTAGCTTACAGCAACAAAAATAAATTTTTAGCTGTTAAAAAGAACTAAGAACCCAGACCTCCCATTTTGATATCAATCTGAATGCGGCAATCAGCAACGGGGCAGCAGTGGTTTGCCAGCTGCGCTGGACAAGATGGTGCTGGGAGGCCTCCTTGAGCCCTGCGCTCCATGTGGTGAAGGAGGTCCCACTGGGCTCCAGGATTATGATCCAGCTCCCGGGCAGCAATGTAAACAGGGAAAAAATCCCGTACTCAATTATAACGGACATTCGATAATAACAGATACCATTTCAGTGCGTTACAAGGAGGATTTACTGCACTGTGATTACAGACCTGTCATGCTGCTGCTGCAAGTAAGAATTTCATTGTTCCGTTTTGGCACATATGATGATAAAACGCTCTTGACTATCTCGATTTATCTTTCATTAACAGATGGTAGAAATAGACACTTGTCAAAAAGGAGATGATGGGAGGCTTCTGGTTAAAGAACAACAAAGCCAGAAGGATGCAAACCAGAGATCAACACGGACGCAAGCAGAAGCACTGAGGTCAAAAGATGAGAATGGACCAGAGGAAAACCAGGAGGAAGCTGAGAGGAACAGTTTGGAGAAATGGCACTGGCAGGACACCACACAACTGGAATCTGAAACGCTAAAGTACGTATGAATGAAGTTTCACAACCCTTGATACCTGTGAATATGAACAGTAATTATAGCATAACTTGTTATTTTTAATGCTAATAGAGGCTTATTACATCTTATAACATTTAATACATTTTATGTCATTATCATTGTGCTGTACACCAGTAAATAAATATCAAACATTTAAATTTTCAGACTTTGATATTTTGAGTCTTTGCAGCACAATCCAAAATCTTTTTTTTTTAAATAGCCTAGAAGTTGATCAGCAATGGTAAATGTGCATTAATGAATCAGTTTATGAAGAGCAGAGACATTTAGCAGTGTACACAACTGAAAGGAACTTTGAGTTTAGTTTATTGTCATGTGTACCGAGGTACAGTGAAAAGCTTTGTATATTCATGTATACTGTATATTCAAGGATTTTTGGCAAAGAGCCTTAAGAAAATTGGAAGTTGTGTGTGGAGAATCCTTGGAGATTAAGTTCAGGAGTGGACTGGATCTATGGCGAGGGAAGTGATGTTTGAAGGTGTTGGGCCAATTGACGGATAAAAGGGTAAGGGTGAGGATCAGCTGCCAGGAATTGACCAAGAGTGAGTGGGATTGAGTCCCACTGTTGAGATTGGTAGTCAATAGACAATAGACAATAGGTGCAGGAGGAGGCCATTCGGCCCTTCGAGCCAGCACCGCCAATCAATGTGATCATGGCTGATCATTCTCAATCAGTACCCCGTTCCTGCCTTCTCCCCATACCCCCTGACTCCGCTATCCTTAAGAGCTCTATCCAGCTCTCTCTTGAATGCATTCAGAGAATTGGCCTCCACTGCCTTCTGAGGCAGAGAATTCCACAGATTCACAACTCTCTGACTGAAAAAGTTTTTCCTCATCTCAGTTCTAAATGGCCTACCCCTTATTCTTAAACTGTGGCCCCTGGTTCTGGACTCCCCCAACATTGGGAACATGTTTCCTGCCTCTAACGTGTCCAATCCCTTAATAATCTTATACGTTTCGATAAGATCTCCTCTCATCCTTCTAAATTAGTGTATACAAGCCTAGTCGCTCCAGTCTTTCAACATATGACAGTCCCGCCATTCCAGGAATAAGCATACGATTGGCAAGAGGGATAGTGTTGATAGATTAAGTGGTCAGGTTGGTGTCGCTGAAGAAAGTGTTAGGTTGGGAAGTCAAAACAGTAGGCAAGTGTCTGTTAGGTCACCCTGTTAGATGGTTTTGGGGATGGGGAGGGGAGGGAAGTAGCATGGTAATGTTTAGCAGAGGACATATTTCTACTTCGCTACTATTTCCTGCAAAAGAGTTGAAAGTTGACTGGGTCTTTTGGAGATTTAGAGTGTGCCACTACTGATTGATGTTCACAGGTTATTGTTACACAATGATGAGCCCTCTTCTGGACAGAACTGAAATGCACTTGTATCGATTCACAACCATTATTGCTATCGCTAATTTGGCCTAGCTCTCAAAATGGCCATTGTAAAATATTTAAGAATGCCATGTGCAAATATGTATTCATCTTTTATTAACTGGCAATTAGTCATTAGTACATATGCATCTATTATATTAAACAATGTATGCAGCATAATGTTAAATATTTGCCCTATAAATCAGTAAGTTTCACTGTCTTAAAACATTCACATTAAAGAATGAATTCCATATGCCAGCAGAAATATTAGGTCATGGGATTCTGCTCTGGCCAAACTATGTATGATTTAATGAATTGAAGGATATTGGGTCATGTGTGCTTCAGAATGCACATTAAACTTTAAAGTGTTTTTTTTAATCCAACAGGTTAATAATTTAAGGAATTCTGGCAGAGAAATTTTCTGTAAATGTGTTAATCCTTGTCAACAGGAAATTGTCCCGCAGAGTTACTCCAGCATTTTGTGTCTATCAACAGGAAATTAAACCCTGATGGGACCATACAAACATGTTGAGCCAATATGTTTGGAATGGTTTTAGTGGCAGAATTCTTTCTAGTTTTTCATTGACTAAGCTTTCCCAGTAATGTAACTGGCAGTTAACAATTGTGTGCATGTGTACATTTGCATGCATGTACATGCACATGCACATAAAAGTGCCACTAATTTTTGCTGTTTAACTTTCTGCTTTTTGTTCTTGTCTTTTTTTAATTGATGAAAATGGTAAAAGAATATATGGATAGAATAATTTTCACAAAAAAATCACTGGCACTACATGGCTTTTGTGCGTTCATTATGACAGTATTATATAGAAACGTTGATAGGTTGTGGTAGGTGGAAGTACTGGTACTCTAAAAATCAACGCTTTTATCATGCATTTATCTGCGTATAATATGTTCTCGTATTGAGGCATAATAAGGCCAAGTAATCTTGGTTCCCATTTTGAAATGCATTTTTAAAATACAAATGTACTAATTGAATTGATATTGAGAAAGGGAAAGTATATCTTTCATTTCACCAGCTTATTTTGCATTGAGAGTTGTATGTTACAGGTTATAAAGAATGTTCACAATTTCTTTTTGTAGCTCAAAATAGAGCCAATTAAAGATTTTAATATTTTCAAATTTTATTTCCAAGGTTTTAGTTAAGAAATTGTGTCTAAAATTGCTCTCAATCACTTCCACTAAATGTATTACTGTGCAGTATATTCTAAGGCCAACATTTAAATCTATTGACTTTGCAGTAAATCTGCAGTGTCTCTTGAGCTCTTCTTAAGCCTGCCACTAGGAGGAATGAAAGAGCAATATCGATTTACTAGCCATCTATTTCGGGTCTCAATATTTCTCTTTGAGATTGGGAACTTTGCTGTATAAAGACTGGCAATGATAAAGCTTCCTCCTGTTTCATTCCAAAATGCTGTATGGTTCACAGCCTAAAATCATGAAAGCAAAGCATGTTGTTGTGATATAAAATAATATTCAATAAGTTTTTGACTATTTTACCAACAGGTTGAACTTGCAGCCTGCACCACATTTTTCCCAAAGGGATGAAGAAACTGACAGTGAAAGACAGATTCAGGCACACAGCCAAACACTCATCACAGATCATCATCAAGTGTCAGCTCAAGGTTTGACTTCCACATCTATGCTTTTTCCACTTATTATTGAAAATTCAGAATTAAAACTGATCATTTATGTTTTTTCAATCAAGTGAATTCCATCTCCTGATCTCACCAGATTTAAAATGGTCTTTAAAAAAACAACTAGCTGGCAGGTAGACACAAAATGCTGGAGTAACGCAGCGGGACAGGCAGCATCTCTGGAGAGAAGGAACGGGTGACGTTTTGGGTCAAGACCCTTCTTCAGACTCTGAAGAACTAGCTGGCAACGCAGGCTTGAGGGGCTCTCCCTGCTTCTTATGTTCTTCAGTTCAGTCTTCACACAGTGTAGGGCAGGAAGCCATGCAGCCTTCAGTCCTGCTTGATTTCATCCAGTTAGCCTGCCAGCTAGACTAGTACCTCACAACCATACGTTCAGAGAGACAGGTTATGGAGACTTAATAATATATCAGAGAACTTGCAGGGTTGACACCACTTAAGCCTGACCTGATAATTTCCTCACCTTGACTTATTAATTATTGTTTTCAACCTTATCGGGCCATTTATGGGGGCATTGTCACTTTCAAGCGTGAAATCAGCTCACAAACATTTTTACTATGTGCCATGGTGAAACCTGAACCATCAATCTCCTGAGTAGATTGTCCAATATTCAAGACTCCAATGTATCCATGAATGAGCTGCATTTCAGTTTTTGATGCTACAGTTCTGCAAAACATCCCTCCATTATAGAGAGAGTTTTTCAGCACAAAATAGGCCCCTCAGCTAAATCGTTCATACTGACCAAGATGTCTACCTCCACTAGTTCCAATTGCCTGTGATTGGCCCATATCCCTCTAAACATTTTACTATCCAAAAAGTATTTTAAATATTGTTAATGTGCTTGCCTCTATAGCTTCCTCGGGCAGTTCTGGGAATAATTGTCAAAATACATATAAATATAGCAATGTGATGTTTTTCCGTTTCATTTGAGGTTAAATATTTTACGTGAAGAAACAAAATTGTCAACTAATTCATGGATCTTTCCCTTGCCTTATATTTAAAACTTGCACATTGTGTTCATTTCAGCTGCAGGCTCCCCTGTTTTTCCAGAAAGATATCAGAATGCACAAGAAACTCCTCTATTCCTTGACATTCACAGAAACCAACTATCTAATGTTCAAGATGAACGGAAGACTGGGTCTCTGGACAGAAGCTGGGCTCATCAGTCCAATATGATGGACAGAAAAAAGTGGTTAGTTATCTAATGTACTGACTTCTTTTCCCGATTTGTGTTTTATATTTGACAAGGTACATTGGTTTAGGTTTATTATTGTCACATATACTGAGGTACAGGAAAAAGCTTTGTTTTGCATGCTATCCAAAAAGATCTGATATAACCATTTCTAGTTCAATTCAAACTCGTACAATTGATGGAGCAAAGGGGAATAGACAACAGACCAGATACAGAAGATGTAGATTCTCAGCTTTGAGGTGCACCAGTTACATAAACAAAGTCCAATATCCTCAAAGGGAGTAGAGGTGAATCGAACAGTACCCCAGATTGTGGAATGGCCATTTGGAAGCCTGATAACTGAGGGGAAGAGGCTGTTCCTGAGTCTGGTGGTACATGCTTTCAAATTCTGTACCTTCTGCCGGATGGGAGCAGGGAGAAGAAAGAACGACTTGGGTGGGACAAGTGCTACGAAAAACTTGCAGTAAATCTGTGAAAGTAAATGTGGGAAACTTTAAAGATCCATTCTTCATTGAACATAGATGTGCCCCTACAGAACATACATGTGCCCCTACAGAACATACATGTGCCCCTACAGAACATAGATGTGCCCCTACAGAACATAGATGTGCCCCTACAGAACATAGATGTGCCCCTACAGAACATAGATGTGCCCCTACAGAACATAGATGTGCCCCTACAGAACATAGATGTGCCCCTACAGAACATAGATGTGCCCCTACAGAACATAGATGTGCCCCTACAGAACATAGATGTGCCCCTACAGAACATAGATGTGCCCCTACAGAACATAGATGTGCCCCTACAGAACATAGATGTGCCCCTACAGAACATAGATGTGCCCCTACAGAACATAGATGTGCCCCTACAGAACACAGGCAAATCTACTGAAGATTTGGACACAGAGGGTGTAGTAGCAACGCAGTTTGTGTACATTGAAATTAAAATCTACTCACAGGGTATAACTATGTGGTATGCCAATCCATTCTTGGCTACCTCTTCTTGTACACTCCTTGTACTATTATTGTATTGTAATTGTAATTAATCTATTAGCCAAGTATGTAAAAACATACAACGAATTTGATTTGCCATACAGTCATACCAAAAAAGCAACAAGACATACAACTACATAAAAGTTAACATAAGCATCCACCACAGCGGCTCCCCCACATTCCTCACTATGATGGAAGGCAATAAAGTCTTATCTTCTTTCCTACTTATTCTCCCGCGGACGGGGCAGTCGAACCATCCGCAGTCGGGGCGATCAAAGCTCCCGCAATCAGGGCGATCGAAGCTCCAGCGATCAGGGCGATCAAAGCTCCTGCGGCTTGGAGCTCCCGAAGTCGATCCCTAAACAAGGGACCGCGAGCTCCATGATGTTAAGTCTGCAGGTTCCCGCGGTTGGAGCTCCCGAAGTCAATCCCCAGCAAGAGGCTACAAGCTCCACGATGTTAGGCCGCAGCGCAGACGGAGATACGACATGGAAACAGTCGCATCCCCGTCAAGGAAAGAGATTTTAAAAAGTTTCCCCCACCCCCCCACATAATACAAAACTAAAGATACACTAAAACATACATTTAACAACAGACTAAAAACAACAAAAGAAGAAAAAGGACGAGGCAGACTGTTGGCGAGTCTGCCATTGCACGGTGCCACCCGGTGCCACTCGGTGGAATTATTCAGTGGCAATACATCATTAGTTTCACTTTATCATCCTACTTGATTGCTATTTAACAACTGAATCCTTGGACAATGGAGCCCAGCTTGATACCAACTCTGGATGAGAACAGAACCAGAAATACTAGGGGACCGAGGATCTAGTGGGAGGGAGGAACTGAAGGGAATCCACTTTAGTCAGGAAATGGTGTTGGGTAAATGTTGGGACTGAAGGCAGATAAATCACCAGGGCCTGATGGTCTACATCCCAGAGTACTCGAGGAGGTGGCCCTAGAAATCGTGGACGCATTGGTGATCATTTTCCAATGTTCTCTCGACTCTGGATCAGCTCCTGTGGTCTGGAGAGTAGCTAATGTAACTCCACTATTTAAGAAAGGAGGGAGAGAGAAAATGGGGAATTATAGACCAGTTAGCCTTACATGTGTAGTGGGGAAGATGCTTGTCGATTATTAAAGATGTAATAGCAGCATATTTGGAAATCAGTGACAGGATCGGTCAAAGTCAGCATGGATTTATGAAGGGGATATCATGCTTGACTAATTTGAGGATGTCACACGTAGAATGGATAAGGGAGAGCCAGTGGATGTGGTGTATCTGGACTTTCCAAAAGCCTTTCACAAGGTCCCACACAAGAGACTAGTGTGCAAAATTAGACCACATGGTATTGGGGGTAGAATATTGACATGGATAGAGAACTGGTTGGCAGACAGGAAACAAAGAGTAGGAATTAACAGGTCCTTTTCAGAATGGGAGACAGTGAGTAGTGGGGTGCCGCAAGGCCCAGTGCTGGGTCCCAGTTATTTACAATATACATATAAATGATTGAGAGGAGATAATTAAATGTAACATCTCCACCTTTGCGGATGACACAAAGCTGGGTGGCCGTGTGAGCTGTGATGAGGATGCTATGAGGCTGCAGGGTGACTTGGATAGGTTGGGTGAGCGGGCAGTCACTCACTTCAGGTAGCCCCGGCATTCCCTCTCTCTACAAGCTTCTAATTTTCACCCAACAAACGGCTTACAATGGCTTGTTTCTTTTATCATTATTACTTTTTTGCATATTTTTCATTCATTGTTCTTTATCTCTCCACGTCGCCGTCTATATCTCTCGTTTCCGTTATCCCTAACCAGTCTGAAGAAGGGTCTCGACCCGAAACGTCATCCATTACTTCTCTCCAGAGATGCTGCCTCCAGAGTTACTCCAGTTTTTTGTGTCTACGATTTAAACCAGCATCTGCAATTCCATCTCACACATTATCTAAATGGTGTCAGATTAGGAAAAGGGGAAGTGCAACGAGACCTTGGTGTCCTAGTACATCAGTCATTGAAAATAAGCATGCATGTACAGCAGGCAGTGAAGAAACCTAATGACATGTTGGCCTTCATAACGAGAGGATTTCAGTTTAGGAGCAAGAAAGTTGCAGTTTACTGCAGTTGTACTGATGATTCCAGTTCTTTATGCCAATCGAGTTCAATAATAATTAATCCAAACACTTGTTCTTCAATTCAAACCTTTAATGCAGCGCTGCGATGATTCCTCCAAGTCTGCTCCTACAGAGTCCACTGTCTCCGGAACAGGCTGGGACAATCATACTCGTACATACCAAGACAATGTTTATATAGTTTCCAAATAACAGAATGGAGGGGACACAATTGAGGGGCACGGCAACACGTTCATCCAATCACAACTAGCCCCGTAGGCACTTCCCAGTCATGACCAATCCCGTACATCCTATTGTTGTATCTGCTGGAACATTGTGATTAGGATGTTAATCACTTCTCAACCGATCATGGTTTCACAACCTCTAGCTAACGAGCAGAGATATATCACACAATAGCAAAGCAAGCAGTGATAATAGTTTCTAATTAACCCTTACCCATACGGCTGTCTTTTTAGTCCTTGACTTAATCAGACTTACTTCGTATTTTACCTTAATTCCTCATTCCCCCCCTTTTGTCATTTTATGATAACTATCAGGGCGAAAACTCAGCAGAGACTCATCAGAGGTGGGTTATATAGTCATCCGAGTTTATACCTGACCTCGTGGTGCTTTATAAGCCCCCATAGCCTGGCCCAAGGGTTCAGGGTCGTCAGGTTGGCTTGTTGATCCCGCCTCTGGTTCCTACTCCTCTGCTGGGTCTCATTCCCTAGCCCTTACGGTAGGTACCCAGTGATTAAGATCTTCATAGCTCTAACTTATATCTAGTTGATTAAGTCTATTGTATGCTTCCTCTAATAATTCCTTGGCAACCTGCTCTTTCACCATATCACTTGCTTTACCATCATTTTCAGAGTAATCGTCCCCTAACATCGGAAGGTCTTCTCCAGTTTCTCCCATGCGTAATAACAACATTTTATGAATGCTTCCAATGCCTTTCCAAGGCAGGAACGGGGTACTGATTGAGAATGATCAGCCATGATCACATTGAATGGCGGTGCTGGCTCGAAGGGCCGAATGGCCTCCTCCTGCACCTATTGTCTTTCATGGCCTGCATAAGCTTACTAATTATACATTTAACAACGGCAATCCCCACAAATAAACATATCAAAATTACTCCGAGATAAATGGCAATGTTAATAAACCAATTGTACCATCTGCCCAATCCCCAATCTCCCCAGTTCAAACCCTCAGTTATCCCATTCAGGAAAGTCTATATATCGTCTTCAATTCTCGTGAGGTTTGCGGTTCGGTCCATAATTCCCATAATACATTTCCCTTTTACAATGGAACACACACTTCCTTCCCTAGCCAGCAGATAATCCAGTGCGTATCGGTTCTGCATTGAGAACAGCCGTAGGTCTGACAGGCCCTCCTTTATTTCATTTATAGCCTCACTGTCTTATTCCCCAGAATGGCGAGTCCACACAGTGTCTGCCACCCTCTCTCAAGGTCAACACTTTGGCTGGTGTCATGGCAAGTGGTCACAAGGGTGTTGGCTGCACCGGAATGTCTCCTTTGTCGTAACGCAGTTGACAGTGTTCTGGATTTTTACCACGGCACACCCATACCCGGTTCCATTCCAACAATTGGGGGTATCCAGAGGTCTTTATACAGGTGGCTGGGTAGCTCTGACTTTGGTGAAATTTAAAGGTAATGTTCTTAACGAGAGGGGGTAAATAGTACCCTTGGATAAAGTAGCTGGGGTCCATAACTGGGATTGGAGTGAAAAGACCTATTACCGAAGTGGAGGGATAACAAACAACAGATTCAGGAGAGTACAGTAAATTATGAGTCTGTAAAAACAAGTTCTGGTCGGCCTTTTGTGTCCAAGACCTCTCTTTTTCTTTTTGTTTGCCCCGGGAGAGTTTTTGGCTGCAGGTGGGGGTTGCGTTGGAGGACCTCTTGGAAACACAGTCCGTTGCATTGAGTCCCGGGATCTTCTCTGTCCTCACTAATGTTCCGTCAGCAAGCAAAATCAAACGGACATTCCTGAAACCAACAAGGCAGACCCCACCTGTTGCGATTACCTAGCTCGACTTCCCTGGTGGTCTCGCAGGATTCCGTTGCAATAATTCTGCTTAGTGACGTTCCATGATCCGGAAGCTTCCAGCGTCCCATCATCACACACCACTACGTCTCCTTTGCAGAGATGGAAGATCCGTCCACTTTGCTCAGGGTCACACTATCGGACTTTTCCTGCCTGCGTTACTGAAGCTAGCATTGTCAGGAGGCCTAGCCCAATTGCTGCCGCCATTCTGATTCTGGATTACCTGTAATACACAAAACGTGCACCAACTTAATATCAATCACAAAAATTATCCAAAAAAAAAGAAAAAGAAAAAATATATATTCAATTACAAATAATTGCATAGATGTAAAAGAGATTTAAAATTATAGCGATAGCTTTCAATCTCTCCCCTTTTGATTGGTTTCACGCATTGCGGCCCTCAACCTTGGCGGCTCTAGGGGTGGTAAGCAGGACCTGGAACGGGCCGTCCCAGCGAGGCTCCAGGTGCTTGCGAGTCCAGTTTTTAACCTTGACATAGGATCCAGGCTTATTGATGGTAGACGGGGCGAGGGCTGGCGTGTCCCCATATGCCGCGCGGACCTGTGAATGAGGCTCGCATTGCTATGGTTAAGGCAAGGACATAGGTGGTGATTTCGTCCGTCATCTGATGGAAATGGACCGTCTCAGGAGCGCGGTCATTCCAAGGGGTCCGCAAAGGGTGGCCGTAGATAACTGCAGCCGGCGTGAGGCGGGCTTTACCGGAGGGCCTGCTGCGCATCTGAAAAAGAGCTACAGGAAGCAGTTTAAGCCAGGTAGAGCCAGTTTGTGATGTTAATTTAACAAGCTTGTTTTTAAGAGTCTGGTTGGCGCGCTCGACTAAACCCGCAGCTTGAGGTCGATACGCACAATGCAACTGTTGGTGAATCCGTAACTGTTCACACAATTTATTAATCGTTCCAACGAAGTGAGGCCCATTATCTGAGCTTACCCAAGCCGGAACACCAAAGTGGGGAATAATTTCTTTCAATAAAATTTTAACAACCGTGGAGGCCTTGTTATCAGAGGTAGGGTAAGCTTCAATCTATTTACTGAACACGTCTACAATTACAAGCACATACTTATAACACTGACAGCGTTTCAACTCAATGAAGTCCATTTGCAGGGTCTCAAAGGGACATGTCGGCAAAGGAGTCTTTCCGGGGTCGCAAGCGAGTCCCTTGCCCGGGTTGTGCTGCTGACAAATGAGGCATCTGCAACTGACACCCTGGGCCAAATCCTGAAGTCTAGGATGCCACCAGGTTTCTAGAAGCATATCACTCACAGCTTTGGTACCGCAGTGAGTTGAAAAGTGTACACATTCAATAACCCATAAGGCTAATTCATCAGACATGCAAGTCTGGCCCACAGGGGTAAGCCATAAGCGCGAGACAGGATCGTACACACATCCCTAATCCTGCCACAGCTGGCGGTTTACATCAGGAGCGTCCTCCTGCATTTTTAACACTTCTTGGATGGTTGGCATTAGTTTTTCCGAGGGAGACGGATCCCTATTAGAATCTTTTGCCTGCCTCATCATTTGTGGCCCAACCGTGTGGCGATTCCTAGAAGCGTACTTAGCTGCCTCGTCCACACGACGGTTACCTATCTCAATGGGACCTTGCCCGGCAGTATGGGCATTTACTTTTATCACTGAAATACATTTGGGTAATTGGAGAGCCCGTAATAAGTGGGAAACTAAAGTCTGGTGGGAGATGGGATTCCCTGATGAAGTCAGGAACCCCCGATTTTTCCACAGTTGTCCGAAGTCCTGGACCACACCAAAGGCGTATCGGGAGTCGGTGTAGATGTTGAAGGAGAGTTCGGCCAAAATGCATGCCCGAATAAGTGCGAACAGTTTGGCCTGCTGGGCTGAAAATGGGGACTCGAAGGCCACTGCTTCCACTGTGGAGCCGTCCTGGTCCACAATTGCATACCCTGAAATGCGTTCGCCCTGGTCGTTGATGGAGGAACTTCCATCTGTGTAGAAGGTGAAATCGGGATGTGGAATAGGAATATCGAAGAGGTCCGAATGAGGCGAGGTATCTTCCCGGTTAAACTGTAGGCAGTTGTGCGTGGCCTGAGCTTCTTCCATGGGAGGATGTCTGAGAAAGGTGGCAGGATTGATCGTTGTGCAGTAGCAAAAGGTGAGGCGAGGATTATTCAAGAGATAGATCTCATACTTGTTTTGCCTGGCCATAGTAAGATGCTGGGTCTGCAGTTGGCCCAGCAGTGCAATAACAGAATGTGAGCAATATACGACAATGTCCTGCTGCAGCGTCATGTTTGCTGCGGACGGCAGACTGTTGTAAATGGCAGTAAGAATCTGGATGCAGTATGGATATCCCAAGGCCACAGGGTCAAGTTTGGAAGAATAATAAGCAACGGGGCGATGTTGGTCACCATGTAGCTGAGTCAAGACAGCTGTGGAAGTCATCCAGTACAGTGCAGTAGAGCTGAAAGGGGCGATCGTAGAGAGGGCGGCCCAAGGCATGTGCCTGTATTAGACTGGCCTTGAGCTGTTGGAAGGCATCCAATGCTACAGCCCATATACCTCTCTAAATCGATCTAAGAAGTCTTCGGCACCTTCTCCCTTTTTGGGTTTCATATCCATGAGCTTGGTTATGTCTATGGGTTTCAGGAGGACCTGGCCAACGGCTATCAATATAAGTCTTTCACCTTCAGTGGTCTCATTGTGGGCATTTTTTAAGTCATCGTGATTTTGGTGACCCACATGGGTCTTAAACTTCTCATATTCCACGGTCGTCAAGACCTGTTGGACCAATGCCCATAAATCCCGAGAGTCCGCCTGATATACAGCTATCGTTGTTTTCAGGAAATCAATAAAGGCGTGGGGACTCATATTTTTGTTAGGGGCATTCATCAGAATGGCCAACATCTCGTTTGATTTCCATGGTAGCCAGACCTGTATCATAGCGGGCTCGGGCACTCCTTGAGGGTTCCCTGCATTGTCTGCTGGGACAGGGGCTAAGGCTCGGGGATTAGGGACCGTTCTAATGGGGAATTGCTGCTTAGTTTTCTTACGTCTGATACTGGTAAGTACACTGTCCCTTTCTGACTCACTCGCAGTAT
The DNA here is from genome assembly GCF_053455715.1 of Rhinoraja longicauda. Classification (NCBI taxonomy): domain Eukaryota; kingdom Metazoa; phylum Chordata; class Chondrichthyes; order Rajiformes; family Arhynchobatidae; genus Rhinoraja; species Rhinoraja longicauda. The sequence continues at coordinate 67,111,059 of NC_135953.1, read as the reverse complement.
CCCAATTCTCGCTATCCTGATCCTCCCCAGTGTCTATACTGTCCGAAGAAGAATCATTCTCGGTCGGGGGCTTTCGCGATCTTAACATTTTCGGAGGTTTCCTCTGTTTAGTTCGTTCCTGATTGTCATTAGAGCCCTCCCTTTTGGTCCTGGGTCTGTCATATCCCTTTAGTTGGGTGGGCTTGGATTTACTCCTCGTACACCTCGCAACAGGCGACGTGTCGCCCTCTGCGCCCCCTTTTTCTAAGTCTGGGTCCTGGGTTACTTCGAGAGATGGATAGGGTGGTGGTGGGTTAAGGTCATTACCCGCGTTAAAAGGGGATGGACGAGGCAGGGGCGCATTAGGAGTCGGGGTCCAACAATCCCATTCATTCCCCTCGTCTCCCTCTGTCAACTGAAGGCCAACCATTGAACTGCGCAGTTCCTTCTCAACCGGTTTCTTTTTGTCCCCTGACTTATTCTTTCTAAGATTTCTCTCGTGCACATTCCTTCTTCCAAATCTCCATGGGTTTGGGGACTCCTCCACTGGTCAATTTAACCCCTAATTTAACTGCATTTTCCTGCCAACTTGCTAACACACTCTTATCTTTTTCTTCCTGGTAGAATTGTCTCCATAATTCAATCAATTTTTTACTCTTACTTCCAGTACCCTTTTTCCAAATTAATTCCTGGGCTTGTTTGACTAAGTCCACATTCCTTGGACCTCCTAGGGGGCACTTTCCAATTTCTTATTTAGCGCCCCGGATAATTGTCTAAAATTTTGGGTTTGTTCCAGATATTTCTCACATAAATTTTGTAACAGACTGCCCGACTCACTGGTAGTGTCCAATTAATTACCCATTTTGTTTCAATCGTCGACTTATAAGTTCAATATTTACATCGATACCACACAAGTTAAGGATCCACGAATACACAACCAATACAAGGGCACGTTTTAGCGACTGTCAATATTCACAGGATCCACATCAATCAATTATATACAACCAATACAAGGGCACGTTTTGGCGACTGTCAATACAGGATCCATGTCAATCAATTATACTTAACGTTCCAAACGATAAGTTAATACTTTACACTGCCTTTTACCAATCAGCATGATCCACTTCAATCATTTGGCCCTCTTATTCTATTTCCTTGTAATAATCCAGACAATGTAACAACAAGGTTTGCTAGATTGACTTGATTCTGTCAGGATCCCATACAATTCAAAAACAAAGGGTCTACTTTGCAAGGACGTACAGAGAAGAGGAAAACAAAGTGGTAGATAAATTGTACTCACTTTGCTGGCCAATTCCTCAAGTCCGATCCACAGCCTAGTCCGACTCTTAATTTCGTTTGTTGGTTTGTCGGTGATCCTTTAGAATCCCACTCCTGACACCAAATGACGATTCCGGTTCTTAATGTCAATCTAGTTCAATAATAATTGATCCAAACACCAATTCAAACCTTTAATGCAGTGCTGCAATGATTCCTCCACGCCTGCTCCTCCAAGAGTCCACTGTCGCTGGGACAATCATACTCATACATACCAAGACAATGTTTATATAGTTTCCAAATAACAGAATGGAGGGGGCACAATTGAGGGGCATGGCAACATGTTCATCCAATCACGCCCCGTAGGCACTTCCCAGTCCCTAGTTATGACCAATCCCGTACATCCTATTATTGTATCTGCTGGAACATTCTGTGATTAGGATGTTAATCACTTCTCAACCGTCCATGGTTTCACAACCTCTAGCTAACGAGCAGAGATATATCACACAATAGCAAAGCAAGCAGTGATAATTGTTTCTAATTAACCTTTACCCAGATGGCTGTCATTTGGTCCTTGACTCAATCACCGATAATTAACCTTTACCCATATGGCTATCTTTTTAATCCTTGACTTAATCAGACTTACTTCATATTTTACCTTAATTCCTCAGTACAGGGCCCTGGTGAGACCGCACCTGGAGTATTGCGTGCAGTTTTGGTCTCCTAATTTGAGGAAGGACATTATTGCTATTGAGGGATTACAGCGCAGGTTCACCAGGTTAATTCCTAGGATTGCGGGACATATAACGACCCTTAATGGGTCGACTGGGCTTGAATTCACTGGAATTTTGAAGGATGAGAGGGGATCTTATAGAAACATATAACATTCTTAAGGGATTGGTCAGGCTAGATACAGGAAAAATGTTCCCAATGTTGGGGGAGTCCAGAACCAGGGGTCACAGTTTTAGAATGAGGGGTAGACCATTTAGGACAGAGATGAGGAAAAACATTTTCACCCAGAGAGTTGTGAATCTATGGAATTATCTACCACAGAAGGCAGTGGAGGCCAATTCACTGGATGTTTTCAAGAGAGAGTTAGATTTAGCTCTTTGGACTAGAGGAATCGGGGGATATGGGGGGAATGGCAGTGCTGGCATGAAGGGCCGAATCACCTACTTCTGCACCTATTTTCTATGTTTAATTCAGCTACCTGCCTCCTAACCTGAAGAGTTGATATGAAAAGATATGTGGCTAGTTCTCATTGAATTCTTGAATAGAGCTTGGGTATTGTTTATGTTGTAAGAAGTTGTGGCGCTTGTGTTTGTGTCGCAGCTTAATTGTGTTTGATGAACTTGTACTTCACCTTGCCACTTCCTCAAGCATTGCCTCACAAAGAGGCATTGCCCATTTAACACTGAAATGATGAAGAAGCTTTTGAGGATTTGAATGCTTAGGCATCTGTACAGCAAAAGGTCAAGGATCTTAATCATTGAATATATTCAAGCAGGAATGTTTTTGTACCATAGGAGAATCAAAGGTTATAAGGATCAGACAGGAGAGTAGAGATGAAATCAAAAATCAAAGACATGATTTCACTGACTGGCTGAGCAGACTCAAGAAACTCACCCGACTCTTATTTCTTAGGTTCTCAAGATCAGCCATCACAAAATGAAAAGTAGGAATCTTAGCAGCAATGAGTGCTGGTTGAATTTATCTGGCTTAGCCTGTCAGGTAGACTAGTTCTATGGAGTGACGAAAACTGTCCATTTAAGCAAAGATAGACACAAAGTCCTAGAGTAACTAAACGGGTCAGGCAGCATCTCTGGAGGAAAAAGGATGGGTGGCGTTTCAGATCGGGACCCTTCGTCAGACCTGAAACATCACCTATCCCTTTTCTACACAGATGCTGCCTGACCCACTGAGCTACTCCAGCAATTTGTATATATCTTTGTTGTAAACCACCATCTGCAGAGCCTTGTTTGAACATTAAGTGAGACAGGTTATGATTCAGCCTTTTTTTAGATCAATCTATCCAAGGGTATTGGACAACATTGGGCAGCCTGACATCAACTGTGGATGAGAAAGGAGCTCTGCCACTTTCATCCCAGACAAGGGAAAATGGATGACAGGTTCTCTTTGTATTCTTTTCTGGAGCTCGCCCATTTATAATATAATAAATTGTGTTGGTTGCACGCCATACTGCCATCAGATTAGAGATGCAAGCAGTCACTACAAATGGAAGAACAAATAATAAAAAGGATATTGTCATCGACTTTTAATAATTCTTTTGTTAGGTCTGGATCTCATGAAAATTTACAATCAAGCCAATCGCTTCCTCAAGCACCATCATCTCCCACTCCGCTCCAGTCTCCTGGCAGGTAGGCACCATACAATTGACAGATGGTCTTTGTTGTGCAGTAGTGTGCCTTTGTAGCCTAATCATGTAACCCAGATATATAGAGATATATATATATGAGTGCTAGTACTGGTTTAAACTATTCAGATTATTGGAGTGTGTGGCCTTAGCCCATGAATCTCCTTCCAGCAAAGGGTCAGCAATAAAACAAGAAAATGTTCCACTATTTGAACATGCTTTGATCTTTATATATTTGCTTTCTTTTTGTAGGTCAGTCAGTGGAAAAAAATTATGTTCAACTTGTGGGCTGCCCCTCGGAAAAGGTGCAGCCATGATCATTGAAACGCTCAATCTTTATTTTCATATTCAGTGCTTCACGGTAAGCCACTTGCTATTCCTGGATTGAGATACAGTAAACCCTTGTTATAATGGATCATAGGGGGAGGAATGGTGTCCATTATTGCCAATTGTCTGCTATAACCCAGTAAGGTCAGGCAGTATGGATGAAAATGGATAGGTGATGTTTCGGGTGGACACCCTTCTTCATACTCTTGGTCTGGGACTGGGCCTGAAATCCAGGTGGTTGACAGTCCTGGCCTGCTGGCGGCTGGGGGAGAGGCAAGGATCAGCGGAGCGATGGGTCACGATTCGAGGTAAGGGTCGGCGGTGGCAAGCATGGCCTGGAACCAGCCGCTGAAGCTGTGTGGGCCAATGGTAGAGGCAGTAGGTCTGACCTGGGAGCGGCTGATCAATCTGAGTGGGCCGATGATGGCAACAGTAGATTTGGTCTGGAAGCGGCCGGTGCGGTGGTATAGGCCAGGAGTGGCATGGACAATCTGGCCTGGCATCGAAGGTGGTAGGTCTGTCCGCTATTACCAACATTCTGGTATAAAGAGATCTGTAATATAAGGGTATTTTTATCTTTAGGATCATTTAACTTGTTGATGGAGATTGAATGTGCTCATTGTAGTTCAAAGCAACATATTTGTTTACGTGGATGTCATTTGTAGTAATAATAATGTCAATAAAGATAATGGGATCTAACAAGCATGTTCCTCCCCCCCCTCCCACATTCCTAACAAGGGTAAGGTCTGTATGAACATTTTTAAGAACGTGATTTTAATTGTTATTTGTTGGAATAAATTCCATTTGGTTCATTTTTACATGTATCATATCATATCATATATATACAGCCGGAAACAGGCCTTTTCGGCTGTACGGGTATGTGTACGGGTTTAGTATTGGACTCAGTCAGTTGCATATTATATAGCAAGACAATTGTTTGTTTTAAGTCATAGGTGTTTGTTGTGTCAGTCGCTATTATTTTAGGTCAAAGTGCATTTGCCTTTGAGTCCCTTACAGGTAGTCTGGATTTCACTAATAATCTTTGGCATTGGTAACTTTTAATGTTGATTAGAGACTCAGGATTGCAGATGCTGGAATCTTGAGCAAAAAACAAATTACTAGAGGAACTCAACAGATCAAGCAGCATCTGTGGAGGGAAGTGCACAAGTGATGTTTTGGGTTGGGATCTTCAGACGATTTTTGGAGTCAGCGCTGAAGATCTCACTGCAGACCTCAGAAATCCAGCATCAAAGAATGATTACACATTTACCACAAACTGAATTTGCCATTGATGCTTTTTCAGGCTACCATCAAAATAATTCCTCAGTTAAGTCACGGTGTATTTAATAAGCATAAGGTGGTCAATAGTTGTGAATAATATCTCAGCCTAGAATTATTTAAATCAGATTAAGAAATCCCTTAGATTTTGTAATAATAATTGTGTTAAAATAATTGATTTTAATTTTGTCTGCCACCTTTCACGCACAGGCCTGTGTCTTCCAACATCACCCCTCACCCATAACCACCTGCAACCATCATCTTTCATCCTTCCCTAATCCACAATCACCTACTGTCCCTCTATCCCTCTATTTATACTGACTATCTTCCCTCTCCACTCTCAGGATCTTGACTAGGAACATTGGCTATTGTAAACGAGTATCTTCGAGGATTTTCTAAAATCCTAAAAAACTAGATTCTCAAAAGCAGCTTCTCCCTGACCCTGCCTCAAAGGCATTGAATGTGGCAGAGTTGCTGTGGCTCCATTCCTTGTGGTGAGTGCACTGTCGGCACAAATTAAACTCACCACAAGGAATGGGGCCATACCTGTTCAAGCCTAAATACCCTCTAATGTTAAACGTATCAATTACTGCAAATCCACCTCTGATCTCGAAAATTGATTGTTGCAGTCTGGATTCACATGGGGTTGAACAATGATACACCCAGCACGCAGCTCCTCATGTGCTCACCTTAACTAGTCTGGGCATGGAGGACTGATTTGAATCAGGAGGACGACAGAAAGGCATGGGGTTGCCTTAGGCTGCATATTGCTGACGACTCACCCCTGGGTCACTGAGACAGCTTTTGACAAGGCAGGCACCAAAAGATAGAAGTAAAACACTCTAATTGCCTCCTTGACCCATTTGACCAGTTCGTACCCTAACATGGATATCCTATCTATCCCTTCTGCCAGATGCTCTGCAACTTAACATTTATTTTTATCATTCGTTCATTATTCAGGGTGATGGGTCACCCCATCAAGATCAAGGGTCTCCAACTAAGAACGTTAATCTGTATCTCTGTGCACAGATGCTGCTGGGAAACAAATGGGGACATCTATTACTAAGGAAGTAGAAACAGGGCACCTGTGGATGGGGTGGAGAGTGGAAATAGATTGGGCAGAATCATTTTGAACTTGTTAGTGTACAAAAGATGTTTCCTCCTTTACATCGGCGAGATATTCTCGCCCAACACTAGCGCTCAGTCCACCAAGCATCTCCCCTTCCCATTCCCCGTGCAGACCTTTCTGTCCTGGGCCGCCTCCATTTTCAGAGTGAGGCCACACACAAACTGGAGGAACAGCTCTTCATATTCTGCTTGCGTAACTCGCAACCCAACAGCATGAACGTTGAATTCTCCAATTTAAAATAACTGATCTATAAATAACCCTGCCCCCCCCCCCCGGTTCGCTTCTCTTCCCTATGCCACGCCTGCAAAGCACCCATTCCTCCCTTTCTCCTTCCTCTCCCATCCCTTCCACCTATGTTCCTTCCTCTGGCTCCATATTTCACGTCTCCTCTATCCTTATCTCACACTTTGTCTTTTCATCTCTGGCCTCTGTCCAACCATCCGCCAAATAATACCCCCCCTCACCTGTATCCACTTATCAATTGCTAGGCTTTGTCCCGCCCACATCTCCTGCAGCTTCCCTGCCCTACTACCCAAAGCATCGCCCATCCTTGTTCTCCAGAGATGCTGCTTGACCTGCTGAGTTGCACCAGCACTTTTGTTTACCAGCACCTGCAATTCCTTGTTTCGAGTTTTGGCTCACAATGTGATTGTGCTGAACATAATGCTTGGTTAAACTAATCTCCTCGGCCTGCACGTGATCGACATCCCTCTATTCCCTGCATATGCATGTACCTATTCAAAAGCATCTTAAATCTCACTATATTATCTGCCTCTGTCACCACCCTTGGCAACATGTTCCAGACACGCACCACTCTCTGCAAATAAAAACATATTGTTATATTTATACATGATATTGGTTTGGAGTTTACTCATGACATTTTAAAATGTCATTACCACCAGCTTCTATACCAAGATATATCATCAAATCCTTTTGCATTGCAATGTTGTGAAGAAAATACATCATTTTAAATAAATAATGAAAACAATAAAGGTTCATTGCAAGTGTGATTGCAGACTGGATTGGGCCCATATGTAGAAGGAATGAGCGAGACTGAGAAATTATGAGTAAATTTGCAAGATCGAATTACATACTATTTTTAGGAATGAATGAATAACATCTTTTTGTTAATGATATTGCAGTGTGGTGTCTGTCGAGGACAACTTGGAGATGCAACTACCGGGACAGATGTCCGAATCCGAAATGGTCTTCTCAATTGTAATGACTGCTACATCAGGTCCAGAAGTGAGTTACATTTGAGCGCTATGTGTTGCTTGAAAAATGTATCCTTGATCGAAAATTACACAATTATTAACTCACAATTTTCAATAGTAATATCAATAAATCTATCGGCATGCACTGTGGTTACTATATAAACATCCACCATGTTCGAGAGTCTACCAGTGCAGAAAATTGCTGCCTTTTTATCCCCCATCCCTATAAAGGGTATATTGTAACTTCAGGGAGTCAATGATGAATATTTTATATACTTTTATCAATTAGAAAACCATTTCTATTTTTAAATAGTATTCTAAATTGCTATTACAGATTTAGCTTGTCTGTTGTCCTGAAATATTCTGCAGGCGTGGATCCATCAGTAAAGCTCTTAAAACTTGGATGTTTTAAAATAAAAATATTTTTCTAAATTTAGTTTTTACGTATAGGATCATAGAAATACACAGTGTGGGAATAGGCCATGCAAGTGTAATCGCACTTCCAATGAGCTGTGGGTTACAATACTTCCTGCTCACTCAGGTACTTTTTAAGTTTATTGAGCAGTGAGTTTCAGCACCATTCCCAATCTCAATTCCTACTTCAAATTCTATAGCTAATGTTTTGGTTTTAATGCCAAACCTCCTAATCTTTTACCTTCAGAATAGGTATTGATTTTCTGATATTATCTCCTTGTATATTGTTGGACATTAAACATCCTTTTAGCCATATGTATTCAAAGATATAGGGGGTGGATGAAACACAAGATGGGAAAATGGGAGAGGTGCACATAATCACATGTCCTCCCATCACTGAACCACCTTGTTTATGATATTTTAGTTACTAATTGAATTTGTTACACTCCCAGTTTTTATTTTGTTTTCATATAATCATTTTTTAAATATTAAAATCCAGGTGTGTACTTGGAGATCAGTGAGTTTTGAGGCTGCTGAGGTTTATTGCCCGATACAATGGTCAGTATATAATGGTGACAATATCATGGTGACAATAGACACCAGAAATCCCCAGTATTTGGTGCCAGATCAACATTCACATGGAAATGGGGGAAATTGGCACGATATCCCAAATAAACCTTTGTGTAAATTTCTTGCAAATTATGATATAAAATTGCTACTGGATGTAAAGTTGAAAAATACACTTATTACTAACAATAGTTTTCTCAGAATAAATTCAAAATTATACCACATTGCTTACAATACTTGTATTATAATCATAAAGCACAGTCTTGCTGATAAAATATGTCACACCAATGTAGTACAGCGGCAGTTTCATAGTACCTATACATCCATATTTTAATTTACAAATAATAAAAAGCAATATGTACCGCAATAAAGACGTAGAGACATAGAAAATAGGTGCAGGAGGAGGCCATTTACCATATTTTCTGCCTGGATACTCAACTACTTTAAATCCCATTTCCAATTTGGCAGTCTTGGCAGTGTCAGGATGAGATGAGTTCAATAATCCATCTTTTCCTTCAGTTATTACTGATATTTTACAGTGTTTAATACTTAATGATGCACCGACATTTTTATATCTATGAACTGAAAGATCACAATATTTGTACACTGCTCACTCATATTGTTTGTTTTGTTCAGCTGCTGGACAGCCCACGACTTTATGACCATGCCACATGCCAATCAGCAACTGAAAATCCCATGGAACACAGATGACCCTGAAACTCAATGCGATGTTTACTGTTTGCAGACAATTGCAGAGAGAAACTATCATTCACTGGCTTTCTCACTCCCAGAACCCACACTTCCCAAAAACAACTTTTACCAGCGTTGATATTTTGGCAACCAACATTTTGGATCATTTTCAAGTTAGTGAAACTGCTGTTCTTTTTTTTCAAATAGTCAATAGTAGCATCATTTGATATATATTTGCTGTTGAAGAAGACCTTTTAAGTGGATTTGACATGTTTTTTAATTAATATTGTGTGATAATGTAATTTATTTTATTGCCTCCAGTTATGAAAATGTTAATCATAAAGGTGCAATTATTAGTGGAGTAAGTGAATAAAACTCTATTTGTCCTGTGTATTGGTTAATAACTTTGATCTTCCTTTCCTTAGAACTAATTTGAGTCATCTGTGTCACCATTAAGGAATGTAGAGATCATTCAAAATGGGTAGATTTACAATTATTTTGGTATTTTAGATTGCTTTGTCCTTCAGGTGCATTTCTTCATGTAAGAATTTCATGAAGATCTAGCATTCGGGAAAAAGGATAGAGGCAGTAATCAAGCTTTTCTTTCATCATGGCTAATAGTAACTTGCAACTACACAATATATTAGAGCAACATGGAATTGTTAAACAAAACGGAATTGAAAGCTGAAATTCTTGCCTTTTAGGAAAATATGTGTGTCATCTAAGATTTGTTTCACTCATGTTTGGTAAAGATACAATTTGTATTCAAAGCCTGCTTTCAAATGTGTATTGCCAATATTTAGTATTGTGCATCAGATCCTTGTGCTACTGACATTCTTTCACCTCTCAATCGGCTAATTGATCTGTTCCACAGTAGAGAAGCATTTTAGATCTATACCTACTTCATGCTAATGATTATTTAGTAGACAACTGCCAGACTGCAATTCAAATGCAGGTTGTCAAAATGGAATTTACCACTCCCATACCTTGATCAGGGGTTTTCTATTATCACATGGAACCAGTCCCTGATTTCCCTGTTAACCCAATGTTTTCACTCTGTTAAATGCAATTTTCCCAGTATATTAAGAAGCATCAAGTGTTACAATTCCAATAGTGTTCTGATAAATACAATGCAGTATATCTGTGCATGCTCAAATACTGTGGATTACATTCCGAGTTATGAATGTAGTCTGTACAACCATTTTAAACTCCAGTAAATTGGGACATCAATTTGGAAACTGAGCTAAAATTGATGAGCACTAAGTTAGAGGTTTCATACTTAATGTCCATTTAAGAGCATAGTAAATCTTTTTGACTAGAAACAATAAAAGGAGTCAGCATCCTGTTAGGCTAACAAAAAAGTAAATACAATTATTTAGATTACTATTGCACCTTTGATAATGCCTTCTACCTATCAAAGCATTGAAACTATGATTTATTTTTAACTCAGTCTTTCTAAACAGGGATTGAATTCAAACAGTTTAAGTTATTTATAAATATATCACAGGTCACTTGGAATAATTTGCATAGCTGTTGAAGATTTTATAAAAATACTGGAAAGCAGAAGACCTTTCAGTTGGAGAATTTGCTACAGAATTACATTATTTCGTTTTTTAAACTAAAATATCGTTATATTTCCCACAGGCTTTTAAAATGTCACTTGGGTTGATTTGTAGGTTGAGCAAGACGACCATTAACCAATTACAAATAACTTGAGGCATGGCATAATCTCTTGCTTGGCAAACCTATTTTATCCGAGGCAAATGCTTGCAAAGTGATTCAATGAAGAACAGATAGCACCGAATTAGCCAATGACTTGTATCTGCCTTAAACAACAGCAATACAATCCCTACTCTATATTGCGACTCCGTTGCAGACGGATAATTAGTACGGTGTAGTCCATTATCATTTAGCAGCTTTGTTGAAGAGAACATAACTTAACAAGTCTCTTTGGTTCAGCAATAATTATCTTAATTGCAAGGTTGACGTTTATTTATTGAAATAGTTTAAAACCCTGTTTTGCATGTTGGTGATAAGGCACTATATGATAACTGCGTCCTTTATTTTTATTTGTATCCATTGTTTGAATAGTCTGTTGGAATGCAAAATGTGTTTCATTCATCAATGTTTCATTGAAACTGTGCCTTACTAAATGCAGGCTATTGCACACGGATGGTCAGAAGTGTAGAGAATGTAAAATGTTGGTATCTGGCTCATAAAAACATTTCTGTCAGCTCTTAAATGAACTGGGTGCAAGTGATACTGGGAAGAGGATGAGTCAGACATGAAGCTGAGACCCAGCTGGTTCATCTCATGTGACTGGCTCACAGTACCCAAAGATTCCTACCCTCTGCATGGTTTCAGCAAAGCCTAATATTTCGCCTGGAGTCAGTCCATCCATTGTGTAAAATACACCTTCTAGCATTCAGAAGATTTTTAAAGACAACTTTTTACATATTCTTGTACACTTTCACTCCTCAGAAATTATCTGCAGGGGAAACAATGAATATATGTTTTAGCACATTCTATACTTGTTCTAATTGCCCCTTTTACAATTATGTCTTTTTTAATATTAAGTAGTTTGATTTTGAACTAAATGCAAGGCTACTGAGCTTTGAATTGGTAGCACTGCAATTTCATGAGATGTGAAGTAAGCTTGATTTACGCAATCCACAATTAAACAGTAATCTAAACCATTTTATTGCAAGAAGGAAAGACAAAATGTAGGCTGGAAAATATTGTCAACAGTATTACATGAATGATGAACTTGTTCACTTCCCCTGTCCACTGTTTTAAAGGCATTACTAACTCATTCAAAATCGGTTGTGAAATGGCATAAAGCATTTTGGGGTAGAATTTATTTTGTGTTGTAATTCTAATCAAGTGATGTAGTGCCTGATGCAAATTGAACTCCACTTCTGAAATCATGTTATTGACTTCATTGAAATCATATTTCCATTTAATGCACATTCATCGCCATGTTGCACATTGGTCACGTGCAGCAGAGGACAAAAAATACTGGTCATAATTCCTTGCCTAAAATGTCAATGTAGCTGTTCGGAGAAGTGAATTTCTATTAAATGTAAAAGAGATGAACATCCTAGTTAACCACAGTCCAATGAGTGAGAAGTTCATATCTGAAATATTAATCAGTAAAGAATTGTCAGGGTAAATAATATTGTGATTTTTTTTTTCCCCCACTGTCACTTGATTATTCAAGGTTATGTAATTAAATGCAATTTCCTTAAACTAGCATGCCATGAAACTCTTCTAGCATCTATTAACATCTGTACTGAGAGCACTTATTTCTGATAGTATGTGGTTAAATTGCATTTCCCCAGAATGTGCTTGACGAAATATGGACTTGAATTGATGTATGTTTAAGTGACAAATTGTAACTGGGGCTGTTACTCAAACATAAACAATTAAAATTGTCTTGCATATGCTACAGTTGAACTATTGTGCTCTATGTATAGTGTTTTGCCTCATGGGATAAGTTACAATGTGTTCAATTAATGCAACAGCTTTTATAGTAAATGTATGTTGTTTATAAATAAAACAATTAAAAGTACTGTAATGAAATGCTTTTTATTTCTCAAGTTCAACGTTTAGAACCCTTTCATATCTCTCTGTACTGGTCGGTCTAATCAGCAATCCCTTCCAGCTGATTTATCTATTTTAGTTTTTGTACCCACATTTAAAATAGAAACAGATAAATTAGATGGTGCTGGGATCTTAAAACATTATTGACCCTCACCTGATATATAGAAAGGAACAAATTATTCCATTCAATTACCTTGATTTCAGCCATTGCCTTTGTGCACCACCTGGGATCCAAATTTTCAGAATGCCGGCCTGCACTGCCTAAAGAAATCTGGAATCTAATGGAATGGGGGCATTGTAGCTGCAGCAGATGGTTGAACCATCCAAGATGATTGTAGAAGACATGGTACAATGCAGCGAGAGAGAGCATTCCATTTCTCCATATTTGAATCTATGTTCATGTGCTCAACCCTATCCTTGCAAACTTACCCCTACACCACAATACCCACCCTCATACCACAGGTTCATCGCGTGAACCAGGAGGCTATTTCATTGAAACATTGTGCAAAAATCATGAGCACACTTGTCCCTTTCCTGCAGGACAGGATGGCAACTGGTGCATGTTCTTAGCTGTGGTGCTCATTATGGTTAGAATGGCATTGACAAAGTCCAGGACAAGGCACTGAATTGCTGAAGATGATGGTGTGCTCACTCCTCATCTGCCTAGTTGCCCTCCCCTTGCCTTCAACCCGTGGTCTTCAGAAGCACTAGCCACTTGTGGCTCTTGCCTCACCTGGCAACAGGGCAGACCAGGAAAGGGCAGTAGTTATCCTCTCTTGAAGCTATTGAGTAATATAAATTTTTAATTTAGATGATTAGTGAAATGTAACTTCTGCAGCTGCCATGGTTTGAACTGAAGCAGCTGGATTGTAAATCCAACCTCCAGGTTACTGCTGTAGGCAACTTAATCACTACATCACCACTATCACCACATCACTGAATCATTTGGAGCATAAAATGAAATTCCAGCCTGCCCCTCGAGTTTCCAGTGTTCCTTGTTTTGAATATCTTTCATTCATTGTTCTATATCTCTCTACATCACCGTCCATATCTCTCATTTCCCTTTCCCCTGATTCTCAGTCTGAAGAAGGATCTCAAACAAATGAATGAACGATAGGGAAAAAAAGTAACCATAATAAAAGGAACAGGCCATTGTTAGCTGTTTGCAAGGTGAGAATGAAAAGCTGGTGTGACTTGGGTGGGGGAGGGATGGAGAGAGAAGAAATGCAGGGGTTACTTGAAGTTAAAGAAATTAATATTCATACCCCTGGGTTTTAAGCTGCCCAAACAAAATATGAGATGCTGTTGCTCCAATTTGTGTTTAGCCTCACTCTGACAATGGAAGAGGCCTAGGACAAAAAGGTCAGTGTGTGAATGGGAAGGGGAATTAAAGTGTTTAGAACCGGGAGTCAGGTAGGTTCAGGCAGACTGAGCAAAGGTGTTCAGCAAAATGATCACCCAGTTTACGTTTGGTCTTCCCGATGTATAAGAGTCCACATCTTGAACAACGGATACAGTAGATGAGTTTGGACGAGGTGCAAGCGAACCTCTGCCTAACCGGAAAGGAATGTCCCGGTCCCTGAACAGAGTCGAGGGGGGAGGTATAGGGTCAGGTGTTGCATCTCCTGCAGTTGCAAGAGAAGGTACCTGTGGAGGGACTGGTTTGGGCGGGAAGGGATGAGTTAACCAGAGAGCTGCGGAGGGAACGCTCTCTGTGGATGGCGATAAAGGGTGGAGATGGGAAGATGTGACTAGTGGTGGGATCCCATTGGAGGTGGCGAAAATGTTGGAGGATTATGTGTTGTATGTGACGGTTGATGGGGTGAAAGGTAAGTACTAGGGGGAGGGGAAGCAAGGGCGGAGCTGTGGAGTGCCGCAGAGACACGTGTGAGGGCCTCATCTATGAGGGAAGAGCGGAATTCCCGTTCCCTAAAGAATGAGGACATCTCAGATGTCCTGGTATGGAACACCTCATCTTGGGCACAGATGCGGCTTAAGACGGAGGAATAGGAAGTAGAGGAATAATGCTGTATTTGTGCATGCGATATGGACATTGCTTACAATGTCAGCTTTTGCTCTCCACCCCTATTTACATGTGAATGGAAAATGTAGGTAAGAGCAGTGATGGAAATGGGTTTTAGGAGCTAGGGGTTCTCTAAGGTCCGTGAGGCTGAGGTTGGGAAGGAAGGGGGGGGGTATTTTCTTATGTGCGGTCATACCCATGTAAGAGTACAAGAATGCATAACTTGTTTATTGTGTATTTATAATATAGTTTATTGTGTATTATATGTCATAGCTGCTTTCTGGCATCTCTCTCTCCGTTTACATTACAAAATGTCCCATAATGGTATATAATCTCCATTTTTCTCTGTCACCTCCTCTTTCTTTCTGCATGCCGTTTCTTCAGCACGCCTTCTGCCACTAAGAAGCCATGTCCTCACATATTCTTCTGGGTTGAATTTTGACAGAGGAGGTCCCACCAACTTAATAAATAGAAGAGTTGAGAGATGATCAGTTTGAAGTCTTGCACGTTGTGGTGATATGCAAAAATTCATGCCACTGAAGCTTCTTTCACATTCTGCAGTTGATACCGGAATTGTATTTACAGCCGTTACCAGCTGCTGAAAATCTGCAGAAACTATCTTATCCTTTAGATTCCTTGAATTCTCTGAAGGCTCTGACACAAAGCCGACCATTAAAGCCAAATTGTTCTGCCATTTCTTCTACATCATTATCCCCAAAGTTAAAAAGTGAATCTTCTGGAATATTGTTAATATCTAAATATTTCGACTTGTTAATTAACTTTTTACATTTATCATTGGAAGCTGTTGTAGATTCAAGCAGCCTGGATTTCATATTATTGACCAAACTCCTCAAAAACTGTTGTCTATGTATAGTAGGTCCTTTACCAGCTCTCAAATTTATTCCATTAAATATCATCTGGCTTGTTGCTTTCTCCACTCGAGAATAAAATTTTCCTGGCTTCTCTATTTGACATTCAAGAACCTTGATAGTTCGTTTAATTTCCTCATGTGCTTTACTAAGTGTACTATTTCGGTTCTGCAGTTCAAGTGACAGTTCAGACAACTCTAGCAAACTGTCCATCAACAAGCCCAAATTATTTACAAAAGCTAATGACTCTAATACTTTTATCAGCCCCTCGTACTTTGCTCTCTCTCTGCACTATATCTTGAAGCATTACAGCGTGCTTTTCCAAAATGCTCCCAAATAGCTTTCTAAGACGGCACGGTAGCGCAGCGGTAGAGTTGCTGCTTTACAGCGAATGCAGCGCCTAAGACTCAGGTTCGATCCTGACTACGGGTGCTGTACTGTAAGGAGTTTGTACGTTCTCCCCGTGACCTGCGTGGGTTTTCTCCGAGATCTTCGGTTTCCTCCCACACTCCAAAGACATACAGGTATGTAGGTTAATTGACTGAGTAAATGTAAAAATTGTCCCTAGTGTGTGTAGGATAGTGTTAGTGTGCGGGGATCGCTGGGCGGCGCGGACTTGGTGGGCCGAAAAGGCCTGTTTCCTCGCTGTATCTGAAATATGAAATAATAAGACTGCCACATTGCCTTTACAGTTTGGTAAGACGAAGCAACCCATCTCACACTGAAAACACGACCAATTTTCAACAGTTGACAGTGAAGAGCCTCAGCACATGCAGTTAACTCATCCTGATTCTTAGGAGACCTATGATATAAGGAATACAATTTATCACAAAATATCTGAAAATGATTCAAACCTGCAACTTCATTTATAGCATCACCTACACTGAGTTCAAGCCTGTGACTGGCACAGTGCCAAACAGTTGCATCAGGGAAATCATCAAGAAATAGTTTTGCAACCCCTGCATTTTGTCCTAACATTACTGATGCACCATCAGTTACAAGTGATATCACATTTTCTTTTAGGTACTGTATTGAAAAACCACCTCTTTGTAAGCAACTTAGAAGCCCATCATATATAGATTTTGCATTTGCACCAAGTTTCATATGTTCTAAATCAAAATAGAATGACATACGTTGGGAAGATTCACCAACTGCTGCTCTCAAGCAGACCACTAGAACAGTTTCCCCATTAATAGTAGTAGATTCATCAATCATAATAGACATTTTAGATTGTTTTGAAATTATATTTTCCACCACTGTTTTTCCATCTGGTTCCCTATGTGGTGAGAAACATCTGCACATGACTTACGAGAGTGGAGAACGTACCCTAAGTCGATGCCGTTTCTTTCTTGCAGTTCAATATCGGAAGACATATCTGTGTAGGGCCTACCTTTGTGTACAATATTATATCCAGTTCTAAAAACTCAACCTGTTTTTGCTTCGTACTTTTTTAGTGACATATACACTACATTTTCGATTGCTTTTTTTTCAGCTGTTTCATTGATTTTTTGGCAGCTGATATGAGCTTCACTGTTTTTGTGCTTAAAAATCTTTTTTCTTAAACTCATTAACTGTTTTGCTTTGTCATCACTCACTCCTACTACATTAACACTGCACCACTCACGAGACAAATGAATTCCTTGTGTTCGTTCAAGTCCAAGATGTCACTTGCTGCATACACTACATCCTAGTTTTCTGTTTTTAACAATTAGCCAGGGATATTCTTTCCTTTTGTTTAAGTACATTTCTTGTGTCCAACAGTCTGGAAGATCACATTTTTCAATATCTTTTGAAATGTCTTCACATGCAGCAGCATCAGGCAAAACAGAAATGTACTTTATAATTTTCAAGTAATTTTGCCTTTTCTGGCTGAGTGTTTTCATTATCATTTATTTCTTCATCGATCTGAAGACACTGTCTTTCAAAGTATCTCAGTATGCTCATTTTCACAGGGGTACACAAATTTGAAATTTAGAGATATTTGATAGTGATATATAATAAAATTTGATAGTGATATATAATAAAATATTTCTGCTTGCACTATTGTTTTGCTAAATAAAACCACCCACAATAAAATATTCACCACTCACGATTTAGGCTGGAAAATACTATTGGTACTACTTATTTAATATTCTCCCCATCCATTCTAATTTAACTGAAACAACTGAGGCACAGCGGCAGAAAGGCACAGCGGCAAATAAAATAACGTGGAATAATAAAATAACGTAACTTTACCTGAGCACGTGCTCGCGGTCCGGTAGCCTTGACAGTGAGTTTAAGAAATCCTCCCTTAAATTTTATTAATAGGAATGCGGTGTCATTAATACATGGTCAAAACACAATTACATTTACTGAGGAATGTGGATCGATGTATTAATGACACATTGTGTAACTACTACCTGTTAACTACTGGCTGTTAACAAGTGCTAACAGTGGCAGTTAACAAATCGTTTTCGTCTGAGTTACATAAAGTGATAAACGACTCAAATCTTTCTGCAGTACTCATTAAACCCGAGCTAGAAATTGAAAACTAGGGGAACACCGTCCCCCTGTGTACCCCCCCCCCCCCCCCCCCCCCCCATTTCCATCACTGGGTAAGAGTCAACCCAGTGGTGATTTTGAAGTCACAGAAAGGCCAGATTTAGTAAGGGCATGGATTTCATACCCTGAAGGAAATTAGTTTTATCACAGTCTGGTGGTTATATTGAGACTAGTATTTTCTTTAATCCAGATTTTATTAACTTAATTCCCCAGTCGCTATGATGGGGGTTAAGGTCATATCTCTGGATGAGGGTCCATTATTTTAACCACTACACTGCCGCATCCGGTCTCTGTCCACCCCCGTCTAGTATTTCTGCAGCAGTTCAGGCAGGGCAGGAAGTACAAGTTATGAATACAGGCAAAGCTTGTAGCAGGCAATAAAGTAAATCTTGAAGCAATTGCAAGTAATTAGATCATATTCATTCAAGACCACTTCACGTATAATTCTGTCAGATTAACTGATTGATCGGATCGACCATGCATTTGATGCTCTTACTTCACTAACAACTTTTCAAGCAGGGAACATTGAACATTTTCAGACATAGTCACTAAAGAGCATAGAGCCTTAAAGCCCTGAAATCAGATTAAATTACCTGAGCAATAAAGTAAATATGTTAAGAAGCAATTTAAGAAGTGGATTTTATTCCCAGCAAATGGCCCATCTTCAGCCCCAGGGGCTGGTGAAACAATATAAAAAGCGTCCCTTAGCTCAACAAAGTAGCGCAATGCCATTACTAATTCCAATAATGGTATTGTTGCGGGAATGGAGAAGGATAAAAAAAAAACTACTGAGAGCTGGCACAGTTTTCCTTTCGGAATGCAATATCTGCATTTTCAGACAAAATACCATTAAAATGGGATGTGCTGTCCAAAACAGCTCTGTCTTGTTATGGGGGAAAAATGCTAATACTTATTTCATCCAATGACAAATAACATTTCATTTCTTTCATATCAATTGGTAGGGTGATTAGTCAGAGTCTATTTTCCAGGGTGGAAATGTTAAATACTGGAGGGCATAGATTTACAGTGCATTCAGAAAGTATTCAGACCCCTTCACTTTTTCCACATTTTGTTACGTTACAGCCTTATTTTAAAATGGATTACATTCTTTTTT
This sequence comes from Rhinoraja longicauda, assembly GCF_053455715.1. Classification (NCBI taxonomy): domain Eukaryota; kingdom Metazoa; phylum Chordata; class Chondrichthyes; order Rajiformes; family Arhynchobatidae; genus Rhinoraja; species Rhinoraja longicauda. The sequence goes on along the minus strand of NC_135953.1, from coordinate 67,091,662 downwards.
TTAATCATCAATCTATACACAATACCCCATAACAAAAAAAGTGAAAACAGGTGTTTAGAAATTTTTGCAAAATAATTAAAATGAAATAACTGAAATATCACATTTACATAAGTATTCAGACCCTTTACTTAGTACTTTGCTGAGGCACCTTTGGCAGCGATTACAGCCTCAAGTCTTCTTGGGTATGACAGTACAAGCTTGGCACACCTGTATTTGGGTAATTTCTCCCATTCTTGTCTGCAGATCCTCTCAAGCTCTGTCGGGTTGGATGGGGAGCGTCGATGCACAGCTATTTTCAGGTCCCTCCAGAGATGTTCGATCGGGTTCAAGTCCAGGCTCTGGCTGGGCCACAGGACATTCACAGACTTGTCATGAAGCCACACCTGCGTGGTCTTGGCTGTATGCTTAGGGTCGTTGTCCTGTTGGAAGCTGAACCTCCGCCCCTGTCTGAGGTCCAGAACTCTCTGGAGCAGGTTTTCATCAAGGATCTTGCTGTACTTTGCTCTGTTTATCTTTCCCTCAATCCTGACTAGTCTCCCAGTTCCTGCCGCTGAAAAACATTCCCACAGCATGATGCTGCCACCACCATGCTTCACTATAGGTATGGTATTGGCCAGGTGATGGGTGGTGCCTGATTTCTTCCAGACGTGACGCTTGGCATTCAGGCCAAAGTGTTCAATCTTGGTTTCATCAGACCAGAGAATCTTGTTTCTCATGGTCTGAGAGTCCTTTAGGTGCCTTTTGGCAAACTCCAAGCGAGCTGTCATGTACCTTTTACTGAGGAGTAGCTTCCATCTGGCCACTCTCCATAAAGGCCTGATTGGTGGAGTGCTGCAGATTTAGTTGTCCTTCTGGAAGATTCTCCCATCTTCACAGAGGAACTTTGGAGCTCTGTCAGAGTGACCACCAGGTTCTTGGTCACCTCCTGACCAAGCCCCTTTTTACCCCGATTGCTCAGTTTGGCCTGGCAGCCAGCTCAATGAAGAGTCTTGGTGGTTCCAAAGTTCTTCCATTTAAGAATGACGGAGGCCTGAACTGCTGCAGAAATTGTTTTATACCGTTCCCCAGATCTGTGAATCGACATAATCCTGTCTCGAATGTCAGCAGACAATTCTTTAGTCTTCATGGCTTGGTTTTTGCTCGGTCATACACTGTCAACTGTGGGACCTTATATAGACGGGTGTGGGCCTTGCTAATTCAGGTCCAATCAATTTAATTTACCACTGGTTGACTCCAATCAAGTTGTAGAAACATCTCAAGAAAATCAATGGAAACAGGTTGAACCTAAGCTCAATTTTGAGTGTCATAGCAGAGGGTCTGAATGCTTATGTAAATGTGATATTTCAGTTATTATTAATTACTTTGCAAAAATTTCTAAACACCTGTTTTTGCTTCTTCATTCTGGGGTATTGTGTGTAGATTGATGATAAAAATGAATTTAATCCATTTAAAAATAAGGCTGTAACGTAACAAATTGTGGAAAAAGTGAAGGGGTCTGAATACTTTCTGAATGCACTATAAGATGAAAGAAAACGTTTAAAGGAGATTTACAAGGCAAGTTTTTTTACACAGCGAATGGCAGGTACACAGGGAAGTGGTGGAAGCAAATATGTTAGTGATGTTTAAGTATCATTTAGACAGACACATGAACAGGCAGAGACTGAAGACCAAGTGCAGGCAGATATGCAGTTTAATTTAGCATTGAGTTAGGCACAGATGTTTTGGGCGAAGAGCCTGTTCCAGTGCTGTGTTGTTCTATGCTTGCTGTATGTGAATGATAGCAAATTATAGGAAGTTTGTTTTAGAACATAATTTTACAGGTGTTGCTTTATAAAAATCTGTGCATACTCCAAATAAGCATGAATATTAAAACCATTGGTTCATATGTACATCTATCTCAAATGAAGTAAAGGCATGGGCAGCAAATGAAGAAAAAAGATTTGAGTTATGTTCATCATTTGGCATAATCAAGCACAATTCCCTGCCTTTCTTATAGCATACACAAGACATTTAAATCACAACTTTCAGTCATAAAGCACCCATAAATACGCAAATGTCCCATTGCTTATCACAACTGAAAACTGATTTTGGGGTGTATAAAAGTGATATTAGGCAGATGGCCAAAGCTTTGTTCGAGATATGGGTTTTAGGGAGTTCTGCGAGGAGGAAAATAGAGGTAAAAATCAGAGGCGAATTCCAGAGCTTGGAGTTTCAAGAGGTTTTCCACTTTACCAAAAGAGGGATGATTATTGAATCAAGTGCACCAGGTCTATAGCTGATAGCATGGCCGCCAAAAAGAAGAGCAATAAATTTACAATGACCTGTATACCAGAATGTGATCAATACAGATATCTCAAAGATAATAGAGTTGGTAAAATTTCCAGACAATTGGAGGGGCAAGATTATAAAAGGATTGAAAATAAAAAATGTTTTTAATACAAATCAGAGTATTATCTGACTAGGAATCGATGTAGATTAAAAAGTATATAGGGTTCAAAGAGTCATTCAGCACAGAAACAGGCTCCTTGACCGACTTAGTCCGTGCTCACCATCAAACACTAATTTACACTAACTCTACATTTTGGTCTCCCAACATACTAACATACTGACCTGCAAGTCTTTGGCATCTGTATTAAAAACCAGAGCACCTGGAAGAAACCAATACAGTCATTGGGAAGATGTGCAAACTCCACACACACGCACACGCAAACCCACACAGAAGCGACGCAAGCTTAATAGTAGGTGCCATTCCTCAGTTTGTTTGTGGCCTCACAGGCAATGGAGGAGGCACAGGACAGAAAGCTCAGTGTGGGAATGGGAAGGGGAGTTAGTCTAGTTAGAAACTGAGAGATCCAGCAGGCCTTGGCTGACCGAGCACAAGTGTGCAGCGGATCAGTCGCACAGTCTTCACTTGGTCTTGCCGATGTAAAGGAGGCAACATCAGGACCAACAAATGCAGTAGATGAGGTTAGAGTAAGGAATACATGTGTGATTGAGTGGGGGGGGGGGGGGGGGGGGGTAAGGAAAAAAAAGGCACAAATCCAGGTGGGGTACAAGGAAGAGAGGGGATAAAAAGGGGGGGCGAGTAGTTGTGAGGGCACAAGCAAAATGGAGGAATAGCACCTCTGATTGGTTTGCTTACAATGTAATGGCATGAACATTGAATTCTCCAGTTTTACCTACAAATAACACAATAACTATCTGCTAATTAAAATCCCCCTCATCTGTATCCTCATTTCACTTGACAGACTTTGTCGTGCCCCACTTCTCTTCCAGCTTTCTCCTCACCGCCATAATCGGTCTGAAGAAGGACCCCGACCTGAGGTTTCACCTATCCATGTTCTCCAAAGATGCTGCCTGACCTGCTAAGTTACTCCAGCACTTTGTGCCTAGCTTGTAAACCAGCATCTGCAGTTGTTTGTGTCTCAATCATAAGCAGGGTTTTGAATGAGTTTACAGAGAGGATAATTCAAGGAGTCTTGCAGAAATGTATGTGGATAGAACATAATAGAGGCTTGGGTGAAAGTTTCAACGGCAGATGAGTTGAGGGAGAGCCAAGTTATGAGTTTTCAGAACTGAAATAGGTGGTTTAAATCACAGAATGGACACGTGGTCTGAGCTCACTTCTGGATCAAAGATACATAAAGCATAAAACATTGAACAGTACAGCACAAGAACAGACTCCAGCCCACAATGTCTGTGCCGAACATAATGCCAAGACCAAACCATATCTGCCTACACGTAATTCATATCCCTTCATTCCCTGCGTACCCATATGCCTATCCAAAAGTCTCTTAAATGCCGCTATCACATCCTCAACCCCCGACAGCACATTCCAGGCATTCACCACTCTCAGTGTAAGATACCTTAGCCCGCACATCTCCTTCAAAGTTTGCCCCTCCCTCTTTAAAACTATGTCCACAAGTATTTGGTAGAGAACATTCTGGCCTATTGAATATTTTGGACTGTTGCCAGAGAGAGTAGTCAATGGTGAGGTAACAGAACATGTGACGGGGTCGGAGAGTAGTGGCTTCCGTCTTCCAAATATTTAGTTGGAGGCAATATCTTTTCATCCAGTACTTTGACAAGATATAGACAGAGGAGATTTCAAGAAAGTGATGTGAGGTGGAGAAAAGTGTAAGCACAATAGTTGTGGAAACATGAATTGGTGATTCAGGTGCTGCATGGGTGGGTGGGTGGGTAGGTGGGGTGGCATGGAGATGAGAAAACGGAATGGGACAGGGAGAGGTCCGAGGCAGCAGAGTGGGAGCAGGAAGTGAGGCTCTTGCTGGGTGATTCTCTGGCAACAACTGTAGAACTAAGAGAGCAGCAATCCAGCTGGATAATAGTGGAGATAAATTAGAATGTTGCAGTCAACAATGTCAAATGCCATCGGGCAAGAGGTACAGAAGCTTGAAAACGCATACTTCCAGATTCAGGAACAGCTTCGTCCCAGTTGTTATCAGGCAACTGAACCGTCCTCTCACCAAATAGAATGCGGTCCTGACCTTCCATCTACCTCATTGGAGAGCTTCAAACTATCTTTAAAAGACGTTATCAGGCTTGATCCTGTCTACCCTTTATCCTGTATCTGTACACTGTGGACTGTTGATTGTCATCATGTATAGTCTTTTCGTTGACTGGTTAGCTCGGAACAAAAGGTTTTTCCACTGTACCTCGGTACATGTGACAATAATAAACTAAGCTAAGTGACTTTCGGGCCGAAAGAAGGGTCCTGATCTGAAACGCCACCTATCCATTCCTATACAAATGCAGAAACAAAGAAATGCAGATGCTGGTTAATACACAAAAGGACACAAATTGCTGGCGTAACTCAGCAGGTGATAGAGAACATGGATAGGTGATGTTTCAGGTCGAGACCCTTAGCTTTCTTGGCATGGGACGTTGAACATTTAAAACTGACATGTTTAGAAATCCTTACATTTGGCCTTGCTGCCTCCGTCATCAGTCATTGTATTTGGCCTTGCTGCCTCCGTCATCATCAGTATGAGCATGGCGTGCAAAGTGCATGCGGGTTGTGCGGTCAGAGCTGGGGGTCTGGTATGTGGCTGGGGCCAGGGTTGGAGTTCGGAACATCAGGGGCAAGGAACATTGGAAGGTTTGCACTCAGAGCCAAGATCCTGGGAGCTTATATAGTATTTCCCTCTCCCTATAAACTCACCAACTTCACTCTTAAAAAAATGGTTGCAGCATTACTACTTGGGGTATTCATAGCGATTCCAATAATCCAGAAAATCCGCTCGTTCAACACTGCCAAAATCCAAGAGGTGCCAGAATATCAGTTTAATTGTGAAAGGAATATTCAATTATTCTTTCTACAGAAATTGTTATCAAGCAGAACGGGTCTGCTGCATTTAGTTAAACCTCTGGATTTCAAAACGAAATCTAAATTTCTAGACTACTTTTCAAGTGGAGACACGGATAATGTCTGGAAAGTTAACCTGTTTCCAGAATTGATTGACATAAAAGAACAATAGGATTCTCAATCTGAAGAATTAGTCTCGACCGAAACGTCATTTCCCCAGAGATGCTGCCTGACCCGTTGAGTTACTCCAGCTTTTTGTGTCTATCTTCGGTGTAAACCAGCATCTGCAGTTCCTCCCTAAACAATAGGGTCTGGTTATTTCTCCACATGTTCGTCAAATGTCATTCAAGGTTTCAAGGTCAGTTTATTGTCACATGTACCAATTCAGGTGCAGTGAAATTCAAATTGCCAGTCATAAAGAGCAAGACACCAAATATTTTTTTAACATGAACATCCACCACAGTGACTCCCCCACATTCCTCACTGTGATGGAAGGCAAAAAAAGTTCCATCTTCTTCCCTTCTTTCAGAAAATTATGATTGTATTTTCAGATGATTAATCACGAGTAATAATGATTTCTAAAACTGTTAACTGGAGCTGCTTCTTGCCGTGAGACTGTGCTGAACGCTGCTGCAATACCTGCTCTGTGCACTGCAGGGGGCGACAGACACTGCGCCACAATACAGTGTGAGATCCACTCTGCGCTCCAAAGCAGCAAGCTCCCCAACAGTTTCAAATTGCAAACTTATAGACAAATTGTGAGGAATCTCTGTCGGGATGTGAAAGACTAGCACTCCCCAACTGTAAATTGGGAAATCATCTCTCGGATATCACCTATTGTTAACCAGCCTGGGAGGTATTGGAGAAAGGCACAAAAAGCTGGAGTAACTCAGTGGGTCAGGTAGCATCTCTGGGGAAAAGGAATAGGTGACGTTTCGGGTGGAGACCTTTCTTCAGACTGGGAATCAGCTGAAAGGGGAATGAGAGCTGTAGACTGATATCTGACTGCGTTGAGGGGGTGGAAAGTCACGTAGTTTGATGGAACTATCTATTGGGGTAACAGCGGAAACAACGAACGGCAGGTGCTGGTTTACTAAAAAATAAACAAAGTGCTGGAGTAACTCAGAGCACCATCTCTGGAGAGCATGGGTAGCTAATGTTTCGGGTCGGGGTCCTTCTTCAGACTGAGGGTAGCAGACTGGTTTGCTGCTTCGGGCAGTGGGGGGAGGGGAGGGGGGGTTGACCCAGAAGTATCGTGCAATACTAGTCTTAATAAATGTGGAAAACAAATAACGCCGCAGCCCCGGGAATCTGAAACAGAAACAGAAACGCTGGATGAACTCAGCCGGTTAAGCAGCATCTGTTGGAAGCAAAAACACAATTAATGGTTCAGGTCGAGACCATTCATCAGAACAGAAAACAGATAAAGCAAGGTAGACTAGATAGCCCGTATTAAATCTGTTTTAATCGACCCGGGACATCAAAACCAATATCCAGTTTTAATGCGAACCTTTCATTGTAAACATAGCACTGATACTCAAGTTTGATGAGAACCAATTGAGATTCCAATTCATGTTAAACAATCTGCTCGATGGAAGCCTCCATAGAGAGAGGGAATTGAGAACGGTAGAGTGACACTAGCAGCCATTCTTTGTGTAGACACCCAGTCATTGAAATCGACTTACTTTGTTGGACACGTTTGTCCTCAGTGAAGTGGAGATGGGACTGCACCCTGGCTTACGGATGGACCTTCAGAAGCCCGGTGACGGTCCTTCCATACGCTAGGGTACAGTCCAATGCGGACATTTAGTCATAGAGGAAGACAGAGTGGAAACAGGTCCTTTGGCCCAACTTGCCCACACCGCCCAACATGCCCCACTTACACTAGTCCCACCTGCCGGCGATTGGTCCAAATCCCTCCAAACCCCTGTCCTATTCATGTACTTGGGTAACTGTTTCTTAAACGTTGGGATTGTCCCAGCCTCAACTATGTCCTCTGGCCGCTTGTTCCATATACCCACCACCTTTTGTGTGAAAAAAGTAACCCCTCAGATTCCTATTAAATCTTTTCCCCTTCACTTTAAACCTATGCCCTCTGGTCCTCGATTCACCTACTCTTAGCAAGAGACTGTGCATCTACTCGATCTATTCCTCTCATGATTTTATACACCTCTATAAGATCATCCCTCATCCTCCTGCGCTCCAAGGAATGGAGTCCCAGCCTACCTAACCTCTCCCTATAGCTCAGACCCTCTAGTCCTGGCAACATCCTCGTAGTTCTTCTCTGTACCATTTCCAGCTTTCGGGTCGGTTCTGCGACTGTTGTGCTGTACTGCTGAGAAATCTATTCTGTACCCTCTCTTCCTCTTCGCTCTATCTGTTGTACACGAGGGCTTGATTGCATTTGCGCATAGTATTATCTGATTTAGTTGGATAGCACGAAAAACAGCTTTTCACTGTACCCCCGTGCGCATGACATAAACCTAAACTTTAAAAAGTGCTCCATTTTGCTTGATTTTGAAACTATTTTATCGTAATCGCCGATGTCTATCCATATTTAATATAGGTAATTAAAATTGTGTTGAATCATTAGGAATTGGCACTCAGTCGGTTTGTGGGCAATCACTATTAAAGATCAGCCATTGGCACACCTTCATGTGATATGCAACCTCACCTCACCATTTCGGTGACAGGAGTAAATCTGAGACTAACATTCAATTTATTTAACCATCTTGCTGGGATATCCGAGACTGTGATCTATGGGTTACAAGTTTTTGAAATGCGGAACAAGCTTATTTCGGGGAAAAAATCAGCAAAAATCTTAGAAATCAACAGTATCTTCTCTGGCTCCAATCATTGGTGAGGCAGGAGAAATGAGTGTAGCCATCTTTGGACACGGTGTTGATCCGGTTATCGCAATAGCTTTTATTGACAGGGATTTCGAAAGAAAGCACCCTAAAACGAGGCCTGAATTTACCTGTTTGAAAATTAACAGAATGCATTTAAGGCATAATAAATCATTTTTATTTGAACTACGGCACCGCACTGCCAGTGTTCATCTCTGCGCAGTGCTCATGGTGGGAAAAGCACCTCATATATAAAGATATTATGATCTGGTTCATTTCTGCAAATAAGTACAGTTCAGCAACCATTCTCACGACGAGAAGGGGTGAATTGTTGTAGACTTTGATCTTTATACGTTTAATGGCTGCTGGCGCTTTATAGGCAACAAGTTATTTTGTTTTGAAGATTCAGAAAGGACAAAGGGCTACGAATTCCTTCCTCGTACCAGCCCTGTGCCACCCAACCTGCTTGACGCCACTCTTCTGGGCGAGGAACCTGTCTCTCCTCTTCCCGTCTTGTCGTTCGTTGTGAGATTGAATCTATAAACAGTCGAGCTACAATTAAATTAATTGTGATTAGCAGCAAACTGTGCCGGCTTCTGTCTCCCAACCCCTTTTTGTTTCCAACAGCAACGAATCGCTTGTACAAAACCACCTGTTCAATTCAATGTGTCGCAGACTAACCAAATTGTCTCCATTTCATATGTTGCAACCGATATCCACAAAACTGATAGAAACGCGTTCCTTTTCAAGTCTTTCATTTGGAGATCGTGACCGGTAAAGGCGGGATTTATGCCTGCATGGTTTCTTCTCATCAGATTTGAAGATACTCTACAATTTGTTTTCCAGGCAACGCCAATAATTCGATTATTTAATACCAATCGATATACATTATGCACCAATAGTCAGTGAATAAATGAAAAATAAATACTCTACATTTAATATTATTTGCCCTCATTTACTTTACATTTAAACTAATTCACTCTCGCAAGAGGTTTCATGTTTTCGTGATAAAATAACCAAAATACTACACGTTAGACACTGAAAACGTTAAAAAATATATATATTGGTTATGTTAGAATAATCAACAGAACACACGATTATTTGTTTCTTATATGGTTTCGTTATTAAACGTGAACTAGGTTCGACCTCGTCTACGTATACCCCAGGCGCAAAGCGGAATACAACAGATAATCTGATGAGAAATCTCGGTGCATGACGAGGAGAAATATGGTTTCCGGGATTTTCTGGATTACATGAATCGGAAATCAAACTATTTTATAGGCGAGAAAAGATTTGCAATATTCAATGCTTAACCAAGTTTTTGTAAAATTACAATTTTCTTCCTTTCTTTCCTCCGCCTACATGTTATTAATTTACAAATGGTTTCCGATTAGCTGCAGGCGCGTTATGTAATCAAAGCAGAAATGTTCTACTTTTTTTCTTCTTTTTTCATTTTATAAGAGTTGATTTCCATGATCATATTTTTATTTGTTAGGAAAAAATCTTAATATTGTTCTTGAATGTTTTTTGAAGTAAGGTGCGAAAATTGGTCAGTTTTACTTTAAATCAAGGTCTTGTTGGTTTACATCAAGATATTCGTCTTCAAGAAAGGTTTTACCAGATAGTTGAAGCTTGGAATGTGCAGACAACACAAAGTGAAACTATAGTGTTAATCAGCAGGACTGTTTGACGGTTTTTATTATCATTTCACAGCTTTGCTTTTGTAGTATCCGTTTTTCCCCGACGAACATGACATTTAAAAAATGTAAAATGAAAGGTATACAATTACAACTAGTATATAAATATTGCATTTCCAACTCCATTCGAAAATGTGTCTGAGTTTCTCCACACAAGACGAAACAACTGCTAATATATATATTAGAATGATGTTTACTCAAACTACGCAAATGATATTCAAAGAATCACACTGACATTTTCCTGTCGGCTGATATTGAAAACACACAGTCATTTTGCTTTTAAGGTTAATTTTATCTCTCAACTCGGCACATATTATCGTCACACGTTTACTCTGGTAACAAAAAAACAGAAACATATTCCAACATTTGCTTTGCATTTTATTATCAACAATCAAGTTAATGGTACACTTTTGGAAAACTATATGCACACGTAGAAATATTTCCCTTATTAAATATAAGCATCCATTATACCACGTATAAATAATTTTTAACTCCTAAACATAATTTATGAGGATTATGTTCACAATAATTTCTGATGGGACGGAGAGAGAAATAAAAAATAAACGACAACATGCATTTAACAAAAATATATGCCGTTATTGTTGCTATTAATATATGAACCAGTCTTTAACTAAACAAAATAACTCAATCCGGGATGATCTTTAATTTGTATTCTCCGTTAACACACTTCATGTGGACTACAGGGGAGAAAATTATTTGTAAGATCAACTAGTGAAGACAATACTGAGAATAACACTTTTACGGTTCACTCACAGAACACGGCTGTAGAAAGACACACAAAAAGATTTTTTCTTGTTTTGTACTTTTTTTTACATATTTTTAATTCCAGTGATGGGGTAGAGTGGGGGGTGGGGGGGGGGCGGTCAAGTTCAGAACATGCTGCTCTTTACTAAAGTGGCTTTGGTTCCGTTGGGTCTCTGCAGCGAGGAGAGCACGCTGGCGAAAGGACCTCCTATTGAGTCGGGCACTGCGCTCACCCCGCCCGGACCCGTTGCCCAGCCGGTGCACGCTACTCCTGCAGCTGCTGCAGCCGCCGCTGCCGCCGCAGCCGCCGCTGCCGCCGTCTTAGCGGAGTCCACAGCCCCTAAACCCCCTCCTCCACCTCCAAGGCCACCGCCTCCCCCGTTGCCGAGCACACCGCCGCCGTTGCCTGAAGTCGCAATGCAGCTGCCTGGACCTGTGCTGTCGGGATCGGCCGGCTTGGAGTCCTTGTTGTCGTCCTCTGCTCGCGGGTCGGGTTTCTTGGACAACCCGTTGTTGTTTTTGGCCGCGGCAGCCGCTGCCGCCGCCGCTCTCTCCTGTTTGCGGAACTTGGCCCGTCGGTTCTGAAACCAAACCTGGCGAAGGAGATAAAGGAGGAGAAGAGTTAAAAGCCTGGGAATGACAGGTGCGTGGTTAACCAGGCGCGTCCGGGAAAGGGTCCACTCAACCAGACGCGTCCACTCAACCAGACGCGTCCACTCAAGCACTACACCAGTAACCTTTGAATATTTAAGCGCTAAACGACTGAGAACAGCTCTGCGAAAGCGGAATAACGACGAGCGAGGCGAATGGAGAGTACAAATATTCCTGAATATAACTGCATTGAAGAGGCGACGAATTTGGATTGATTGATCGATTGATTGATTGATTTCGGATCGAGATTGAGGTTTTATTAATATCTCCTTTCGCAGCTCAAACTTGACCATAACAGCTCTTTTTTTCTTTATTGCATGTAATGAAACTGGTGGTGCGTATTGATTTAAGATATATAGAACTGCGCGAAATAAAGCTAAAGTGTTTCTATATTACCCCATTTAATTGCTGATATTGCGCTGTTTTAACTTTTATTTATTTATTTCTACGCCATTAAAGTTTATCTCAATTGTCATTTCCATTCTATGTTTCGAAACTTGCACAACAAGATTCCAAATAGTATCTGGCGGCGTAGTCATCTAATTCCACTCTTGTGCTGTCAAACCTCGTCTTTCCGGAAGCACTGTTCGATAATGCCACGAAAGATGAGCGCGTTATCCAAATGTGTAAGTAAGTGGTGCAATGAGATATATCCTCGGATTTACCGATGTAATGACCATCTAATTGCAGAAATGACCACATCACCACTGTTCATTGTGAACATCGCTGAGCTAAATCCCCGTTTGAGTAATACCTGCACTCTGGCCTCGGTGAGATCTATCTTCAGCGCCAGCTCTTCCCGCGTGTAGATGTCCGGGTAGTGAGTCTCGGCAAACACTCGCTCTAGTTCTTTTAGCTGGGCGCTGGTGAAAGTGGTCCGTATCCGCCTCTGCTTCCTCTTCTCATTTAAGCCGCCGTGATCCGTAAACAGTTTGTACGGTACTGTGGAGGGAGGGGAGGGCGCGGGTTAGGGAAAGCCAAGAAAAAAGTCGAGAACTCAGATCATGGGTCAAACTCTCGAACTATCCTTTTGTTTTTTTTAAACATGGGAAGGTATAATGAAGGCATTCCTGGAAAATCCCATTTATAAATGTGCTTAATTGCAAAGCAGGTGCACAAAGAGATGCACTCAGTTCCGTCCTAGAAGTCATTGCATTAAAATTAGGTGATAAAATGTATACATAATAACATAGTCGAACTTAATTCAAGGTATAATTAGTGGAACGAAAGTAATATAAAAATATAGTATCAATAAATTATTTAGAATAGCTTCCTCAAAACCCAGGAAAATATCTATTTCGTAATAAAATCAGATAATGGCATCAATTGATTATTTTGTTTTAATCTGATTTACAACCAGTTTTGTATAAAATTGTTTCCAAATTGTCTTTCTTAAGTATTGGTCTCTTAAAGTTTATCTAATGTTTTAAAACGATCGTAGCATTAAGTCCAAGCCACTCTGCTTTAAAGACATTCTGGTAATGAGCTTTAGTCTTTGGTTATTTAATTACACCAGGACAGATTTTCTAAGCTTTACGTATCATCGCAAAGTAAATAAATTATGCCTATCATTTTGGCAGCTTAAGATAATTTTGTTGGCGGTTCGGGTGTGACTAGTATAGTGTAACCCTGTAACTGAATTACCCATTGCCTGCAATCGCTTCTAACGTGATAAATTCTTTCATTTGTGTAAGCAAATTTCGTTTGGTAAATACTAAACACATTTCAATTTTCAAATGCAATCAACCTTCCTATATACATGTTTGTTGCGGGGAGAAGGGGTACTCTTTGGAAAGGATAGCGAGAGATCCTTACCTGCTGCGTATGGACTGCTCTGATGGTCCCTAAGAGTTCCAAGGCTGCAGGATCCTGGAGTTAGAGATGGACATCCCGAGGTGGCCCCGAATGTAGTCCTTATAGGATTATATTGGAATCCACTCGCCTGGCTGCAAGAACTGAAGTCAGCATAGGCTGAAGCAAGGCTTGAAGTGTCCATGCCCGCCATACACGACTCGTAGGCAGAAGAATTGAGGTAAGAATATTCCATTTTATACATTGAAAAGGCTCTGTCTAGCTGTCCAAAATAGAAAGAAAAAAGAGAAAGAGAGAAGGTGCCTTTGGTTGGTAGATGTGCACAGCGCAGAGCCTGCTTTACAACTGGGCTTCTTTCTAAGAGGAGAGCTTAGTTTTATCAAAATGCCTCCTATGAGCTGCCTTGCCTCAGGTCTCTAGAGCATATAGTCCTCATAATAAACTTGGCTCTTTCCACTTGGACAATAGCAAAGCGGTGGTCTTATTGCCTTCGCTTTTACATGACAATAACTCATCAGTCTATTGGGCTGGCACAGGGGGACTGGGCTGCCCAGCCTCCCTATCATTGATTCCTGCATCTCTAATTAGAATTTAATACCACACCATTACGCACAAAGTCCCCTCCATCATCCCTCTAACCATATCCCTGCCCTTAATTCAATCAGACTACTTTTAAATAATGAAAGTTGGGTGACGATTCTCCCTGATCCAATTTCCCTGCGCTTTTAAGCTTTTTAAGCGATCATAGCTCGGGCACAAATTGAGATATTTTCTGTTTTCGGGAGGAAGCCGGGTGTCATGGTCCGCCTTTTTGTAATAATGTTACACGCTCAATTTAACAACAAGACTCCCCCCTGTTGTGCGTGAAATGTTATCACGGGTGGACATTCGTTGGACGCTGGCACCGTGCAAAAACTCAGCTAGCGTAGAAAGAGAAAGGAAAAAAAGGTTCTTTTTAAAACAAAACACACCTGGCTGGGAAATTTACAGGAAAGACGGTGAACACTATTGTGCGCTCAAGGGTAACCGATTTGAACATCTTATTCTAATACGAACATTTTATCTTTTTTTGAATTAAATAATGCTTTCTGATTTAAAAAAAATATTAGATAATAAATGTAAACCAATGCTTTTTGATTTGACGTTGCCATTTGTGAAACTGATGTCGGGAATATTTTGGTTCGCAATACCGGAAACACAAAATTGAAGAGTGCATTAACATAACATATGTGGTTTAACATGATATTTTGACAATATTATTCAGTTATCAATTCTTGTCGTTCAAGTAAAGCTTTGCTGTAGACTCATGGGGGGAAATAGCATGTTTTATTTCAAGTGCGCGGACAGGAATTACAAAGTTAAAAGAAAAACAACAAATTCAATGAAAAGTATGAAACAAAAATGAATCTTAAACCCAATAAACTAATGTTTATTTTTCTAATCAATCCTTCAGCTTTGAACAAGAATTCCTAGAAGACAGGGATTGTTATGATTTTAAATAACTTGAAGAATGGTTTGATTACATTTAAATGTTACCTACTAAAGATAAACAGAAATTGTAAACTATTATTGCACATGGAGTATAAGGTAGACATGTATTAATATCAGAGAAGCATCGGATTTCAAATAAGAATAATAAACGTACGACAATAAACCGGACATTTAAAAACTGTAAATGTCAATTTATTAAAATATTTTAAAAAATATTTTCGAATACAATTATGTTTATTCACTGTTCTAATTAACAACCGAGAAATAAAATATGAGAACATTTGTAAAAATAATTTAAAGTGATTTTATATATATCACACACAATTTCTAAAGATGCTGATTTCAGGCTTCACCCATTTTCGAAATAAAAAATCATAATCGTGAAAGATGTGGAGGAGTGCGGTGTTGGCGATGGACGTGTTGAGTTGTGGTTTCGATAACGAAGGACTTTCCTTTGTGCTTTGTACACATGGTTTTGTTTTGTTTACTGGAGAAATGAAAACAAAGTTACCAGTGACACTGGAAAACAAATTGCATGTTGCACTAAATTGCTTTCTCATCATCCGTCTCCACCCAGACGACAAAGGAGAGGGAAGCATCTGTCTTCCAACTCTGTTCAGTCGTAAACCTAAAGAGTAGCAAAGACGAATGCGAATCTGAGTATTATTACAATAATTTGTCTTTATTTATTCGCGCTTTCATGAATACGAATGCCGTTTCCCTGCATTCGGTGAAGTAACAATAAACAATTGCAACAAATGTTGAAAGAATCCAGTTAAAGGCAACAAATTCCTTTGTATTTTTCAGACGCTACAACTCGCTTCAATAAATAGAACTCCATCAAAGGATAAGCTTTTATTTTTCTCGCTTCTATGAATTGTTTAAGGTAATTTAAATATTTAGGTAAGGGAGATGACAACAGTACCACGAGAAAATGCAATATTTCACAGATCGGTAAAGGGGATTGCTCAGGATCGTATCCAACGGATTTAAAGGAGTCTCTTCATTGCTGGCTTCTCCAGGTGTGTGCGATAGAGTCGAGCAAAGGGAATTTTGAATTGAATTCTCAGTGGAAGGTGGAAATATCTTTACAAAGATCGAAATTGTAAGCATGCCGCGTCAAAGTTAAGAAGTAAACCGCTGACCATTATTTTGGGTCATTTTGTAGCAGATAAGAATATGTTTAAAAAAAATACAGAATGCTGCAACTACCGATCTCATAATATATCATTAATTTGGTAATTCCCTACATCGAAACAGTTAGGTGACATTCACTCGCATTTATAACGTTAAGGAAATTGTACATCCTCGCACAAGGGATACAATCCTTGTATTATGGCGGCATACTTGACACATTAAAGATTGTTATTCGTTTGAAGCGTGAATCGACACGCCGAGGAGTCAGTCACGCCATATAAAACACGAAAGTAAAGCAAAACAAAATGTAGAAATGCCCCACTGCACAATTGGAGGCGGGTTTTTTTCATCTTGCTTTCCTTTCTAGTTTTTGTAAGTTTGTTTTGCTTCCAAAGGAAAAATCTTTTGTCGCCCCGTTTATTTAGTTGTGAGATAAATGCCTGGGCCTGACAATCAACGGCCCTTGTTTTGTTAAACTTGCGCTCTCCACGCGAGCTTCTGGCGACCCAGCTCGGGCTAAAAAGTTGTACCAAATGGCTAATTCAATTATTAAAGCTATAGACCAACTGCTCCAGCAGCCATCCACCACGCGTCTGGGAAGAGGGGAGAGGAGAAAAAAGGAGACCGTCCAAATATAATTTAATAGAAATGAAGACAGGAGCACCCGTTTCGAATTTTAAGTCGGGACCAATACAATTAGAGACGCAAATAGGAGCCAGGCCATGAATATTGTCTGCAATTCCGAGGAAACAAAAGCCAGCCTTGCTTGCCAGATGTGAATAGCAACTTTCAAAAATACAACAAAAAAATCTATTGAAGATTTCTTTTTTCAAAAAAAAAGAATCGTATCCACTAATTTCACTTTTGTTTTTTAAAGGCCAATGCTTAAGTTTACAATTTTCTCAAAAAAAACGACTGAGCTAAATGAATAAGATAACATTTTTTTGAGAAAATGTAATTGCAGTTCTGAATGTGAATATATGAAACAGTGAGCTTTGGTATTTGTAAGGGCTTTAAAGAAGTAGACGGTGGAGGACAGAAATTGTTCTTTCTATTCCAGGCGTGAATTGTGGAGGGGAGAATGATTTCTCTTTTCTCCCCTCCCCTTACTTTTTTGAAAGAGATTGGAATGTTGAAGGGCAGGGAAACAAAACAATTCGTAACAAAATGCTATTGTATTCGTGTTATGTATTGACTGAAAACGCCTTGTCAACGCTAGCATAACGTCTCACTTTAAGAAGATGTCTCACCCGAGGCTAAACTCAACAACGTGGGACCAGCTAGAATATTGCAATTCCAGTGAGAATTGTATGAAAATATTCTGATCATCTGAGTTAGAGAAGGTTCACTATTATTTACTCCTTAAACGTAAAAGCTGTTCGTTGCAGCCAAGAAACGAATTCCACTATCACAATCTGAAATAATGATTATGGTGAAAATGGTTGATGAAGCTATTATTGTTTTCCATTTAACGCAAATATGTGTATTATAAAAGAACAGAAGCTAATATTGAACAAAATAGTCCTTTCGTTTTGATTTTGACGAGGTGTGGGGTATATTAGTGTAGGTATACATGACATTATTGACAACAGTTTTAAATGATAAATATACAGTTATTTTATGTTATAGTGCAAAACAAATGCAGTTCAGAAATATCTATAAATTATTTCAGTTGATTGTGTAAATTATATTTCGGAATATATATATACTTAATGACTAGCACTGGAAATGCACATAAATTGTGTATCGGCTCTCCGCTAGTTTCAGAGTGGCTATAAGAGTGAACATCTGCTAAGCTTAAAGAAGCAGAACGTTTGAACAGAGGCACAGATGTAAAGTGACATCTGCCCATGACAAAAGAGGGAAAACGAAATTCAATTAGTGAGAGGCCTTTTGCCGGCTGCCATGAAACAGTCCCTGAACCTGTAAGATCAACACGGCACATTGACAACCCACACCCACCAAACCTGCATCCTGCTATTTCTCTTTCGCTCCGTTTGTCATCTTGAAAAACGATATTTACACTTCACCGGTCGGCACAAGAGGTGGCTGCAAAGGTTTTCTTTGCGCAATTGGGCCCAAGGTGGCACTCACAAGTACGTATCACACATATTATTATAAATAATCCACAACGGCAACCGGAGTAACTCATCACCACCGAAAATGCCATTCTAATCAGAAAGAGACTACCCTTAACTAGGATCATTTAAAGACCGCTTTCCGTTTTCGAACGCATGGTTTTAAACATTAACTTGTCACCTGTTAATTTTTCAACATTATTCATCAACCCTTTGTTGATATAAGACAAATATTTTATCGTTTCAATCAACAGGGCATTTTGAATAACATGACGATGTCATGCAGATTTGTATTTGAAGTCATTTTGTGAAGGAATTTCCTGGAAATTTATCACGTCTGTGATTTTATTTTTCTTGTTTTCCTTGGTGTCCCGGTCGAAGAGATTGTGTTTAATCATACGATTTGCATCCCAGTGCCCCCCTGTGACCTGAAGACAATTGGTGCCCGAGAATTAGCATGGTAATCTCATTCTAATAGATAAGATTAGTAAAGTTATTACCCCAAATGTAGGCAGGGCATTGGTGAGTCGCTGTGCTTGGAATCAATTACTAAATTACCCATAGCTTTTAGTGGACATTAACAGAAAAAAAATTGCTATCGACCTCAGATGCAGAGATAAAAATCTGCGATCATTAAATCTCTCAGTACTAAACACCAGCCTGATTCATAAAGAAACTGTACAAATATGATGGAATTTAATTTTCAACGGATCCGTTGTCAACATTTCATCTATTCGCCCACCGTTTTACCATCCCCGTGCTCTGACATGCTTTTCAATGCTTTAGAATTGAATCGGAGTTGGATGTTACATCCCTTTATCACTAAGATAAAGACATTAAGGTTCAAATGGCCGTGCCTTTCAATTTAAAACATATAAACTGTGACACGGCACAGTACTGACACCCAGTCTTCAAAATCAGGAAACAAAGCAAATCAGTGAAAGGAGGGCTTCCCTATACAACTGAATATATGCAGCATGGTATTATTAAGTACGATCAGCATGATTAACTATCACTGGAAACACACCCGCCCAACTAGTGCGGGTAAGGGCGTCTTCCACACAGCGCTGTGCATGGCTGAGTTTTGACTACACAGACTCTCAGGAGGAAATCAATTCAAGATTTCAAAGATAACTGCTAGTTTCTTTCTAAAGGCATGTAGAAAAGGAGTGTTATCTCTCCTGTATTTTACTTTAATATAATTACGCAGAATGCACGGCTCCTAATCGTACAATCCTGCAGATTTTTAGAAGTTATTTTTGGGAGTGTTATTTCAACACACTACTCAGCATACACCATTTTACTTTTGGTCAAATTACTAAAATCAAATTCACTTTTCTTGTGGGGTGGGGGTTGGGGGGGGGGGGGGGTTAGTCCTGAGAATCGCAGAAGCCAACAGATAGATAGAAAGGAAGATATGATCACGGGGTCTCTTTATACGCTAAAGCTGTCAAATTGTCTTTGTATTAGTAATTGACGTTATTATTAGTATTATTCACATCACCTGTCAAATCGTTATTAAGCATCAATTGAAGTGCTGTTGGGGGAGTCTGGGTCAGGCTCATTAACCAGCTTCTGTCCCGAGTTTTGCATGTACAGCCCCTCAGGCAACCTGTCTGCCATAGAGCTGTACAGATCCACACACAGCAAGGACATCCACAGAGCTGGCCACATCCATTACTGATCAACAACCAGCTATTGTTTATCCAGCGGTTCAGTGGAATTAACTGATTAGTGTCAACATACACAATGAGTTCCGCCTACGACGAGGAAAATGATAGTCACTTTTAATTCATAGCGCGGGGTTTAATGTAAACCTAAGGCGTAGATTAAATGGATAAGTAAACAAATTATGACAATGCAATTTTTCGCTCCTTTTTGTAAGGGAAACTAAACGTAATGCACAAAAGCATTAAGTAAAAGTTTCCATCAGAACACACTTGAAATACAAAACCCGGTGCAAAATGTAATGTGATGTTAATTAACATATAGTCACACTGTTAATATTCCGCATTGTGTATTTAATTCCTACATTTTGAATCATCAGTACACTATCTGATTTGCTAAGCATATGGCAAAGCACGAATTATATGTTTAAGTGACAACTTACGCTGTTCTTTTTCTCCGGAGACAATGTTAAGTTGTTGTTCACGAGTCGTTTTCTTGCATTTAATATGTCTAAAATTTAAATAAACTGGAGTTCACATTCTTTACTTAACTTTCAACTACAGAGACGTCTTTCCAATGTCAGCAATTGACCCAGACATGGGTACATGGGGTATGGATTTAGAAAGTGATCCATGATGTTACCATAGAGGATTCCATTGTGATTTGCAGAAAATACATTTATATACTTTTTCTTAATACGGATTTGAAATCATTATTATTATATTGTGATTTTTAAATCTCATTTTCTTATGACCAAGAGCCTCACGGTACTGCCCTTACGTGTGTTTTTGTGATCTGTCCATAGCTGATAACATTGCAGACCTGATTTCGTTTCCATAGCCTCGAGTGACTATTTGAACACTATTGGGGATAAAAGTCTCCAACCAGTCTTAGCTGTCGCTGAATCCAAACGCCTTTATAGTGAAGAATGAAACGCCCGAGGATCGGTAAACAGATCGGAAAGTCTTTAAGCCAGCGGGATTCGCCATGACAGGGCAAACTTGGGCAAAAGTATGAGCATTTGATATTATTGCATCCTTGGGCCGTGAGGCTGAATGTAACCAACTGAAAAAACCTTTATATAAGAAAATAACATGCCTTATCCTTGTTCATTGCAAGCGAGACAATATTCTTGCCCCGCACTTTGAATAGAAACGATAGACCGCCAGCATCACAAAGCGTTTCTCATTCACAAGAAAAACGCCCCATTTACTCCAAGAGTACAATGGAACAAAAATCCAGCTCCTGTGTTGAGCTAGAGTTGATGAACCTTTGGCACTTGCTGATTACGGAAGTGATTTTGAACTAGCAATAATATCCCCAGGCTTTGACTTCGCGCATTATGTAACTTAGTCGGGTCACTCGGTAACCCCGAGTTCAATATTAACCATCAGATATAGTCAATGCAACATTGTCCGACATGGGTAGGCATTACTGTTGCAAGGTGCGATTTAGACCTTTGTTTTCTGTTATTTACCGGAATCGCCTTTTCACATATTTACATAAGTCGTTCAGTTAATTGTTGAGCACACGTTAAGTGTAACAAACTCATTATATCTGTGTCCATGGAATTAGATGTGCCTCAACTGTTACAATTGATTCCACCTGCTTCTCCATTGAACTATAGTGCATCAGGACACCCTTTAAGTACTGATAAATCACAATTAAATAGTCTTGTTTTATCAGTGAAATCGTGACAGAGTTACCTAACAAGGCATATAGAGATTGCATGTTCAGAAGTTGACCAGTGAGATGATTTTGAAAGAGAATCTCAAAAAAAGGAGAGTTACTGTCATCTCCAAATGTCTGTAATCTACAGAGAGTTCTGTCTAACCAATGTCCCACATCCATTCAGATTCAGTTTTGTTTTATTTGTATTGGGTGCTGGGTGTTTCTAAGGGGAGAACTCCTTTAGGCTCAGTAGACGCCTTTTTCTGAGGAAAATGTCAAGCCAGGGCTGTAGATCCCAATGTCACAGCTGTCAATTGCAGCACACACTTGCAAGCCCCATATTGTAGTGTCACTCCTCATATATCCTTTTACATCTTTTTAAACGAATTCAAGGCCTATATGGGTTCTACAACTCTTAAGTCCAGGTAATTGCTGCTGCCTCCACTTGAATCGTCTTATTGTTTCTGCACAACTTTATGTTGTCATCTATGAATTATACTGCACACATTTTCATTGACTCCACCTAAATCCTCCCTCATGCTGCTTATTATGCATTCTTGCATTTTGGGAGGTTGAATGTAAGGGGATGGTGTACAGTTAATGGCAAGATCCTCATAAGGAGACCGCCGTGAGGGAGGGGGAAGGACAATGGGGAGGGAGGGGGAAGGACAATGGGGAGGGAGGGAGAACACAGGACAATGGGGACCCAGCTTGGGGGGACCACTGGCGGGGGGCGGGGGGGGGGGGGGGAGAACAAAGGAGGAACTTTGTAACTTTGTCAGCGCCATCGATGGCCGCGATTTGTACACATTGGGTATGCAAGCAAAGAATTTCACTGTGTCTTGTCACATTTGACAATAAAAATATACCATTCCATTCCATTCCAAATGCATTGACATACAAAGGGATCTTGGGATCCATGTCCTTAGCTTCCTGCAAGTGGCAACACAAGTAGATAAAGCAAAGATGTATGGCATACTTGCCTTCATTAGTCGAGATGTTGAGTATAAGAGTCAACAAGTCATGCTGCAGCTTTGGAAAGGGTACAGAAGAGGTTTACAAGAATGAGTTTAAGTTTAGTTTATTGAGTTTAGTTTGGTTAGAATGCTACCTGGATTAGAGGGATTAGCTGCAAGGAGATTTTGGACAAATTTAGATTGATTTCTCTGGAGCATTGAAAGCTGAGGGGAGATCTGATCAAATGTCAAAAAAATGTTGAGAACCTTTTTTACCAGGGTAGAAATCTCAAAGTTCTGAGTGCATTGCTTAAAGATAACTAAGTAGTGGGGGGGGGGGGGGGGGGGGGGGGGGAGCGGTTGACAAATTGGGAATATGAAGATGGAGTTAAAGGGGAAGCGAACAGGAGAAATTGCAAAGGACTCTCGAATAAATGAGAAGGAAACAAGAGGTGTTGAGTATAGGATCAAAGAGATCCTTCTACAGTTGTACAGAGCCCTAATGAGACCGCACCTGGAGTACTGTGTGCAGTTTTGGTCTCCAAATTTGAGGAAGGATATTCTTGCTATTGAGGGCGTGCAGCATAGGTTTACTAGGTTAATTTCCGGAATGGCAGGACTGTCGTATGTTGAAAGACTGGAGCAACTAGGCTTGTATACACTGGAATTTAGAAGGATGAGAGGGGATCTTATTGAAACATATAAGATTATTAAGGGGTTGGACACGTTAGAGGCAGGAAACATGTTCCCAATGTTGGGGGAGTCCAGAACAAGGGGCCACAGTTTAAGAATAAGGAGTAGGCCATTTAGAACAGAGATGAGGAAAAACTTTTTCAGTCAGAGAGTTGTAAATCTGTGGAATTCTCTGCCTCAGAAGACAGTGGAGGCCAATTCTCTGAATGCATTCAAGAGAGAGCTAGATAGAGCTCTTAAGGATAGCGGAGTCAGGGGGTATGGGGAGAAGGCAGGAATGGGGTACTGATTGAGAATGATCAGCCATGATCACATTGAATGGTGGTGCTGGCTCGAAGGGCCGAATGGCCTACTCCTGCACCTATTGTCTATTGTCTATAATTGAGAGAAAGCTTAAGGAGGATGTTCATAGCAAGCTTTTTTTACACAGAGATTAATGAGTGCCCAGAAGGTGTTTCTCGAGGTGGTGATAGAAGTAAATACGACAGTGGCATTTAAGAAGCTTTTAGATAGGCACATGGATATGAAGGGAATTGAAGGACATGGATCACATCCAGGCAGCGGAGATTAGTTTACCTTGGCATCATGCTTAGCACTGACATTGTGGGCCAAAGGTTTCTGTTCCTGTACTGTATTTACTATGTTTTATGTTGCAAAATGAAATTATCTGAGCTGGTCTGTGGAGTCATGGAAAAATGATGCTATCTCTTGTTCTTGTATGACATATTCCCTTATCATTCTCCCCTCTAGTATTCCCATGGAATGTCCACAATATTAAAATAAATCATTCAGTCCAACATTTATGAACTGCTTCTTTGAAAGGGTAATTGAAAATATTTTTGCACACCAAGGGATATTGTGACAAGGAGGTTAATGTTATTGCATACAAAAAATAATGACACCTAATCTCTCCCCATACTTTAGCATCTCCCCCTTGCTTTAAATATATATCCAGAATTCCCTTAAAAGTGCAATTCTCTCTGCCTTATTCATTCTTTCTGCCAAAGCATTTCAGCACTAACACATTTTCATATGATAGTTCTGCTGACCTGTCTCTTCACATTTTAGTGATAATTTAAAATTGGCGATCCTCCCTCACAGAAATCCCAGCCAAAGAAAATAATCTTTTCCTCATCACTCTAATCTTCAAAATGTAAAAAAAGTCAATTAATGCTTTACATAGTTTCTGTTCTCAAGGAGAAAGTGTGCCAGTATCTCAAATCTCTCCTTACAATTCTCCTTCGGACAGTAACAATATCACAATCAATCTATTGTATAGATTCTTTGTGGCTTTAGAGTTCTTCATACAATGGAATATGCAAAATTACAAACTCAGTTCCAATTTTACAGCCAATCTTTTGTATTTATTCTTCACTTACAAATCTTGCCTCTATTTCTCCAGCTCACAATTCCCTTAAATTGCATTTCACTTTTACAGAATGTTGTACATTTTTAATCTAGTCTCCACTTTCATTCATTTTCTTCAAAAAGTCATATCATATCATATCATATATATACAGCCGGAAACAGGCCTTTTCGGCCCACCAAGTCCGTGCCGCCCAGCAATCCCCGTACATTAACACTATCCTACACCCACTAGGGACAATTTTTACATTTACCCAGCCAATTAACCTACATACCTGTACGTCTTTGGAGTGTGGGAGGAAACCGAAGATCTCGGAGAAAACCCACGCAGGTCACGGGGAGAACGTACAAACTCCTTACAGTGCAGATTCTGCCTTGAGTCATATTCATGGTTTTATTCCCCAAAATATGTCACTTTGAAGTTACAAGCTGTGGACAAGCAACACAAAAAGGAGCAGCAAATCCATTCCTTCTTTCCCTTTTAACTTTAGTGTACCTAAGCAGAAAGCCACCAATGTATCTGGGTCACCGGTAACCAAAGGGAGAGGCCAACATGCAACAAAATTCACTGCCAATGAGAGAAAGAAAGCAACATTAAAAAATCGCATTCAACCCTTGTAATCAACCAAACATACATTTCAAGAAGTAAGCATGTCCATGAAGTGCCTCACCCAACATCTTTTAGCATGCTGTAGTATCAACCTCAACCATGCCAAATGTAATATCCATGGTGAATCTGCATCACTGTATCAATGTCAGAGGCCAATACCACTTTTTGAAATTAAAAAATTTAACATCCAACCTACTTGTGTGCTTATTTGAAATGGTTGACATTTCCTACTAGCATGGATAGCAGGTTGGCTGGATGGCAGAAGGCAAAGAGTGGCAATAAAGGGAGCTTTTTCTGGTTGGCTGCCAGTGACTAGTGGAGTTCCGCAGGGGTCGGTGCTGGGGCCGTTAAATTTCACGTTGTATATTAATGATTTGGAGGAGGGGATTAAAAGCCTTGTGGCCAAATTTGCAGATTATACAAAAAATAGGTGGAGGGGCAGGTAGTGTACAGAAAGCAGGGACTCTGCAGAAGGACTTGGACAGGTTGGGAGAGTGGACAGAAAAGTAGCAGATGGCATACAGTGTTGCAAAGTATGAAGTTATGCATTTTGGTAGTGGGAATAAAGTTGTAGACTATTTTCTAAATGGGGATGGAATCCAGAACTCAGAGGTGCAAAGGGACCTGGGAGTGCTGGTGCAGGATTCCCAAAAGGTTAATTTGCAAGTCGAATCGGTAATAAGGAAGGCAAAGGCATTGCGAGCATTTATTTTAAGAGGACTAGAATACAAAAGCAGAGATGTAATGCTGAGAGTGTAAAAGGCGCTGGTCAGGCCACATTTGGACTATTGTGAGCAATTTTGGGCACCATATCTGGGGAACGATGTGTTAGCTCTGGAGAGGGTCCAGAGGAGGTTTACAAGAATGATCCCAGGAATGAGTAGGTTAACCTATGAAGAGAGTTTGAGTGGCACTGGGCCTGCATTCCTGTTTTGAAGGATGAGGGGGGGGCTCATCGAAACTTACTGAATAGTGAAAGGCTTAGATAGAGTGGATGTGGAGAGGATCTGTCCACTTATGGGAAAGTCTAGGACTAGAAGTCATAGCCTCAGAAATAAAGGACGTTCCTTTGGGAAGGAGACGAGGAGGAATTTCTTTAGTCAGAGGTTGGTGAATCTGTGGAATTCTTTGACACAGAAGGCTGTGGAGGCCATCAATGGAAAAGTTTATGGCAGAGATAGCTAGATTCTTGATTAGTACAGGTGTTAAGGGTTATGGAGAGAAGACAGGAGAATGGGGTTAGGAGGGAGAGATAGATCAGCCATGATTGAATGGCAGGATAGACTTGATGGGCCAAACGGCCTAATTCTGCTCCTATCACATATGACATGATCTTAATTGTTCTCTGAAAGAACAAACTAAGGCATTTGGTGCAGTTAGGGAAAAACAATAAATGTTGGCTTGTCAGCAATATTTCCATTTAATAATAAAAGAATGCATGCAACCTGCGTGGGTTTTCTCCGAGATCTTCGGTTTCCTCCCACACTCCAAAGACGTGCAGGTTTGTAGGTTAATTGACTGGGTAAAATGTAAAAATTGTCCCTGGTGTGTGTAGGATAGTGTTAATGTGCGGGGATCGCTGGGCGGCACGGACTTGGTGGGCCGAAAGGGCCTGTTTCCGCGCTGTAGAATCTAAAATCTACAAAATCTCCATATTTTATCCTCTTTTGATAATCTGTCCACGTGACCAATGTTTAATAATTCTGTCACTTCAACTCTTTAATCCATTTTCCCCAAATCTTTGTTTACTGTGATTAAATGACCCGGGTCCGTGAGAATGCCAAGCTAATCAAAGGTGTAAAACTAGTTATTAAACTGATTGTGTTATTATCAATTATTTTTAGGACTTCCATATCATTTCATGTGTGAAGGACATTCCTTTAAGTTATCTTGAAGGACTTCATATAATTTCTGTATTAGCCAACACACGCTGTTTCAATTCATTAAAAACTTAAGCAGAGCAGCATATGGCCTATTCTGCTCAGGGAAGTCCACATTTTCTGGAAGATCCTTAAGCTTCACGTAACCCTGCTACCATGTGGAGGTCCTGCCCATCGTGGAAGATTTTGCAGAAGAGAACGCAAGCAATTCTCTATCTGATCAAGGAACTGCCCCTCGAGGGCTTTATTTTATGTAAGTAGCTATCTTGTGATGAAAGGAGTTTAAAGCTCAAATAAATAATTGATATAAGGCTTTTCATCAATTAACCACCGAGATTCTATCCAAGATGATCTTTCTCAGAAGTCAATTTAGCAAGATTCTAAAGACTTCCATTGAGCAACATTTCCTTTGGAGCAACTTTCTTACAACTAATTTTAACCTTTTATGTCTAGTATTTCTACATTCTGACGTCTTTATGAATGTTGGAATATCTCTCAAAACAGACTCTTGAACTATTAAACAGAGTCGCTATTAAACATATTCATAAGAAGCTCATTGAGAATAGTTTCCATTTCTGTCAGCAGCCTTGGATAAATCTTGCCTGGGCTAGTAGCCCAATCCAATTTAAGACCTCTTGCGGTCAGGAATTACAGACTTTCAGCCATATTTGGAAAACAGTTTTGATTGATTGATTAAAAGATGGAAACAGGCCCTTCGGTCACTGAGTCCGCGCCGACCATTGATCACCTGTTCTCACTAGTTCAACATTATTCCACTTTCGGATCCACTCCCAACACACTAAGAGCAATTTACAGAGGCCAATTGAGCATGGGATGTTTGAGGAAACCAGAGCTCCCGAGGAAGCCCACATGATCACAGAGAGAATGTGCTAATTCCACACAGAGAACACCCAAGGTCAGGATTGACGCTGTGAGGCAGCGGCTCTATCAGCTGTGCCACTGTTTGCTCTCAGTTTTGTCTTAACAGGAGTGTGATATCCTTCGCTGATCTGCTGAGAGATTTTATTTTCAAACCTGGCACTTTGATCAGGAAGTCTTTGGTTTGCTTGCTCTTTTCTACCTGCAGGGATGTGCATTGAACTGACTTTAAAGATATTACATTTGCTTTTTTATTTGAAATATTACCATCCCAAAGTCAGTTTCCAGTTGAGCCCATTGAAGTTTTAAAATTATTTTTGCAACTTCTTGCTCTCTTAAAATTCAGGAACTGGCACAGCAAATTTGGCAACCATTATTTGACCAATTAGATTAATCCTAGGAATACTGTGACCACCATTGCATGTTAGGTTGCTGCCACTATCCATCAGTACCTTTATGAAATTTTCACATAATTAACTAGACAAACTTTTGTATCATTGAAATATTTTGAGTTTGTTTTGTCGATGTTCAAGAGCAAATCTTCCAGTTCTACAAACACTCACCCTAGGTCAGTGAACTTACTCCAATCTGACCAATACCCAGTTATCCAAGCATTTGTTGCCCATCAACTAACAGTTTATCCATGGATATACATGGATTTATTTCAAACAAATTGAGTATGAACACCTTGATAACTTTTTTTTTACATCTACTACATCAATGGCAATCCCTCTTCATTACATTTCCTTTGCGCTTTTCAAGCACAATAATGCAGAAAATGCTACAAATCCCCAACAAACTAGGTGGTAACTATGGAGATATGCAAATTGATCAATTGAAAGATACAGAATGGACACCAGCAACCATGGAATCCATGGAAACCATGGATCATCAGTAACCTAGAATATTAATTTTGTTTATCTCTCCAGAGATACTGAGTGTTGCCCCTCAAATTCTGCTTCTATTTCAGGCTTTCAGCATCTGTGGCATTTTACATTTGCAGAAATAAATCTACATCAACTGAATGCTTCCAAATGCTTACAAATTCTCATTTATGAAATCTAACATGAAGGATTCTAGGTTGCCCACAACTGACATTAGCCCCAATGGGTTGAGAGAACTTATTCGCTCTCTGGTTTTTCCTTAAACAGACATTGGCAACACTCCAGTTTGTCCTCACCGTTCATCAGGATGAAATTTCTTCTCTGGCCTTGCCCTCCTTATCACCTTCTTCCCTTACAGCTCTCAAGTGTTTCAAGAAGGCCCAAGCAAATCACAACTGAGTACGCAGGCAGTGAAGTGGGAAGAAGTTTCTGCTCTACATTAATTCCATGATTTTTGTATAGATCTGTTGGCACAACTCACTGCCTTCGCTATATGATTATCACCACGTGACAAGATAAAGTGCCTCCCATTAGCCCTATGGTAGCTCGCCTCTTTAATGAGCAGTATTCCTCTTCCAGGTTTTGCCTTTTATGTGAAACCTGTCTGCACTGATGGGTTGGTGGTGGAGAGAGTCAACAACTTTAAGTTCCAGGATGTGCATATCTCCAAAGATATGTCCTGGGCCTAGCACACTGATGCAATGATAATGCCTCAGCTTCCTTAGAAGATTGGGTAGATTTGGTATGTTGATGAATACTCTCCTGAACTGCAACAGGTGTATATGGTAGAGAACATATTGATAGGTTGCATCACCATCTGGTTTAGATCAGTTTAGTTTAGCTTAGAGATACAGCACAGATACAGGTTCGAATCTGGGTCTCTGGCGCTGTAAGGCAGCAACTCTACCACTGCGCCACTGTGCCACCCGATTCTACCACTCAAATGCCCAGGAACAAAGAAGATCACAAAAAGTGGTGGACATTGCCCGGTCCATTACAGGTACAACTTTTACACGATACTTTCCCATCCATAGGAGGTAGTGCCTCAAAAAGGCAGCCAGAATCATAAAAAACACCCACACCACACAGGCCATGCTCTCATTTCCCTCCTGCCATCAGGAAGAAGATATAGGAGTCTGAAAACCATGACCACCATTTGCAACAGTAGCATCTTCCCAACAACCATCAGGCCCTTCAAAACTATACAGCACTGACTAAACTATGAACTTTGGACTATCTTTGTTTGCACTATGAATTTGGGCTTTTTTGCAGATTATTCATTTATTTAATTTTTGTTTAGTACGTGTTATTTATGAATATTGTGTATACAGGCCTGCTATGCTAGTGCAAGTAAGAACTTCATTGTTCTGTTGCAGGTACATATGAGCACTAAACACTCTTGATTCATGATTTGAGTCTAGATTTTAAGCTTTGCATTTAGATGTTTGCATGAATTTATGAAAGCAATCATGTCTGACTAATCCCCCTCATCCTTGAGTTCTTTGATGCTTTATCCAGTGGATGAGGGGGAACCAATGAATGTAGTGGATTTTGATTTTCAGAATGCTTTTGATAAGGGATCACTTAGAAGCTTGGTGACAAGTTTCATGCACGTGGAAGTAGGATAATATTCCAGCATGGATTAAGTTTAATTTAGTCTAGAGATGCAGCGCGGAAACAGGCCCTTTGGCCCACCGAGTCCGCATTGACCAACGATCCCCGCACATTAACACTGTCCTACACACACTAGGGACAATTTCACATTTATACAAAACCAAGTAACCTACAAACCTGTATGTCTTTAGAGTGTGGGAAGAAACCGAAGATCTCGGAGAAAACCCATGCGGACACTTGGAGAACGTAAAACTCCTTACAGACAGCACCTGTAGTCAGGATTGAACCTGCATCTCTGGCGGTGAAAGTGCTGTAAGGCAGCAAATCTACCGATGTGCCACTGTGCCGTCCCATCCCTGTTAGTTAGCAGGTCGAAAGCAAAGAGCACAAAGACATAGATGCTTCCTAGGTTGGAAGGTTGTGACTGGTGGGGACCAAATGGATCAAAGCTCAGGCTTCAACTATTCATGATCATTGTCAACAATTCAGCTGAGAAGAACTAATGTAATATTTCTAATTTTGGCATGAAATTAAGTGCAAATGTGAGTGGTGATGATGATGCAAAGAGTGGATATATAATCAGGCTAAGTGAGTGAGCAACACCATAGTGTACAATTTGCAAAAACTGAGGTTATCCACCAGTAAAACAAAAAATCCAGAAATGTGGAGTAGTTTTAAAATAATGAAAGTTTGGGAAGTGTTCAAAGAGCTCTGGACTTCCTCATATATAAAGATCACTGATAGCTGAGATTCAGCTGCAGTGGGCAATTAGGAATGCACGTGGGATGTTGGATTTCATTGCAAGAGTAGATGTGTTATTACAATTATGTTATAGTCATTGGATGAGATCAAGTCTGGGATATTAGTCATGGAGTCAAGAGCTGTGCAGCATGGAGACAGACCCTTTGGCCCAACTCATTCATGTTGACCAGGTCGCTTAACTAAGTTAAACCCCTGTCCCACTTAGGCAATTTTTTAGGCGACTACAGGTGACTAAGCTATCGCCACATGGTCCCTGGGGTGTCGCCTGTATGGTCGTGAGTAGTCTCCAAAGAGTCGTAGCGTTTTTCTGGTCGCTGCTGGACTTTGAAATGTTAAAAGATTTTCGGCGACTCTTGGTTTGACGCCAATGATCGTAGCTTGACGTCTCCTGACGTAGGCAGTGTCGTAGGTTGTCACCAGGTTGTCGGCAGGTGACGTAAGCTGTTGCCGATGCTGACTTCGTTGAATTCCATTGGCGACTACCTACGTCAACCGGCGACAGGTACCGCCGTCAAAACCGGAGGCCCAAATGACGTGAATTGTCTTCAGTTGTTGCTGACACAGTAGTAGCTTGTCGTAGCTTGTCACGGGTAGATGTAGGTTGACTTCGGTTGTCGTAGGTTGCCGCCTGTGTGGTCGTAGGTTGTCGTAGGTGCGGTCGTATGTGGACAATGGACAATAGACAATAGGTGCAGGAGTAGGCCATTCGGCTCTTCGATCCAGCACCGCCATTCACCTTGATCATAGCTGATCATCCACAATCAGTACCCCGTTCCTGCCTACTCCCCATATCCCTTTACTCCGCTATCATTAAGAGCTCTATCTAACTCTCTCTTGAAAGCATCCAGGGAATTGGCCTCCACTGCCTTCTGAGGCAGGGAGTTCCATAGCTTCACAACTCTCTGAGCGAAAAAGTTTTTCCTCATCTCCGTTCTAAATGGCCTACCCCTTATTCTTAAACTGTGGCCCCTGGTTCGGGACTCCCCCAATATCGGGAACATCTTTCCTGCCTCTAGTGTGTCCAATCTCTTAATAATCTTATACATTTCAATAAGATCCCCTCTCATCCTTCTGAATTCCAGTGTATACAAGCCCAGTCGCTCCAGTCTTTCAACATACGACAGTCCCGCCATTCCAAAACTGCACAACATACTCCAGGTGTGGTCTCACTAGAACCATATACAACTGCAGAAGGACGTCCTAAGTCACGACGATTGGGTTGCCGGTTGTTGGTAGCTTGACGTCGACCAGGTGGTAGATTGTTGTAGATTGTCAGACATTGTCGTGGGGGGGTCCAGTCGCCGTTTTTTCGGCGAATTGCTACGACTATTGCAGTCGCCTAAAAAAACGCCTAAGTGGGACAGGCCCCTTAATCTAATTTGCCTGCGCCTGGCTTATATCCCTCCAAACCATTCCTATTTATGTTCCTGTCTAAGTCTCTTTTAAATGTTGTAAAAGTACCCACCTTAACCACTTCCTCCATCAGTTCCTCTCCTCTCCAGAATGAAGGAGATTACAGAGAGTGTTAGACCCGGCCCGGTCCATCACAGGTACTGACCTCCCCATGACCGAAGGGATGCAGGAGGCTCTGTTTCAAAAACGCAGCCAATATTAGCCAAGATCTACATCACCCTGGCTGCACTCTCATTTCTCTCCTACCACTGGGAAAGAGGTAGAGAAGCCTGAAATCTGTGACCTCCAGGTTCCAGCATTGCTTCTTCCTAACAACCATCAGGCTCTTGAACACTTCCACACTAAACTCAGCAACACTAAACTTCTATGAACTGTCTTTGATTGCACCAAGGACTTCAAATTTGTGCACGACTATTGTGGTTATTGTTATTGAATTTTGTTTATTATATATTATCTATGTGTATTGTGTTTAAGGGTCGGCTAAGCTGCAGCAAGGAAGAATTTCATTGTTTAGTTGTCAGTTCATATGACAATTAAACATTCTTAGATGTCTTCATTCTTTAGGGAATCCCCTCTTCCTTAAGGCCATCAAACAGGTTACCTCGGTATCCCACAGCTCCACTCCTGCTCCCCTCCCCCTAATCCACACTTTTGACCACATCAGCAGTCACAAACAGCACACAATCCCCCATTTTCGCCACCTCCAACAGGATCCCACACTAGCCACATCTTCCCATCTCCACCCCTTTCTGATTTTCCGCAGAGACCGTTCCCTCCACAACTCCCTGGTTAACTCATCACTTCCCATCCAACCCAGCCCCTTCCCAGGTACTTTTCCCTGCAACCACAGGAGATGCAACACCTGTCCCTATACCTCCTCCTTCAACTCCATTCAAGGATCCCGACAATCTTTTCAGGTGAGGCAGAGATTCGCTTGCACCTCCTCCAACCTCTTCCACTGTATCCGCTGTTCCAGGTGGAGACTCTTATATATCGGTGAGACCAAGTGCTGGCTCAGTGATCATTTAGATGAACAGCTCTTCTCAGACCGCCTAGCCCTACACGATCTCCCAGTTGCTAAACACTTTAACTCCCCCTCCCATTCCCACACTGACCTTTCTGACCTGGGCCTCCTCCATTGTCAGAGTGAGGCACAACACAAATTGGAGGAACAGCACCTCATATTTCGCTTCAGCAACGCAGCAGTATCAATATTGATTTCTCTAACTTCAAGATACGGATTACTCTCGGTATCTCCCCACCCTAGTTATCTGACTAGTTTCACTGACCTGGTGATTACGTTTACTGATTGTATGCCTCCTTGTCACCTTCTCCTCAGCTGACAATGAACCATTCTAATTTTCGTTAGCATTGTCTGCTTTGATCTGTCTTTTTCACATCTTATCCTTCCATATCCCTCTCCCTCTCCCCTGACTCCGTCTGAAGAAGGGTCTCGACCCGAAGCGTCACCCATTCCTTCTCTCCATAGATGCTGCCTGTCCCACTGAGTTACTCCAGCATTTTGTGTCTGATCTTAACTTCACCTTGACTCTTGATTCTAAAGCCCCACTCCCCTTGAACACTTGCCTGCTTTTCTACTTGAAGATCTTGGGTGGATAATCGTTTAACGCTGTCACATCTATAATTGATGGCCTCTCTGCTTGAAAAATCGGCATCCCAGTTTAGGCACTCCTCTCAGTTCCAGCACTGATTTGTGCATTTAGACTGTGGTGATGCAGTATGGAAACTGGCCCGTCTGCACATTCTGTCTGTGCCGACTAGAGATCACCCTGTACACTAGGGTCAATTTACAATTTTTTACCAAAGCCAATTAACCTACAAACCTAAATGTCTTTGGAGTGTAGGAGGAAACCGGAGGACTTGGAGAAAACCCATGTGGTCACAGGGAGAACATACAAACTCCATACAGACAGCACCCATATCAGGATCAAACCCCGGTCTCTGGCACTGTAAGGAAGCAACAGTACCGCTGCACCACTCTGCCATCCTAGCGTTGAACCTCCACCATGAACCTGCCTCCCTCACCCTGTTCAAACTCCACACTCACAGTGATTCCAGCAATGCTGATCAGGGTCGGAGCAGGAGCGGAGCTTGTAGGTCCTGCAGGGCAAGCTCGTGTTTTGGTCCTGCACAGTGAAGATGATATACACACAGTCCATTTGAACCAATCATTATTCAGTAATTAGAGGCAATCCACTGTGTATTGCACTAGGATTGCATCACTGGAAAGCAGGGAGCCTGGGTTCCGGAAATCCCAATGGAGTCTGAGATTTCTGTCACGAAGCTTAAGCAAAGCAAAATATGGATATGTTTGCTTTGATGCTGTTCCTAGGTCCAATGTGATGTTTTAAAATGGCTAGAGAAGAAAACCCTACCTTATGGCAAATTCAAATACTTTAGTCCCAGAGAGCAGTGATTAAAAGAACGTCAAGGAATTGGATTTGGTTTGCTTCTCTCCAGAGATGCTGAGTGACTCCAGCAGATGCCTCCTAACCCACTGAGTTACACCAGCACTTTGTGTCTATCTTTGGTATATTCCAGCATGTGCAGTTCCTTTTGACACATTTTATTGTCCCCAGGAATATAACTCAGCAGACCACAGGATCAGGCACTTCGACCCACCATGTCTGACGCTTGACTCTTGACTATGATGCTAAGCTAACTAATCTAATCTCACGCCACATAGTCAATATCCCTCCATTTCCTGAAAGTTAGTGTGCCTATCTAAATGCTTCTTAAACTTGGCTATCATATCTACTTCCACCACTTCCCCAGGCCTGTGATGTAGGTACGTACCACTCGACAGGTAAATTTCTTGCCTCACAAATCTCCTTTCAACACTACCCCTCTCACCTAAAAACTATGCCGTCTGGTATTTGACCTTTTCACTCTAGGAAAAATACTCTATCTACCCTATCTACAGTAAGTCTCCATTAATTTTATATGCTTTGTTAATCTGAAGAAAGTTTCGACTCCACAGTTGCTGCCTGACCTGTTGAGTTTCTCCTGCACTTTGTTTTTATTCAAGTTTCCAGCCTTGGCAGTCTCTTATGTCTTCAATATCCTGGAGAATGTCTTTTGAACCCTCTCTAAAGTCTCCACATCTATCCTACAGGGAGAGTCTAGGACTGGAGGTCATAGCCTCAGAATTAGTTATGAGGAGACATTTCTTTAGTCAGAGCGTGGTGAATCGTTGGAATTCTTTGCCACTGAATGCTTTGGAGGCCATCAGTGGATATTTTTAAGGCAGAGATAGATAAATTCTTGATTAGTACAGGTGCCAGAGGTTATGGGGAGAAGCCAAGAGAATGGGGTTCGGAGGGAGAGATAGATCAGCCATGATTGAATGGCAGAGTAGACTTGATGGGCCGAATGGCCTAATCCTACTCCTATTCCTTATGACCTATAGCATGCCAACTAGAATTGTAGACAATACTCCAAGTTTGGCCTCACTAATCTATTATATAACTGCAACATGTCTTCCCAACTTTTATACTCAATGCGTCAACCAATAAAAGTAAACATATTATATGCCTCTTTACCATACTATCAAATTGTGTTGCCACTTTCCAGGTGCTATGGGCTTGCACCCCAAGATTCCCCGCACATCAATGCTTCTAAATAACCTGCCATTTACTGCATACCTGCCTCTTGCATATAACCTGTCAAAATGCATCACCTCATTCTTGACTGGATTAAACTCCAGCTGCCATTTTCTACATAAATCTCTCCAATTTATCTACTGTATATCCTGCTATTTTCTTTGACAACTTTCCTCACTGTCCACATCTCCACCAAGTATCTTGTCAACTGTAAACTTACTGATCAGAGCATCTTTGCTTTCACATTGACATACAGTAAGGAAACAGGTCCTTCAGCCCAACTCGTCCATGCCAGTCATGATGCTCCATCTAAGCTAGTACCGTTTGCTTATGTTTGGGCGATATCCCTTTGAACCTTTCCAATCAATGTATCTGCCCAAATATTTCCAAATTTTGATATTGTACGTGCCTCAGCTATGTTGTACGTTCCCCATGCTTCTTATTCTGTACACCCACCACCCTCTGGGTGAAATAGTTGTTCTTCGAGTATCCATTAAATATTTCCCCTCTCACCGTAAACCTAAGCCCTGTGGTTCTTGATTCCTCTACCTTGGGAAAAAACGTGTGTATTTTCCCTCATGATTTTATACATCTGTATAGCATGACTCCTCAGCCTCTTGCACTCCTAGAAATAATCATCGATAATCTAAATCTTAACAATCTAGACATATTACAAACAACAGAAGTACAAACAACAGAAGTACCAACACTGCAACCTTGAAGAACATCTCCGGTTACAGATCCCCAGCCAGAAAAAAACCCTCCACCACTACTCAATGTCATCTAATTCCAAGCCAATTTTCCAATTTTGCGTACAACCTCCCACTCTACATGCCTTAATCTTCTGGACAGGCCTACAGCGAGGGAACTTGTCAAATACTTTACTAAAGTCCATGTAGACATCATTCACAGCTCTATCCTCAATTTTTTGAAGAGGTGACCAAGAGAATTGGCAAAGGCAGGGTGGTAAACATTGTTTACTTGGACTTTAGTAAGGTTTGATGAGAAGGTTAGAGCACATGGTATTGGGGGCAGGGTATTGACATGGATAGAGAATTGGTTGGCAGACAGGAATCAAAGAGTAGGAGTAAACTGGTCCTTTTCAGAATGGCAGGCAGTGGCGAGTGGAGTGCCGCAAGGCCCAGTGCTGGGGCCACAACTATTTACAAAATACAGTGCATTCAGAAAGTATTCAGACCCCTTCAATTTTTCTACATTTTGATACGTTACAGCCTTATTTTAAAGTGGATTAAATTCTTTTTTTTTCTCATCAATGTACACACAATACCCCATAATATAAAAGCGAAAACAGGTGTTTAAACATTTTTGAAAGTAATTAAAAAGAAATAAATGAAATATCACATTTACATAAGTATTCAGACCCTTTGCTATGACACTCAAAATTGAGCTTAAGTTCATCATGTTTCCATTGATTATCCTTGAGATGTTTCTACAACTTGATTGCAGTCCACCAGTGGTAAATTAAATTGATTGGACATGATTTGGAAAGGCACACACCTGTCTATATAAGGTCCCACAGTTGACAGTGCATGTCAGAGCAAAAACCAAGTCATGAAGCAGAAGGAATTGTCTGTAGACATCCGAGACAGGATTGTGTCGAGACACAGATCTGGGGAAGGGTATAAAACAATTTCTGCAGCATTTCAGGTCATGAAGAGCACAGTGGCCTCCGTCATTCTTAAATGGAAGAACTTTGGAACCACCAGGACTCTTCATAGAGCTCGCCGCCCGGCCAAACTGACCAACGGGGGAGAAGGGCCTTGGTCAGGGAGGTGACCAAGAACCCGATGGTCACTCTGACAGAGCTCCAGAGGTCCTCTGTGAAGATGGGAGAACCTTCCAGAAGGACAACTATATCTGCAGCACTCCGCTAATCAGGCCTTTATGGTAGAGTGGCCAGACGGAAGCCACTCCTCGGTAAAAGGCACATGACAGCCCGCTTGGAGTTTGCCAAAAGGCACCTAAAGGACTCTCAGACCATGAGAAATAAGATTCTCTGGTCTGATGAAACCAAGATTGAACTCTTTGGCCTGAATGCCAAGCGTCATGTCTCATCACCTGGCCAATACCATACCTATGGTGAAGCATGGTGGTGACAGCATCATGCAGTGCGGATGCTTTTCAGCGGCAGGAACTGGGAGACTAGTCTGGATCGAGGGAAAGATGAACGGAGCTAGGTACAGAGAGATCCTTGATGAAAACCTGCTCCAGAGCATT
Source organism: Rhinoraja longicauda (assembly GCF_053455715.1). Lineage (NCBI taxonomy): Eukaryota > Metazoa > Chordata > Chondrichthyes > Rajiformes > Arhynchobatidae > Rhinoraja > Rhinoraja longicauda. The sequence goes on along the minus strand of NC_135953.1, from coordinate 67,053,603 downwards.
CTGGACCTCAGACTGGGGCGAAGATTCACTTTCCAACAGGACAATAACTCTAAGCACACAGCCAAGACAACACATGAGTGGCTTCATGACAAGTCTGTGAATGTCCTTAAGTGGCCCAGCCAGAGCCCGGACTTGAACTCGATCAAACATCTCTGGAGGGACCTGAAAAAAGCTGTGCATTGACGTTTCCCATCCAACCTGATAGAGCTTGAGAGGATCTGCAGAGAAGAATGGGAGAAATTACCCAAATACACGTGTGCCAAGCTTGTAGCATCATACCCAAGAAGACTTGAGACTGTAATTGCTGCCAACGATGCCTCAACAACGTACTGAGTAAAGGGTCTGAATACTTATGTAAATGTGATATTTCAGTTATTTATTTTTAATTATTTTGCAAAAATTTCTAAATACCTGTTTTTGCTTTTTTATTGGGTATTGTGTGTAGATTGATGATTAAAAAAAAAAGAATTTAATCCATTTGAAAATAAGGCTGTAATGTAATAAAATGTGGAAAAAGTGAAGGGGTCTGAATACTTTCTGAATGCACTGTATATTAATGATTTGGATGATGGAATTAGAAGTAACACTAGCAAGTTTGTAGATGACACAAAGCTGGGTGGCAGTGTGAACTGTGAAGAGGACGTTAGGAGGTTGCAGGGTGACTTGGACAGGTTGCGTGAGTGGACAGATGCATGGCAGATGCAGTATAATGCAGATAAATGTGAGGTTATCCACTTTGGTGGCAAAAACAAGGAGGCAGATTATTATCTCAATGGTGTCAGATTAGGTAAAGGCGAAGTGCAACGAGACCTGGGTGTCCTTGTACACCAGTCACTGAAAGTAAGCATGCAGGTACAGCAGGCTGTGAAGAAAGCTAATGGGATGTTGGCCTTCATAACAATAGGATTTGTGTTCAGGAGCAAAGAGGCCCTTCTGCAGTTGTATGGGGCCCTGGTGAGACCACATCTGGAGTATTGTGTGCAGTTTTGGTCTCCTAATTTGAGGAAGGACGTCCTTGCTATTGAGGCAGTGCATCGTAGGTTCACGAGGTTAATCCCTGGGATGATGGGACTGACATATGAGGAAAGATTGGAAAGACTGGCTTGTATTCACTGGAGTTTAGAAGGATGAGAGGGGATCTTATAGAGACCTGTAAAATTATCAAAGGACTGGACAAACTAGATGCAGGAAAAATGTTCCCAATGTTGGGGCGTCCAGAACCAGGGGCCACAGTCTAAGAATAAAGAGAGGCCATTTAAAACTGGGGTGAGAAGAAACCCAGAGAGTTGTGGAATTCTCTGCCACAGAAGGCAGTGGAGGCCAATTCACTGGATGAATTTAAAAGATAGAGCTCTAGGGGCTAGTGGAATCAAGGGATATGGGGAATAGGCAGGTACAGGTTACTGATTGTGGATGATCACAATGAATGGTGGTGCTGGCTCAAGGGACAAATGGCCTCCTCCTGCACCTATTTTCTATGTTTCTATGTTTCTAAGGTTCCTAATGGTCTGGAAGATTAGAATGCATGAGAACCAGGGTAAATCAGCCAATTGGATACAACATTGCTTGTTGATAAGAGGAAGAAGCTGGTAGTGGAGGGTTGTTTTCCAGACTACAAGTCTGTGGCTGTGGTGTGTGTCACATATATTAATTATTTCGATAAGATTATCGGTTTCATCATTAGTAAGTTTGAAAAAGCAAAGGACACATAACTCAGATCTCCTAGTCCTAACATCCTCGTAAATCACCCTTTCCCCACTGAATCCCATGTGGTAAGCGGAGATATGTTCCGACGGGATCCATTACTTAGAATATTAAGCCATTGCAATGGTGATGCCAAAAAGACCCAGCCAGGAAGGCAAATTCAATGCTAGCACGTATATCAAGAGGACTGGAATACAAAAACAGAGATGTAATGCTGAGGCTCTCAGGCACTGGTCAGGCCGCATTTGGAGTACTGCTAGCAAATTTGAGTCCCATATCTTAGGAAGGATGTGCTGGCTCTGGAGAGGGTCCAGAGGACGCTTACAAGAATGATTCCAGGAATGAGTGGGTTAGCATATGATGAGTACTTGACAGCACTGAGTCTCTACTCGCTGGAGTTTAGAAGGTTGAGGGGGCACCTCATTGAAACTTATAGAATAATGAAAGGCATAGATACAGTGGAGGTGGAAAGGATGTTTCCAATGGTGGGAGAGTCTAGGACCAGAGGTCATAGCCTCAGAATTAAAGGGCGCTCTTTTAGAAAGGTGAGGAGGAACTTCTTTAGTCAGAGGGTAGTTAAACTGTGGAACTCATTGCCACAGAGGGCTGTGGAGGCCAAGTCAGTGGATATTTTAAAGTCACAGACAGACAAATTCTTGATTAGAATGGGTGTCAAGGGTTATGGGAGAAGGCAGGAAAATGGGATTAGGAAGCAGATATCAGCCATAATTGCATGGTGGAGTAGACGGGCCGAATGGCCTAATTCTGCTCCCATAACTTGGGAACTTGAGTCATTATTTTTTCCACGAACCTTGTCAACCCTTCGAGTTGCCTCATTAGAACAACATTAGACCCGGGGAGCTAACAAGTTTCGTGGAAAAATGAAACATATATATATAAATCTTTAATTACTCAATACTGTTGATTAATGAGATTTGGAAAGGTCATCACCACGCGGGTTAGCTTGGCAGTCACAACTGAATTCCTCCTTTGCCACGGGGAGTCCAAGACCCTGTAAACAGGTCTCCCAGGGGGAGGTGTGCCGCAGACTTCATCTGCGAGGCATTTAGAAACGTAATAAACATAGAAAATAGGTGCAGGAGTAGACCATTCGGCCCTTCATGCCAGCACCGCCATTCAATATGATCATGGCTGATCATCCAAAATCAGTCCCCCGTTCCGGCTTTTTCCCCATATCCGTTGATTCCCTTAGCCCTAAGAGCTAAATCTGACTCTCTCTTGAATTCTTGAAAACGTCCAGAGAATTAGCCTCCACTGCCTTCTGTGGCAGAGAATTCCAGATTCACAACTCTCTGGGTGAAATTTTCCCCTGTCCAGCACGGCTCGTGAATTAGGGAAGGATTTAGGAAGAGGGGATAATAGACAATAAACAATAGGTGCAGGAGGAGGCCATTCGGCCCTTCGAGCCAGCACCGCCATTCAATGTGATCATGGCTGATCATTCTCAATCAGTACCCCGTTCCTGCCTTCTCCCCATACCCCCTGACTCTGCTATCCTTAAGAGCTCTATCTAGCTCTCTCTTGAATGCATTCAGAGAATTGGCCTCCACTGCCTTCTGAGGCAGAGATTTCCACAGATTCACAACTCTCTGACTGAAAAAGTTTTTCCTCATCTCAGTTGTAAATGGCCTACCCCTTATTCTTAAACTGTGGCCCCTTGTTCTGGACTCCCCCAACATTGGGAACATGTTTCCTGCCTCTAACGTGTCCAACCCCTTAGTAATCTTATATGTTTCGATAAGATCCCCTCTCATCCTTCTAAATTCCAGTGTATACAAGCTTAGTCGCTCCAGTCTTTCAACATATGACAGTCCCGCCATTCCGGGAATTAACCTAGTAAACCTATGCTGCACACCCTCAATAGCAAGAATATCCTTCCTCAAATTTGGAGACCAAAACTGCACTCAGTACTCCAGGTGCAGTCTCACTAGGGCCCTGTACAACTGCAGAAGGTCCTCTTTGCTCCAATACTCAACTCCGCTTGTTATGAAGGCCAACATTCCATTGGCTTTCTTCACTGCCTGCTGTACCTGCATGCTTTCTTTCAGTGATTGATGCACTAGGACACCCAGATCTCGTTGTACGTCCCCTTTTCCTAACTTGACACAATTCAGATAATACTCTGCCTTCCTATTCTTACCACCAAAGTGGATAACCTCACACTTATCCACATTAAACTGCATCTGCCATGCATTCGCCCAATCACACAACCTGTCCAAGTCACCCTGCAACCTCATAGCATCTTCCTCACAGTTCACACTACCACCCAGCTTTGTATCATCTGCAAATTTGCTAATGGTACTTTTATTCCCTTCATCCAAGTCATTAATGTATATTGTAAATAGCTGCGGTCCCTGCACCGAGCCATGCGGTACCCCACTAGTCACTGCCTGCCATTCTGAAAGGGACCCATTTATCCCCACTCTTTGCTTTCTGTCTGTCAACCAATTTTCTATCCATGTAAGTACCCTATCTCCAATACCATTTGCTCTAATTTTGCCCACTTATCTCCTATGTGGAACCTTGTCGAAGGCTTTCTGAAAGTCAAGGTACACCACATCCACCGGCTCTCCCCTGTCAATTTTCCTAGTTACATCCTCAAAGAATTCCAGAAGATTAATTAAGCATGATTTCCCCTTCGTAAATCCATGCTGACTCGGAACGATGCTGTTACTGCGATCCAAATGCTCCGCAATTTCTTCTTTTATAATTGACTCCAGCATCTTCCCCACCACTGATGTCAGACTAACTGGTCTATAATTTCCCATTTTCTCTCTCCCTCCTTTATTAAAAAGTGGGACAACATTAGCTACCCTCCAATCCACAGGAACTGATCCTGAATCTATAGAACATTGGAAAATGATCACCAATGCGTCCACAATTTCTAGCGCCATCTCCTTAAGTACTCTGGGATGCAGACCATCAGGCCCTGGGGATTTATCAGCCTTCAGTCCCATCAGTCTACCCAACACCATTTCCTGCCTAATGTGGATTTCCTTCAGTTCCTCCGTCACCCTAGAATCTCTTGCCACTAGAATATCTGGGAGATTGTGTGTATCTTCCTTAGTGAAGACAGATCCAAAGTACCGATTCAACTCGTCTGCCATTTCCTTGTTCCCCATAATAAATTCCCCTGCCACTGTCTTCAAGGGACCCACATTTGCCTTGACTATTTTTTTCCTCTTTACATACTAAAAAAGCTTTTACAATCCTCCTTTATATTATTGGCTAGTTTACCCTCGTACCTCATCTTTTCTCCCCGTATTGCCTTCGTAGTCATCTTCTGTTGCTCTTTAAAAGAGTCCCAATCCTTTGGCTTCCCACTCTTCTTTGCTTTGTTGTACTTCTCTTTTTGTTTTTATGCTGTCCTTGACTTCCCTTGTCAGCCACGGGTGCCTCTTACTCCCCTTAGAATCTTTCCTCCTCTTTGGGATAAATTGATCCTGCAACTTCTGCATTATTCCCAGGAATACCTGCCATTGCTGTTCCACCGTATATTGGGAAAAGGGATAGACTGCGAGAATCATGAGGGGAAGATGATGCAGAAGGAGTTTGGGTAGTGGGTTACAGGACGATGATTTAGTGCAAGAGGAGTGAAGGTCGAGGGATCAGTTCAAGGAGCTGGTCATGGCGACTGCGGCTCCAACAATGTAGCGCGTCCGAGAGAACACGGCGGCGCCGCTCCCCGAGGTGTCTGTTCACAGGTCTCCGGGCTGGAGAGGGACTCTCCTCCGACTGCCAGCGATGTGTCGCGGTGCGTCATGTCCAAAACTTATTGCCCCACGGTATTGAGTGACTAAAAATAAAACTTGACAAAATATGTTGCTTCTTTTGCATTTTGAGCTTATTTTCCACAGGAGTGAAATCTATTCCGCATCTCAAATTTTGAGTGATGATTTGTGATTTCTGTAAGAGCGAATTTCCTCGACCCGGACTGCTGTATAACGCAGAAGTTTCTTGGGCAGATGTGCCACAAAGCAATTCCCAACATATGTATCTAGTCTTGTCAACCTGATGGAAACTGCCTTGTGCAGAATTGAAAGAAGTAAATGGATTATTACGGTGTGTTAGGGGTGTAAAGGGAATAAATGGGCGTGATTAAAGGGCAGGTGTTACATAATTTGAGCTTTCACGTGGAGAGTTGCTGGAGAAGATGGAGGAAGTGCTGGTAGTGATTGAAGAGTGGACCAGAGTGTTGGGGAGTAACCTTTCCCCTTCAATGCCTAATGGAGAGGGGAGGGAATTATGTTCGGAGGGGCTTTTTGCTGCAGGAGATGGAACTGGCAGAGGATGATTGGCTGAATATGAAGGCTGGAACAGCTGAAGTTGACGGCCAGGAGAGGGAAGGATAAGAATATAAGACTAGGAAATGGAGCAAATATGGTTGAAGGTCACAAAGGTTTACAAATGGCTTGACAGCACTTTCTGTGGTCGAGGCAGAACCAGGCATGACAGGAAGACCGAAACTCCATTCCAGTTGATTTTTCAAGCAATGCATGTTTTTCCTTCCACTTGGCTTTCACTATCTCTCTTTCCCCTTATCTCTCCCTCTATTCAGTTGTTCTTCTGCTCCCTTCTTCATTCTTGTTTAGTTTAGAGATATGGCATGGAAACAGACCCTTGAACACTGAGTCCATACCGACCATTGGTCCCACTAGTTCTATGTTATTCTGCTTTCTCATCCACTCAATATACATTGGGCGTAATTTCACGGAAGCCAATTAACCTACAAACCCACACGTCTTTGGGATGTAGCAATGGCATCTGGAGGAACCCACAAGGTCACAGGGAGAATGTACAAACTCCAAACAGATAGTGCCAGAGATCAGGATCTAAGCTAGGTTTTGGCTCTGTGGGGCAGCAGCGATGCCAACTGCGCTGCCCATATATCGCATGGGTAAATCAGATCAGATTTGTTGTGCTCAATCTTTGTCAGCCAATTAACCAATGATGGAAATCAAAAAGAGGTTGTTAAAGGACAAATATCAAGGATAGGTTAAAAGGAGGTTTATATGGACATCGTCTGTAGTTGCTGACTTTAAGGTTAAACCGATTAATGTGGCTAATCGAAAAATATTTCCATCTCCCACCTCCTCAACTTGCCTGATCTGAAGATTGCTTCGAGTGAATAAATATTCATATGAAATTGCTGCAGGAATGACTGCAAATCAAACTGAAAACTATATTTCACAGATTAATTTTAGGAAATCTCTATCCCAGCAGAGAGTCTCGTCCATGGCAAAACAACTAGGAAACTTTGGCTGTTCGTTAAATTTTCTGTAGATTTTCCTTGGTGTTTCATAGCGTCCAAAGCTATTCAGAAAAGTATGCAATGTAATAGTAAGAGTAAAAAGTCAGCAGAAGGGAATTACAGTGAATTTTAATCACATAAAGGGGAGGGGGGTTACTTTAAAAGGATATGATACAGCCACAAAGAACTATCTGATAGTATACTCCATAGATTAATATATGCACCGGCAATTCTCACAACTAAAATTGCCTTAATAAGAGGGTTGAAGTCAGGAGCAGTGATATCAGACTTGTGATCCGAGACAAACCAGTAAACCTCTTCATGAAATAACTCTATTTGTACTGGGGGCTGCTCACAATTCATGAGGTGGCGCATTACGTCACTTTAATTTCCATGACTGCTTCCATTCTCCTGTTCCAGTGAGTTTTTGCCCCAAGGCATATTCCCACCAATTAACTGGGCCATGACTCCTGCTCTGACCACTGTTAGCTCGAACTTTCAGCAAAGCAAGTAAAATTAGTTGTGAAGCATTAAATAGCTGGCTGCTCATCTCTGTTATGTATGACACGAAGAATGCAGCTAAAGGAGGTCAACAACAGTTCATCAGCAAGCAGGCTATAGACTGCATGAATCTCTGTATGTTTACATTGGCTGGGATCCCATACGTTTCTGAACCATTCAGGTCAGAAAGCATTTCTTCTGGTGACTCCTGTGATCCTCAATTTAGGAACTGATTGGCTTGATTTTTTTTGTAGTAAAATTTAGTTGTACAACCAATAGATTTGACTATGTTTGCTTCACTCAATGGAGCATCTATACTCTTATGTATATTTTATGGTATATTTTTATATCTCTGTGGTCCTATTCAAAAAATAATGTTCTCTCAGAAACCAAACTGTCATATGAGAGTAGGAAGCAAAATTAATAAACAGCATAGGGACCATTGTGGATGACTTTGTATGGCAGGTCATTGGCTCTGAGAGAATCATAATTAGGCCTGAACTAAATCTTTATAGAATCAATGAGCTACTTAAGCCTTTCAGCAGTCTTAGATTGGGAGAACAGTTGGTAAGTCCAAATTTTGTTGGCTGTGGGAAGATGCTGTGTTTGCAGCAGCCAGGTAATTATTATGGGGGCCTTCCTTCTTCACCGAGCCCCACAGAAGCTGGTGAACCTGGTTGAGGAAATTGATACACTCTTCAACCAGTTACCTTTTGCAATGCCTGCTGGATTCCTACCACATTCTGGAATTCTAATTTGTGCAGTACAAGGACTCTGCCTTTTGGAACTACAAGTTCATCGGATTCCCAGTGAAAACCCCCCTTGCCCATTCATCAGCTTTTATGCAGCAGTTAGCTCCCAGTTTCATGCTGGGACCATTCTCAACATATCCCAATTTTTACAAGTTAAAATCAACCCTGCAGAGTATTATGTCTCTGAAGATGTCAATTTTACCATTTTCCTGCGCTGACTTGCTGAAGGAAACAACCATTCAGATCGGAGGTGCATCTTGAGTTCATGAAAAGCAAGATGTTTTTCTTTCTTCTGTGATCCTTTTTTTGCAATTCGATATTTTTCCTTTTCTTTTTGAAAATATACAACTCATTCTGCACAGACTGCTATTTCTGACTAGTCCATGGTCTCACAATTCTCTGCATGGTAATAATCAGCTTTGTAAAGTATTATGCAGCTACATGCAGTGGTGCAGCTGGTAGAGCTGCTCCGAACAGCACCAGAAAACAGACGTTGATCCTGACCGCAGGTGCTGCCTGTATGGCATTTGTACTTTCTTCCTGTGATCATGTATGTTTCCTCCAGGTGCTCCAGTTTCCTATCACATTGCACAGACATGCGGATTTGTAGGTTAATTGGCTTCTATAAATTGCCCCATGTGTACGATACGATATGATACGATAGAACTTTATTTATCCCAGGAGGGAAATTGATCTGCCAACAGTCATGAAAAACACAAAATACATGAAACATGAAATTAAAGTGATGAGTGGAAAGGCTTGGGGGATGTGCAAAGATTGAGGAGGTGGGGGAGGGGAAGAGGAGTCAGTCTCAGTCTCAGTCTACCCCATGTCAGAAGGGGGAGGAGTTGTAAAGTTTGATAGCCACGGGGAAGAAGGATTTCCTGTTGCGTTCTGTCCTGCATCTTGGTGGAAATAGTCTGTTGCTGAAGGTACACCTCAGGTTGACCAGTGTGTCATGGAGGGGGTGAGCTGTATTGTCCAGAATTCTCTGCAGTTTGAGGAGCATCCTCCCCTCCAAAACCACCTCCCATTAATCCAACTCTGCCCCCAGGACGGAGCCAGCCTTCCTGATGAGTTTGTTGATCCTATTGACGTCCGCAGCCTTCGCCCTGCTGCCCCAGCACGCGGCTGCGAAGAAGATGACACTGGATACCACCGATTGGTAGAACATCTGCAGCATCTTACTGCAGATGTTGAAGGAGTGGAGCCTTCTCAAAATGTACAGCCAGCTCTGTCCCTTCTTGTAGGGCCTCAGCGTACCTGGACCAGTCCAGTTTACTGTCCAGGTACACTCCAAGGTATTTGTACTCCCTGGTAAACTGCACATCCACACCATTGATGGAGACAGGGGCCAGGGGTGTTCTTCTCCTCCTAACGTCCACCACCAACTCCTTAGTCGTGTCATTGAGCTGCAGGTGATTCAGCCCACACCACTCAACAAAGTCGTCGACTACACTTCTGTATTCAGCTTCCCTCCCCTCACTGATGCAGCCCATTGCAGTCATCTGAAAACTTCTGCAGGTGGCAGGAGACCGAGTTATATCTGAAGTACGAGGTGTAGAAGGTGAACAGGAAGGGAGGGAGGACCGTTCTCTGTGGGGCCCCTGTGTTGCTCACCACCATGTCTGAGACACAGTTCAGTAGCCTGACATATTGTGGTCGTCCAATCAGGTAGTTGGTGATCCAGGACACCAATGGAATATCCACCCGCATCTTCGTCAGTTTGCTCCCTAGCAGTGCAGGCTGGATGGTGTTAAAAGCACTGGAGAAGTCAAAAAACATGACTCTCACAATACTTCCCGGCTCATCCATGTGAGCAGAGGAACAATGGAGCAGGTGGATGATGATGTCCTCAATCCCCATCTATGTTTGGTAAGCGAACTGCATGGGTTGCAGGTGGGGTTTAACCAGGGGTCGCAGGTGAGTGAGCACCAGCCTCTCCAGCGACTGCATGATGAGTGCTCAGCGCCACCGGTCGGTAGTCATTGGAGGAGCTGGGACACGTCCACTTTGATACAGGAACCAGGTAGGATGTCTTCCACATCACAGGAACTCTCTCCAGGCTCAGGCTCTGGTTGAAGATATGCTGGAGTACTCTGCACAACTGGCTGGCACACGCCTTGAGTACCCTAGGGCTGACATCATCGGGACCCATGGCTTTGCCTGAGTGGAGTCTGCTCAGCTCTTTCCTCACCTGCTCAGCCTTGATGGTCAGATGTGACAAAGAGAGGGCAGAGGAAGTGGACCAGAGGGGTTGAGTGGGAGAGTGTCGGGGAGCAGGGGGGAGGGTGGGCAGAGACCCCGCCATCAAATCTATTAAAAAAACAGGTTTAGCTCGATGGCCCAGTCCCGATTGCTTTCCCTACCCAGGCCACTTGTCCTATTGTAGCCTGTAGTGCTCATCATACCACTCCACACATCCCTCATGTTGTTCTGCTGACGTTTCAGCTCCTCCTGAAGTCGTCCTTGCCCTGTCTCAGTCTTTCTGCACCTGTTTCACCTCCTCCCTGTCACCATTCCTGAAGGCTCTCTTCTTCTGGTTGAGAAGGGTCTTTATGTCACCGGTGACCCAGGGCTTGTTGTTGGGGAAACAGTGTACAGTCTCCTCAGGGACAACGTTATTCACACAGAACTTTATGTAGCTGGTAACACAGTCCGTGAGTCCATCAATGCCCTCTCCATGGGGACTACAGAGTGCGCCCCAGTCTATGTCCTCAAAACAGCCCTGTAGAGCATCATAGGCCCCCTGTGACCACATCCTCACTGACCTTGTGGTCACAGGCAGCCTCTGGACCATTGGCTTATACCTGGGTAGGAGGTGAGCCAGGTTGTGGTCGCATCTTCCCAGTGGCAGAAGGGCAATGGAGCTGTACGCCTCTTTAACATTGGCATACAGCAGGTCCAATGTTTTCATATCCCTGGTGGGACAGTCAACAATCTGAGTGTATGTGAGTCAGAATCAGAATCAGAATTACCTTTATTGTCATCCAAAAAAAACAAGTCTTTTGGACGACATTTCGTCACCCACAGTCCAACAATAAGAGCAATAAAATAAGCAATTACACAACCACAAACCAACACAAAACAAAAAAAAAGAAACATCCATCATAGTGAGTCTCCTCCAGTCCCCTCCTCACTGTGATGGAAGGCCAGAATGTCTTTTCTCTTCCCCTGCCGTCTTCTCCTGCGGTCAGGTTGTTGAAGTTGCCACATTCCAGGCCGCGCCGGACGGTGAAAGGTCCGCAGCGGGCCGACCCAAGCCCCGCGATCCGGGGCGGGCGAAGACGCTGCCGCTGCCGCTGCACGTCGGGGCGGTCATGGCTCCCGACATTGAAGCCCCCGCTGAGCAGAAAAAAATCCCGTGGCCTATTCCAGGCCGCACCAGACGGTGAAAGGTCCGCGGTGGGCCGACCCAAGCCCCGCGATTCGGGGCGGGCAAACACGCTGCCGGAGCTCCCGATGTAGGCCCCCACCCAGGGGGCTGCGAGCTTCCGACATCCACGCGGCCCGCGGCCGAAACCTCCGAAGGCGAGTCGCAGCCGCTCCCACAGCTCCACGGGCTAAGAGAACCAGAGCCCAGGTGGTCCCAGGTGGAGGCCGCCAGCTCCAGGTGTTTGGACGATGGTAGGCTGCAGCGGGAACGGGGCCCAGAAAACAAAGGTCGGGTCTCCGTTCGGAAGAGTAGGATAGTGTCCAGAGTCACGTGGTTGAAATCCCCCGAGATTGCAATGAAAGCACTTGGGCTCTGTGTCTGGGGACTCGCGTGTGGATGATGTCACATGCGCGCAGTGCCTTGGCGGGCGGAGGAATGTAAACAGCCACCACAATGGCGTGTGAGAGTTCCCTGGGCATATAGTATGGACAGAGACCCACAGCCATCAGTTCAATGTCTGGGCAGCACACATGCTCCTTAACCGTGACGTGACCAGGGTTGCACCATTTATTGTAAGGAGTGTATGCGAAAGTGGGAAAACATAGAACTAGTCTGAACAGGTGACTGATGGTCAACATGGACTCCGTGGGCTGAAGGGACTGTTTCCATGTTGTATCTCTAAACTAAACTAAACTAAACTGAACTAAAATAAAAATCTCCTAAGGTTTCCTGCTGTTCTCTGAAGACAAACTAGCATTTATCTTCGAATTACCATTTCAAGAATTTGTAGAGGTAGTAGCTCTTTTCTTAACTTTTTAAGATCTTTTGTGTTTTTCAATACATTTTATATATCTACACATCTCATTTGCTCTCATGAAAAGTGATCCTTTCTCTAATTTCCACATAATTTATGGCTCTGATTGTTCTTTCTGGTTGTTGTGGTTATTAATATTTGTTGATTAATTGCAGATTCACCTACTGCTCGGTGTATCCATCCTTCTTGTTGCTGCTCTTTCGCTTTTTCTCCTCGCCAGTTTGAAATGTCAAAAACAAATAACAAACAAATGATCAAAGTAAGATTTTATTGTAAAAAGCACCATCCACTGCAATTAGATGTGCCAAATGCAATCGCTTAATGCAATCAAAGTCACCTCCCAAAGATTCCAGAGATCTGAGTTACTGCAGGCTATTTACTTCTCAGTACCACCGGAGCAGGCTGTGTCAGTCCTATAACTGGTAAAACTGATGGAGAGATTCGTCTCTTTTAAAACAAAATTTTAACCAAAAATAATTTAATCAATTAACAATGATATTTACAGTACAAAATAAATCGAAACAAAACCCACCACCATAATACAAGACAAACAAGTGTACCAAATAAACGACTTTACAACTATATTACAATCCTTATTGAGGATGACGTCCACCCCACTCGGATCCCAACGGTCCAGGAAATCTCCCAGGGTGCCCATGGACAGTGCGTAGTCCCTCTCAAGAACCACCTGGGTGCTGAAGTAGGGGCAGCTGGCTCGGGCAGAGCCCTCTCCCGCCTGGCGTCGTGACTCGTGGATGGCCAGCTTGGCCATGTCCAGAAGCAACCCAAACAGGACATCTTCGGCCCTACCCACTCCCCTATGCACAGGGTGTCCAAAGATGAGGATGGTGGGTGTGAAGTTCAGTCAAAAGGCAAGGAGCAGCCCCTTTAGATGTTGGAACAGGGACTACAACCTCACACACTCCATGTACACGTCGAACACAGACTCTTCCAGCCCGCAACAGTGGCAGGCAGCTGGCGAGTCTGTGAAACGCGGGAGAGACGGGTTGCAAGGGACTCCTCGGTGCAGTACCATCCACCCCAGGTCCTCGATGTAGAGGAGGACAATCCCTGCATAGAGGGACCCCCACTGGGGGGCCTTCTCGTGACCAAAAGGCAACACCAACCACCACTTTATGTCCGGACAGTGGGCCAGGGCGAGAAATTGCAGGGTATGGAGGAGGAGCCCAGACAGGGGATGCCTCCCTGCGTCTTGGAGGGAGATGAAGGGTGTCGAGGAATGACGGTGAGATTCATCTATTAGCCTGTGCCGTGTTGCCCAAAGCCTATCCAAATCTAACCAATGCTCTGTGTATGTTCTCTTTTCTCCATTCTCCCTCTATCTAGAAGCCAGTATGTTCTTTCTTTCACAGGTTTGTCACAGGCAATGGTTTGAGTGTTTGAACCTCTGTGCGCTTCCAACTCTCCAGTTTTACCATTTATTGTGTGATTCCTCTCCTCTTTTCCCTTCCAAGGTGTAATCCATTCCATGAAGTATATTATCTGCCTGCATTTAAATCATTCGTTCATTTGCTCCAATTTTACTACAACCCTTTTCCTCAATCAAAAAACAGTCGAGTCATGCAGTGTGGAAACATGCCCTTCGGCACAACTTGCCCACACCGGCTGACAGTATCCCAGCCACACTAGTCCCACTTGCCTGCGCTTGGTCCATATCCCTCAAAACCTGTCCTCTCCATGTACCTGTCTGTCTCTTAAACGACGGGATAGTCCCAGCTTCAACTACCTCCTCTGGCAGCTTGATCCATACACCCACCACCCTTTGTGTGAAAAGGTTACCCCCTCGGATTCCGATTAAATCTTTTCCCCTTCACCTTGAACCTATGTCCTCTGGTCCTCGATTCCCCTACTGTGGGCAAGAGACTCTGTGCATCTACCCGATATATTCCTCTCATGATTTTGTATACCTCTATAAGATCTCCCTTCATCCTTCTGCGCTCCATGGAATAGAGATACAGCCTATTCAACCTCTCCCTTTAGCTCACACCCTCTAGTCCTGACAACATCCTCGTAAATCTTTTCTGAACCCTTTCAAGCATGACAATATCTTTCCTATAACATGGTGCCCAGAACTGAACACAATATTCTAAATGCAGGTCTCACCAACGTCTTATACAACTGCAACATGACCTCCCAACTTCTACACTCAATAGTCTGACTGATGAAGGCCAAAATGCCAACAGCCTTTTTGACCACCTTATCTACCTGCGACTCGATTTTCAAGGAACCATGCACCTATACTCCTAGATCCCTCTGCTCTGCAACACTACCCAGAGGCCTACCATTCACTGTGTAGGTCCTGCCCTTGGTCAACATCCCAAAATGCAACATCTCACACTTCTCTGTATTAAATTCCATCAACCATTCCTCTGTACACCTGGCCAATCGATCCAGATCCTGCTGCAATCTTTCACAACCATCTTCACTATCTGCAAAACCACTCACCTTTGTATCATCAGCAAACTTGCTAATCTTGCCTTGTATGTTCTCATCCAAATCATTGATGTAGATGACAAACAGGAATGGGCCCAGCACTGAACCCTGAGGCACACTACTACTCACAGGCTTCCAGTCCGAGAAACAACCTTCCACCATCACCCTCTGCTTACTTCCATGGAGCCAATTTGTTATCCATTCAGCTATCTCTCCTTTGATCCCATGCGATCTAACCTTCCAGAGCAGCCTACCATGCGGAACCTTGTCGAATGCCTTACTGAAGTCCATGTACACCACATCTACAGCTCTCGCCTCATCAATCTTTTTGGTCACGTCTTCAAAAAAATCAATCAAATTTGTGAGACACAGCCTCCCATGTACAAAACCATGCTGACTATCCCTAATCAGCCCTTGCCCATCCAAATGCCTGTATAATCTATCCCTCAGAATACTCTCTAGTAACTTTCCAACTACCGATGTTAAGCCTATAGTTCTCAGCATTTTACCTGCAGCCCTTTTCGAAAATGGGCACAATATTTGCCACCTCCCAGTTTTCCGGCACCTCTCCTGTATTTAAGGATGACTTGTAAATTTCAACCATTGCATTTACTTGCATTTTGGGGGCAACAAACTATGTTAAAATGTATACTCATAAAGTAAGAACAGCCTTGATCTAGCCATTGCAACAAAGGGCTAATGTGCCTGTCATCTGCACCTTTTCTGATTTATCAATGTCTTGTACATGTCGTGACTGAAATTGATTCTAATATCTTAAGTGCAATTACCACTAATATATTTCACTACATCATCATATGTCTTTAATCCATGCTTCTGGCAATGTATCTTCACAGTCTGACGGTCATACAACACCCCATATCACACAGGCAAGTTATTTTCAAACTTGTATCTCAAATTATGCACTCATCCAAACTAACATTGTTGCACAAAACTTAGCAAAATTTAAAAAGAGGTTGTTAGGTTTTCTCCTGGCAAGACCAGAGGTGCTTGGAGATTATCTTATTGGGACCAATGTAGTATTGGGGGCATGTTGCCCCCAGAGTTAGTCATCATTGTAAATCCTCTGTCAAAGTTTCATCTTGCTTGGAATTTGAAAAACATATGCTTGAATAATTCAAATACAGAGCCAGGCCATTTGACCCACTGTCCTATGGCTCTCTATATCATCCTCTTAGCAGCTTTGAACCACACTGGTGTCTTTTCTATCTCTATCCACTTGTGTTTCCCTGAAGTTCACAATGATTTCTGTGTGGATGGAGTACAGGTGTCTCCCTATTCATTCATATTAACTATAAGATACCTGAAAAAGGCAATGGCTAAAGTGTGCAGAATGGTGCCATTTTGGATTTGACTTTTGCTTAAATTTATCTTTGTACTTTCTCTTTGTATTGGCTTTAAAATATATATTGCTGGTATTGCTGTAAATAGTATCAGTTGTTCACTTGGAAATCCTAGAAAGCTGTTTCGGAGCATGTTACAGAGTAAAATAGCACAAGGGACATTGAGCTGGAGATTAAAACAAGGATCAGAGGACAGATCTAAAAGAGAAATAATCAATTGCAGATCCTGGAAATCTTTGGTTAAAAACATAAAATTCTTATCTGGTGGTGCAGCATCTATGGAGAACAGTTAATGTTTCAGGTTGGTGATCTGTTATCAGATGGCAGATCTTAAAGAGCAGGTAAAGCAAAAAAATATTTTGGGAAGATATTTGACATACAGTGCGAGCAAGTGGAAAGGGAGGTCAGGGTACGTGGCGGTATTTACGGATAGAGTTTAAAATGCAAGGGTAGAGAAGCTGAAAGAAGTATTAATGTTGAAGAATGCAGGACACAGAATAAAGCAAGGGCCAAAGTCAGCAAATTCGAGGGTTGGAAAAGTGTAAGGATGATTGATGGAGAGTGCAAGCAAACCATGAAGGCATTTCAAGCCGGGGCAAAGGTTTTTTAATATCAATCTGATCAGAGCTTCTGGGATCAGAACCAGGAGACATAAGAGTGAGGAATTCTTAACAAATTCCAATGTGTGAAACATTCTTGAAGAATATTACAGGTCAAATTTTGAAGTGGTAGAGTGGTAGATTAAAGATGAAGAAGTGAAGGAGATAAATCAATGTACAGAGATGATATTTTAAAGTCAAGAGAATATAATCGTGGCGACTGAAAAGATCTGAGAAGATTTTGCAGCTTTCGATGAAGCTGAGTTAAAGATTCCATACCATTTAATAAAAGTTGTAAAAGAGGTGCACGATTCCTGATTTTAATAAAAAGATTTCAATTTATTTACTTTGAATTGGAGGAGATTAGTCCTGCAATATTATTTACAGACGGGCAGTTGGAGGGCATGCAATAACCTTTGAATCAAAAGAGTGAAAAGTAAACCTGTGCATTGCTAACATACATAGGAAATGATACTGTTGTTTTACAAGCAACTCGAACTTAAGAAATAGAAAAAAGAATTGGCCGTTCAACCCCCACGTGCCTACTGTGCCTTTCAATAAGGTCATTTTTTACAGCACTTTACTACACAAACTTCATATCCCTTGATTCCCTGATATTTAAAAAGCTACTAATCTGCCTTGAACACATTCAGCTTCTAAACCTCAACTTTGCTTATGGTTAGAGAATTCCAAGAGACCATTACCCTCTGCTGAAAAAAAGTTATTTTCACTACAGTCTTGATGTGGGAGGGGGGAAGGGGGAACTACTAATTCCAGACACACCAGCCAGGGGAAACAGAATTCCTGCATTTACCTTATTAAATTTTTAAGTGTTTCAATGAGGTCATCACTCGTCCTTCTAAGTTCTGGAAAGAACAGGTCCCCTCCTGGAATGGTCCCACCCCTCCCCCCACCATTTCAGAAATCAATCTGACTCAGCACTGTTTTACTCTGTTGAAAGTGTATGCTTGTTTATGTTAGGAGAACAGTCTGTGCACAATATGCCAGGTGCAGTTCTCACCAGGATACAAAAAAATTGCAGTAAGATATATTTATTCATGCACTCAAATCCTCATGCATTGAATGCTAGCGTTTTGTTGTTTGCTGGAGACAGCATATGTTGATTTTCAGTACTTCTTTACACATAACATGTCCCTCCAAACAGCAATACTTTTCAATCTCTCACCATTTAAATAATGTTTGATTTTCTTTCTCTTCAAATAAAATGGATGACTTCCCATTTTTCCACATTATATTCCACTTGTCATGTCCATGCCTATCCACCGAGCCTATCTATGTCCACCCGAAGTTTCTCTATGCCCTCCTCTCAACTCACACTGTCATCTTTTGCATCAGTAACCAACTTGGAAATATTATGCTTAATCCTCATCACCAAATTATTGATATAGATTGTGAAGATTTGGGGTCCATCACTGATTTCTACATCACCCCATTAGTTACAGCCTTCCAATCCACAAATGGTCTTTTTATACCTACTCCTTTTTTCCATTAGTATCCATCCCTTAGTCCATGCCAACATTTTCCCTAAATCCCTTGTGCTCTAATCTTTTCTGTGGCATCTTATTGCAGATCATCTGAAAGTCCAAATGCATCGTCTATTTTCTCTGTTTACCATCCTGCGATTTACAATTCAATAATTTGATTTAATTTCCTGGAATATTTCCTGGAATATTGTTTATCTTCGAATACTTGCAATAGAAGAAGTCCAATAAAATTCATCAGATTGATTCCTTGGATGGGGTGATGGGAATGCAGACAATAAAGAGGAAGGCGCTCAAATAAGAAATTTTGGATTCCATCGCTGGTGTCAATGCAGGCAAAGAAAGAGCAACTGCCAGAGGAGATATGATATTATTATTGAGATATGTATGAATAGGAGAGGACTGTAAATTAGATTAGATTAGTTTAATGTCAGATACATCAGGGTGCAATGTAATTCCTTGTTCACATGAATCTCAGAGTCAACAGTATATGGTAATGACAATAAATATGGCAATGAATGCAAAGTGGCAGAATGCTGCAAAGATTGTAGTGCAATCTAAAGTTGTGCAAAAAAAACCTAAACGGCAGCAATGGACTAACCAAATCAGGTAGAGTTAAGTGTAAGAATATGTGGTAGCACCTCCGTGAAGGGGATATGAGAAAGGTGATTGGCTCAGGAGCCTGATAGCCATAGGGAAGAGGCTTTTCTTAAACCTGGATGTGCTTAAGAAGGCATATGCTGTCTACAAAAGCTCTCTAGGAAGCTATGAGATCCGAAAGGATAAAGGTAAAGTGAGTCAATAAAGTGAATGTGACCAGTGTGACTAGAGAACAGCAGAAAATCTGACAGTGTGTAATTCTGAGACAACCTTGTATTCTACATTTTAAAGATAAAAGAAAGATTCAAGAGAGGTTGATGACATGGTAGTATGATGGGGGAGAATACTCAAAGATCATGATAAGTTATAGTATGAATAAACTAAGGGATGCAGATGCAGCTTGAAACAAGCTAGGATAAACTTGATTGATTATGGTGGTAAGAAAAATCAATGATTAGTCAGGGAACCGCTCTGCTCAAACATGGCTCTCTTCCCAAAAACGTGATTCTCTTCTCTACGTTTCTGCGTATCCAGTTCTCACGTGGATAGGATGCAAAATGCTTTACTTCTGATTTGCTTCAAACTTTTCAAAAACTTTCTAGCCAAACTGCCACCAAACTGGCTACCGTTTTCTTTCATGAAGACATTAAAACCCGACAAACCTCTTGCAGCTCCTCACTGTGTGACAGAAGGTGTGAACAATATTGGAAGACCTACTTGGGCTAATATTATCTCATGCAAAAACTGGAAGCAGGAAGGTTCATGCACGGTATGGCAGCAAAGTGGTCCTAATACAGGACATAATCCACCAAGAATACACAATGTGCTGGAGGAACTCAGCGGCATGTTCTGTGGAGGGAATGGAGAGACGATGTTCTGGGTCAGGAGCCGCCTTCAGGTCTGAAGAAATGTCATCTGTCATTCCCTCCACAGATGATGCCTGATCCATTGAATTCCTCCAGCACTTTGAATTTTGTGCAAGATTCCAACATCTGCAGTTCCTGTGTCTCCACTATTGGTTGCACGTTCACAAAGCTGTGTTTTCTGTTATGAAGAATAAGGAATGTTGAATTAAAACTCCTGAGATGAGTTTAAACTCCGCTTGCTCGTGAATTTCAATTCAGTTAATTAAATTTGAATAGACAGACAAGTATCAGCTTTGGTAAGGCAAATGTATCAAACTACCAAACGACCATTAGACAAGAAGTATGTCAAACGTCCATGATTATATGTGACTCCAGAGTCACAGCAAGGTGATTTTGTCTCTTAATGCTGCTCTGCAATGATGTATCAAACCACTCATTGGATCTACAAAGGAACAGACTGGCCAGACATTCCAATGACTGGTTAGCTGCATGGGCTCACTGGTTGCACACTGGACTATGCCGCTTCTCCCAGCAGTCCCCATGTGCATTTTTCCATTGGGACCATAACCACTAGTTGATCAGCAAGGATCTGTACAGCAGAAGGTCCTCCTGACCATAAATGTCTGACCTCTCCTGGATGTGCCTGATGGCAAGTGGGGACCCCATGGCCTCATCCCTAGCCCACTGGGTGTCAGGTAAACAGGTCAGTTCTTCTTCCAACTGTGTCAGCTTTGAACGCCCTTTTTTTGAAGCCTGTTTGTTAATTTGCCCCTCAGTTTCCAATCTGGATCTTTTTGCCAGGTTTTCAATCAGCCATAATGGACACATTTCGTCAGCTAACCAAGCA
The DNA here is from genome assembly GCF_053455715.1 of Rhinoraja longicauda. Taxonomy (NCBI): domain Eukaryota; kingdom Metazoa; phylum Chordata; class Chondrichthyes; order Rajiformes; family Arhynchobatidae; genus Rhinoraja; species Rhinoraja longicauda. Next base: position 67,032,955 of record NC_135953.1, on the reverse strand, counting down.
CCATGGGTGCATCTTGCCTCCCACCACAGCTGCACCATGGGTGCATCTTGCCTTTAGAAAAAAGACCATCACCTGCAGAGGTGGGGTGAGGTGGGGAAGAGATGGGAAAGATTTATTCCCTCTTTACCTCTCCAGTTCAGTCATCTTCGTCAACCTTGCCAGGGATGTCCCTGAAGAAAGATCCCGACCCAAAACGTCACCTATCCATCCTCTCCTGAGGTGCTGCCTGACCCGCTGAGATACTTGAACATTTTGTATCTTCTTGTACAAAGCATCCACAGTTCCTTATTTCTACAGAGGCTTCTTAAGTTGCCGGAAGCAGCTGTAGGCTTGACTAATGGAAGTACTTTCGAACCCACAGATCAAAAAAAGGACATAAAAGAGGAGAATAAAGAGTAAACTTGCGACCAAGAGAAAAATGGAGTGTAAAAACTTCAATAGATACTTAGAAAGGATAAGACAGATGATGATGCCTTTTGGTTCTCGACAGACAGAGCTGGGAGAATTTATAAAGATGGGCTGAGAGTGTGGCAGAGAAATTAATCAATTGGCTTTTGCTTGTCTTCAAAGAAAAAGACACAAATAAAAACTGCCAAAAATATTGGAGAAACGACTGAAAAACAAAAGGAAATTAATATTAGTAAAATTCTACACATTTTGGAATGGACCCAAAAGGTAGATTGAAAGATAACAAATGTGATCTCACAGCTAAGACAGGAAGACCAGAGAACTGCCAGTCCGTTAGTTTAATATCAGTAGTAGGGAAAATGCTGAATTGAAAATGAATGATGTAATTACAGCACATCGAGAAAATAAGTAAAAACAAACAGCTGGAGGAATTCAGCAGACAAGGAAGCATCTGCAGAAGGAAAGAGACATTGAAGTTTTGGGTTGAGACACTTCAATCTGGACTGTAATCTGGAGGAAGTATCTCGACTTTAAATGTCACCCGTTCAAAAGCTGTACAAACCTGTACGCCTTAGGAGCATGGGAGGAAATCGAAGATCTCGGGGAAAACCCATGCGGTCACAGGGAGAACGTACTAACTCCGTACAGACAGCACCCATAGTTTGGATCAAACCCGGGTCGCTGATGCCATAAGCGCTGTAAGGCAGCCACTGTACCACCGTGCTGTGCCCCATTTGGGGAAGGGTGGGAAAAGGTTTCATATGGATATGGGCAACCTGAGTGAATGGATAAGTTGGAAAGGGTGCAGAAGAGATTCATCAGGATGTTTCCAGGACTTGCAGGCTTGAGTTATAGGAAGAGGGTGGACAGGCTGGGACATTTTTCTTCTGAGATAGACTTGTCTTTGAGGGAGGCTGAGGGTTGGCCTTATTGAAGTGCATGGATAAAGTGAGTGCTCTCAGTCATCTTCCCAAGGTAGAGAATTCTAAAACTAGGAGGACACAGGGGAGAGATTTAAGAGGGACTTGAGGATAATCTTTTTGCATTGAGGGTTCTCCTCATTGGTAATGAGTTGAAAGCAGAAGCTATCGAAATGGATGCAATAACGACGTTTAAAAGACATTTGGACAGATATATGTATAGGGAGGATTATGAGGGATGTGGGTCAAATGCAAACATTTGGAACTAGTCCAGAATGCCAACTTGGTTCACGGGGACAAGTTGGGCTGAATGGCTTGTTTTCATGCTGGAAAGTTCAATAATGCTAAGACAAGAATATAGCAAATGGAATATAATGTTGAAAAATGTAGGGTCATCCCCTTTGGTGCAGTAAAGCAGTATTTTTTAAATAGTGAGAGGGTGGAGAAATTTTATATTCAAAGAAACCTGAGTGTCCTTGTACGACAGTTACTGAAGCAGGTACAGAAAACCATTAGATATGTTGGTCTTTATTCCAAGTCTTTATTTTGAGTACAGGTGTAAAGCGATCTGATCACATTATACATGGCCGTGGTGAGACCATCTAGATTATGTATAGTGTTGATCTCCTTATTTAAAAACAAGATATCCTTCTCTAAGAGGGAGTGCAGCAACGTATCGGTGGACTGGTTTCTGGAAAGGTGACTTTGCTGTATGAGGAGAGATTGAGTAGCCTAGGCCTGTGTTTTCCTGAGTTTAGGAAAATGAGAGGTGATCTCATTGAAATGTATAAAATTCTTACAGGGTTTGACAGGGTGTGTGTAGGGTTGCTCAGGCTATTTACAGGGAGGATGTTTTCTCTGCCTCAGGTGCCTAGAGCCAGGGTTCATAGTCTCAGAATAAAGGTAATTTATGGCTGAGATGAGAAGCAGTTTCTTAACTTAACTATTTGGATTTCTGTAGAAACAAGGAACTGCAGATGATGCTTTACAAAAAAAGACACAAAACTGCTGGAGTTACTCAATGGGTCAAGCAGCATCCCTGGAGAACATGGATGGGTGACATTTTAGCTCGGGACACTTTTTCAGACCCTTTTTTGAACAGTCTGAAGGGTTCTGACCTGAAACATCACTTATCCCTGTTCTCCAGGGATGCTGCCTGACCCGTTGAGTTCCTCTAGCATTTTGTGTCTGGATTTCGGCATCCCAAGGCATTGTGGAGACATTGTGGAGTCAATGAGTTGATTAAAAATTGAAATCAACAGCTTTTTGGATATTTGGGGAATCCAGGGACACGGGGAAGGTGCTGGAAGCTGGTGCTGCAATAGAAAACCAGCTATTATCTTGATGAATGGCAAGGCAAGATCAAAAAGCGATGGGGGATGGGGGGGTGGGGTGGGGGGGGGGGGGCAAAGGTCCGTCAAGTGATAGATACTACAGTCAGTCTGAGAAAGGGTCTCCACCTGAAACATCACCTACTATTTCCCTCCATAGATGTTGCCTGACCCATTTAGGTACTCCAGTATTTTGTGTCTACCTTCAGACCATCAGTCTGAAGAAGGGTCGCGACCCAAAACATCATCCATTCCTTCTCTCCAGAGATGTTGCCTTTCCCTCTGAGTTACTCCAACATTTTGTGTCTACCTTCGAGGTACTCTAACACTTGTGTTTCACTCAAGGTTCCAGCATCTGCAGTTCTTTGTGCCCCTTGAACTCAGTTGAGCCCCACAGATTTCTAAACAGTTAGTGAAGTGGTGGCACTAGGACACACAATAGATCTACAACAACATTGGTGTAAAGAGAAGGGATTAAATGGTGTATTTCTGATAGAACCTGAGAATGAAGAGCCCTAGAAAGTAAATGGACATCTGGGAAACCTTACATTGGTAGGAGTCATACCCCAAAGGAAGTTGGTTGTGGTTACTGTTTAGTTTAGAGCTACAATGTGGAAACAGGCCCTTCGGCCCACCGAGTCTACACCGACCAGCGAACCCCACACATTAACATTATCCTACACACACTCGCATGGTTTTGTGAAGGGGAGATCTTGCCTGACAAATCTGCTGGAATTCTTTCAAGAAGTAAATAGCAGGACAAACAAAGGAGAGTCAGTGGATATTGCTTATCTAGATTTTCATAAAATACTTTGATAAGGTGTCGCACATGAGGCTGCTAAGGAAGATGAGAGCCCATGGCATCAAACGGCTGATACTAGCATGGATAGTAGGTTGGGTGGATGGCAGAAGGCAAAGAGTGTCAATAAAAGGGGGCTTTTTCTGGTTGGCTGCCAGTGACCAGCGAAGTTCTGCAGGGGTCGGAGCTGGGGCCGCCACTCTTCAACGTTGTATATTAATGCTTTTGACAAGGGGATTGAAGGCTTTGTGGCCAAGTTTGTGAATGATGTGAAAATAGATGGAAGGGCAGGTAGTGCATAGAAAGCAGGGAATCTGCAAAAGGACTTTGACAGGTTGGGAGAGTGGGGAGAGAAGTGAAAGATGGAACATAGTGTAGCAAAGTGTGAAGTCATGCATTTTGGCAGTAGGAATAAAGGCATAGACTCTTTTCTAAATGGGGAGGAGAATCCAGAAATCGGAGGTGCAATGGAACTTGGGAGTGCTGGTGCAGGATTCCCAAAAAGTTAATCTGCAAGTCGAATCAGTAGTAAAGAAAGCTAATGCAACGCTAGCATTTATTTCAAGAGAGTTAATATACAAAAACAGGGATGTAATGCTGAGGCTGTACAAAGGTGCTGGTCAGGCCACGTTTGGAGTATTGTGAGTAATTTTGGGCACCATATCTGATGAAGGATGTGCTGCCTCTGGAGAGGGTCCAGAGGAGGTTTACAAGAATGATCCCAGGAATGAGTGGGTTAACTTATGATGAGCGTTTGACAGCACTGGGCCTGTACTCACTGGGGTTTAGAAGAATGAGTGGGGACATTGAAAAGTACCGATTGGTGAAGGCAGCACAATTTTTAACGTATTCACTATTCCTCAGGTAACTGATCATCAATGATTTTCTGGCCATCACATGGTCAGATGCTTGGTGAAGCCAGCACAATTTTTTAACCTACTAGACCAAGTGGACCCATTGGGCCTAAACCTCTCCTGCGTTGGTGCAGCACCCTCTCCTCCCCCTCCCCCTCCCCACACCCCCTCCCCCCACCCCCTCCTCCCCCTCCCTCCCCTCCCTCCTCCACCCCCTCCCCTCCCCCTCCCTCCTCCCTCCTTCCCTCCCCCTGCCCTTCCCCTCCCCCCTCCTCCCCATCCCTTCCCCTCCCACTCCCTCCTTCCCTTTCCCCTCCTCCTTTCCCCTCCCCCTTTCCCCTCCCCTTCCCCCTCCCCCTTCCCCCCCCTTTCCCCTCCCCTTTCCCCTCCCCTTTCCCCTCCCCCTTTCCCCTCCCCCTTTCCCCTCCCCCTTTCCCCTCCCCCTTCCCCTCCCCCTTTCCCCTCCCCAACCACTCCAACCCCCTCATCCCCCCTTATCCTCCCTCCCCCTCCCTCCCTAGGAGATAGATTTAAACTTTAAAATGTAAATAACTTAAAAAATATAACACCGATTTCAATGAAACTTCTTCCATGAGCACCAAAGGGACGACGGTGAGTAAGGTGGGCCTAAAATTGTCGCGCTATCGCGTACCGTTTTGGCTGTAGTTCAGGAACAAACAAACAAACAAATGATAGTTTTAGTATATAGATTAACTATTCCTCAGGTAATATCATGATTCAGGCCATATGCAGCAAACCTGGACAAAGTTCAGTCTTGGGGTGATGAGGGATAAATATTTTCATGCCATAGATTTGTCAAAATAGACCATCTGCAACAAAAACGGCCAAACACCAACCTTTGACAGTCAATGGCATTCCCATCAACATTGACAGAAACTTACCTGGAGTGATCACATCAACATTGTGGTGAAAGACCAGGTCAAAATCTTCGAAGTTAGCAAAGAGACTCAACCTTTGCATCCCTCGTCACACTTGAATCAGGCATAGAATTCAACGGTCATTAAATTGGTCAGTAAACTCAATGAACAAAGCAGCAACATTGCTCAAGAAGCTGACTCATCGTCATCCTGGACGAAGGGATGTGCCTGAAAAGCAACACTTCCAGCACGCTAAAAATCCCACGCAACCACCCGCACAACATATCCACATTATGTACATGCAGGGGTTGGAGGGGTATGGATCATGTGGAGGCAGATGGGGTTAGTTTATCTTGGCATCATGCTCTGCACAGATATTGTGGCCTGTTCCAATGCTGTACTTTTCTAGGTTTGATGTGCAGACCATATCCAAGTTGCACTGCAGAAATATGTCAATGTTGGCAGCAACCCCCAAGTCCATAACTTTGCAACCTGGGCGAATAAGGGCAGCAAACACATTGAAACTCAAACACCCTCAAGTTCCTCTTTAGGGCGCACACCATTCTGATCTGGAAATATATCACTGTCCCTTCATCGCCACTGAATCAAGATCATGAAACTTCATCAGCAACGGTGCAGGGGGAGTAATGTCACCATAGCAACTGCAGCACTTTATGAATGTGACTCACAGTCACTTTCTCAAAGACAATTAGGATAGGCAGTAAATGCTGTCCTTTAGTTACATCCACATCCAAGGAATTTTTTTTTTTTAAAGAGTTGTTTCATTTGAAATAAATTCCCATTCCCCAGAAAATGTGTTTAGTTTCTTGGGAGCTTTATTTTAATGTTTTACTTTTGAATCCTTCCGTGGCCAATTAATCAAAAACACCAATAATTGGCAAAAGACCACATGAACTCAGAAAAACATCCCTTTAGTGTTAACATTAAACTAAATAGGAAGCAGAAATATCTTTTGTGTAAATGGCATTTTAACCTACAATTTAAACATTACTAAGATCAGACTTTTTCTGAGAAATGAGTAACGTTTGTAAGTGTGTTATTATTAATGATTTTGACACCAATGTGTTCAAAGGGATTTAAGAATATCAGTCAGCATTATAATGATTGTACTGTTGTAATTCGAGGAGAAATTTCAAATCAATGTTGTGACTTTAATAGAATGACTAAGGACGTACGTCTCAGGAAGTTTTCTGCTTATCATGTATAGCAGCTCGATGTTATCACTTACTGGGCTGACCAACCACTGGAAATTGACAAATGTCCCGCATTTTGGTGTCAGCAACAAAGAAACAGCACAACATCAATTCCATTTTGTTCCTTTTGTTTTAAGATTTTCTTATGTTCTTGAGTGAAAAATATGGTTAAAGGAATCTTGACAAATGCAATACCCCAAAGAGGAACAACAATAATTTGTCTCTTCACCTATTCAGACTGCAACGCAGTGGCCTGGGGTTCATCAGGGATGAGTTAGTAAGAGTGGGGTTGAAGATAAAGGGAAGCTTTAACAGTGTGTGGAGCTTATTTTGTGTGTGTCTGAGGTCCCCATTGCAGAAATCATTTTAATTAGCAAGGTTGTTTTTGTTAGGCAATGAGCATTTTTGAACCAGCTGCAGAAATAGATGAGATTGATCCATAACTCCGGGGAAGAATGTCCGCTTTTACCAGGAGTCTAATCCACAATCCCTGTTGGAAAACTAGGATTTTGGTTCTTCATCTCTATTGTACCAGGTTTGGGCTGGAGCTTAAATGCCTTTGAAATTCTGCTCAAATATGAATAATTTTCTGCAGTGACAACACAAGCTATAATGCTTTGGAAAGTTATAATTTATTACCATGCTTTATTTAATTTTCCTAAATTCAATTGAATTGATGTAGTGAATGACAAGAAACAAATGGTAATAGGCAAAAAGCCTACTGGAAAAATTATAATTTAGGATTTCTGATTGACTGGCTGGTCTAACATTTACATTGTAATTAATGATGAAACCTATAATTTAACAAATCCATTTGCCAATGCGTGACACAAATTTGTTAATTATACTTCTATTAATATATTACAGTCATCCATGCTTCACAAAATTATTTTAAGATAGAAATGAAAATTTAAAATTATATTTTAATGACTGTTGCATAATTAAAACAAAACATTCACTATAAAATTAACAAAAATAACAAGAAATGGTTGATTAATTCCAGTAAGGTATTGGAGGTAGTTTGCACATTATACATAAATTTAATGGAGCATTATCTGTTCCTGTATCAGAATTAAAGATGCTGCACTTGCTATACCTTGTTAAAATTCTGATGAAAGTTATTAATTTGAATTGTTTTTCCAATATGCCCCTTTAAACCTTTCTGGATCAATAGAGGTTGAGAAGTGGCTCTGCAGTATTCACTGCAGAAGCAGAGCCATTGGATTCGAGATTTAAATTAATTTCTATTAAGCCGTGCCAATGTGACTTACAGCACAGATGTCAAATCTACTAAATGGTTTGCACATTCTCAGGCAAACAACCAACACACAAGGCAAGTGATGTGAACATTTTACTCATTTTGAAAGCAGTACGTTACAGTCAGTGGAGACATCCTTCATGCAAGTTCACCTCCATTTTTTAAAAGAAATTCTGAAGTCGGTTTAAGACATTTTTGATTCAAAATAAACGAATGTAGGTTCCATTTTTTCCCAGAGAAAGGTGTTGTGGGTTGGGATTACATTACTTTTAAAGTGGTAAACAAATTTTCAAAGGTCACAAGTATGAGATTTCCATTCAAAACATAATAATATAAAATTCTTGGATGTATTTTCTTTAGTGATGTGTTGATTCTTTTTCAACAAGTCTATCTATTCATACAGAATTTTGTTACATATGAAAGTTATACGCCAGCCTAATGAAGAAATATCATAACATGCATAAATTGCGGACATGAACATCCTAGAACTGGTTTTACTGACTGCAGGATTTTTTTGGGATATTTTTAATCCATTATATGTGTTGCCATGCAGCAGGCTGATGTGTTGTATCTGAACACACACCAGCACTGACCTTTGCTGTAAGATCCACTATAGGCAGCACAAAGTCTCACATCAATTTACCAGGATTGGATGTGGCATCTAGTGGTTAATTTGATTTGGAAAAAGAAGCACCTGGCCCTCCATTTCCCCAAGGGTTGGGGAGGAGGTCTGGGGCCTTAAAATCGTCATCCATCTGAGTGGTCCATGTGTCTTTCAAGTGCTGAACAGTTTATCTTCATTCTCCAACTTTTAACCCTTTTTGTGCAGCACACGTATCCAATTCACATGAATTTGCCTGCAGTTTTCCTTGCTTTCCATGTACATCAATTTGCCTGACGTTTCCTGACACAATCATGTATCTGTGCAGAGAGATACTTGAATAAACGCACAAAACCTTCCAGCAATATTTGAGCGGATAACAGATGTGAAATACAAAGCTAACTTCCTGAGGTGAAGTAAACATGGAAATTGTTGAATATAACAGGAAGATGCCTTCTCTCTCACTCTCTCTCTCTCTTTCACACACACACTCCTTTCCACTATATATGAAGGACATAATGGATAGCTGTAAATGAATTACAAGGCAGTAATCCAATCAAGGGGTTCAGGTGATGTCATAATCCCCTAAGAGGTTTATTGTCATTTGAATGCCTCAGTGGTTTCGAGGGAAAGATTATCATTGATAAAATAATAACAGTTTTTTAATTTTTTTTAAATGGTCTCTCTATATTTTAGAAAATGTTTTCTGTTCTTGTTTAAAAATGGAAGCAGTTTGCTGCAACACTAAACAAATTTGGCACCAATTTAAGTTCCTAAAAAATATATCCAGAGAAAGAAAATTCCAATTTTAATGTTGGCCCGAATTTGGTACAACTAGTCTACTTACTGTTAGAAAATAGTGGAAATGAGGTTAAGGCTGGCAGCAACAAGATCTGGAAAATGGCTTGGTTAAATAGTGCTGTGGACCTGAGTGGGGCCATCTTGGGAAGGTGGGTTTAGATTTTTTTAGATTTAGAGGTACAGCGCAGAAACAGGCCCTTCAGCCCACCGGGTCCACGCCGCCCAGCGATCCCCGCACACTAACACTATCCTACACACACTAGGGACAATTTTTACATTTGCCCAGCCAATTAACCTACAAACCTGTATGTCTTTGGAGTGGATCTGGCTGCTGGCTGTGGAAGGTGGGCTGTTGCAAAGCCATGGCGGTAATGTAGCGTGCAGGCAGATTGATGCAGAGGAGAATGGGATTGTGAGGGAAAGATAGATCACCCATGATTGAATGGCAGAGTTAACGTGATGGGCTGAATGGCCTGACTCTGCTCCTATAACAAGTGAATTTATGACATCCAATGATTCTTTGCTGTTCCCTCTGGAGAACTCTTTGCCACTGCTGACTTCAAGAATGAGTTGACGTTCCTCAATCATCTTCATCCCACTCGGCAGCAAGCTCCCAGTCCTTTCTGATATCTGAACCCAACGTTCTTCCCATTTTGCTAGGGAAAGAACATTACAGCCCTGAACATTACAACTTTGGCTAACATGGGTGGAAGCAGGAAGAACTTGGCCTGATACATACAACTTGGAATGTAGGACAGTACAGCACAGGAACAGGCCCTTTGGCCCACAATGTCTATGCCGAACATGATGCCAGGACCAACTCTTATGGTAGAAAAAACAAATGGACCAACTCTCATCTGGCTGCACATAACCCCCTGCATATCCATTTGCCTATCTAAAAGCCTCTTCAATGCCACTATTGTACCTGCCTCCACCGCCACACCTGGCAGTACGTTCCAGGCACCCACCATTCTCTGTGTAAAGAAACTTTAAACTTTGCACATCTTTAAACTTTGCCCCTCTCACTTTAAAGCTATGCCTTTTAGTAATTGATATTTCTATGTTGGGTAAAATGATCTGACTATCTTCCCCCATCCATGCTTCTCATAATTTGATATACTTCCAACAGATCTCCCCTCAACCTCTGGTATTCCAGAGAAAACAATCTAAATCTGTCCAGCCTCTCCCAATAGCTAATGCTCTCCAATCCAGGCAAACTTCCTCTGCACTCTGTCCAAAGCTTCCACGTCCTTCCTGTAATGGGTGAACAGAACTGCATGCAGTACTCCAAATGTAGCTTAACAAAAGTCCTATAAAGCTGTATCATGAATTCCTGACTCTTTTACTTAATGCCCGACCAATGAAAGCAAGCATACCATATGCTGCCTTTACCACTCTATCGACTTTGCTGCCACTTTCAAGGAGTTATGGACTTGGACCACAAGATCTCGCTGTACATCAATATTAAGGATTTTCCCATTAATTGTAGATTTTCCCTCTACATTCGACCTCCCAATATGCAACACCTCACACTTGCTCGTATTAAACGGCATCTGCCATTTCTCCATACATTTCTGTAGCTAGTCTACACCCCGTTGTACACTTTGACAATCTTCCTCACAATCCACAACCCCAGCAATGTTGGTGTCATCTGCAGACTTACTGACCAACCTGTCTACATTTACGTCTAAGTCATACATTGACACACTTGATTTTAACTCCCAGTACACACTGTATGAATGAGATTATTATAATAGTCCACAATGTGTGGCCAATGCACCAAAATGGCATTTCCTTAAGGATGTATGGCTGCTTAAAGTCATGTGACTGCCTTAAGAAGGAGCACCTTCAGGCCTTGGGGGATTCTGAAGAAGGAACAGATGAACTGGATGAGTGCCATGGAACCATGAACTTACTGCCATAATTATGGTGTGCTTCTGAAAAGTCTATTTTGCCAGAACATTGTTTTTAAACATGCATTGCAAAACCATAAGATTTCATGCTGTTGTTTGAAACATGGTTTGCAATCCGTTAGTGTATGGCAGGAAAGAAGCAGGTTGCACAAGACCATCCTTTTTAAATGTCGACACTGTTGAACGGTCTTTGGAGGAAGTTAAACAGGGCAGTTCATGGAAGGAGGGCCATTCAGGTTTAGGAATGCGGTGTCTGGCAAAAAATGGCTGATGGCAGGAACAACAGCAGCAATCATTGGAACAAAGACATAGAAGAAATGTGGAAAGAAGTTTGCTGGCTTCACTGGAAAAGGGAGAAACAGGTGTAAATCTTTCCTACATTTTAAAAATAACAGTGAGCATGTGGTCGCCATTTGTTTCATTGCAATGAGCCAATTTTTTTTTAAAACACCAAGTAAGGATGTTACTGTGATCTGAAACACAGTGAGAATCAATTAATTAGCCATATGAAAGAGAAACCATTGGAGGAGAAAGTCCGATCCATTTAAGGACAGGGCTCGAGAAACAGAACTTGAAAGAGGTTATGGGGATGCTTGTGGTCTCATCATTATGAGGGATTCTAGTGCAACTTCCATCCTCCTTAGCCAGTCGCTGTTAACCTGCCTTCCAGTGACAAACTCCAAAAGCAATCCATGCAGATGGCAGCAATGAAATACATTTGCCCATGTTTACGTGCTATCACTTTGTTAATCTGCTCCCCTCCATCCCTTCTCAACATCATGTCCTTGCTGCAAGAAGTGCAGATTCCTATGAAAGGGCAAGCGGTTCATTTTGGGCATGTTTACAATTCAAGGATCTCAGTTCCATTTACTGGGAGGAACTGGAAGAAGAGTGAAAAGCGAGAATGAGGGAGAACTGAGATCATTGAACAATAAAGAGCAGGGGTATACGGTAGAGCAAGGGTTCCCAACCTGGGTAAATTTAACCACCAGGGGGGTAAATTTTGCCTACCCAAGGGGTAAATTTTCACCTACCCAGGGGGTAAATTTGTTGATTCTGGATTTTGTACATAATGACTGACTGTGTTTGGTTCTGGTATGCCGATATCTGTTCCTCATTAGTTGTTCATAAATAAGTGAAATAACATTGTTATGTGCCATTATTATTGTTACTTGAACTTAAAATAATAATGTTAAAAACAGTATTTTAAAATTTCCCCCTTTGATGGTCACTTTATTATGGTAGGTGTAAACTCAAATTACTGAACAAAACAGGGTGGGGGTAAATTTACTTTCGAAAATTTGCAATGGGATAAACGGGACGAAAAAGGTTGGGAACCCCTGGGGTAGTGGATGGAGGGGCTGGTTAGCAGTGTGGACATCCTTCCCAAGTAGCTGCTCAACAAATAGAACAGAAATCTCCCCTTTCAAAAGAAGTGTACACCCAATGTAAGGAAGTATTGGGCGTTGACACCATGCAGGCATCATTGGAGTAGCTGCCAGCTCTAAGTTCACCTGTGGCATAGCAGTTCACATTTAAGGCCTCTTACCACACTTCGGCTCTCTCAATGATGCTGCCACTGCAGCCATTAAGCTATAGTATGTTATTAGCTCCTTCTGAGTGACTCACAGAGGAGGGAAGGAAAATGTTCTGCATGCTCTCTGCAGATCCTGGTGGAGCGGTCTGACTGCATTAAGATTTAGTGGCAAAGAGGGAAGGAAAAGGGAATGTTGGGAAGCTAGGACACATTCTGGATGCTGGTGCTAACTCTCCAGATGACTCCACTGCCATTAGTTTCAGTTGATTTTGTGTGACTGCACAATAACCTAAAGGTAGGCAGTGGGACATGTGGCTAAGTTGCAACCCATGCCAGGCAGTGCCGGATTAACATAGTAGCAAAAGTAGCATTTGCTACAGGCCCTGCACTTTCGAGGGCCCCGCGCTAAATGCTTGAATTCGACATCCCACTGGGGGGGCGCTGTGTTGAGCGCGCCGCTCCCCAACCGCCGCGGTTTGAATGTGTTGGCGGGGCTGCACGGACCAATGGGCAGCTGGCGTGTCACATGCCCAACCGCCCAGTCTCCGGGCCCTCTTACTCCACACACCTCCGGCCTCACCCAAACACCTCACTCCTCCAGACCTCTCTGCTCGAATATTGGCCTTGTCTCCCCACACATCCCGGCCCTCTCACTCCTCGCTCATGGGCTCTTTTCACTCAAGTCCCCGGGCCACTCTCACCACCACACCCCCCCCCCCCCCCCCAACACTCCCACTCCTCCGGCCCTCAGTCTCCCTACTCCTCCGGCGCTCTCTCCCCCACTCCTCTGGGCATTTGCTCCCACCGAATCCTCCGCTGCTCACTATTACACAATACCTCACGCCTGTTCTTTCCCTCCCCCTCAGCCCCTCCTCTCCGTGCTAGGGCCTTCTCTCTCTCTTCACTCCTGCGGTCTTCTCTCTCTCCCACTCCTCCGGCTCTCTCCTTCTCCCCACTCCACTGGGCGTCTCTCTCCCCAATCCCCCTTCCCTCTCGTCTACCAGACTTTCAACCCTCCAAATAGCTACTGTTCCAGTCCTCTCTTCTGCCAATCTACCTCCCCCCCTTTATTCTTAGTCCTCTGTCCCACTCTCCGTCCTATTCTCCATCCCACTCTCCCCCTGCGCATCTCCATTACGCTCTCTCCGAACATCTTTCCCCCACACCTCCCTCCATGCCCCCCCCCCCCCCCCTCCGGCCTTTACTTTCCATTTCTATAGGCACTTTCCCTCACACGTTCAGCCTTTTCTCCCTCTCTGTCCCTCCCTCCCTCTCCTCTCTCTCTCTCTCTCTCTCCTCTCTCTCTCTCTCTCTCTCTCTCTCTCTCTCTCTCTCTCTCTCTCTCTCTCTCTCTCTCTCTCTCATCTCTCTCTCTCTCTCTCTCTCTCTCTCTCTCTCTCTCTCTCTCTCTCTCTCTCTCTCTCTCTCTCTCTCTCCTCTCTCTCATCCTCTCTCTCTCTCCCTCTCTCTCTCCCTCTCTCTCTCCTCTCTCTCTCTCTCTCTCTCTCTCTCTCTAATCTTCTGGCCCTTAATCCCAAAATCCTGCGACTTCCCTCTCACCCATCCCAAAAGCTCGGGCCCTCTTTCTCACCAATCCCCCAGCCTTCTCTCCTCACTTCCCAGGCCCTGTCACCTCCTCCACTCTTCTACCACCTCCTCTACCCACACCTTGCATGCCTCTCAGCATCCACTGCTCCAGCACCCTACCCCTACATTGTCCCTCTCACCCCTCACCAGTCCCGCCTCTATTCACTCCTTCGGCCCTACCTTTTTCACATTCCTCCGGCCCTCCCTGTCTCTACTTCTCTGACACGCTCGGCTCCCACTCCTCCAGCCCTCTTTTCGCAATCCTCCGTCATTCTCCCCACGGTGGTGCAGCGATAGAGTTGCATCCTTACAATGCTTGCAGCACCGGAGACCCGGGTTCGATCCCAACTACGGGTGCTGTCTGTACGGAGTTTGTATGTTCTCCCCATGATCGCGTGCGTTTTCTCCGAAATCTTCGGTTTCCTCCCACACTCCAAAGATGTACAGGTTTGTAGGTTAATTGGCTTGGTGTATGTGTAAAATTGTCCCTAGTGTGTGTGGGGATCGCTGGTCGGTACGGCTGGTGGGCCGAAGGGGCTGTTTTCGCAGTGTATCTCTAAACTAAACCCCTCCATCACACACTTTCTGAGAGTCCCATATTAGGCCTGTGTGCCGCTGTAGGCCCCGACATTGTAGGCCCGGACAGTGTAGGCTAACAGAGCTCGTTAACGTTAACGGAGTTCGGGGAGCGGGGCCGAGCGTGTTCGGGGAGCGGAGCCGAGTGTGTTCGCCGAACGGAGGGTTGCAACCCGCCTCCCGGCCCGGGCTGCTGTCATTAGTGGAACGGGAGTACGTGGCCGCTGGCTTGGTGAGGTCACGTGGGGCGTGGGCTGTGACGTCACCTTGTCCGGTATTTAAGGCCCCTTTAAAACATATGCTACAAGCTTAATCCGGCCCTCATGCCAGGCCATGTTTCGTTCAGGCTCTCAGGGATCAGAGCCTGACTGCCTATCTCTCTCTTCTTTCTTCTCCTTTCCCCCACCTTCAGATGCACAAGGACACAGCCTTTGCAATGGATCTTTATCTAAATCCATTGCAGATAGCCTCAATGTAGACAAAATATTTGACAAAAACTAAGGAACCAAGATGAAAATGTAACCCTGGTCTTTTTATGCTCTTGTGAATCTCATTAAACCAATGAAGTTTATTCAGTGTCCAAAGATCCTGCATCCCTGATTTTCTGTTGACTTGGGCTTCATTGGGTTTATTTTTGTTTTTGTTTGCATTCAGTCTTCATTACGGCAGACAGCACATGGCCTGCAATTGGCAGTGGATTCAATCAGGATGCAGATCCTTAAATACATCATAATCTGTCATGAATATGATCAAACAGATTAATTTGGATCTTTGCACTTCCAATGGCATAGCGGGCAATGACTTTCTCAAGGAAGGACAGAGTGTTTGCATCAGTTGTATAAAGGAGAAGGTGCAAGATGAAGAGTGTCCAAATATATTGGTAGCTGGTTGCATTTCTGGATTAGGTGCCCTGCCGTGTAAACTGAATAAAATTCTCAAAACACTAAAACAGCAATTACTGCTCTTAATTGACACAAAGTGTAGTACAAACCCTGCTCTATCATTTTCCTTAATTGCCATTCAAGGATAAAAATAAATGATGTATTGTACAATGATTTAGGTCTAAAGCTGGCCTTTGCTTGTTTAATTACACAAGTGTCCTTGAGAGTGTAATAGTGCCCCTAGCCATGGATGCTGGGCTCCTTGTATCGTTAACTATTTATGTGCTAGTATTCTGAGAACAAATTTATTGTTAAAATGGTAATCATTCTTATTCATTTCATGCACATTGTATTGTAGGCACTGCAACCTTAGACTGTAATGGTTCCTATTACAGTATTTATTCAAGTCACTCACTGAAAAATTATGCCTGTGGGGACTGAACAGTGTACTTGGTCAGCACAGAAGAAGGATGTGATACTTAATACTTAAGGGAGAAGGGCAGAGAACGTGTAATACCAGATGTTCACCATTTGCTGGGTTTGTACAGTGGGAGAATTAGCAATGAATAGTTTTTGCAGAGTGCTCATTAGTGAGCCAGTCTGCTTCAAGTATTACTCAGCATCCACTGAATTACGCTGATAAAATGTTATTTGCAATGTTCGCTAATAGATTAGCATGCACAGACGAAATGTTACTCAGATGAACACAAATAGACTGGAACATGAAGCAACCATATACATCCCTACTCATATTTTTAGTCATTCATTCACTTATTAATTGTGGATGCATTATAAGAATATAGTTTTTCTTCCTGTAACATGATCCTTACAGTGATGACTACTCTTTGCTGTCAGAGGCAAAAAAACTGGCACGTGGCTCATTCATTCTTTTTCTGAAACCAGATACATGGGAAGTTAAAGCTATTTTGATTGGCCAGTTTCACACATTAGTGCAAAATGTGCAATAAAGAAAGTTCTTTATTTTGACCGGAGAGAAATAAAAATAAAGAATTCTGAAACATGGGCAGCACAGTGGTGCAGCAGTAGAATTGCTGCCTTACAGCACCAGAGACCCGGGTTCGATCCTGACTACAGGTGCTGTCTGTATAGCGTTTGTACATTTTCCCCGTGACCTGCATGGGTTTTTTCCAGGAGCTCCGGTTTCCTCCCACATTCCAAAGACGTGCAGGTCTTTAGGCTAATTGGCTTTGGTAAAATTGTAAATTGTCCCTAGTATGTGTAGGATAGTGCTAGTGTGCGGGGATCGCTGGTTGGCGCGAACTCAATGGGCCGAAGGGCCTGTTTCCACACTGTATCTCTAAACGAAACTAAACTAAGTGAAGGGGGTATTATATTATTTGCGGAGCAGGAAGATGGGTTAACATTTCAAGTTGAAAATGAAAACAAAAATAATAATAAGAAAGTGTCAGGTGCTGGAAATCTGGAATAAAAACAGAAAGGGCTGGAACACCCAGCAGGAAATGGCAGCACCCGTGAGAAAAAAAAAAGAATTGATATTTCAGATCTATGAACAGGAAAGCAAGAAAAATGTTGGTTTTATGCTGCAGAGAGGGAGCTGGTAAGGAAGATGGTTAAATCAAAGGAAATATCTATAATGGGTTGGGGATGAATTGCGAATGAGGAAGTTGGAGGATTACAGAACAGTGTGACATGTTCAAAAAGCAGGTCAGGGTGTAGTAATGGCTAGGAAAAAACGGAGCTGATATTACTGAGCCGATGGGGCGGCACAGTGGCGCAGCACTAGAGTTACTGTCTCAGAATGCCAGAGACCTGGATTCGATCCTGACTTTGGGTGTTACGTGTATGGAGATTGGAGTTAAGTTACTTTACCATTACTCACAATCTTTACCCAAAATGTCTCAGCTTCCCCAGATGCAGAGGATTGAACATTCTGACTCTCTGACCCAACAGGTCTGTCACAATGCAAAATGAGTTGTGTGCAGCAAGCAAGCCTTTTGGACAAAAATGGAGATTTTATTTTTCAAAATTACACTCTCTACTTGGAACATGACATGATGCACATATACCTCAGCAACGTGGACCTATACTTGGAACATGAATAGAGGATATTGGTTATACCCTGGTAAGTTACGATCCATGCCAGCTGAGAGGCCTCATACGTTTATTCTGCTATCTGATCTCACAAAGTAAGGAGACCCCAAAAGTTGAGAAGTATCACAATAATAATTTGCATGGAGACTAATTTTTGCTGCCTGTACTTGCTGTGCAGAAGGACAGATCAACAACAATTTATTTTTTAACTTTTACATATGGAAAACTTTGCAGAATACATTAAGATGAGAAGAAAAATGTCATCAAACAGGAGAAAAGGGGAGAAACCTGTGGGGGGGGGGGGGGGGGGGGGGGGACTTTTTGGTAATATTCACTGGTTTGTTTTCTACTGCTTTTAAATGTCTTTCTACATTAAAAATTCACTACTCCTGGATACAGCTTGAGTGAAATTTCACTTTATAATTTGACCATGCAAGGAGGAAAGCTGCATGAATCCAATATTTATACTTTTAATATCTTTAATGAAGCCTTATTTGATTTCTAAGCTCTTTGTTGCTAATGTTTGTTATTCTCTTTATGGAATAGGGAGCACAACAAAGTAAAGATAACGCCTCCATTTGTTCTTTCCGCTAGCATGAGGCCACTTTCCACTTTTAGAATGACTATTTCACTTAATCTATGGCGGACAGCTTATAGTTAGTGTGGTATAATGACAAACTGTGCACTATTCTAATTTATACATTGTAATAAATATACTTGCAGAATAAAAATTAATTGACAATTATTATTTCATCATTTTTTGACTCTTGCTTTTTCATACTGACATTTTTTGAGAAAAATGAATTGACAGCATATAACTAAGTTACAGGCAAGGATTTCAGTCATAGGGCTATAGAACATGGAATCAAGACTTTTGGCAAAGTTTGCCAATGCCAACCAAGCTGCCTACACGAGCTACTCCCATTGCCCCTGTTTGCCCATATTCCAGTTCAACCATTTCTATTTATGTACCCGTCCAAATGTACTTTAAATATTATAATTGTATCTGTCTCTTCCACTTCCCCTGACTGTTTGTTTCATGTGCCATCACCCTCTATGTGAAAATATTGCCCTTCAGGTCCCCTTTAAATTTTTTCCCTTCTCTTAAAGCTATGCACTGCAGTTTCAGACTCCCCTACTCTGGAAAACAAAATTGCGACAATTCACCTTGTCTATGCCCCTCACAATTTTATATTTGTTATATACCTCTCTATAAGGTCACCCGCTCAGCCTCCTACATTCCAAGCGCAAAATGTCCCAGCCTATCCAGTCTCTATACCTCACGGCCAAGCATCATCCTAGCAAATCTGTTCTGCAGCCTTTCCAGCTTGATGACATCCTTCCTTTAGTTCAGTGACCAGAACTGCATACAAGTGTGCTCTCACCAATGTCTTCTACAGTTGTAACATAATATTCCAACTTTATATTTGGTTGAATAATATTTGATTTAAACCAGCATCTGAAGTTCCTTCCCACACATTCCAACTTTTGTACTCAGTGTCTTGACCGTTGAAGGTAAGTGTGCCAAACGCCTTTTTCATCACCCTATCTAGATGTGTAACCTTTTTTTATGGAACTGTACCACTAGGTCTCTGTGTTCGGCAACAATTTCCAGGGCCATGTAATTTACTTGATAAGACCTGCCCTGGATTAAATTATCAAAATGCAGCACTTCACACTTTGTGGGGAATTGTGGGATTTTGTGGGACAATTGCCAGCAATTATCAGAGTGAGTGTCACTAAGTTTAGAGGTCAAACTGATGTAGAGGTTCCTCACTCACTGCCTGCTGAAAAACATGTCCCAGGTTGGATTTGATGCAGAAGCAGTGACTTAAATCATGTCAGAGAAGGGGAAAGGTTTGAGGGCCAAGATACACCTTGAACCTTGAGTTCAATTAAACAAATTAATATTTTTGATTGTTTTTTTTGTTTTTTTCAGAAGACTTTAGATTTATTGTTTTTCTTGTTTTTAAAAAAATCTTTCTGAATGTTGGAGACATCCAGAGAATATTTCAACCCTTTTGATATGTTTGGTAGCTGGTGGAATCCTTGAGCATCTCTTAGCCTGCTGCCAAGGTTTTGGTCTGCTCGTTAATCTGCAAGGCTTTTCTTGCTGTATACTATCCCTCCCCAACTACCCTTCGCATGCAAGCTCTCTCACCAGCGAGCAATTGGATGGTACTTTGCAGAACAATACTGCGGAAGAAGCCTATAGTTTTGTTCGGAGATACAACATGGAAACAGGACCTTCGGCCCACTGAATTGACGCTGATCATCACTCACCCATTCATTTCAGTTCTGTTAACCCCTTTCTCATTCACTCCTTACACACCAGGGGCAATTTACAGAGGCCAATTAGTCTATAAACCTGCACATTTTTAAGATGTGGGAGAAACCAGAGCTTCTGGTGGAAATCCTCACGGTCACAGGAGGAACATGAAAACTCCACACAGACAGCACCTGAGGTCAGGATTGAATCAATATCTTTGGTGCTGTGAGGCAGCAGCTCTACCAACTGTGCCACTGTGCTGCCCTTAATTCTGTAGTGAATTGTCTTGTAAATCGGAATACAAACATAGTCAATTGATGCTAGCTCGAATTACCGGATAGTTATCTCCATACCCAAATTTTATTTTATAAAATTGTTGCGCAGTTAGTTTTATTCAGCAACTATTCAATTTTATTTTAAAATATACTTTTGCTCGAGTTGTTCCACCAACACTTCTGTTTAAGAGGAGGAGCGGCTAATAGCACAATGGCAGGAGCAGCCACAACAGCATTGATCCTCCTAACATAGATTTCCCAGTTTATGCTTTATGCATAGAAGATTGTGTGCTGGCATTAACGACATTGTGCAAAAATGTGTGCTTTGTTTGTGCTGCCACTGGTTCTATTCACATAATGTACTGCTGGGCTACTTGTCAACAGCATGTAGCTAAATACAACCCATACTCTGATTGTAATCTAACATATCTCAGGCCATGAGAATTTCTGTGCACTTAATGCATAATTAAACAGGCAGAAGTTCATGTGACAAGATATTCTTTTCATCCCTGGACATTGTGGGTTTCAATGGTAAATATTTTCTTGGCCTGTGGCGGCTGGATTTATAAACTGCTTAAAACTTCACCTCTTCACTATTCCTTTTTAAAGATCCCAAGCCCTCACGACACAATCCACACAATGCCTTCTAAAACAAGACTGAATGATGCATTCAGTCCTGCTTCATAATGACACCACATGATATTTGTAAATCAAGTGCCATGCTGCAGGGTAGCATTTATGGCAGATATTTCAAACCTTTATAAGGAGACAAAATACATATATTAAGAAAGTGATAGCAAATGTAACTGTGCAAGTTTTTAAAATTGTGCTATTCTTTTCCAGAAAAGGAATGTCTTTTTGAATGCTAATATGTGACCTATGTTGTGAAAGACAATGGAGGCCATGATCCATATTTTTCTTTCAGGTCCCTTCTCATGTAATGTCCTGAGCATGAGCCACTGAAGGTCAACTAAGGTTACCTTCATTTCAAATTTCCTGGAGTGATACAAGGTCGGCACACTCTCGCAAAACTAGCCATCAGCAGCGGGAGAACAACTTGTCTCAAATATGAGCTGCCCTTGATCCCTCTATAATAGGCGACCCTTACACACCCGGTGATCATAACTGAAAACAAACTGTCAAAGCAACATTGGTGTCTTTAGATGGGAGGTACATATCCTGCCTCTGACTGTGCTGTGTCCTTTATTAAAAAGAAGTCAAAGAGCTTTTAGGAAATGCATTGTTGAAAGGCTGGGTGCTGCAATCTGGGCAAAAAGCAAGTGGTTTGAAATGTCCTTTGCTAAATTTTGAGGAACTCCAGCCATAAAAATAATTAAAGTAGTTTAGCTTAGTTTAGAGATACATTGCGGGAACATGCCCTTCGGCCCACCGAGTTCACGCTGACCAGCGACCCCCGCACACGAACGCCATCCTACACATACTAGGGGCAATTTACAATTTTACCAAAGCCAATTAACCTACAAACCTGTACATCTTTGGAGTGTGGGAGGAAACCGGAGCTCCCAGAGAAAACCCACGCAGGTCATGGGTAGAATGTAAAATTCCGTACAGATAGCACCCGTAGTCAGGATCGAACCCGGGTCTCTGATGCTGTAAGGCAGCAACTCTACCGCTGCGCCACCGTTCCGCCGGTGCAAGTAGCATAGAAGGTGCTTTGCATTTTGTATCTGTTGTCGGCATGGACATTTTCAAGGCATGACTGAGGAAAATCTTTCATGACTGTATTGCCTCGAGCCCAAAACGAGGTTGATTTAAGGGAGTTTACAGTATTGCAAATGATGCATCCACATAAGATGTAACAAATGGTAGATTCACTCAACCCTCAAAAGATGGTAATGCATATTGGAAAATCATGTTAAAGACTCACTAATAGCTTAGCTCTTAGCTCACCTTTCAGTCAGGAGGTTAGGCCTCAAGTGTTTCCACAGACCTGAGCACTGAATCACAGCACTATAGTTAGGCAGCGAGACATTATTGAATGCACTGTCTTGTGGTTTACATTAAACCAAGGCATTCTGCCTCCTCGGGATAGTGCAACGCATTCCATGATGCTAAAATGAAAACAGAAAATGCTGGAGATACTCAGCAGATTAGGCAACATTTGCGAAGTTAGAAAAATAATTCAAATTTCAGGTCAAAACCAGAAAAGTGAGAAAACAAGCATGTCCCAGGTTTGCAGAATGGGGTAGGAGTGGAAAAACTAGAGGCAATGTCTGTAATGGGGTTGAAATCAACAATGTTCAGCGCCACAAATACTGTTTGTGTCATCTAAGAGAGAATGATGAATGCTTGTTAATCATGGGCAACACATTTGTACAACAGTGGATTGCTGCCTTGCAATATTGGAGACCGGGGTTCGATCCTGACTACAGGTGCTGTCTGTACGGAGTTTGTACGTTCCCCTTCAGTGGAGTTTCTCCAGATGCTCCAGTTTCCTCCCACAGACGTTCAGGTTTGTATGTTCATTAGCTTTGGTAAGTTGTGAAATTGTCGGACGAGATGGCCTGAAGGGCTTGTTTCGGTGCTGTAGCTCTATGGTCTAATGCTGATCTATCTAAAGATTTGAGGAATGTAGAAAGAGAGAAACTGTGTTAATATTATGGACGGATAACCGTACATCAGTACTGGCAAGTTCTGAGCCATGTAGGAAAGACTGGAAATTTGAAATAGTTGAATTCAGTATTGAGTCCTGAGGCCTGCAACATTCCTTGGATTTTTTGGAACAGTGAGATGGTGAAAGACAAAAAAGATCATGGTAGGGATGGAATGGGCATGTAAGAAGTTCAGGGAGCCTCTTGCAAATTGAATAAAGGCATTATGTAAAACTGTTATCTAGTCTGTGCTTGGTTTCTCAAATGCAGAGGAAACAACATCTTGACAACCAAATGCAACATACTACATTGGACGAAGTGCAAGTGAAGGATTATTTGGGTTCCTGGATGGTGAGAAGGCAAGAGTTAAAAGGGTGAATCTGGCATCCCTCGTGACTGCATTTGAAAATGCCATGAGGAGGGGAGTGGTTGGTGGAGATGGAAGAACAAATCAGGGAGCTACACAGTCCCTCACAAAACCATTCCTTCTCTCCAGAGATGCTGCCTGTCCCACTGAGTTGTGTCTATCTTCGCTGAAAGGGGAAGATGTGCCTGGTGGTAGAATCAAATTGAAGGTTACAGAAATTGTGATCAATGATCAGTGGAATGTGGGCTGGAAGGTCAGAAGATGGGGAACTCTTTTTTTTCACCAGAGGAGACACTAAGTGCTTGAGTAACTCAACGGGTCAGGGAGCATCTGCAGAAAATATGGATAGGTGATGTTTCGTGTCAGGACCCTGCTTCAGACTTCTTTTGTAAACCAGCATCTGGAGTTCCTTGTTTCTCTATTTTAGTTTAGTTTAG
Organism: Rhinoraja longicauda; assembly: GCF_053455715.1. Lineage (NCBI taxonomy): Eukaryota > Metazoa > Chordata > Chondrichthyes > Rajiformes > Arhynchobatidae > Rhinoraja > Rhinoraja longicauda. Next base: position 67,009,364 of record NC_135953.1, on the reverse strand, counting down.
AAATACAGAGCAGAAACATGCCCTTTGGCCCATCAAGCCTGCTCTGACCAGCGATCCCCGTGCACGAGCACTGTCCTACACACGAGGGACAATTTACAATCTTGACTGAAGCTAATTAACCTACAAACCTGCACGTCTTTGGAGTGTGGGAGGAAACTGGAGCACCCGGAGAAAACCCACGCAGTCATGGGGAGAACATATAAAGTCCGTAGACAGCACCCTCAGTTAGGATTGAGCCCGGGTTTCTAGTGCTGTAAGGCAACAACTCTACTACTGCACTACTATGCCACCCAGTGTGTTTAGCTGGGAGAAGGGAGGGACAGAAGTCTGGGAAGTAGCTGTGATTAAATAAATGTAACCATGTTAGATATTAGGTTTTACCCGTCTGTAGCTGAACCGGTTTGGCCTGCTGTCTATTTGCAGTACCACCCCCACTTGTTTTTGTTTCAGATTCCCAGGACCTGCAACTTTTTATTTTTTTATTCCATGATGTTTTCTGAAAAGGAAGATGTTATTTTCATGACACTCTTCCCTAAAATATTTTCATTAACAGCCAAAAAACATCATCATATCAATCATTTATTTCTTGGGTCAGTGGGGTCTTGCTGTATGCAAATTTGCTGTCGTGTTCACTGATGGAAGCGTCAGTCAGCTCAAGCCTTTAATGAAATAAAGGACCATGTGATCTGGACTGACTTGGATTTCCTGAGGCATTAGAGAAAATCTTGCAAAGTCCATTTACTGATCCTAGGTTTTCCTCTATTTCTTTACCAAGACGATGAGAAATGTGGTATCGCAGACAAGGTACACAGCATGGGACCATTCACCTGCAGTTGTCCAGCTACTGTGTGCTTGAGGCAGGCTTCATAGACAGCTGGCCATCACCTGAGAGGACATAGGTTTAAGGTGAAGGGGAAAAGATTTAATAGGAATCTGAGGGGTAACTTTTTCACACAAAGGGTGGTGGGTGTATGGAACAAGCTGCCAGAGGAGGTACTTGAGGCAGGGACTATCCCACCTTTTAAGAAACAGACAGGTACATGGATAGGACAGGTTTGGAGGGATATGGACCAAACTTGGGAAGGTGGGATTAATGTAGCATAGACATGTTAGCCCGTGTGGGCAAGTTGGCCTGTTTCCACACTGTATCACTCTGTGACCTGTTCTTGATTATTTTGGTTGCTTTCCCGATGCAGCATGAAGTGTAGATGGAGTTGCTGGTGTGGCAAGTGGGGAGAGATGGGGGTGGGGGTGGGTGGGAGGGGTGGGGGGGGCAGTCCAGGTACGTGGAATGTGTGGAGGATGTTTTGTGTGATGGACTGGCTGCATCCACATGGTACTTCTTGTGATCTTGGGCAGGGCTGTTGCCAAACCAAGCTATGAGACATACTAAATAGGATGCTTTCTGTGCACCCTCCTATCACACACCCAAGAAATAACTCTATGTGGAAGCTCAGATAGTGTATGGTGCAAGTTGATTGAACAGAACTCAATATTGCTCGTCAGACAACACCAATTCTTCTTGTTTAAAAAAGGTGTTCATCCAGCAGAAGTCAGGAAAGGAAAATCTGGATGATTCATTTATGTTCCTGACTCAAGGTAATGTGACCATTTACAAAACCACACCACTGAAATGGCAATGGCAACTAGCTCAGCATGGAGATGGCATTGCTCGGTGACACAGCACATGATGCATTTATCAATAACTACTTTTACTGTGCTTTTAATGTAGTCTTAAGATGTGTTATCAAACTAAGGTGGTACTAAACTGGTCGGTGTGGGCAAGTTGGGCCATTGGACCTGTTTCCATGCTGTATGACTCTGACTCTAAACCACATGAGGAGATGGTGAACTGATGTTCAAACTCTTGATCAATAAGAAAAGGGAGGTAAAACTATGGAGAGATTTACTGTAAGGAAGACTCCAGAGATTAGGGTCTAGGCAAATGAGTGGTGGTATGTTTCAAAGAGATTACTCATGATGCCAGGTTTGAAGATTGTGGAGATCTAAAGGGTGTAAGACAGGGGGAAGTTAGAGTGGAAATGTTCATTAATGATTGTATAATGTTCAATGCCATCTGCAAATGAAGCCATCTTTGCCTACATTTAGCAAAACTGGGACAAAATTCATGGGCTGATAACTTTGGGTCAGGTGGTGGCCATCTCCAACAAGATAATCCAACCATCTATTGTTGACATTGATGTTCAATGGCATTCAATCTCCACTGTCAACATCCTGGGCATTGCCATTGACCAGAAGTTCAACTAGACCAGACATTTAAATGCCATGGCTACAAGAAACAATCTAAGGCCGAGTAGCCTGCAGTAAGTGACTAACTACTTAACTGGCAAAAAACTTTCCACCATCTAAAAGGCATAAATCAGGATTGCCTCTCAGTGTGAATCAGAGGATCGGGACTCGACATCTGTGGTCTGAACTTCCACTTGTCCAGAACAAAAATAAAGCTTTAATAATGCTCAAGATGTCTGACCTCATTCAGGACAAAGCAGCCCAGTTGATTGGGACCACATTCTCCACCCTAAATATTAATTCCGTGGTTACAGGGTTTATCGTCTACAAAATGCACTGCAATTAGTCACACAGGCTACTCCATCAATCACTTCCAAACCCTCGACCTGTACCACGAAGAAGGATGTGTACACAGCAAGTGCATGTCATCTCCATCAGCCACAGGTTCGCCACCAAGTCCCACACCCTTCCTGACTTGGAAATATATCACTGGTTCTTCAACAGTGCTGTGTCTCAAACCTGGAACTCTCAACAACATAATGGGAGTATTTGAGTATTTTCATCAGAAGCACTGAAGTGATTTCAAAAGCAGCCTATTAGCCATCTTCTCAAGGTACTTTAGTTTAGTTTTTCACAATTCGCAATTTTCCAATCTTCAGGAACCACTCCTAAAGCTACTGATTCTTGAAATATCACAACTAATGCCTCCGCAATCTCTGAGGTCACCTCCTTCAGAACCTTGGGTGCTGTCCATCCACCAGGTGACTTATCCACCCTCAGACCTTTCAGTTTTCTTAGCACCTTCTCCTCAGTAAACGCCACTCCACTAGCATCCACCCCCTGACTCTAGGATTGCAGGCACACTCCTGGTGTCTTCCACTGTGAAGACTGATGCAAAAAAGCTATTCAATTCCTCTGCCATTTCTTGATTTCCCGTTATCACTTCTCCTGCATCATTCTCCAGCAGCCCAAAGTCCACTCTTGCCTCCTTTTTACTCTTTATATATCTGTAGAAACTCTTGCTATCTTCTTTTATATTATTGGGTAGCTTACATTCGAACTTCATCTTTTCTCTCTGCATTGTCCTTTTAGTTACCTTTTGTTGTTCTTTAAAGAGTTTAGTTTAGAGACACAGCTTAGAACCAGGTCTTTCAGCCTACCAGGCCCACACTGTTCATCAATCGCTTGTTCACACAAGGTCTATGTTATCCAACTTCTTCTTCCACTCCCTACACACTAAGGGGAATATACAGAGGCCAATTAACCTACAAACCCTCATATCCTTGGGATGTGGGAGGAAACCGGAACAAATCCACATGGTCACAGGAAGAATGTAAAAACTCCACACCGACAAAGAAGACAAAGAAGATAGCGATCAACTTCAGGAAGTGAAGCGGTGCACATACTGCAGTTTGCATTGACGGTGACGTAAAGATGGTTGAAAACTTCAAATTCCTAGGAGTCAATATCCCCAACACCTTCTCCTGGACCACCCATATTGAAGCAACAACCTAGAATGCACACCAACGCCTCTACTTCCTTAGAAGGCTTAGGAAGTTTGGCATGTCCCCTAAAACTCTCACCAACTTCAACAAAGGCACCATAGAAAGCACTTTATCAGGATGCATCACAGCTTGGTTTGGGAACAGCTCCATCCAAGACCGCAAGAAATTGCAGCAAGTAGTGGACATAGCCCAGGCCATCACACACACCAACCTTCTATTGACTCCATTTATACCTCGCGCTACCTCGGCAAGGCCAACAGCATAATCAAGGATGAGTCGCTCCTTGGCCACTCCCTCTTCTCCCCATTACCATCAGGCGAAAGGTATAGAAGTGTGAAAACACACCACCAGATTCGGGGACAGTTTCTTCTCTGCTGTTATCAGGCAACTGAATCATTCTACCACAACCAGAGAGCAGTGCGGAACTACTATCTACCTCTTTGATAACCCTCGGACTATCCTGGATCAGACTGCTGGCTTTACCTTGCACTAAACGTTATTCCCTTATCATGTATCTTTACACTGCAAATGGATCGATTATAATCATATATTGTCTTTCTGCTGACTGGTCAGCAGGCACCAAAAGCTTTTTACCGTACCTCGGTACACGTGACAATAGACTAAACTAAACAGGCAGCACCTGAGGTCAGGATCAAACCCAGGTCTCTGGTGCTGTGAGGCAGCAGCTCTACCAGCTGAGCCACTGTGCTGCATATTTTTGGCTTTATTCATTTTTTTGCTGACATCAGGGTTTGAAAAGATGAAGCTTACTGTCGAGGATTCGGCTAGAAATACTGCAACTGATCAATGCGGCACAAATCCTGAGGGCACTGGCTTGCAGATACTGGGCAATGACAGGAGCAAAATAGTGAAGGGCAATAAATTTTGACCTTGCCAATGGCATTCAGATCATGAAAAATGAATAATTAAAAAAACACAAAGCTTGAGTGGGGTGGGGTCGTGAATTAATTTGAAAAAAGAATACAGTTTTGAACGCTTCACATTCACTGTCTCTCAATGCGAGTCAGAGGATTGGGACTGGACATCTGTGCTCTGAATTTCCAACTATTGTAATTAATTGCCATAAAATCCCAGATGTTCCAGAAGAGAAGGCTCTGAAAATTTAACCCTTGCATCCATGTGCCTGTGGAGGCTTTCCTTCCTACCGGTGGACTGTTAATGAAGATGTATAACATTATTGAATGTTTAATGTTATCAACTGATTGAATATAACATTATTCACTGTTTTGTTTTACAAATCTATTCAATTGACCAGGATCCCTTCGTTTTCCTCTGGAGGTTCAGCCGCTTTTACTTTTGTTATCTTCTGAGCTACTCATCTATTTTGATTTAAATCACTAAAAATGCATTACGCCGGGGTATGAAACCTGTGGTATGTAAAACAGAATGTTGTACATTGAAATGCAAAAAGCAATGCCTTTAATTTAGGCTGAAAGAGAGCCATTTGTCAGTGAACGAGGCAGACTTTACAGCAATTCATAAAGTAAATTTATCCTGAAAGTCTTCTCGTTCCAAGAATAATATCCATGACATATCTGAAGGGAAACGAGAGGATACTTCACAATAACTATCATTTCTATTACTAATGTAATGTCGATATTAGTTTGACAGCCATGAGGATTTTTAATTAAATTATCAAGACCGTATGCTTCCCAGAACCCAACAGCTACTGAGTGACACTCACAGCCCATGACCTTCCTGAATGCTACTGAGTAATGATAAAAAATCATGGAAACGAGCAGTAGGCCATTCACCCCATTGTGACTGTTCTAACTCTTTCTCTAAAGCCCTGAACATTTGTCGTTTTCAAACAGAATAAAGTAAAATGTGGTTTAATCCATGGACTTTAAAAAGGTCCAGCATATAAAAAGGTCTGCTCCAGAGAAGCAGCCATTTTGAGGTAAGGTATTTTCATTTTCTTTCTTTTAACTTCAAAGGGTGGAAATGGCAGTCAGTAGGCGACCTGCTCCTCTTGTAATATGTAGGATATAAGGAGAATTCAAGTATCCCTGACAACAACATTTGCCTGCCGCAGGCCCCTCTCATACAGCATGGATCAGTTGGACTCCGAGGAGCATTGGGGAAGCGGAGAGGGTTACAGATAGATGGGGAACTATTAGGAAGGGCAGGCAGGTGGTACAGGAGTCTCCCATGGCTATTTCCCCTTTCTACCAAGCGCACTGCCTTGGAGACTGTGGTGGGAGTGACCTCTCAGGGCAAAGCAACAACCGCAGCCATGCCAGTGGCACCATGGCTGGCTCTATTTGACAGCAGGGATGGTTAAAGTCTAGGCAACTGGTAGTGAGAGGGGACGACAATCAGGGGCACTGATACCATTCAGCCCATCGTGGCTGTTCTAACTCTTTGCAAAAGTAATTGAATTAGTCTGACTCCCTTTCTATTTCTCTGACGCCTTGAAATGTTTAGTTTTCAAACAGAATAAAATAAAATAGTGATGTGGGTTAATAATAATATATTCCTTTATTCGTCCCACATTGGGGAAATTTGCATGAACCTCAAAGGCTGACCAAGGTTAGATTAGCTGTGGCCCTGAATGTGACTCTAGGATGAAATGTTGCCTCCTTATTGCTGGGGTGAGGGATATCTCTGAACAGGACCATCTGCTAGGGGAGGGTGAGCATCCAGAGCGATGGGTTGTATTGGTACTAACCAATAGGAGGAAGAGAAATGAGATCCTGCAAAGTGAATATATGGAATTAGACAGAACGGTAAAGAGCAGGACATCTAGGGTTATAATCTCAAGACTACTCTCTGTGCTACATGCTAGTAAGGGTAGGAATAGGAAGATAAGACCAATGGATGTGTGCTGAACAATGGGTGCAGGCAGGAGGGCTTCAGCAACTTAGACCATTCAGATCTCTTCTGCGACAGAGATGACCAGTACAAGAGGGATGGGTCGCATCTGAACTGAAAGGGGACATATACCCTTGAGGGGAGGTTTCCTTGTGCTACTCGGGAGCGTTTAAACTCATCTGGTAGAGGGGAGGGTCCAAAGTGCCAATGTATCAGATAAGAAAGTTGAAGCAAATATGGAGGTGAAATCCAATAGGCAGGACAGACAGGGGCAGGACAGACAGGGGCAGGACAGACAGGGGCAGGACAGACAGGGGCAGGACAGACAGGGGCAGGACAGACAGGGGCAGGACAGGGAGCGTGGAAGATCAGATGGACTAAACTACATTTACTTCAAAGCAAGTAGCTTCACAGGTAAGGCAGATGAACCCGGAGCATGGATCAGCACATAGGATAATGATATTATTACTACAATTGAAGGACGGGCAGGATTGGCAGCTCAATATTCAGGGGTACTTATGCTTCCAGCGTGTCAGAGGTGAAGGTAAGAGAAGAGGGGTAGCTGTACTATTGGGTAAGGCAAACATCACAGAGGTACTTAAGAGGGTAACCCAGAGGGTAACCCAGGAGGAACATCCAGCAAAGCCATATGGGTAAAACCTAGAGATAAAAATGTGGTCAATAGTTTCATAGGATTAGACAATAGACCACCTCCCCCAAGTAATCAGTGAGAATATGTAGGGAAATTGCAGAGGTGTAAGAATAGTAGGGTTGTAACAGTAAGTGATTTCTAACTTCCAGAAAAAAACCTGGAACTGCCTTAGTGCGAAGGGATAGATAAGGAGTGCGTCTAGGAAAGGTTTCCGATGCAATACGCAGATGGCACTGCTATAGAAGGGGCTACACTCGACTTCCTTGTAGAAAATGAGGCTGGGCAGGTGGTTGATGTGTCAGTGAGGGATCATAGTTGTATTAGTTTCAAGATAGTCATAATAAAGGATGGAATTCATCCTCAAGTTATAGTCCTAAACTGAGAAAGGCTAAATCCAATGGCATCAGGCAGGAATTCTCAAAAGTTGATTGGGAAAGGCTGCTTAGATGTAAAGGGATGTCTAGTAAGTGGAGAGGCTTTCGAAAGTGAGGTTGGAAGACTTCAGCGATGGTTGGTGTCTGTTAGACTCAAGGGCAAGGCTGGCAAGATTAGAGAATCTTTGGATGATGAGGGATATTGAGGGTCTGGTCAAGGAAAAAAAAGGCAACTTGTCAAGTATATGCAGCTGGGATCAAGTGAGTCCTTTAAGGAGTATAAAAGATGTAGGAGTACACTTAAGAAGGAAATAGAGGTATAAAAAGTGACCAGGGGATATCCCTGGCAGATAAGATAGAGGAGGATCTTGAAAGATTTCATATATATATTAAGAGTAAAAGAGTAGTTAGGGAGAGAGCAGGTGCCCACATGGGTCCGTGTGGTAAATGGACAATAAATCCTTAAGTAAGTCCTTGTCTGCATTCATTGTTGATTGATGAGGCAAGGGCAGTAAGCATTGTCCACGTGGAATTTAGCAAGGCTTGTTGCAAGTTCTTGCTTGGTAGATTAGTCCAGATGGTTAGACCACATGGGATACACGGTGATCTAATCAAGTGGATATAAAATTAGTTAGGTGATAGGAGTCAGAGGGTGGTATTGGAGGGTTATCCTTCAGAATGGAGGTCTGTGACCAGTGATGTGCCTCGGGGATTACTGCTGGCTCCTTCATTGTTTGTCGCACATACTTTGGTTTGGGTGAGGCTGCAGCAGATCTGCAGACTGCGCCAAAAATTGTGGTCTAGTGGACAGTGAAGAAGGTTGCCAAAGGTAGCAGCAGGATTCAGAACAATTGGGTATGTGGCCAAGGAAATGGCTGATGGAATTTAACAGGCAAGGGCAAAGTGATGCCTTTATGAAATCAAACCAGGACATGCACAATGAATGGCTTATCCCCACCTCACTTAACAGGAAAGATTGGATAGGCTGGGTCTGTATTCCCTGGAACAAATCAATTCTTCCTTTCAGTCATCTCTTTTTCCTTGTTACGGATGTCTTAGCCTAGTTTTAACAATGCTTACGGTGTTTAGCAAATAGGGGGAAATGGATTGTTCCTTCTAATCTGTAATCACATCTTTCACATTGAGGAATAACTACAGAAATAGAAGGGAATGGTATTTAGAATTACATAGAATTTACAACAGATAATACAGGTCAAATCAGCTTAACAAATGTCACGAGATTCCTCCAATCTTCATCACGGAGACACAATAGATTGGGGACAAGGGGAGATACTCTATCAGTCTGATGGATAGTCCTGACCCAAAATGTCAATTGTCCATTTCTCTCCACAGATGCTGCTTCACCCGCTGGATTCATCCAGCAGTTTGCTTGTTGCTCTATCAATGAGAGCCTTGTAGAAGGCCCCGTGATTGGTCGGCTCAGATCACGCCCAGTCCACACGAGAGTTCGAGCCCAACAAACGACAGCCCACCACAGCCTGTCTATTTCTTCCTCATAAACATATCATGAAACATATTAGGATAAGAGATTAAAACATAACTTAGATCTTTCTATTTAAAACAAATCGTCATCATTCATTAGATAGATGGGACAAGTAGCAACAGAACAATGTTGAATAATATTTTGGATGTTGTTTGGCTGAGGTTCACCCTAGTTACTGACAGATTTTGCTTACTGCTGACTGTTGATTTGTTCTGGTGCAAAAATGCTTGTTAGTTCCTGAATGGTCATCTCTGCTGTGGATGTTGCATGATAATTTGTGAAGCTGTTAAGTTGTGACTTCTGACAACCTTAGGAAACAACCAAGTGAGTGGACTAAAAGCATATAACACGTGTCCCAAAGAGGTACGGTTTGTAGGTTAATTGGCCTCTGTAACATAAAATGTCCACTAATCCATGGGGAATGGATGAGAAAGTGGGATAACACAGAACCAGTGCGACCAGGTGATCCTTGGTCGGCATGGATTTTGTGGGCCGAAAGGCCTGTTTAAATGCTGTATCCTTAAAATTAAATAGACAATAGACAATAGGTGCAGGAGGAGGCCATTCGGCACTTCGAGCCAGCACCGCCATTCAATGTGATCATGGCTGATCATTCTCAATCAGTACCCCTGATCAATCAGTAATCTAAAGCACAATTTTACATGGGATGGCATGCATGGTTCTATTCGCAATGTGAGCACGTAAATAATTATCTATTCTGTAGGAGGTAGATATAGATTAACGATGTCTGGAAGGAACTGCAGATGCTGGTTTATACCGAAGATAGACATAAAATGCTGGAGTAACTCAGAGGGCCATACAGCATCTCAGGAGAAAAGGAATAAATGCGTTGCTAAACGTCACCTATTCCTTTTCTTGAGGGATGCTGCCTGACCCGCTGAGTTACTTCAGCATTTTGTGCATATCATAGATTAATGATGATTGTTAACTATCAATCTAACATTTTGAAATTCCAAATGGGCTTGTTTAACTGTTTAAAAAATATGTTACATTAAAAATACTTTGCTCAAAATCAGATTAATTTGTTCTATTTGCAGATTCTCAAAAGGGTTGACTGCTGCAATTAAAGTATCGTCCACAAGAGCTACTCTGTCAACATACTGAACGCACCTACAGGGGAATGCAAGAAATCAGAAGTCAAGAACTAAGATGGAGAATTGCAAGAATATTCCAAGCACTTGGCACAACCTGTGGGCACACCAAGATATTGCAGCAAATAACCATGGGTTTTTAAATGGAAACTTGCATTGAGTGAAATTGAACATTAGAAGATGAAACTCATTTTGAAACAGGTACCTGGAAGGAAGAATCCTTTGTAAAAAATTAATGGAAATTGTGTGGTGTGAGAGAGATTCTGAAAAATAAATAACGTATCTATGCAAAACTCCTGCCCTTCGTTATAGGTGACATGAATATCACATAACCTGCCCAGCAGGGATCCATTCGTATATTGGAAATTTGGGCAGGTCCAATAAAGTGTGATTTTCCATGTGATTCGATTTTATTAATTCCCAATATAAGAGCTGAAGCTTCCAGCTGGGAAATTACCACATGAATGGTCGAATGTTATGAATGCAATGACACCAAAACTGTAACTATTCCAAATGTTGAACAGACACCGACTTCTGGAGTGTGTAAACATGCAGTTGTAAGCAAAACCCCAAATTTGCTGCCAGCATTTTCCTGCTCCTCCCTGCAGTGCACAGTTTTGCAAGATCCCCAGTGTAATGATCAGTGCAGTAATGAGAACAACCCTCAGTAGAGTAAACTGAAAACATTATGCTTTATTACATGAGATATAATTCAGCTTTTAATGGAGTACTAAGTCATAATTACTACTCTCTGACAATAGGGACAAATATATTTGTAGATAGGATTTCTTTCAGATTAATTAATTTGCAGAGGGAATGATTTAAAAATAGTAAACTTTTTTAATTTGTTTGTTTAGTTTCCTGATGAATTTTATGCAGATATTGCAAATTTTAATTTTACACTTTAAAACATTTGAAAGTATAAGTAAAAAAATGTTTTATGCTTCTCTCTTGTGTGTGGTAATCTTTGCTATAATTGCCCAGCATTCTGAATGATATTGCAAATATAGGACATCAGGGATCTCTTTGATCTGACTCCTGATAGATACCTTTGTCAGAATAAGGAAGTCCCAGATGTTGCAAAATCTTTATGATTAGCCTTTTTTAAGGTCAATCGGCCTGTGTTTTAGTTTAGTGTAGTGTCGCATGTACCGAGGTACAGTGAAAAACTTTTGTTGCATGCTAACCAGTCAGCGAAAGACTATACATGATTACAATCGATCCATCCACAGTGTACAGATACATAGAGCCATAGAGTGATACAGTGTGGAAACAGGTCTATTGGCCCAACTTGCCCACACCGGCCAACATGTCCCAGCTACACTAGTCCCACCTGCCTGCGTTAAGATCATATCCCTCCAAACCTGTCCTATACTTGTAGTTGTCTAACTGTTTCTTAAATGTTGGGATAGTCTCTGTCTCAACTACCTCATCTGGCAGCTTATTCCATATACCCACCACCCTTGCTGTGAAAAAAGTTACCCCTCAGATTCCTATTAAATCTTTTTCCCTTCACCTTATGTCCTCTGGTCCTCGATTCACCTATCTGGGCAAGAGACTATGTACATCTACCCAATCTATTCCTCTCATGATATACATGATAAGGGGAATATCGTGAATCACGGTTAGAGCAAGATAAAGCCAGTGAGGTCCGATTAAAGATAGTCTGAGTGACTCCAATGAGGTAGATCGTAGTTCAGGACTGTTCTCTAGTTGTTGGTAGGATGGTTCAGTTGTCTGATAACAGCTGGGTAGAATGTGTAGGAAGGAACTGCAGATGCTTGTTGTACTTCGTGGTCCGGTACCTGTTGTACCTTTAGTGACTCTGGAAGGACCACAAGTACACGTGTATAAAAAAGGTTACATTGCTGGAGCTCAACTCCAGGCTGTTTATTCCGTGGCCACCTGCATCCAGAGTGACCGCCTAATCACACCCATCACTTATATACACAGCCACACAAAGTAGTTCTTGGATACACAAAGTAGTCCCAGCAATATCACAACATCCCCCTTGTCTTATATATTACAACATCCCCCTTGTCTTATATAAAATTGTTTTCTTTACCATTCGAGGGCTAAAATATATTTAACAAGCAAAACACCATTGCTTTTTGCAAACAAAACCAATAGCACAACTAAACACAATTACTTTTTTCGCCATCATGGTGGTCACTCCTCTGCGGAATTCACTCATCGCCGGGTGGTCACTCATCTCCGGGTGGTCATTCATCTCCGGGTGGTCACTCATCTCCTTGTGGTCACTCATCTCCGGGTGGTCACTCATCTCCGGGTGGTCACTCCACAGATATATACATTTATACAAAAGCATCAAATATAATACTTTAAGTTTTCAGTACGCAGATCACTACACAGGTCATTAAATACAAAATATTCATTTTGTTCCATATCTTCCCCTCAAGAAGACGTGCTGTGTAGATCAAACGTAGTGTAGGCTCTAGATGCTCCACCACCATAATTTGCCTGCCACTGCTGGCCTCCCACTGCTGGGCTGGCACTGCTGGGCTCCCACTGCTGGGCTCCCACTGCTGAGCTCCCACTGCTGAGCTCCCACTGCTGGGTTGGCACTGCTGGGCTCCCACTGCTGAAATCGCGGTGCGATCGCGCCTCCGCTGCAGTGCGCGCTGGCCCCGCCCACAGGTGCTCCCCGGCAGCTGCCGTTCAACTTTTCGAACGCGCTGCCGCTGGCCCCGCCCACAGGTGCTCCCCGGCAGCTGCCGTTCAACTTTTCGAACGCGCTGCCGCTGGCCCCGCCCACAGGTGCTCCCGGCCCCGCCCACAGGTGCTCCCGGCAGCTGCCGCTCAAATTCGAACGCGCTGCCGCTGCCTCGGGCCCAGGGCCTCCCCAACTCTACAGTCGACGCGCCTGGGTAAGTATTTAGTGCCTCGGCCTTACCGGCCGCTGCACCTCCGCGGGTGGTCGGTCCCTCCGGTCGCCGCACACCTCCGTGGGTGTCGGTCTCCTCCGGGGCTCTCCCGGTTGCCGCACACCTCCGTGGGTGTCGGTCTTACCGGTCGCCGCACACCTCCGTGGGTGTCGGTCTTCCCCGGTCACCGCACACCTCCGTGGGTGTCGGATCTCCCGGTCGCCGCACACCTCCGTGGGTGTCAGCCTCCCCCGGGGCTCTCCCGGTCGCCGCACACCTCCATGGGTGTCGGTCTTCCCCGGTCACCGCACACCTCCGTGGGTGTCGGGTCTCCCGGTCTCCTCCGGTTGCCGCACACCTCCATGGGTGTCGGTCTTCCCCGGTCACCGCACATCTCCGTGGGTGTCGGGTCTCCCGGTCTTCCCCGGTCGCCGCACACCTCCATGGGTGTCGGTCTTCCCCGGTCACCGCACATCTCCATGTGTGTCGGATCTCCCGGTCTCTCCCCCGCGAAGCAGTCTCAGGCTTCTAATCTCGGGCCTACACAGGTGCTGGGGCACGATGTGGGCCTACACGCACCTCCCCCAGCAGCCTGCCGCGTCACGTCGGCAACTCGGCGCCGACTACTGAGCAGGTAACTATACCAACTCACACTGGCTCTGTCGGGATGCACTCCAAACGTCCCGTACCGAGCTGGAAACTTTTCTTTTGTTTTGTTTCCCTTCAGGGCTTTTTTTTTTCTTCTTTTTTTTCTTCTTTTTAACCTTTTCTGCTCGGGCATGCTTCATTCCCTCCCTAGGCGAAACACCAAGCCGCTGCCACCATGTTGTTCTTTGTGGTCCGGTACCTGTTGTACCTTTGTTATGACTCTGGACGGACCACGAGTGCACATGTTTAAGATGTTATCATGGTGGAGCTTGTACTCCAGGCTGTTTATTCCAAGGCCGCCTGGATCCAGAGTGCCCGCCTAATCACACCCATCACTTATATACACAGCCACACAAAGTAGTTCTTGGATACACAAAGTAGTCCCAGCAATATCACAACAATGCTGGCTTACATCGAAGCCAAAATGATTGAGCAACTGAGTGGGCCAGGCAGCATCTCTGGAGAGGATGAATGGGTGATGTTTTGGGTCGAGACCCTTCTTCAGACACTGAAGAAGGGTCTCCCGAAATGTCACACATTCCTTCCCCCAGAGATGCTGCCTGTCCTGCTCAGTTACTCCAGCATTTTGTGTCTATCTGCAGCTGTGAAGAAACTGTCTCTGAATCTGGAAGTATGCGTTTTCACACTTCTATACCTTTTGCCTGATGGGATAGCAAGCAGTGTTACTTCACTGCTGACCAAAAAAACACTACTTGAATTTTTTACCCACCAATCAATACTCCAGCAAATTTGAAGAGTTAGATTTAGCTCTTGGGATAAAGGAATCATGGGATATGGGGGAAAAGCAAGAACAGGGTACTGATTTTAGATGATCAGCCATGACCATATTGAATGGCGGTGCTGACTCGAAGGGCTGAATGGCCTACTCCTGCACCTATTTGTCTATGTTTCTATGTTTCTAAATGCAAAATAATTATAAATCATGTCAAGAGAGTCAAGAGCATTCTATCGTCATATGTCCCGAAACAGAACATTTAAATTCTTATTCACAAAATGCTGGAGTAACTCAGCAGGTCAGGCAGCATCTCGGGAGAGAAGGAATGGGCGACGTTTCGGGTCGAGACACCTTCTTCAGAATTCTTATTTGCAGCAGCACAACAGATATGTAAACATGGTACTCTGTAAACGCCATAATAAACAACAACAAAACTTCAGTATATAGAGTATCAAAAAAAACAAATAATGATCTGCATAGCAGAAAATCACAAATAATGCTACATTCCAGGTTATCTTTCCCTCCAGGTGCTACACTGCCACAACTATGTGGGAATGGGATGCCAGTTTTCCCAAGCCCACAAGCCAAACCCAGTTGCATGTTTCCTGGACTCAAACACATTATAATGATTCTGGCAGAACATCATGCTACATTGGAGAACTTGGATTGATTGAGATAAAGTAATCACTAACCAATTGCTTCTGAGCAGTTAAAGGATTTCATTTCAGCAAAGGAAATTGGACTAATTAATTAGAGTGGAGTATAGAGTAGTAGCAGAAGTTTTTAATCCCTTTTTACTGTATGGGTGTGCCAGAACTCAAGGTGACCTTGGAATTGTGAAGTTAGAATACAAACAATAGAATAAACACAACTCAAAGGATTTGGTTATCATTTCAATATGGTCACATATACTTGGTCGATACATTGACGCTTGATATTTCTACATAATAGATATTTTGGAAGTGATCGTGCATGACAGGAAGCAAGAAAAATTGATTCCAATGAAATTTTCTGCTTGAATTACACAGGAAAACTAGTGTGGTTGTAGAAGAAAAAAATGCTTCAGAATATTTTCCCACTGGTGTTTGCATGACATATATTTGTGACTGACAATGTAACAACCTCCTGGGCCACTGTCAGTACAGTGACTGATAGCAGTGAGAGTACCATATGCTCTGTTGATGTCAGTCGTTGGAAAAGAGCATCCTTAGGAAAGAGTTACATGTGATCATGTTAGATTCCAACAGTGGCAGATCCAGCGTCAGGATGAAAGGTCATTGCATTCACCCCAATTTATCTAAAACTTGGAATCGAAGGCCTGCCTCCTTTTTTATTTTAAATCTGAAATATTGAGACTACTTGTGATCGGGAGGCAAATAAAGTTATAATGGGCAAGGAATCAGAAGTCAGAAATTTGTCTTCTGCAGATGCACTGCAGATAGCATGCTGTCTGGTTGCAGCACAGAATACTCTTGGTTTGGGAAATTGCCAGGAGCTGTAGAGGCAGCCTAGTCCATCACACAGACTAATTCCCACCATTAACTCTATTTACATTTCACGCTGCCTTGGAAAAGCAGCCAAAATAATCAAAGACTTGTCCCACCCCAGTCATTCCATTTTCTCCCTGCTCCCATGGCAGAGGGTACAGAACCTTCTCAGCACGCACTACAAGACTCACGAATAGCTTCTTCCCCCTATAATCAGGCTTCTGAACAGTCCTTCCATAAGTTCCAACCAATTCACATCCACCTCGTTGCGGACATTGGACTTTGTCTATGGAACTAGTGCAATACAATACAATACAATACAATACAATACAATACAATTTATTTTTATTGTCATTGTACAGGAGTACATCGAGATTGGGAATGCGTCTCCCATACGACGCAATAATTTAATTAGCTAGTCAGTATTAATTTAAACAACAACAACCCAACGAAACAGATTGTAACAGTTTTAAGACAGAATAAAGTGCAAGTAGATCTGTGCCGGATCACTGTGCATTTTGACCATCCGGCTCAGCAGGACCGGTTCATAGCAGCTATGGCCCTGGGGATGAAGCTGTTCCTGAGTCTGGAGGTGCGGGCGTAGAAGGCCTTGTATCGTCTGCCCGATGGAAGGTGTTCGAACAGACTGTTGCAGGGGTGTGAAGAGTCTTTGTGGATGCTGGTGGCTTTTCTGAGGCATCATGTGTTGTAGATGCCCTCCAAGGCTGGTAGCTGTGTTCCGATGGTCCTCTGAGCTCTATGGACTACCCGCTGAAGAGCTTTCCTTTCTGCCTCCGTGCAGCTGAGATACCACACAGGGATGCCATGTGTTAGGATGCTCTCTATGGTGCAGCGGTAGAATGCCGTCACCAGCTGTTGGGGTAGACCAGACTTCTTCAGTGTTCTTAGGTAGAACAGTCGTTGCTGTGCCTTCTTGACCAACGCAGTGTTATTGGACCATGTTAGGTCCTCCGAATGTGAGTGCCCAGAAACTTGAAGCTGGACACTCTCTCCACACTGTCCCCGTTGATAAAGATCGGGGCGTATTCCCCGTTATGTGATCTACCGACACATGCTGAGAACCATATTCTACAGTTTGTATTTTCCCTTTTGTGCTACTTATTGTACATGAGTTTGAATTGATTGTATTTATGTATAATATCTGAGCTGTTTGGATAGCATGCATAATAAAGAATTTCACTGTACATTGGTACACGTGACAATAATAAACCTATAAACATAAACCAACGCCATCATATTGCATGTTTATTTAATTTGTTTTGATATTGCCATCCACATTTGGACTGACGTTTTGAGTACTTGACATTCAGCAGACCAGAGATTTTTGAAAAGACAGAAAGTAGTTGGAAGTTAAAGGAAAAGTTCCTGCTATAATCACACTAGGTAAAATTCAAGTTACAATTATTTTAATCTTGTTCAAATGTTTAGTTTAGTTTGGAGAGATACAGCATGGAAACACGCCCTTCGTCCCACCAAGTCCAGCAATTACCCATACACTAGTTCTATCCTACATACTAGGGATAATACAGGGAGAAAGGAGAAAATACAAACTCCATGCAGACAACACCTGTAGTCAGGATCAAACCCAATCTCTGGCGCTTTAAAGCAACTTTACCATTGTGCCACTGTGTTGCCCCTGTATTTAAGGTCAGTGTGTAAAAATCAGAATTAAAGTGGACAGAAATATGATACATGGCAGAGCAAATTGAAGTTTCTGTGAATTTGTGGTCAAATACCTAGAGTGAAAGCATCTGGAGTTTATATCTCAGTTTGGATCTCAGCAGCTCAGATAGAGGGAAATGAACAGTTGATTAAGCTGGATTGCAAGTTAGGCGGACTCTGACATGTAAAGGAATGGGGGGCATATCTGACCAATTGCTCATTACCTCATCACAACTCAAGGAGAAGTGTAGGGTCAGGACATACTTGGCATAACAAATGGAGATAAGAGGAAGGGCAACGTAAGTGAGGAAGAGAACAAGGATCTGACAAATGCTGATTATGGCAATGTGCAGCAGGAAAATAGAGCAAAGAGATTAGATCAGTGAGGATGTCACTCAGGAATGGCCAGAGTAAGAGAGGTTGAAGTTCAAGAGATCTTGGCAACAAACTGCACCATTAAATTGAAAACAAGAAGGGGCGCAGCAGTAGAGTTGTTGCCTTACAACGCCAGCGACCCGGGTTGGATCATGACTACGGGTGCTGTCTGAATGGAGTTTGTACGATCTCCCTGTGACCTGCATGGATTTTCACTGGGTGCTCCGGTTTCCTCCCAAACTCCAAAAACATATAGGTTCGTAGGTTAATTGGCCTTGGTAAATTTATAAATTGTCGGATTGCTAGTATATGGGGTGATTGTTGGTCGGCACGGACTCGGTGGGCCAAAGGGTCTGTTTCCACACTGTATCTCTGAACAAAAACTAAACTAAAGGAAGGGAGACTTAGTGTTAATAATAATTCCAAAACAAGTAAGTGTGAGGAGGATGGAGTAAAGGCCAATATTTGAGTTTTAGGGCCATGGGTAAAGGCATTCCTGTATACTATGGAGTTTTAACCATGAGGCTATATTTTTTCCTTACCGGATAAGCTGAGTCTTTGTTGTCAGTTTATATCTTGAAGGATTAGGATTGGGGGAGAGAGTGGGAGAGGTGGGATGTGGCGGACGCTCCCATTGAACTGTGCTGATATTAATAGGAATTCATATATTGAGCACGACTAACCCAAACTGGCAAGGCCTTCTTTAAATATGCAGAATCAGCGGTATCAATGGAGCTGATGTGCATCTGCAGCAATATCCACTTTCTAACATCATGAATGTATAAACAGGGCAACACCATGAATGTAAGGAAAGCCACACGCTGTCCTTGTATTTCTTATATTAATATTTAAGATTAAAGTTAATTTTTTTAATTTAAAAAAGATCCATTCAGAAATAGGAACTCATTTCGCCAGTAATCTAAGGAGGGGGCAGGGAGGGAAGAAGTGAGAAAGGTGGAATGACCTAGGCTGGTGCTGCAGTTAAAAGTAGTGATGTGTTAATCATTGACTGACAGGGCTGTCACATAAAAGCTGCTCTTGTGACCCTGCATTATCAGTCCTCTGGCTCCTGCAACATCACACTCACTCCATTAACAATATGCTCTGTCTGATCACCGCCAGGGAATTAACAAGACAAAACTCAGCTCAAAATCTCACAGGACATGAATCTAGAACACTGTAATAGGCGAGTTGTGTTAAAGCATCTAAATCCACCAGGCCACTGTTTGTAGCATTGATATAACCCTCCTAGCATTCCAAAGGGGCTGCAATACCCCATTTGTCAATTTGCTATCTCTGTTCTAATCATTTTCCCCCAACACTTGTCCTTACATAAAGTAGATAGTTGACATTCAGCATCCGGTGTGCTGTTTGTTCAGTGCTATCTGAGAGGAAAGGGGATGTGTGGTGGTTTTAAACT
This sequence comes from Rhinoraja longicauda, assembly GCF_053455715.1. Taxonomy (NCBI): domain Eukaryota; kingdom Metazoa; phylum Chordata; class Chondrichthyes; order Rajiformes; family Arhynchobatidae; genus Rhinoraja; species Rhinoraja longicauda. The sequence goes on along the minus strand of NC_135953.1, from coordinate 66,989,898 downwards.
TCAGTGCTGTTGCGTAGATGGTGCTTTGTGTAGCACAGAAACCCATCTCCAGTGATTGGGCATACAGTTGCATTCTTCCCCACTCCAAATAATGTGTTTGACTGAACGCAGCCTGCAAAGCTCTAGCCTGTCTTATCCATCAATCATGCAGTACTACTGAAGACATGATGCCCTTTGGTTAAAATTTCATTTGAGGCTTGCAAAGAAATTTGAAGTAGAAATTGGTTCACGTTAGTTTTTGTTCGACCGAGACTGAAAATGCAGCAAATGTAATGCTGATGGAAAGGGTAACTGGGTTACGCAGGTGGGCACCACATGGTGGCGGCAGTGCGTCCCCAGAGGAGGATAGGCAGCAAAGGGCTGCAGCAAAATTGCCACCAAGACTACGTTCAAGACCAAACATGACTGCTGGCTCCTAAACCAAACAGTATCTAAGGGAAACGCCAGCAAATTCACTCACTAACCACATAGTTCTATTCAAGCAAATTCACTCACACAAATTGCCTTACAATACGATACGATACGATACGATAGAACTTTATTTATCCCAGGAGGGAAATTGATCTGCCAACAGTCATAAAACACAGATACATGAAACATGAACTTAAAGTGACAAGTGGAAAGGACTGGATGTGTGGGGGGGGGGGGGGGGGAGTGGGGGGGAGGGGAATGGAGTCAGTCAAAGTACATTTTGATGCAATGTGCACTTCTAATGCAACGAAAGGCCTAATTTTAGCAACCTTATTCAGTAAGTGAGAAACAAAGAGGTTAATAGATTGTTATAACATTTTCAGAGCAATTTCACTTGTTTCTTTATTTTGTTTTGGTGGTAATTTTGCTGCTGGCTTATACTTTGTTTGTCATTTGCATATGTACTCAATAATTCCTCATGTTTTATTCCTCACCTTTTCTGCTTTCATTCGTTGGTGTGTGAGTTGTATAAAAATTTATTGGAAAGTTTCATGTGCAAACGCGGTCTGCTACAGCGTGACAACAAAACTGTCCTGGCTATAGTATTCCATGAATTTCTCATGCTGTTTCCCGTGGTGAAACGAGGGTTACATTAGCACGAAGGGAGTAACCTGTTCTTTCTTGTCATTACTGCGATCTCCATTCCTTCAGCACTGACTCAATTACCTGCCTTCACTCCATACGCAACTGAAACACACTGTTCCTTCACCCACCCTTGCCTCAACCGCCGACGCCATCAAACTTGAATTATGTGCAGAAGCACCATCCAATGCACCTACTGCGGATGTATCTTTCAGTGATGTCAATTGCAATGGGTACAGAGATTAGCTGTTGTTACCCTCGGACATATTCGTCCCCTTCCCCTGGAGAGGTTGCCTACCTACTAAAATTGACCCCGTCTCACTTTTTTGGTGAATGATCACTAAATGATCAGAAGGCTTCCCGACGGGTCGGGGCCTGGCCAGGGCCTCGTGGGTAGAAGCCCGAGTCGGGCGAAGCGGCTTACGGAGGCCATGGCTGGGGCCCGAGTCGGCACCACAGAGGCGTGGTGGGGCGTCGACAGCGGTGAGGCCTCGGCGGTGGCAGCGGTGAAGCCTTGTGATGATGGGGCCTCGGCGGTGGTGAAGCCTCGCAGCAGTGGTGATGCCTCGCAGGTCGACCCTTGGTCGACGGTTGATGAGAACGTGGAGGACCACTGTGTGGGAGGAAGGGAAAGAACAAGGTAGGACCCGACATGGTGGGACTGTCGTGAGGGAGGGGGGAGGAGAACAATGGACAATAGGAGGGGGGGGGGCACAAAAGGAGGACCCAACATGCTTTGTAACTTTGTCAGCGTGGTAGGTGGCCGCTATTTGTGTACATTGTGTATGCAAGCAAACAATCTCATTGTGCCTAGTCACATGAGACAATAAAGTATTCCTATTCCTATTCCTTTTCCAAAATGGTAGCGCCTTGGCACCTTCCTGGATGTGTAACATGGTATTCTGCTGCAAATGAACAAAAACCTGTTCATGAAGTAAAGTAGAACATCAGGTTGAAGGAAGTCGATTAACCAGTGTAGGAAGGAACTGCAGATGCTGGTTTAAACCGAAGATAGACTCAAAAAGCTGGAGTAATTCAATGGGTCAGACAGCATCTCTGGAGAAAAGGAATAGGTAACGTTTTCGGTCGAGACCCTTCTTCAAACTAACCAGTCTTTGCTCTCCATCATGTCTTGATGATCCCTCTTTTGCAGAAAAAAAATAATGAAGGGGCTGCTTCTTTGCAAACAATGTGTTTGTTATTTGCTTGACAAAGGTGTTTTCAACAGATTTGTTGTTGTGGAGGTGACTTGGGAAGGATTTACCTGAAGGAAGTGAAAGCTTCTATATTCCAGCAGATGTCTGCGTAGTTGATACAATTCTTGGATAGTCTGTCTCGGAAAGCAGCAGCAATGAAAACAGATTCTCCTTGTTCATCTAAGAACACATGGCCAAATCTGTGATCATGTGCTCAGAGACAGAATATCTAAGGTGTCCTGTACATAAATATGATGTCCTGTAACTATTCCTCATATGAAATATTCGGCACACAATCAACCTGATAACAATTTTCTATATTCATTACTTAAAATGCTACCTGGGAAATGGTGGAAGCAGATATTATAGCAAGATTTAAGAAGCATTTAGACAGATACATGATCGCGAAGGGAATGAAAGGATGTAGGCCATGTGCTGGATATGCACAGTTTAAATTGGCATCATGGTCAGCACAGACATCGTGGGCCCCAGGGTTTGTTCCTGTGCAATAGTGCGCAGACATCATGGGCCCTAGGGCTTGTTCCTGTGCAGTAGTGCGCAAACATCATGGGCCCTAGGGCTTGTTCCTGTGCAATAGTGCGCAGACACCGTGGGCCCTAGGGCTTGTTCCTGTGCTGTAGTGTTCTATGTTCTAAAATCCCTAAGCAAGTAAAATTAACAGTGGTAAGCATTAGCAGCAAAATACTCCAAGATAGTATTTGAGGTTATTGTATGGGGTCCACATTAGCAACACAAACACAGTGTGATCAACTGTTCAGAGATCTTCAAAACCCAAAGTATCCCTTAGGGCTTCTCATCAAACAGTTGATCCACTTGGAGAATTTTGGCAAATGAGATCATTTAGAATAAAAATACAATGCAAGTGGCTGCACAGTGGGGCAGCAGTCGAGTTGCTGCCTTACTATGGATGCCCTCTGTACAGAGTTTATACGTTCTCTCTGTGACTCCGTGGGTTTTTCCCAGATGCTCCGGTTTCCTCCCACACTCCAAAGACATACAGGTTTGTAGGTTTAATTGGATTCTGTAAATTGTCTTCAGCGTGTAGGATAAAACCAGTGTACGGGTGATCATTGGTCAGCGCTGACTTGGTGGGCCGAAGGGCCTGTTTCTGTGCTGCCCCTCTCAACTAAAAAAAAGAAACTAAGTGGCCTGAATATGACACTGGTACAGCTTTGTTTGTGCACTAAAGAAGGGATTTGGAATGCTACAACTCACAAGCCGAGCACTTGGCCCAATTCCCCAGCTGCAATGCTTCTTTTCTAATTTGCACAATTACTCAGGTTGTTTTAGTGCCTAGTTATATACCGATGAAGGGTTCTGGATCTGAAACACTCTTTCCTGTTCTACAGATGCTGTCTGACCTGCTGAGTGCTTCCACCATCTTCTGTTTTTGTTTAAGATATACAACATCTGCGGTGTCTTGATTTTCATGTTCAATACTCAGTTTCTTAGACAACTAGATATTTATTAATTGCAGGCCGCTGCATAGTGCAAGGGACATCCATCACATGGTGGGAATGTTTGTTAAAAGTAAGATAATGGTCTTTATCCAGTTAAAGAAACACAAGGTGAAGTCCAAGAGCTCCAAATAGATGGAAACGATTGAACCTGCTGTTCCTGGTCTACAGTTTGAGAGCATGACCAGTGTAAAGGATTGAGTCACAAAGTAATAGAGTGAAGTTTGTTATAATAATGACAACAGAAGATCGACATTTTAAGTTGGAATCTGGCTGATTGCCTTGCCTTGAAATCCTGCAATTTAATAGCTTGCTCTATGATACAGCTGGGAATGTCTGACTTTCAAAGAAAGATTAATATTATTAACTTTAATGTGCACCAATTCACCAGATACTAAGTTTGAGCAAATTTTGTGAGAATATTCTAATTATCAAGCTGACATTTGATTATTATTTCTTTATGTCAAATGTTAAAAATACTTAATTCATTTTAGAAGTAGAAACATTTTGTATGAATCAGTTTAACACAGTGGCCTAGAGCCCCAGATCTTGGTGTCTGAAGTATTGGTTATTGAAGCATTGGGAGTGAATACCACCAGGGGCTGGCACAATGGCTGTCTGTCTGTCTCTTTCGAACTCTATTGTTATTTTTGGTAAGTTTTAAAAGTTTGTGTAAATGTTCTCTGGTTTGTTTTATGTGGGGGCTTAGGGAAGGGGTCCGGAGAAACTTTTTTCCAATCTCCTACCTTGCCGGAGATGCGATTGTTTTCCATATTGCATCTCCGGTCTCTCTGCAGCCTAACATCGTGGAGCTGGAGGCCTTGTCTGGGACTGACTTTGAGCCCCCCCCATGGCGTGGACTTACCATCTGAGCATGCGATCCTTTGCCTGGGATCGATGCTCCAACCGCGGCCTTTAGACTTCAACATCGCAGAGCTCGCAGTCTCGGTTTGAGACCGGTCGGGAGCTCCAAAATGGTGCACGAGGTTCGATAGCCCTGACCCGGGGTCCGATCGCCTGGCAGGGGGGAGCTGAAACCCCCCCGATACAGGAGCTGGATCGCCCTGACGAGGAAGGCCAGCTGCCGGCTATAGTAGTCAAGATCGTCCCGTTAACGGAAGGTTCAAGGCCCCCGACCGCTGGAGGGCAAAGAAGGGAGAGATTTAACTTTTTTTCGCCTTCCATCACAGTGAGGAATGTGGAGGAGTCACTGTGGTGGATGTTTATGTTAGAATACATTTTGTGTGTCCTGTTGCTTTTTATTGTTATGACTGTATGGCAAATAAAGTTCCTCGTATGTGCAAAATATACTTGGCTAATAAAGTATTATTGTGATTGTGATTGATTGAATCATTTGACCTAATCAAGAACGAGAGGAAAGACACGAAAGGCCCCCCTGCTGTACCAAGGCAAGATTGGATAGCTGAGGACATCATCACGAAGCAGAGAGGTTTAGTTTAGATCTAGTTTAGAGATACAGCACGGAAACAGGCCGTTCGGCCCACCAAATCCGCACTGACCAGTGATCCCTGCACACTAACACTATCCTACACACTAGGGAAAATTTACAGTATTACTATGCCAATTAACCTACAAACCTGTACATTTTCGGAGTGTGGGAGAAAACTGGAGCACACAGGGAAATCCCACAAGGCCACAGGGAGAACGTACAGACTCCGTACAGAAAGCTCCGTAGTCAGGATCGAACCTAGGTCTCTGGCGCTGTAAGGCAGCAACTCCACTGCTGCAGAGAAAATTAATGTTCAGATTCAATCAGAGTCCCCCCCAAAAATGGTTCAGATTAGGGTTGTTCCTTTAACATACCTCTCCTCATCCAATAGTTAACCTCTGCTTGCTATATGAAGTCAATGTCGTTCCTTCAGTGCTTGTGAGGTTTAGTGATGCAGCAGCAGCAACATCAAATCTGTGTTGTGCGCTAATTTGTCATTACTCTTGCTTACTTATTTCCTTGCATGCATTGAATCAGGGGTGTTCTACATTCACACCCACCTTCCTTTCTATGTCGATGAATAATCTCTTAAACTTCTACAAGTGTATGGTGGAGGATATATTGACTTATACATCATGGCCTGGTTTGGCAATTTAAAAGCCCAGGATCGAAGGAGATCACAAAATGTGGGAGACACTGCCCGGTCCATCATAGGCACTGATCGCTCCATCATCATCATGATCAAAGGGGATCTATAGAAACGCTGCTTCAGAAAGGCAGCTAGCATCATAAAGGACCCACGCCGCCCTGGCTATGCTCTCATTTCACTCCTGCCATCGGGAAGATGTGTAGGAGTTTGAAAACTATGACCTCCGGGTTCAGGAACAGCTTCTTCCCAACAACCTTCAGGCTATTGAACACTACAAACACCAACTAAACAATGACCTATGAACTGTGTTGGTTGCACTTGGGACTTTGGGCTTTTGGTTTGTTTTGCACTAAAACTGTTTTTTTTACATAGATTGAACATTTTTTGTTTGTTTTATTATGTCTTTATCTTTTATTATGTATTTACTCCAAAGACGTACAGGTTTGTACGTTAATTGGCTTGATAAAATGTAAAAATTGTCCCTAGTGGGTATAGGATAGTGTTAATATGCAGGGATCACTGGTCAGCTCAGACCTGGTGGGCCGAAAGAGCCTGTTTCCGCGCTGTATCTCTAAACTAAACTAAACTAAACTATTGAGTATTGTGTTTACAGATTTGTTAAAAGCAGCAACAAGTAAGAATGTCATTGTTTCATTTTGGTATATTTGCCAATGAAATACTCTCGATTCTTATTTGCACCCCTTTGACATAATATGTCGTGAAAATGGTGATAAGGAATAATGAGGTTTCAATGCAATGGTGATGCTGGTGAATTGTTTCAGTCAGCTCTTCTTAACTGTTTTTGCTGAAGTCCCAACACATTTTCTGTCTCTATGTAGGAAATTGTGAAGATGCAGATTGTGCTGAAGATGTGGGCATTGACAGTGAGAAATCTTTGGAGTAAAATTTGTATAACAGTTAACATGATGTCTCACCATAGCTAAATCAGAACATTGGCAAAAATCTATAAAACAAACTTGGTAATAGCACCATCCTGCCAGTGAGCAGCAAAAAAAAACTGCAGAGGCTGGAAATCTGAATAAAAATAGAAAATGCTGAAGATAACCTGTAAATCAGGCAGCATAAGGGAGATGGAAAGAATTCACGTTTAGATAGATGATCTTTTCTCATCAGAATTGAGAAAATTCAGAAATGAAATTTAAGCGGCAGAGAAAGCAGTAAGGCTGAAAAAATGATTGTTCCACATATCCACAAATGGACAGGTTGTACCCACAAGGGTTTCTATTGCTTCACCTTAGATTTGGAGGAAATAGAAGCAGTGAAAGGAGACGTGTCTCAAAGTGAGGATAGGTTAAACCAGGCGAGAGAGATTGAGGGGCAGGAACTGGCAGGGTACTAGCATTATCTTCCTGCGCAGAACCGAGAGGAGCCCTGGAAGAACATAATGGACTTAAAATCAATGTTAATACTTCATTAAAATGGCAAGGCAATTTCATTTCACTGCTTAGTGTAATAGCACTCCTCGCTAGAAAGCAATAAACATATTTGCTTAAACAGGGATTAATATTTAATAAAATGAATTATAAAGTGTAAAATGCAATCTAAGAACTTAAACTGAATTTAGCAATTCAAACATGAAATGGAGTACACATGAAATAATTGTAAATGGTGAAATGAACATCAAATATACAGAATCAATTTGTCAACATTAAATTCTTTCAGATAATATTTCAAAATAGTCACTGTAACAGTTCAATTAATACACAAATCAAAAGGTGCAGCCTGTGTAATTAGGCAGATAATGCAGATAATTTACTTCAAAGCAAAAATAAGTGAAGCTCTCCAGTTGTAATATCACAACCAATGGCTTTCTGATCATTTTCATTTAAAGATGATCTACTGGAGATAAAAAACAGCCATTTTTGGAATTGACTAACCTGAAAAAGTTTGAAGAACTAAACCAATCAATTTTGACACATCAAGACCACTGCATTATCTAAAAATCTATGATGAAGATTTCTAAAAAAATCTCTTTATAATGACAATGGTTGAGACATGTTAAATGATTGTTAGTTTCATACATTATTTGATATTTCTTTGTCCATAGGGTAACTTCAGGTTTTGAACACAATAGATCCACTGGGCAAATGAGCAAGAATCAAGTTTACAGGTGTGCTCTGATTACCTTTGCTAATGTGAGATTACTATGGTTTGCTACTCTGCTTCACATTTAATCTTACCTCAATGGCAATTCTTAATGAAAATATATACTTACAAAATTGAGGCTGTACTTACTTACAATTTATATGCGCAGTTCGTCAATGAATAAATGAATCGTGTACAAGAGAATTACACACTCAGAGATGTTTTGAAAGATATAGTGTGTCCGATTTTGCAATAGCCTGAATATATTAAATCATTGCTCTGAGACTTTAGCTTCTCAAAGCATTTTTTAAATAAAGGGAAAGTCATTTTTCATGCATTGAAAATATATCAAAGATATTTGTGGCCTCCATCTATAATCATTCATTGTAATATAATAATAAAATGTTGTCAGACAAATAATTCCATGCACTTTATGAACATAATATTTTTATTCTTCACTCCAATAGCAATAGAGTTTAAACTTGGGCTATCTAAAACAATTCTGTTTTGAATGCACTTTGGCATATCTGTTGGTTTACTGCAACAGAACTAGGCTGCTATAAATCTGTAGGCTATACTTTATTGGTTTATAGCTGTCATAGATCTACCCATTGCAAGATCTTGTAGTTGCCTCCTTCCAACCAATCCACATATGCTGTTGGCAAGAATATTGCTACATTTTATCTTATGTCACTTTCTTGAAGTTAGTTTCTTCACCTGAGTGTTCAGAGATCCTCGGCAAAGATAGATCATCATCCTTGTTGAAAAGGTTCCTGTCAAAGAAAGAACATTTCAATTGAAAACCAGTGTATTTATTCAGATCCAGGATGCAAGTGGATACTTTTTTTTGTTGTAAATGCATTACTTCCTTTTGTTCTGTCGAGTTCTTAGATCAATTTTGTGGAGCTTGAAGAAGCTGAGAAATTGAGTGAACAGAGAGAAAGAAAATCTTGCTGTTCTGATACGAATCGCCATGCAGCAAATGTACATTTGTGAAATAAAGAAAGAATATGTTGGGATCGGGATCTGCTCCAGAACAATGGAAATGCACTCTCATAGAGATGTTGAGTCTAATAATATATCATTCTGTCACTACAATTATCTCACTACAGGTAAGCAAATAACATTGTAAGAAAACGGAACATTTCAGGCTTTACTGAAGCTTCAATATCCTTAGCAGATGATCATTTCAACTATTCTCGAATATAGTTGCAGACAACTAGAGGTCTTTTAGACTTGGGCTGATAGAGCTATTAAACGATTACTGGATTGTCCATGGCAGATTTTGTAAAATTGGCAAGTAAGTCCATTTGAAAAGTGATATTGCAGGTTTAATCTGATTTGTTCATTCTGGGCAGGGAATTATTTAACTCATTGCTTTACTTTAGCACATGACCCTGATATAACCTGAAAGAGAAGCACTAAGTAGCCATCCCATTTCTGCCACTGTAAATACCAAGAAATGTTCTTACTATTGTTTCTAACATTGCTTGACATCTAAATTCACTTTGAATTATTGGTAAATTGATTTTGTATTTGTTAGAAACTTGCCAGGTAAAACCATAGGTTCTTTGCATTTATCTAAAAGGCAACCAGGATAATTTGCCCTGGTTTAATATCCCTGAATTGTTTTCAGAGGATACTGTCTGCAAATATTTCCTTGGCAAAGCTCCTGTTGATATTTGTATCTTATTACTTTTCTCATATAAGATTGACTGATAGATTCTAACAAAAAAATCAGATTTCAGTATATTTTATTGAACAAAATTGAATATTGCAGGCACTAGTTCAATCGTTTTCATCACAGTGGAAACAATAAAGATCCAACACACTTCAGCTTAGACATGTATCAAGGAGCACCGTGTACTGTGAAGTGAGGAAACAGGTAATTAAAGGAAAATTGTAAGATATTACCTTCAAGTCTGTATGAGTTGATAAGTTTATTTTCTTTTTGCTTCATATGTTTTTTGAGCTAAGAGATATTTACCAAAAGAAAATTACTGTAGGTGCAGTGGATTCTGCATCCAAAAGCAATATTGTAACATTCTGCTTTATTTTATTTTATCAGGTTAACAATTAAATGCCTATGGCATTGCCAAAAGATATAGAACTGAATGGATTTGCTATCCATGTAGCTCTAAGTGAAGAACAAAAGAGTGTGTTACTTGAGCAAAACACAACGTGCCGGAGGAATTCAATGGGTCAGGCAGCATCTGTGGAGGAAATGAACAGATGCTAATTCGGGTTGGGATCCTTTTTGAGGCCATTCCCTCCATCGTCTGTCCATTCCCTCCACAGATGCTGCGTGGTCTGCTGAGTTCCTCCAGCACTTTGTGTTTTGCTCAAGATTCCAGCTTCTGCAGTTTCTTGTGTCTGCAGGGTGTGTTATTTCTTTGTTTTTACATTGATTAAAATAATGAATGTTGAAAAGCACTTGTTCATTTTATTTTCTCTAGGATCGATATATATTTTTCTTTGGCACACAGTTGATGCATTTTTATGTAACAAAAATCTAAATGTTTGACAAAACAACTGTAAGATTAACTATCGTTTGAAACAGAGGCATCGATATTTACCTAAGCTTTGCATTCCCCTCATGTATCTGCAAACTTTCTATTAATAATCACCTTTGCTGCACAGTCGGAGATAACCCTGACTTTTCCAGACAAGAGATTTAATGTTGATTTTTAACATTATACCTAAATTACAAGATTCTCTCTCCCCCTTTATCCAGAAAATGGTAAACAATATTACAAATCAAAAGAAAAGAAATAATCAGATTTCTGTAAAGATTTTACTGCTTTGAAGGCTAGCAATGAACGATGTGTGCTTTTATGGAGATGGACGATGAAAAGAAAAATAATATCTCCCAACTCTGATTGTTCAAATATATTCTACAATACGGAGAGCTGCAAGCAGACTGGAGCAGGCATAGGGCAGGAAGGTTAAGTAGAGAAGAAGGCACAATACTTCAGATTGGCAGCAGACTGCAGCAAGAATAATCTAATCAAAACTAAATTCAATTATCTATTCCCAGGGCAGGCTCCTGAGGCTGCTGTATTGAATACTAGGATAGCTCCTCCTAGACATTTTTCCTAGTCAAAGTTGCTTGATGAATGCAGATGAAATTTGAAATATGAAAATCCAAAATAATTTATGGAAGATGTCAGAATTTTGGACTGCTGGTGGTGTAATTTCCTCAGAGACAAGGCAGACTGGCTCATTGCTTCCAGTTTTAAAGCAGGCCCTGGTCTTCCAATAGATGGATCAAACCTTCTAAAATGCTGTTTCAGACAAATTACAGCTCATTACAAACAGCCTTGCACCATGCCATTATGTCACAGGAAATCTTTTTTCATTTGCACAAATTTGCCTGGAATTCTTTTATTTATTTGAGTATCCATTATCAGATCCAAAATTGAATTACTCACAATTATTTTCTAGGAGGCGGATGTTTGTGTACGCTCAATAAGTGGGGATTATGTGAGTGCAATGCATTGCACTGGTCTTTTTAAACAGTGATATTATCGTTAAACATACATTTATATTAATTCCAAAGAATGAAATTGTTTATAAAATTAACGCATTTAGGTAACGTACAAAATTATTTATTATAAGGAACCTTTTAATACCAAGAGAGGGTAATGTACAAATTAGAAAATTAATATGGTATTATGTGTATGATATTAATAAAAAATATTGAAATATATGTAACTTGTTTTTGTACGGTATGTTTTTATACAATTTACAAATCTTTTTCAATAAGACAAAATGTGGGCTGTGTGTATATATATATATAGATTCACACAAGAAAATGTCATCGAATTACATGTTTATATTCTGGATTTATCATACTACAAAACACATACAATGAACCATGACTATAATTTATACTTAACACTAATGAGAAGAATGCTATTCTGGACTACATGGCCCCTCTAAGTAGGGGTTCAAATATACAAATAGGATGTTTTTGTATCTTCTCAGCAACCCACTTCTGCAGGAAACTGTGTAATAGCACTTAAGTAAATAGAGGCAGTGGGTAAGGGATTATTGCTTGTATTATGCTATTGTGGACATAGTTGCCCCATGGTCTGACATAACTGCTTGAATGTGGGACAAGACAATTGCAATGTATGGCTGTGGGATAGTATTGAAACATGACCTCATATCTGGAGGGTTGAAAGTTATGGATCTATTGATTGCTCCTGGAGTTTTGAAGTGTGGCTGCCAAGGTCTGCCTGCTGGTAGCTGGCTGGTGTGCCTGTTTGCCTGTTGGCTATCAAAGTGCATGAATGGAACCACAGGCAGCTTTACTTCAAACATCCATGAAGTTGTGCTTTCTTTTATAATAACTGACCACAGAAAAAATAAAGTGGCCCCATCAAGAAAGAAGAAAGGAGTCATAGAAAGGATTTGACTGACAAAGATATACAACCTTATTCAGAAATTATACCAGTATTGGTGTTATAAATCCACTGCAAGACTTAATGCTTTCTCAACATATATTACATAGTCTTCCCAAAAATAGATGTTTTTACTTTACACTAGAAAATGGAAGCCCCTCAAAAATATAAAGGCTCACACAAAAAAATTGAAGTTGATAAATAGAAAGCATTTTTTTTTGTAAGAGTTATTGTGTCTGCTTTCTCATGTCAAGTGACAGGATAAATTGAATAGGAGCAGTACTATAAGTTGAAGCTTTATTCCACTCCTTGTGTGCATTAAAACAAATACTGAAAAGGTATTAATGTCACCATTGAAAACATTTGCACAAAATTTCCTCCCAAAGTTAACTAATCAAATTTCATCCCGTAAATATGAACCTGAGTGTTGAATCAAATCAAATGTTCCTGATTATCAATTTCTGACATAGAAATATAAAGAATCTGTTCTGTGAGCACATTTATGCTATGAGATTTACTGTCTACATAAGTAGACTGAACATCAAATTCTTTGTTACAAACCTATTTTAATGCACACTCTATAAATACATTTAAAAGATAACCATTTAGAAAAAAAATATTAAAAGGTTGAGGAAGTTAACTGAGTTGCGAAGTTGGACCAAGCAGGGAAATACACCACCTAGCCGAGAAACACTGAACCTGCTTTGGTTCTTACAATTTTTTTGATTGAAGTAAATAAGATCAAAGCAAAATTTGAATTCCTTATTCTAATTCCTTTGCATCGTATTTGACGTTAGATTTCTGTGAACCTAGTTGTCACTGATATGATAGGAATGGAAATGTATTTTGAAAACAGATAAAGGTAATTAGGCAAACAAGTTATTTCTTAAGATAAGACAAAGCCACAAGCAACTGCAGATGCTGGAAGCTTGAGCAAAACACTAAGTGCTTGAGAAACTCAGTGACACAGGCAGCATCAGTGGACAAGATGGACAGTTGACGTTCCAGGCCAGGACCTTTCTTTAGACTGATTGCAGTGGGGGAAGACAGCTGGCAAAGAATGGTAGGAGTGGGCAGTGGAGCAGTAAAATAAAGACATAATGAACTGCAGATGCTGGAAAACACAAAGTGTTTCTTAACATTAATTCTAGTTTTGATTTCTTCTGACTTGCATCCAAGGAAATTATGTTTTAAGGCACGGGACTATTAAATAATTGTAAATTCAGATTTCAAGAGTACACTTAAAGCAGCTCTTCAATTGCATTTTGATTTACAATACATTTTCGTGCACATTGATATGTTTTTCCTGTTTTAGAATGAAACCATTATCTAATATAATTCTAACATAGAGGGAAATATGACCTATGGAAGTATGAAATTCTGCAAGATTTTCTCCCGAATAAATTGTTGTCTTGTGGAAAGCGCCACATTTTTGATGCTGCGTGACCTGTTGAAGGTATGGCTCATACAGCTGCTGCCTCACAGCTCCAGCCTCTCGTGCTGTCTGTTTAGAGTTTGCGCATTCTCCCTGAGACTGTATGGGTTTTCCGTAGATGCTCCATTTTCCTCTCAAATCCCAAAGGCATTGTTTTTTTATGTTTACTGATCCTGACCCCTGGAGTGCAGATACATTCCAGAATCTGAGAGGAAGTGTTGGGAATGTGGGAAGAATAAAATGGAATTAATGTAGCATTAGTGCGGATGGTACTTGATGGTCGACATGGAACTCATGGACCAAAGGTTTTAGTGTTGCAATCTTCTTTGAATCTATGTCTCTACATGACCTTCTCAACATACAATCTTGTGCTTATTTCTTTCTCTTCGGCCACATTTTAATTTTCGTGCTCATTGATATGTTTTTCCTGAGCTTTGGAATAAAATTACTATCTAATACAATTCTAACAAAGAGAGAAATATGAACTATCACTCGTTGATTATTAAATAAGATTTGCACTACCTTTGGCAACACATGGCATAATCTGCTGCGGGGTCTGGAACTAGTAAGACAGCAGATGGTCTCCTTATTATAGCTGTGCAAACTGGATTCAAATGGTTACAATTTACTTCACCATTTGTTAAATAAAGAAAGCACACCACACCAAATCACTCTTCCATGAGTTTGCAGAAATGCAATGATATCCATGAACCTCTGTTTCCTAAAGAATTAAACTTTCTTTCTCTCTTTCTTTCTTTCTTTCATTCTTTCTTTCTTTCATTCTTGAGGAACCAGGGGTTCCCCTCTTCCATTATAGATGAGGCTCTCACTAGGGCCAACTCGATATCCCGCAGCTCCGCTCTTGCTCCCCTCCCCCCATTTGCAAGAAGGACAGAATCCCCCTTGTTCTCACCTTCCACCTCATCAGCCGTTGCATACAGCATATAATCCTCCAACACTTTTGCCACCTTCAACGGGATCTCACTACTGGCCACATCTTCCCATCTCCACCCCTTTCTGCTTTCCACAGAGACCGTTCCCTCTGCAACTCCTTGGTGAACTCGTCCCTTCCCACACAAACCACCTCCTCCCCAGGTACTTTCCCTTGCAACCGCATGAGATGCAACACCTGTTCCTTTACCTTCGACTCTATCCAAGGACCCCGACAGTCTTTTCAGGTGAGGCAGAGGTTCACTTGCACCTCCTCCAACCTCATCTACTGTATCCGCTGTTCCAGGTGTCAACTTCACATCGGCAAGACTAAGTGCAGGATCAGCGATCATTTCGCTGAACACCTCCACTCAGTCTGCCTTAACCTACCTGATTTCCCAGTGGCTCAGCACTTTAACTCCACCTCCCATTCCCAATCTGACCTTTCTGTCCTGGGCCTCCTCCATTGTCAGAGTGAGGCCCAGTACAAATTGGAGGAACAGCACCTCATATTTTGCTTGGGTAGTTTACACCCCAGTGGTATGAACATTGACTTCTCTAACTTCAAGTAGCTCTTGCTTTCGCTCTCTCTCCATCCCCTTCCCCTTCTCAGTTCTCCCACCAGTCTTACTGTCTCTGACTACATTCTATCTCTGTCCCGCCCACTACCCTGACATCAGTCTGAAGAAGGGTCTCAACCCGAAACGTCACCCATCCCTTCTCTCCAGAGATGCTGCCTGTCCCGCTGAGTTACTCCAGCATTTTGTGTCTACCTTCGGCTTAAACCAGCATCTGCAGTTCTTTCCGATACAGAGTATTGTAAGTGTTATACTGTACACCCAGAGTACACACGGGGTATTGTATCAGAGAAACTGTAGGACTGTGTTGTGCAGGAAGGAACTGAAGATGTTGGTTTACACCGAAGATAGACACAAAAAGCTGGAGTAACTTAGCGAGTCAGGCAGCATCACTGGAGAAAGGGAATAGGTGACATTTCGGGTCAAGACCCTTCTTCAGAGTCTGAGTCTGAAGAAGGGTCTCGACCTGAAATGTTACTTGTTCCTTTTCTCCAGAGATGCTGCCTGACCTGCTGAGTTACTCCAGCATTTTGAGAGTAATCCTATTGCTGGAGTCATGATGCAGTCGCTTGGATGGACGATCTGAATTATAACATCAAGTCCCACCGTGGCACCAAGGAAACTAAATTCAATTTATTAAAATATTCTATAATAGAAGCTGATAGCAGTAATGATGACCCCATAGCCTGACTGAGTATTGCAAAACCTTTGCTCGTGTCTTTTAAGAAGGGAGTCTGCTGTTCCTCAATGGCATGGTCCACATTGGCCTATCAACCTAATTAAATGGGGCTATTTCTTAACCAGCCTCTGATAGCCCAGCTATCACTTAATTTAAGGGCATTTAGGAATTGGCAATGTGTGGAAACCTTGTCAGAATGTCAAAATATTGATGAAAAACTAATAAAATAAATCCCACTAATTCTCAAAGCGGGTATATCAACAAATATTTTTCCAGAATATGCATTGTCAACTTTGCCAAAAATCTGTTCTTTGCAATTCCATCAGACTCAAAACTGAAAGGGGGCAAATTTATGACACATGTCCTCCGATCTTTCTTGCCATCTTGGGATGATTTTTGCCATTCGTTGAGCCATCATGTAAAAATAAATTACATTTTCTGGCTAAATTCCAACAGTCATATTGTGGCAAAAATATTTTAGCGTCAAATATAGCACCTCAGTCTGATCTCTTCTCCTGACTTGAGGGATATGCACATAAATACAATAGGTTCTTGTCCGATACAAGAGAATTTTTGGAAAATTCTAATAAAAATGTTTGATTTTCCCTTTAATTGCAATTGTTAAAAATTAATTATCATATTAATTGTTTACAACTTTCAGAAATGAAAACAATGATTTTACAATGATGCTTGAAAGATTCCTTGCAGTGTTTACATGTAGACTGTAGGCTCAACTGCTCCGGATTTTTGGAGAAGCCTGACCCTAAGTGCACTACATAATCCCATTTAGAAATCTTCCAGCCACTCAGTGGTATTTGTTGTCATAAGGTAACCAATTTTGACAGAAATGAGAGGAAAAGTCAATATACATTCTGTTCAAGAAATCTACAATCTGATTTTGTTTAGTTTTGTGAATAAAGTGTTTCAAAGGTTCCTGTTATACTCTATTAAGATAATATATAGCTACTAATTAAATATTGTAGCTAGTAGCTTTTTGACGAAGCATTTTGTGCCTTCAAATACTTTGTTTTATATCATCGATATGTAATATGCCAGATAAGCTTTACTGAAATGTAATTCAGTCCCCATATAACACATTATCAGGAATGTTTAACATTCTAAAGTCATCTGAGAGTTTCCTAACCCTGGTTGTCCACTAAGCTTTTTTTGTCCTTTAAGATATGCTTTTGAAAAGAAGCAATTACATGTCACATTTAAAATGGTCAGTCATGGGTGAAATACAGCTGATGTCAGCCTTAATAAAAACTGAAACGTAGGGGTTTTAATATAAAATGCAAATGATGTGTTGAGGTTTGTTTTAAAAATATAAAAAGTTCAAACATAACTTAATATATTTTTTAAAAGCCCTCAGGATATGAAATAAATTGGTTGGATTCCACAATTAGAACCATTGGAAGGAATGGGATTGACAGATAATACTGTATCTGGGCCTTGGCTGCTTTTAGCAGAGATAACACCAAGGCACAGACAATGTTAGATCCAGGTGATGGGTTGGACAATGTCTCTCTGACAGCTTAGAAACATGTTGTTCGTCCTTCGGGTTTGAAGATGACCATGACCACTTTCAGTTGGAGGATTGGTGACTGGTGAGGCCAATCCGGGCCCGGAAGGCACGCCCACACGTAGGACACAAGTGGATGGGTGCTGCAGTGGAAGTGGAGGTAGCCCGGGCCTTGCGCGCGGTGCGTTTCCTCTGGGCCTCTGCAGTGTGTCTGTTCTCTGCTGCACGGGCTCCTGTGGTGAGCTTGCTACGCCAGGTTGGATGGTCCAGAGCAAGAGACTCCCAAGTGCTGAGGTTGATGTCCAAGTCTTTGAGGGACACTTTGAGGCAGTCCTTAAACCGTTTCTTCTGTCCTCCTACTGAGCGCTTGCCCTGACACAGTTCTCCATACAGAAGCTGTTTTGGCAGTCGACTCTCGGGCATTCTGACGACATGGCCTGCCCATCTGGCTTGGGCTTTCCGTAGGAGGGTGTGAACGCTGGGGATTCCGGCCCGTTCCAAGACCTCTGTGTCGGGAATTTTGTCCTGCCACCTGATGTGATGGAGTCTGCGTAGGCAGCTCAAGTGAAAGTGGTTGAGCTGTTTGGCATGTCTGCTGTAGACATTCCAGGTCTCACTGGCATAGAGAAGAGTGGTGAGTACCACTGCACGGTAGACCTTCAGCTTGGTGGTAAGGCTGAGTCCTCTCCGCTCCCAAACATTCTCACGGAGTCACCCAAAGGCAGCGCTGGCCTTGGCAATCCTGTTGTTGACCTCAGCGTCAATTTTCACCACTCGCGAGAGTGTACTACCCAGATAGGTAAAGCAGTCGGCTGCCTGTAGATTCTGCCCCTTCACCGTGATGTGTGGTTCCTGATAGGGCTTTCCAGGTGTGGGCTGGTACATAACTTCAGTCTTTTTGGTGCTAATGGAGAGACCAAAGTTGTCACAGGCCTGTGAGAAGCAGTCCATTTCATGCTGCATCTTCTGCTCTGTGTTGAGGGCGCAGTCATCAGCAAACAAGAAATCTATGATGATGGTCTCCTTCACCTTTGTAACAGCTTGCAGGCGCCTGAGGTTGAACAACCTGCTGTCAGTCCTGTACCTGATATGTATTCCATCCTGGCAGTCACGGAAGGCATCGGTCAGCATGGCAGAGAAGACCATGCTGAAGAGTGTAGGGGCAAGAACAAAACCTTGCTTCACGCCGTTTGTCACTGGAAAGGCTTCCGATTCATCTCCATCATCTAGCACTTTCACCATCATGCCGTCACAGAACTGCCGGACAATCGTGATGAACTTGCTGGGACAGGCAAACTTCTGCATTATCTTCCACAAACCAACTCTGCTGACAGTGTCGAAGGCCTTTGTCAGATCGACGAAGATCACGAACAGGTCGCTGTGCTGCTCTTGGCATTTTTCCTGGAGTTGGCGTGCAGCAAATATCATGTCGACAGTTCTACGCCCAGCACGGAAACCGCACTGGCTTTCTAGAAGGAGATCCTGCTCAAGGTGTTGAATGAGATGGTTGAGCAGGATGTGAGCCAAGATCTTCCCAGCTATGGACAGGAGGGAGATGCCTCGATGATTGTCGCAAGACTGGCGGTTGCCTTTCCTCTTGTAGATGTGGACTATGCTGGCATCTTTCAGCTGTTGTGGGACCTGCCCTTCATTCCACATGGACTGGAAGAGTTGAGTCAGCTTCTGCATCATGCCAGGGCCTCCTGCTTTGTACACTTCAGCAGGAATTGCATCTGATCCTGGTGCTTTGCCACAGGAAAGTTGATTGATGGCCTTTGTGACTTCTTCTTCTGTCGGGAGGTTGTCAAGGTCCTGGTTGATCTCCATCTGAGGTAAGCGAGTGATGGCCTCGTCGTTGATATTAGCAGAGCGATTGAGGACCTGGTTGAAATGTCCAGCCCATCTCTCCAGAATCTGCTTCTTCTCTGTCAGCAACTGAGGAGGGGAGAGGAGCCAGAAGACTGGGGTCCATACACAGCCTTCAATGCGTCGTAGAAACGCTTGGTGTCGTGACTGTCTGCGTAGCCCTGGATTTCATCGGCTTTCTTGCTATACCATGTGTCCTGCATCTCATGGAGTTTCTTCTGTACTTTTTGTCTTGCGCTGGCAAAGGCATCTTTCTTCGCTTGTGACGTGAGGTCGTTCTGGTGTGCTCTGAACAGTTGGTGTTTCTCTGATAGCAGTGCCTGTATCTCTTCATCGTTCTCGTCGAACCAGTCCTGGTTTCTGCGGGATGCTGGCCCGAGGTGTTTGAGGGCGATGGTGTAGACTGCATCTCTGAAGGCCACCCACTGTCCTGGCCATCATGGGGTGTGTCCACCAGCTCGCCATCAAGGTCTCTGGAGATTTCTTCTGCAACTGTGAAACATAGAAACATAGAAAATAGGTGCAGGAGCAGGCCATTCAGCCCTTCGAGCCAGCACCGCCATTCAATATGTTCATGGTTGATATGCTTTCTTCCCATATCCCTTGATTCCGTTAGCCCTAAGAGCTATATCTAACTTGCCCATATTTGCGATCTTCAGTGCACGATTACCTCACTATGGGATATCAGACAGGGTGCAATTGAAGTCTGCCGTTCCAGAACAAACCAGGATGAAGATTTTATGAACAAACAATGTATCATCACCAAAACTTCATACAAGCTGCTGGTTGGAAAAACTGTTGGTGTTTTCCATTGTAAAAAGATTGACATATTTCATGTAAAATAATTGCTATGAAAACAAAAATTGCTATATCTACAGGGTCAAAATAATCATTTATATCGAAAAGGTACTAAATATGTTGACATGCAAGGGTGGAGCTGTCAAGACCATGATTGGTCAAATAGTATTCCTCTATCATATAAACTTCTGAGGATTTATATTGAATGCACCTCAAAGTAAAAATTCAGATTCTCCAGTTTTACCTAAATACAGGTGCAGCATTAACTGTTGCCTTATTGTAAAATCAACATTATATATAATACTTCATGAAATATATAATTAAATTGAAAAGCTAATGCAGAAAAAAATCAATAAATTAGTAGTTGTTTTGTGCTTAGGTAGCAATCGAATATGAAGGCCAATGCGTTGAACTTCCAAGTGCTGAAAGCACACAATATCATTACAATATGCTTTAACATATTATTAGTCTAAAGTTAGTAGCCTGTTCCAACATAAAATGTGAACCAGCTCCCAAAACACTTCTTCATCGGATTTTCACCACTTTAACCTGGTTTGACTTTTTTTCCCACATCCTAATAAGACTAATAATTGATCCAGCAGGATCTATACTGGTGTAAGAAAGTAAAAGCTAACTAAATTATGACCCAAGAGACAAAGAAGTGTTTTAATTACCTCATACTCTGCTGCATAAAGAATTGGGTCATTAATTGCAAGGTAAATTACTTTTACAGGTAAGTATGTTATACTTCATTCCTTTCATAGATTGTAATCCAAAATATCATAGGGTCATAGAGTCACACAGCATGGAAACAGGCCTTTTGGCCTAACTTGCCCATGCCGACCAACATGCCCCATCTACAGAAGTCCCACCTACCTGCATTTGGCCCATATTTCTCTCAATCTATCCTATTCATGTTGCTGTCCAAATGTTTTTAAACATTGTGATAGTACCTGCCTTAAATACGTTCTCCGGCAGCTCATTCCATACACCCACCATCCTTTGTGTGAAAAAGTTGTGTCCCTCAGGTTCCTATTAAATCTTTTCCCTCTCACTCTAAACCTATGCTTACTTTTTGTTAATTTCCCCTTGCCTTGATCCTCTAAAAATGTATTCATGCTCTTTCTGTTTATACTGAAGTTACACACTCCAATGTATATTGTTTTCTGTTTGAAGTCCTTTGAGAGATTGGTTATGCGCTACCTTAGCAAGAACCTGGACCCACTACAATTTGCCTACCACCACAATAGATCTACACCCAGGCACTGGACCACTTGGATAATACTAACATTTACATCTACCTGTTGTTCATCATCTACAACTTAACACCATCACCCCCTCCAAACTTGTTATCAAGCACAGGGAACTGGGTATCTGTGCATACCTATACAACTGGTTCATTGACTTCCTCACCAATAGAGCACAATTGGTACGAATTGGCAATGGCATTTCGTCCTCAACAACCATAAGCACAGGACCACCTCAGGATTGTGTGCTCACTCCCCTGCTCTACTCACTCTATACCCATGACTGTATAACAAGACACATTTCCAACTCCATCTGTAAATTCGCCGATGACACCATGTTGTTGGTGGATGAATTACGGGTTATGATGAGTCAGAGTATAGGAGGGAGATCAATTATTTGCATGAGTGGTGCCAGAACAACAACCTTGCTCTCAACGTCAATAAGAGCAAGAAGCTGATTGTTGACTTTAGAAGAGGGAGGCTGAGGATCCACAAACCTGTCTTTCGTGATGGATTGGTGGCGAAGAGAGTGAACAACTTCAAGTTCCTGGGTCTCCATATCTCAGAAGATCTGTCCTGGACCCAGCACATCAAAACAATCATAAAGAAAGCTAATCAATACCTCTACTTCCAGGAAGATTGAGGAGATTCAATATGTTGACAAATACTCTTTTGGACTTCTCTCGGTATACAATGGAAAGCATATTAACGGTTTGCATCATGGTTTAGTTCAGCAATTCAAACTCCCTGGGATGAAGGAGAATAAAAAAGTGGTGGACATTGCCCGGTCCATCATGGGTACTGACCTCCCCATCATCTACAGGAGGCTCTGCCTCAATAGGGCAGCATGCATCAATGAGGATCTACCCTGGCCACACTCTCATTTCACTCCTGCTATTGGGAAGAAGGCATTGGAGTCTGAAAATCGTGACCTCCAGGATCAGCAACACCTTCTCCCCAACAACCAACAAGATCTAGAACATACCAACTAAACTATGAACTATGAACTGCATTGGTTGCACTAAGGACTTGGTGCTTTTTGCAATAATATTGGGAGTTTAAAATTTATCTTATTGATTTTTAAAATTATTATATTATCTGTGAGCCCTGTGCTTACAAGCTTGTAATGTTGCTTAGAGTAAGAATTTCCTTGTTCCATTTGACAATTCATATGACAATTAAACACTCAACGCTTGGCTCTTGACTCTTGACTCAATTTCAGTTTCCTAAGAATACATGTGTTTAGTTATATTTACACTTTCTATGATTAAAAATGTTGTGCAGTTACTACTGGACAAAGATTGCTAACTTACTGTATGTAGCACCAACATTCAATACTTTATTTCAGTAAAATATCTTGCAAGCCATGGTCCAACAATGCAACCCAGCACATACTTAGCATTTACTCAGATAAACATTCTTGTTTATGTTGCAAAATGGCACTGAACATTCATCAGATATTAGGTAGACCATAAAGTCAACATTATTCTACAACTAATTTTAAACAATTACACATTGCAACCATGGCAGAGGCAGTTTAAAGGTGGAGTTATTATAAGAAGGCATAAACTGGTTAACCAAAAGAGGCACTAAATCAAAAATCAAAGTAAATATAAACATCACACTTTGGTCCACCAGGTATCAAGGATGCTGTCAAAATCAAAACAATGATGCAAATATAAAATTGTTTATTCAAAGATGAAAATTTTGTGTAAGCAAACATAATTTATGAGGCTTATGCATTATTGAGTATTTATTTAACACAACACCAGCAGGTATAGAACAAAAATCTTCACAAACGAAAAGTTTATCTACCTGGACAAATAATCATGCAAAATTGCAGGTTATCTTTCAAGGCAATTAAGCCAAGGATTTCAAGGCTGTTAAATTCCAGATGCTCATTTGCTAAGAAAATCCAGCAATACATAATTTTATGTTTCAGTATCTCGGTCTCAAATAGACATTTATCCAAACCATTTTGAAAGAATTAGTTAGCTAGTTTGTTTCCCTCTCTATTTTACTTCTGAATAATTGTCCCGTTGATGCTTAGAACTAAAATATATTATTACATCAGCTTATATGTCCTCATTTGCTTTCATTTGCTGCTTTGCATTACACCAGTAATGTGATTTTAATCCTTAAACATGCCATGGTCTCAATCAAATATCTTGATGGCAGTTTCTTTACCATGGTTATCTTCCCTTCTACATCAGGCATTAAAGAGTCTCAAACAACTATTGAATTAATGATGAGTATTGAGCATTTAAAATAGATCTTAATCATTTAATTTGGAACATTTGCACTGATATAAATCCATAACTGGTCCAGTAGTCCACTTTAGATCTTGAATATGTATGCAGCCCACCTATCACCACATGTGATCAACATGTGATCAACACACCATTGCACACCTATTCCAGAGTTCCCGAGCAAAACAAGAAGCATTTCACCATAGATATGCATCCCTAGATATGTAACTCTCAAATATTGAGTCAGCATTGAAACTGAAGAGACAGGAAATGAAATAGATTTAATGTGCTGTCACATAGCAAAGTATTTATCTAATATATGTTATAGTTAATGTACTGTTTGAGGAGTCCCGATTTTGCACTGGACCTTAAACATGACTTGCCCAGGTGCCTGTGGGTGAGTGAGATTTGGCTTTATTTTGTGATTTCTGTGAGATTCATTTTGTATTTCATGATTACTATTTGATTAATACAGAATTGTATATCTGGAAACAACAGTTGAATTTTATGAATAATTTACATCCGACAAGCTAATCTAGTGGGCAAACCATTTGTTGGTTACATTGGCAACAGCTCAAATTGCAGTTGTAATCTTGTTGGTTTCCATACTGACCCGATGAGTCACATCAATTATATGAGAGAAGGGGTCAAATTAAGTGCGATTCATCTATAGAACTCAGATGTAGTGAAGCAATTGCGTATTTAAAATATTGTACATTAATTACAAAGGGAATTACAAGAGTTTGTTCATTTCACCACACGGTGAGGAACAATGTAACTTGATTTTAGTTGCCTTCAAAGGAGTTCCAGGTACTATTACTGGGCACGACTTCAAAAACAAGATCCGCATATACAGAGTACTTCTATTTTCTTTCGCTCTTTCATTCCAGCCTTGCCACGGCTGTGACAAGTGCCTTGGCCGCATGCTGGGTTCTCAGGCAGCTGGAGGACAGATCATGCACTTGTGCAGCCGAGGGAGGGACAGTATGTCTTAGCTCTCCCCTTTCACCCCTGTTACTTCCTCTCCGCCACTTTTCCTGTGGCAGACGGCTGGTGGCTCAATGCATAAAGATCATTAACTAACAACTGAGCACCTTCCCTCTCTGTTTAAGCTCTATGTAGTTGAGTAAGAGGCTTTGACTCAGCCCAAGTAGTATGCATCCATTATAAGGGGCTGCGTTGGGCTTTATCCGGCGAGGGCTCAGTCTTGCCCTGGGCTTCATCAATCATTTGATCAGATCAGATCCCCTTCATACAATCACGCCTCATTAATCGCATCAAGAAGTGTGAAAAGGGCTGTGCAGCTCAGGATGCCTCTACACTTCTCAATGCTTCATTGCTTGACGTTTCAGGCAATAAAAAGGTCCATAAAAAACAAATGGCAATGAATAAATTAAAATAAATTAAAATGCAATGTCAAGATTTAACAATTTTATAATTTCAACGGTAAATAACAAGTAATAAAACATGCTTTTCATTATTACTTTATTTATCCCCTCTGGCATATTCATTTTGATAATTTTCTTAAAGGTTGGAGTACGTTATACAGTAAATACTCATCAATACTGAGACGCAGGTAATTTTAAATCCTACCATGGCTTTTGCTGCAAACCACATTAGTGTCTCATGTTTTACGTTTGTCCAAAAATAATGCAACATTTTTTTAAGGTAATTATATTGTGTTTCGGAAATCAAATAAAGTGACGCTTCTTTTCCAACGGCACAATAAAACTGCAGATTGCATAAGTGTTGGGGCTGATCGGAGGACAAAGCGGCGTCCAGGTTGATCACCTTTCAATGATCTGCAGCTCTTTCAATCAATCTCAGCGTCCCACTGACTCAACCTTAAATCTCTACGTTCTTGAAGCGCATTGCAGGTTTACTAACAAAATGAACATTAATTCTAATCGCCTTGTACCCACTGTTTTGCTAAATTTGAACGTTTCCCTTAAGATTACCCACTTTTCTCTGGTTTTTGATACTTCAGTTATTCTAATATGCATAACCTCTCGAATCCTGGTGATTCACTCCATAATCTCAAGCTTTTTATTACAAACTAATTTATATTAATAGGAATTGTCTTAGATGCCTGGGCTCCAAGTTTTCGGTTAAATATCGAGCAAAATTATAGGGTAAAGAGAGGGAACTGGGTCTCCATTTAAACGTTTTTAATAACGATTGTTTTCTGTGCAGTAAGCTCCCACCAAATCCTGGAGGAATTAAAGATCTGATTAACATTATATTTTCCACCAGTCTGAATGAAGCAATAAAAGCAAACAGCGCGGAAATGGGACTTCACCCATCAATTAGATATCTATTAGCAGCCAATGCAGCCTTCGCCACAGGAAATGTCACTTCACAGGAACATCCACTGCTTTCACTTTCTCGTCAAATTAAACAATTCTTCATGGTTCATAATATAACTCAAACAAACCTTTTGTTTTTAGCTCGGCACCTGCTTACACCGCCCTTCCCAAAACACACAACAATGCTGTATGATTATGTTCCTCCGATGCACCTGCGCAGCAGCTTTGCCTCTAATATACCATGCACAATTTTTTTTATTATTAATAGAGAAAAGCTAATCACTTTACCGTTTCGAAATACAGTTCCTTTACCTCCGCTATACAACATTCCGTAATGCTTAAATACAGTTCAAAGTCCATCTTTTTCAATGCACGTGTGTTCAATTGAAAGGGAATAATTCGCGAAAATTTTAAGAATTAGGAGGCAGAAATATAACCTGAAGCCCTCTAATACATTAGCAGAAATATTTATTATTTTGGTGGCTTTTATTTTGGTGGTTACTATTTTAATCCAAAATGTAGAATTCTCTAGTCATTAGATATAACAAAAAATACTAATTTGATACGTATTGGTTGTGGACTAAGCTCACCTAAGGCGTAACTTGTTTGTAAAGCGAAATGCTTTGTTTTAACAGCCTCAGTCAAACTTCAAAGGGGAGAAAGTGAAGCTAATATGGTTGCATTTCACAAGTGGCTTTGATGAGCAAATTTTGCTTTTTCATCTTAGAAATTGGCAATAACATCTTCGGGCAAAAGAAGTACCAAAGATGCTCACCTTTTGTTTCGTGCATTCATTGGATGTCTTTCCTCCCCCCCACCCCTCCTCTATATAGCTAAAAAAATCTAGTCGTTTTCACACACAAAAAAACGACAACAGACGGAGATCATTTATCATCAATGATGGTTTGGCAGTATGACAACTGTGTCTCTGCTTTACAGTGACAAAGACCGAATCTACTATAAACTAAGTAAAACAAATTCAAGGAACTTGCGAAGCAGAAAAGTTTGTGTATAAAGAAGGTACTGTTGCTCTATTCAAGGCGGTGAATTGAAATGGATATTTACAAATAAAACCAGCTGAAGACTCTGGTCAATGCATAAAAGCTGCAAAGCAGCTAAGATGGACATGCACTGTGGCTAATATTATAATTTTCATAATGCTCTTTTATGTTACGCTAGACTCCTCCAGTGAGGAGCCCGCAGAGCTGGTCAAAGAGTCTTTGAGAGTGAGCAGAGTCAGGCAGCTCGGAGCCGCGAACCCCCCGCCGGAATGAGTGGCACTGCATGGCCCAGCTCGGGGCTGCTCTTCCTCCGCCTGCAGCACCTCGGCGGCGGCAGCGGCGGCAGCGGCGTCCTACTTAAAATTCCTATTTCCAAAGGCAAATGACTGCCACGACACTCACTGCCCCTTTCCCCCTATTTCCACCCTCTCCTCTGTTTTGAGGCAACTCCCAGTCCCTCTTTCTCGTTGTAATCTACGCTTCTCTTGCATCCTCTTCCTTTCAATGTTCACTTTTTTGGGGGATGCTCTGTTCCCACTCCCTCTGCTTCACGTATGGCTCTAATCTGATTACTCAAATCTAATTAGTCCGATTCACTCGTATCTCGTCTTACTTTATTTGAAAATAGCTGTTCTGCCAACATTATCTGCCTCCTTTAAAATCATGCTGCTCACTTTCGTGTCACTGTTTTTAATTCTTTCGCGTGTCAGTTTTCAGTTTTCTTCTAATTTCTTTTCAATGTAATTTCTCTTCTACTTCCATGTCGTTCTGCGGTGCATTTTGGACGCTTTCCTTCTATATGATCCTCACTCTGCTTTCTCCCCCTTCGCGCGTTGTTCAATGTTTTCTTGTCAAAATAAGCTTTATCGCACCCCGTTTATCCACCTCACATGCCCCCCCTCCCGCTCCTTACAGCCACCCGCAGTATAATCACTTCAGATCAATTTCATAATCAGTTACGATATCTCCAGATCGCCCCCTCCCTAAAAAAACACACACACACACACAATTCTCAGAGAGTAAAAAATCTTCACATCGCCGTTGTTTTATGTTTCTCGTGTGTGTCTTTCAAAGGCGTTTCATTTTTCACACGTGTGCTATTCTGCATTTTTCTTCTTAACTGCTTGTATAACGTATAAACCTGGAGCTCGAATTACATTCATTGATACTGTGTTGCTATAGTGTGCCATTATCTGTGGCACCGTGGAAATCGCTTCAAACTTTGTAAACGATAACCCTTTTATTCTAATTCATCATGTCCGGACATTCTTTTGTTCTTTATTTTCTTGGAGATTTAAACACATATAAGATGCAGTTGATAAATTTTAAACGAAGCTCCCTAGAATGTGCAAAAACATTTTACATAATATTTCTAACACGTTCGAAAACGTTCGATTAGACCCAGAAAAACGAAAGAGAGGGAGAGAAAAAAATAATGACTTCAACTCTGATCATTTAAATCCCCAAGCCTGAACTGGGCACAAAGATATCCCACAAAAGAGTGTGTATATATGATTCAAGTATATCCATAATCAATGAAAGTGAAACCAAACTAAAACTCTTGTTTTATTTGCCTGAAAGGGGCTCCATTTATCATCTCACAAGACAGCTTCAATGATCTTTATCTGCTTTGCCCAGATTCTGACCCAAATTCAGCATTTTTATGGAAAATTGCAGTCAGTTTGATTGATGAAATCTAAAGGCGCCTAAAACGGCACCAACGATCCCCAGCAGTGAAACTCCAACTGAGTGCATCAATGTTTGCATTGTTCCTGTGAAAAAAAAGTGGAAAACGGATAAAAAGTTAGCGATTATTGTTAAAATTGCTTATCTTTTATAAGGAGATTAATGGCCATGCTCACGAATACACACAGGTACATAATTCCAACGTGTACTCCAAATACAGTTCCGCAGAGAAAATGTATATGCACGATTCAACTGTTTTATGAAATGCTCAGCAATGTTCTAGTGCAACGTTCAATTCTTTATAGGAAACGCGAATCAATAGCAAAATTCCGTTTTAGGAGATACGGTTTTATGTTACTGGTAATTACTGCTTCTCAAAAGGTGCATAAAATCGCTAACGCGACATCAAAAGGGTAGCCGTAACAATTAAGTTTAATGTTTATTTATCAACTATAGACCGTTTCATAAATCATGTTCGGCCAAGAGGTGTGCATTATTGCACCATATATCAGATGCGATTGAAAGTGATTCATTTATTGATGCTGGATGCTCCGGGGCGCTGTGAATTCCGAGTTGGGCCTTCTTGATCTGTCTATTTGGTTAAACCAACCAAGTATCCACCAATCATACAATTGAAACACTCATCTCATTGACATTCCAAATAATATATTAAAAATACAGAATATCGCTGCTCTTTACAGATCGAATGCAAAATCATCATTTTTACAAAGTAACGTCATCATTTTTGTTTTTGTTTGTTTTTGGAAAATAACTTCTTGAATATTTTAGAAAATCTTTCAGAAAATGTTTTACCAAAGTTACTTCGAAGACTTCTATTTAGCTTTAGTGAACTACAAGGTGGATTATAGGAGTAAACAAAAACACACTGCTAGATATAAGCTTGGAATCTAGAACTTTAAATGATGCCCCCCAAAATTCCATTCCGCAATGGATAGGTGAACGGGTGGTTCCGTGCCGGAGTTGTCTTGTTTGGTTTGATATATTGCTGCAGAATATTGACACCTGCCTAATTATTTTAATTTGCGTCCTTTTATTAATAATGGAAACGTGGCTCCCAGACATGGTGGTAGAGTGGAAGTTGATGAATGTAATCCTACTTAGAATGGGGTAGGGAGGGGGGTGGGGGTGGAGATTGACGCTAGTCGCTGTACCAAGGGGGGTTCTATAAATCTTCTTTTAAGTTTTAACCAGTTCGGCCCTTAGACTCCTTCGGGTGCCGAGTGAAGAGTGTGCTGGTGTGCCAATGTTCAGGAGCAGCTGTTCCTAAATACAGACCAGCCCTTGTCAATTAAGGCGTTGACAAGCAGGTCCACACAGCCCTGGGCGTTTAGCAGCCAGCACTGTGCAGCCCCTACAATTAGTATCAATTTTTACAGGGACCTCGAGGGCACAATTGCACAGCCAAGTAAGAAACAAAACAACAGGCAACGCCAAAGCTAGAAGCAACCGGAAATTTGGATGATACTGAGCAGATGATTACGAGGAGGCCATTTGCGAATGCCTTCTTTCCGGGGCACATGTGCAAAGACCTTGTTTTCTGTACATGTGCTCATTCTATCTGCCAGGCTACAACGCGAGGGCAAGCATCAAGACCCAGAGAAGATGAATGAAGACATTATTTATCATCTATGAGCAAAGGTTCGTCCCTTCCCGTGTCCTTTTGTGACCAGTGTCACCTCCAGCAGCTGGTGGCATGAAACGCTCCCATGGTCCTGGCCTTTGGCCCGGGAGGATTGGACAAGGGACGTTGCTCCAAGGAGCACAAATGGGCTGCCTCGGGTCAGAGAGGCCAAGCTTCCAGCAGGACTACAAATACACCAAAAACTGAACGAAACAAAACCCAGAGGAACAAGGAGGCCTGGGGGATCATTAGCGAATGTGTTTGTTTAACTAATTAGGAAACTAGTATTCAGGGGAAAGTGGCTTGTTAGACACGATACCGCTGAGGCAAGGCAAGATTCAGAATGCAGGACAGGCAACATCGCAACTCTGACTAGGTGACCCTGTGAAGTTCAAGAACAGAACAAACAGCACATGCCACAGGGAACAGCAGTCAACTGGAAGGCAACAAAGCACATGACATTGAAAAAAATTATTCAGTATTAAATATGGGAAAGTTTAGGGAGAGGGGCAAAAGGTCAAGAAAAGTCAACAAGAGAGCAGGTTTAATGAATGAAGGAATTTAATATCAAAAAAACATAAATCTTCAAGTGAGGGCAGGGACATTATGAACACAAAAAAGGACGAGTGTTCAAGTCAACACTGATTTAATAATGGCACGAAAACGGATTGCTCCATCTTGTTAACATGTGATGTAAAAACTTAACAAGGGATAAAAGCTCGGAGTCGTCCGAAGAATGGCAACACACAAAGAAAGGCCTATGCGTGAATTACGTTTTATATATTTTACAAAATAAATACCCAAAACTACTATAACATCTTGCAACAAAAATATGATGCTAATTGTAGGGGCTGCACAATAAAAATAATTTAAAAATGCGCAAAATGATACAAAATCGCTGACAAGAGCAAAGGCAGTTTAACAAGTTACTTTATTCATGTCAAGCAAAGTACCTGACTGACTCAAAGCACATTAATAATAGCCTGTTACCAGACACATGTATGCATATCGTAGAACACATATGTTTTTCCATCAATAAACAGGAAATCCTAAGTTTTAGAAAGGGTAGCTGTTTTGACCGTTTTGTTAACAGACGTGAAAAGCGCCGGCTGTAAACGAATTGAGTTCAAGTTCTGTGAACGTCTCAGCTTATCTGTTTTAGGATAAATTGTAATAATGTATTATTGCTCAATCTGTCTGCACACACCTGCTGATGCGGGCGGTGGGTCACGATAGCCTATGACCTCCACGTTTGATAACAAACATTTCCCATTTCTATGTCCGTACCCTATTTGGGATTTTACACAGGATATTCTGGTTCCTCGTGTAAATCTGGACACGATGTCTGTTAAATGCAGAAAATTACAGATTAGATCATTTGGGTGGCATGTTGCACAGTGCGCTGAGGTCAGTGGCAGTCAGTCCATCCATTAGGAGACAATAATTGCCGCAGGTCTGACAGAATGTCGTGCACTTCTGGAAGCACCATCAATCTCTATCCAGTTATCCTATTGTGTATGGCTCGCTAATCCGGGTCATCAATTTAACATTTTACTTATATTTTGTTCAGATCACCAATAGCGATGCAAGTATTTGTCCACACTGCATCAATTCTTCCCTTTGAATTTTTTTTT
Source organism: Rhinoraja longicauda (assembly GCF_053455715.1). Classification (NCBI taxonomy): domain Eukaryota; kingdom Metazoa; phylum Chordata; class Chondrichthyes; order Rajiformes; family Arhynchobatidae; genus Rhinoraja; species Rhinoraja longicauda. Next base: position 66,957,987 of record NC_135953.1, on the reverse strand, counting down.
TCTAAGCAAGAAAACATGCTCCTGACCCACCATTCTTTTGGTGTGCTATATATCTCTGTCAGTTGTATTTACTCTCACTGCCTTAACCTTACATAACACTTCTTATTTTTACTTTCGAGCGTTTTTAGCATACTGTCCCTTGCCTTTCAGCTTGCTAATATTTACCACGCCCTTTTTCGCTCGTTCTCTTACTGTTTTTTTTCCCGGCGGTTTTAATTGGATTCCTGTTCGCAACTTTTCAAACCATAGACCACACAGTCGCACCTCACTCCTCCTTTCCCGCGCCCCTCTCCCGGTCTCCGGGTTCCCAACCATTCTGTCTCCCTCGTTCCCCGGCTTCATATTTCTTCATAGAAACGCAATTATTAGAGAAATCCTTTCCTTTCTGACAATTTAATAGGACAAACTAATCATCTGCATGACATTTCCCATTCATCTACTCAGGAGCCGAAAACAAAGAATGTTTTTTTCCTTAGGCTTGTCCACTTCCCAGTCTATTTTAGGACCAATTTTAGGTCAACAACTGTACACAATACCACCCTTATGTGCCCGACTGATCGTGTTTATGAAACCAATATTTCCTATGTATTAATAGGAGTTTGTGCTCTTCTAGAACGTGATTTAACTGCGACCAAACAAAGATGAACTGTTCACTCTTCCAACAATTTGTCAGATACACTTATGTAATGTATAGCTTATTTACAACAAATGTAGTTTTACAGTAAAGTTCCATGTCTGCTACAGGCTCAAACTGTTTATAGTGTGATGATGGACTGTTAGTCAAACAGCTCAATTTAGCGATGGTTTGAAGCAATTCTTGAAGCATTTTTCCGAAGGGAATCACCAGAACAAAATTATTCCAACGGGACTTCACCTCAAGGAACTCTCCAATAACGTCAATCCCGGCAACAGTCGATTACCGGATAATTTTTTAATATATATGCAATAAATGTTCAATTTGTTACAATGAATGACAGAAAATAATACCGGCAAATTTTAATATACATCCATTACTGACAAATGATCTACACGCATGGTATATTTAAGTTTGATTAATTTATTTGGAGATTATTTTTGATAAAGCAATAAGTATTACGGTGAGCCTGACATTTGCTCTTCACTGGGGGTATACAGATGAATATCTCTCATTAAAGTAAGATGAAGTTGTTTAAATGTTATTAATAATTAATAGTTTGCAATTAATTTTCCACATTGCTGTGCTTAAATAAAACAAAAACTAATCAATGTTTTACAGGAACGAGCCAAATCCCAGTGTAACGCATAGAAATTGACAAGGAAGGTATCTATTCGCTACGCATTCTGCAATGACCCTTTATCATTTAATGCAAACAATTATCATTATACCTATTGAGGATGCTGAACGTTTCGGACGGCACTCGAACAGTACGTAAATGTTCAAGCAGAAATCCAGGGGCAAGATATGGGTTGGGTGAGGAAATGTGCGAGAAAAGGGGACTCCAGATCAGGATGGCAATCCGTGCACCTGCATTCCTCCGAAATATGGATCAACATTTGAGGTAGAAATCAGTTGATATGTGAACAGGGCAAGCATGGTTATCGAGGGAGTGCGACTGTTCTCTGCGTCAGGTATTAAACATATTCCATTATTCGTGAAGCACAAATAAAGATGGAAATTTATCCCCGTTTCGAAGAACGGTCATTTATTTCTAATAATTTAACTAGGGAATTATATGGAATTGAGATTTTGTATTAAAGGATATAAAGCATTTAAACTCCAAATTTGGCTCTAAGCAGTCAACTGCCAATTCCACCTTCAGACTACTGCTCTTGTACTATTTGATTACCGGCGGGTTGATTATAAAGTCTTGCGAAATGGAGCCAATACAAAATAACAAACAGGGAAAATTGCTTAACTTCCCCATCCCTTTCCCGGTGTAGTGGAGCAGAAGGTGCTGGCGTTGTTGCCATCCATCCACAGCCGGGATTCTCACCTCCACCCTCTCCTTTTACTCGCTGGAGTACATTTGGACTACAAGGAAGTGAAGGAATTTGAGGAGAGCGGGGAATAGTGATGCTGAGGCCAAGATTGGTTATTGAATGTCAGAGCAGGCTCGATTGGTCTACTCCTGCTCATGTTCTTTTTTCTTCACCTTTCACCAAAGACCTCCCAGTGCCAACGATATTGCCGTTAACTCTTTCTCTCTCCAAAGATGCTGTCTGATCTGCTGAAACTGGCATTATTGCGGCACAGCTTTCCTCTATGTGTTTTTTTTTCTTGCACTTCTACTATGTGCTAAAATAAGATATAATTCAGTTTGTTCACCGAGTTAATGCCATGCGCTCTTCTATTCTTTCCGGGATCCTACGATAGATATGTTTCAATTTAAAGCAAGTTCCGGCAAATGGTAATTGATCTGAAGTATTAACGCTCTTTCTCTCTTCACAGATGCTGCTTGACATGCTGAATGTTTTCAATATTTTGTTTTTGCTTTAGATTTCCAGCATCCGTTGTGTTTATTTCGATCTTTGTGCCCCGCTTCATTTAGAGTTGTTCGTAAATGGGTCACTCTATAGAATGGCTAACACTGGAAACTTGGACTGATGCAAGTTAAGGCCACGTTGCTGTCGAAATCCAACACCAGGAAAAATGGTTCCGCATTGAACTGCTCGCCTTTATCACAGAAACCCAAATGACTGACTCGTTAAAGTTAGTTCAACCTTCAAAATAAGCGACAACTGAAAAATGAAATGTAAACGTGGGTGTAGAACTTCACGTTGAAATCTTACTCTTACTGATTTGCGTTTTATTTTCATAGTCTGTGCTGAATTTGTGGAGAATTAAATTCTGCCAATAGTTCTGGGCATCCGGGAGTTCCGGCATTTTGGGATCAACACTGTCTGTGTAACCGAAACACTGTCTTTATTTCGGATTGTCGATGGCTTTAGTTCGGTAACTGACCCAGAAAGTCAATGTAAAGGCAATTGCGGAATACTAGGCCTGGGGAGCAAACGTGTTATATCTTCATCCTCACTGTGAGGCTCCACCCTGCACTGATACTAACCCAACGGAATCCTGTCACATTACCGAACACACGCAGAGACCATACAAAACCACTTTGTCCACAATGGACAGATCTCACCACCAAGCACTTGGCGTTCTTTTTATCCTCTCCTCTTAAACGCCGCGGTGTAATATCCTTTTGCAAAAGCAACAAAGATTAAAAACTAATAAAAGATAATTATGGCCACTGTTGTGTGCGACTTGTCTGGACAGTGTGCACTGATCTCGGACGTAAAAGCCAAAAAATCCAGGGAATGCCCGTGGCAGATTAAAATACATAAGAAAGTGAAAGAAATCCACATCGGGTAATAATTCGGAAATGCTTTAATTTTTAGCATTAGGGACAGCGAAATGTTATAGTTGCTGTAATGCAACATAAAACCAGGGCAGAAAGTGAAAAGATCTACTTATTTTCTTGGATTTTATTTTAGCTCAGTTAAATGTTCTCTGAGGCGTTAACTGATTTTAGAAAAGGGGAACGATATCAATCCGATGCGATCCCATTAAAGTGTATAATTCGATTAACATTAAGAAGGCATGTTTGTATTAAACTTTGTCTATCTTGACATTTCCAATGGGGTTGCTGCTCTTTTTTTTACTGCCACTGTATTCAACAACAAAGGAAACGTATTCATAAGAATGTTCCCTTTCCCCCTTGTTTTCTCCTTTCTCTATTTTCTCGTTTGTATTCTCTGGTTCTCTTTCTTCGCTCTGTTTGCTTTGGTGAACTTTTCTTTACGGCTGAGAAAAGAATCGGAGCCTTTTATTTTTCGATTTCATCTGAATTCCTATTTTTCTGTAGCTTTAATTCTTGCATTTACTTGCTTTGACTTCTCTGTCAGTCGTGTCGGGTTGCATTCTTTTGTCTCCTCCCACATATTCTATAGGAAATTCTTCAGAAAACGCCTGGTACCCAGTGATGAATCAGCTTTAAAATGGAGCAAATGAAACGAATACTGAGGAAGCTGGTTTCCTTAGTAATTGCTCTTGTTTTGGTGAAAATGCATATATTTCGTTTATTGTTGGTGCATCATAACAGCAGGGGTTGGAAATGGAGATTATGGAAGCCACGATTTAGGTTAATATTTGTTTATAAATAAACATCCTCCTGTTAAGATTTTTTTAAAGAAAAAAAACGATAGTCAATATAGAAAGACGTGCAAGAGCATTTATAGATCAAAAGCACTGTTAAGCTATATGATTAATCACAATTGCGCATTTAGACAGACTACATGGTACAAAGAATTACGCTAACGCTCTGTTCACGATTTACATCAGACTGGAATTCTCAACCTAATGCTCACAAATTAGGCTACAACGCCAAAGTCCAATTCCCTTGAAGATATATTCTAAGACTTGTTAGTTTCAAATTACAATAGGGTGGGGATATTTTTAATGAACAAAGATTTTTTTTTCGAAATGCACGCAATTTAATTTTGTGAATACCATATAATTGCGTTTTTTTAACAATCACCCAAATTCAAACCGATTTCTTCCGGTTTAAATGCACACCAGCACAAACGGAGAAATGGATTTTCACTCTAGGTACTTATTATTTAGCTTTACCAAAGAATATTATATTCTTTGCTATGTTTTCTCGCGTTGACGTTTGACTTTATTGTTTTCAAGGTGATAAATAACTGCAATCGGGAGCTAGAGAAGGATTTCATTTTTTGAGCAGGAAAATAAATTGATTCTGATTTTGTAAGATTACAGTGATCTCTATACTGTAATTTTAATCAAAATATGTGGAAGAAATATTCTGCGGAGTCTTTTTCGACATTGCCGTGGTTGTAGACACATAATAACTCATAAGGAAAGACTGGTTCAGGTTAGATAATAAAAAGTAATGTACTCGGAATTAAACCCCTCCCCCATCTCACTTTAAAAACGTCGTGCACAACATGTACATTTCACTCTTCCAAATTCCACCTAGGAATGTGCATTTACTTACAAATAACTGTACACGGTGAAATATTTCTTTTCGACGCTGAAAAAAGCTGAACAATATTTTACAACCGTCTTTTCCAAAGCAGCTAGATTTAAAAAAATCATATCTTCTCAAATATTGCAGGTATATACAATGCAATCGGCTTTACGCGAAGCCTTTGTGTCCACATCGGTAATTAACGCGGCTATTAACACGCCGCTATCACATGAACAGGAACATTAACATTATAGGTTTTTGTTTAAAAACAAGATCCAGGAGAATTGTTCATTTTATTATACATTTCGGACTTTGCGTTGCCAGATACATGCAGCAACGATCCGTTCAGTACCTTAATGACTACACCACGCCGGATAGACAAAGGAAATATCAACTTTATAATATAATATTTGAACAGAAATTCGTGTTTTTAAACACCAACACAAAACATACACATTTCCTTACGATCATAACTCTTTATTGTAACCACAATAGCACTATAAACTAATGTAAATGCCGTTAAGATATCGTATGTTTCGGACACAACGCGCAAAGCAGATAAATTTATATCCAGTGCTATATATCCACGTCGACACAACCATTAAGGCCATAAACGCTGCTTTAAACTAAAACAACTCGCACACTTCAATTGTCCCTAATCTTAAAATAGTATTCAAAAAATAGGGGAAACAATTAAGCTTGAAATACCAATACTTACAGACTGAACGCTAAACGATTATAGTCTGAATTATTTTTTTCCTCCATGTAGAATATGTAACAGATTTCTGTTACAATCCACACATAAACAAATGTGGGAATTTTGCATCATACCGCACCATTTTATACATGATGAGCCATCAGTAATAGGATTATTAAACAAAAAACAGTCTCAGGCGCTGGCGTTAACCTTTTAAAATGGCTAATTAAGTTTTGAACTGAAAAATTAGATTCTACATTGCTTACCATTTTTGTTGATGGTTAAGCTGTTTCCAGTCACATTGCATATTAAAAGGAAAATCTGAGCGTCGTTCTGATGTAGCATGCGACTTTAGATTTTAAATATACCCAATTTCCCATTGTATTTGATTCTTTAGAATTAAGTTGCGATTATTAACCAACTCTGTGAGCTAATATTATATATGGGTAAACTAATTATAGTGAAAGCTGCCTGTGTCAATTACTTGAAATAGACAGATTCACGGCGCCCTCCTGTGGACGGACTCTCTTTTATTCTGCTGCGGATCATTTTATCCTTGAAATTTACAATGAACGGGTTGACCGGGTCATGATTTCAATGTCAATTTCTCCACTTCTGCTCCTTAAAATGTTAGACGTGCAGAATAGGTCCTTAATTCCAATCCTTTTTTAATGCTTGTGGCAAACGAGACTTGCGATATCAGAAATGCTAATGGGATATGTTTTATTTACAAATCATGAAAAATATTAGTTTGGGATTCTGAACTATCATATCGACATTTATTCACAAAATGCTGGAGTAACTCAGCAGGTCAGGCAGCATCTCAGGAGAGAAGGAATGGGTGACGTTTCGGGTCGAGACCCTTCTTCTGACTGAAATACCTTCAGTACCTTCGATTTCAGACTGAAATCGAAATACCTTCGATTTGTACCAGCATCTGCAGTTATTTTCTTATCATATCGACATGTTATTTACTGATGCTAAGATGGCTTCGAAAAGCTGGGTTGTTTGTGTCCGTGCGCACCGTTGTCTAATTCTACACCGTAGCTGAACTTTATTAGATTGCCTCTACGGTTAATTTAAACAATTTAAAATTGTTTTTGATAATAGGTATATGAGAAATCCAACTGGATGGGCAAATGAAGAGATAATTATTAGTTATACCTAGAGACTTATTTAAATTTCAATGCGCTGGTGCAATAACACCCACGCGAGAGAATTATTGAGTCTGCGATATTCAGTTGTATATATTATTGAAATTCAGTCCGGGAACCTAAAATCCTTGAATTCAATGGGCTCCATAGGACATATTTCGACCGATTTGTTTGTGTTTTTCTCATTACAAAGAAAAAGTAAAAACCTTAGAAAATCGTCATAACTAGCTTCTGCTTGTTATCTTGTATTCAGCATTGAATCTTGTATTCAGCATTGTTGCCAATAATGTGTCCTCCTGACCTATTCGACACTTAAAGCAGAGTTTTCTGTAAATTCGCTTTGTACTATCACTGCTTCAGGTAGGATTTTTTTTTGGAGGGGTGACTCCCTTGGTTCTGCCCAGAACCTGACCCCAGTCTAAAGCCTACCCCAACCTAATTGGAGCGAGCCGCCAATACAGAATTGCGGGAGCCAGGTTGGCGGCGGTGTCATCGCCTTGATCGTTTGAACTAGCACGACGGGGTTCGCTCATCTCCCCAACACGAACACAACCCCAAACGCCCATATTAAAACCGATATATGCTGCCGAGACGGTTTTCATTCGCGTGGGCAGCTTACAACCCAGAGGTATGAATTTTGATTTCTCTAATTTCAAGTATCCCCTGCATCACACACCTCTCACACCCTTTCCTATGCTAGTCATCCTACTAGTTCCACTGTTCGCATTCTTGTATCCCTCCGTTATCACGTCTTCCCCAGTCAACATTGGGCCATTATGGGCTCCACCCCTCCTTGGTGACTGGTAGTTCACAGCTTTATGGAGTAACATTCAATTTCACTTTAAGTGATTTCAGTAACTCCCGAAATGAATTATACTTAACATTATCGAAATGAAACCAACCTTTTCTGTTGTATGAATTGACTAAGGAGCAATAAAATCATCATGCATAAGAAGCACTCAGCAGGTCAGATAGCATCTGTGGAAAGGGGAATGGAGACCTTTTAGGTCTGAGATCCTTCGTCAGAATTCAAAGTTCATGATGTCCTCCTCAAACGAGGAGCAACTTTCCTTAAAAAAACAAGTTGCAATGATGTCCCTTCCACTTGATCATATGAATGTGAACAATTACTTAAATGACCTGATGATCTGAATGTACATGACCTCTGACTCTGGTAATATGGACGGGACATCGTCTAGTGGAAGAACAATGTTGCTCAACTGAGATCGCTTCTGAAGGTCACTCAAATAAGGAGAATGCGGAACTGGCTGAGGTTCTCCGCGCAGGGAGAGCCTTCTTCCTGCAGCGTCATCCCCCTACGCTTCCCCATGGATAAATCTGGCCACTGCACCAGCGCCAGGTTTAGTTCAGCACGGAAACAAGCCCTTCGGCCCAACGAGTCCATCGATCATCGGTTCACACGTTCTATGCTATCCCACTTTCACATCCACTCCCTACACACCAGGGGCTTTTTACAGAAGCCAATCAACCTGCAACCCTGCAAGAGTTTGGGATGTGGGAGGAAACCGGAGCACCCGGAGGAAACCCAGACGGTCACAGGGAGAACGTGCAAACTCCGCACAGGCAGCACTCGAGGTCAGTATCGAACCGGCGTTGCGAGGCAGCAGCTCTATCAGCCGCGCCATTGGCTGTTCCTAGTGTGTTATATTTTTGAATTAATTGAGTAAATTAAAAAAACTGATAAATATCATACTTTTGGCGTTTTGTCCCGCTGTTCTTATCAATTAAAAAAATATAGTATGATTGATTGTTTGGATCCCCCCCACCCCTGCAATGTTTATGAAAGTTAGAGTTATCCTAATTGTTGCTGACAATTTTGGCAACCTGGAATATGAGAATGACTGGCCACTGGTCAAACTGAAGAGCGGTCCCGGCCCGAAACGTCGCCTGTCTATTCCTTCCCCAGATGCTGCATTCATCCAGCACTTTGTGCTTTCTCTTTGATCAAGATTCCAGCATCTGCCGTCTCGTGTGGCTCCATCTCTCTGGAGCATGGCTTCGTGGGCTGCCAATGCAATTCTCGAGACGAGACCTGCATTGTTGGTGGAAAGGGCCTGTGTAACAGGGGGACGGACGGACGATTAGAGCCATGTTTCGGAGCCAAGTTGCAACTGCTTGCTGAAGTGGGGAAGGGCGCGGCTCACCGAGGCGGCTGAACATGGTCATTCTTTAGGACCGTTGCAACTCACGGGATATATGTTGAAAACCACCGATTTGGAGCGTGACATTACTGTGATAATGGCAGGTGACATATTAAATCTATTCTTGAACCAAACTTTTACATGACCTTATATGGACAGCAACAATTTTAATTTTGCTTTTGAGTTGACGCTTCCTCACCAATGCAAAGCAGTTTCAAGGGCATTTCATTTGAAAGAAATGGTACAGAGATTATAACTAGCAGGATGGATAATGTGCAAAGTACTCTGACTTTCAAGAAGTATTTGATGAGATGTGACACAAGAGGTTATTACATAAAATTAGGGCTGATGGGATTATATTAGCATGGTTTGAAGATTGGTTAATAGACAGAACCGAGTAGGAATAAACTGCTCATTCTCAGTCTAGCAGGCCAGGAAGCAGACTGTTACAAGGATCGGTGCTTGGCCTCAGCTATCTGCTGTTTGCATTAATCATTTCAATGAAGGAAGTTTGTAAAATCCATCCACCATGCAGATGATTTAATGTTAGGTGGGAACATAGGTTATGAGGAGGACTCAAAAGAAACTGCACAGGAGCATTGATAGGTTAAGTGAGTAGACAAGGTCCCAGCAATCTTGTTTATAGTCTCACCATGGCAATGTACCCATTCTGAAATACTATGATGGAATATAGTGTTAATATAGTGTTAATGTACGGGGATCGCTGGGCGGCACGGACTTGGAGGGCCGAAAAGGCCTGTTTCCGGCTGTAGATATATGATATGATATGATATGATAATATAATGCAGAGAAATCTGCAAACTTTCCCTTTGAGGTTAAAATAGAAAAAAATGTTAAAGGGTGAAAGACTAGAAAATATTTTGTATTTTAATAATATATAAGGTATCCTTGAACAAACATTACTTACATTTAATATGTGAAGACACCAACAAATGTAGACCCAACAAATTAATGCCCACACTTGGAACACTGAGCACAGTGTTTAAGAATGCATTTGCCATGGTGAGACTTTGAACAAGATTTATTAAACTGATTTTGGGATGAGGAGACTGGCCACATGCTGGTAGTCAGGAAGCTAATGGTGAGGATTCTCCAGGATAATATTTACTCTCTTATGGAAGAGAATGAACTAATTGGGGACAGTCAGCATGGCTTTGCCAGCGGCAGATACAATGGTGGCATCTAATAAGCTTTTGGATACGCACATGGGTATGCAGAGAATGGAGGGGTAGGATCACGTGCAGGCAGAGGAGATTAGTTTAACTTGGCATCCTTTTAGCATGGGCATTGCGGGCTGAAGGGCCTGTTCCTATGATGTACTGTTCTATGTTTTCTGAGACTATCTTGTGAGGATGGAGGAACAGATCTATTTTTTTCCAGAACTTATAAGAATGAGAGGTGATCTTCCTAAAATCTGTGAAAGTCCTAACAAGCTAGTTGCTGGAAGGATATCCCTCTGGCTGCCAAGCCCAGAACTAACAGTTACCATCTCAAAATATGGAGTTTTGGATTTGGGAGTGTGAGATATGGATACATTTCTTCACTCAAAGGGATATTATGAATCATCTCCTCTGTTGGGTATTTTTATTTAAGAAAGGTGATATATCTGAAGAGAATTCTTTAGAAATGGGAGATAGAGTACAGGAAGATGGAGTTGAGGTAAATTATCTGAATAGCAGACTAGGCTGAAAAAGATGAATAGCCACTTTGTCCAATTTTTATATGCCCTTATTTAATTCAGCAATATTGAGGTCAGCTAACATTTGGATTCAAATTTTGTGTTTTTAAGTTCAAAATATAACATCATATAGGAGAAAAAATAACAAATAATTACTTTTTCTGTACTTTTTCACTTTCCAGAGCGGTAGAATTATTTGTGAAAATGTGTTTACTGGACTATTGCAATGGAGCTTCCAATATCAAATCGCTTCTCGTCTTCCCTTGCTTCTCGTCTTCCCTTGCGCTCAAAGCATCAGGGCTATTTCCAAAATTCTGATTCAATATCCTGAAATATATAGACAAACTGCCTGAAACTTAGCGCTCGTAGTAGCTATATTGTTTTTACACCAACCATGGTAACAATTTCAGAAGAGATTGTGTCTGCCATTTCATTTCCCAGGAGAAAATATTTCCTTTTCCAAGACACAACACCAGTGAATCTTCAATTGAGGCAAGTTATGAGGAATTTATTTTACTTGCGAATTAGTTGATGTTTGGTAGTCTGACATACAAAATCTGTAGTAATTAATTTAAAATATTACCAAACATATGTTACGCTACATTCTTTTGGTTGATTTCCATGCCCATTTATTTTAAATGTTCTCTTCTGCTCTGATATTTCATTTGCAGTATTCAGTACAATACAGTTATCCATCTTTTGTGACCTTTAAAAGTTTAGAAATATTTAATTCTACAATATTATATTGATTTTGCATTCAACAGTCATCTAAGTGCTTTATTTTCTACGTGATTATGCACTTAAGGCATATGTATTGTGATTCAATTCTTCTAAAGCAACTGTTTTTTTTTATTGTTGGAGCAACTGAATGATCATGCAAGGGATTAGAATGGAAAGGAATGTATTTGAAATCCTAGTTTTCAGTAAAATATTAATTGCAGCAGGGAACAAAAATGAGAGGATTACTGATAATCTCTATTTCCGAATACAGGGGAATACCAATAAAGATAGCATTTGGATGGCACTGCCTATTGAAGGGAGGGAGACAGAAAGATTAGATATAATCAAGCTCAAAGACTTGGGCATCACTTTGCAACTGGATCCTTGATAGAGTCATAGAAACATAAAGTGCGGATGCAGGCCCTTCGGCCCAGCTTGCCCATGCCGACCAAGGTGCCCCATCTATACTTGTCCTATGTGCCTGCAATTGGCTCATATCCCTCTAAACCTTTCCTATCCATGTACCCGTCCAAATGCCTTTTAAATGTTGTTATAGTACCTGCCTCAACTATCTCCTCTGGCAACTCATTCCATATATCCACCACATTCTGTGTGAAAAAGTTGTCCCTCAGAATTCCTTTTGAATTTTACCCCTTTCACCTTAAACCTGGTTCTTGTTTCTCCTACTCTTCTACTCTGGGTAGAGGACTCTGTGCTTTCACCCTATCTATTCCATTCATGATCTTATCCACCTCTATAAAATCATCTCTCATCCGCCTATACCAATGAATACGGTCCTCGCTTGCCCAACCTCTCCCAATAGCTCAGGCCCTCGGATCATGGCAACAGCTTCACAAATCTTCTCTGCATTCTTTCCAGCTTAACCACATCTTTCTTGTAGCAGGGTGACCAAAACAGAACACAATGCTCCAACTGTGGTCTCACCAGTACCTTGTACAACTAGCTGTAATATAACATCTCAACTTCTATACTCAATACTATGACTGATGAAGGCCAATGTACCAAAAGCCTTCTTGGCCACCTTATCTACCTGTGACATCACTTTCAAGGAATTATGTACCTGCACTCCTAGATTCCTCTGCTCTACAACATTCCCCAGGGCCCTGCCATTCGTGGTGAAGGTCATGCCTTGGTTAGACTTCCCAAAATGCAAAACCTTAAATTTATCTGCATTAAACTTCATTAACCATTCCTTTGCCCACTTGCCCAACTAATCAAGATCCTGCTGTAATCTTTGACAACCATCTTCGTTATCTACACTACCACCCACTTTAGTGTCATCTGCAAAATTACTAATCCTGTCTGCTACGTTCTCATCCAAATCATTGATATAAACCACATACAGCAATGGGCGCAGCACCGAACCTTGAGGCACAGCACTAGTCATAGGCCTCTGTGAAAACAACCTTCCACCATCCCTGTCTACTTCCTTTCATGAAGCCAATTTTCTATCCAGTTGGCTAGCTCTCTTTGGATCCCACGCGATCTAATTTTCCAGAACAGCCCACCATGCAGAACCTTATCAAATGCTTTGCTGAAATCCATATAGACGATGTCTCCAGCTCTGCCCTCCTCAACATTTTTGGTTGCATCTGCAAAAAAATTAATCAGATTTGCAAGACACGATCACCCACGTATAACACTGAGCTGATTATCCTTAATCACCCCTTGTTTATCTGAATACATGTATGTCTTATCCCTGTATACTCTCTAGTACTTTACGATCACAGATGTTAAGCTCACAGGCTTAGGCTAGACTTTTGGAAAGTGCCTAGGCTTTTCCTTGCTGCCCTTCTTAAACAGAGGCACAACATTTGCCACTTTCCAGTCTTCTAAAAGCTAATAGAACAGTGGTTGCTGATCCCAAAAGGTTCATTCATGAACATTCAGCCACTTGAACTTGCCCCTCCGAATTTCCTAAGACTAGATCAAACATTGCCCGCGGAAACATTCCTGAACACATTTGACAAATTCCGTCTAAACCATTTGCACTAAGACAATGCCAGTCTATATATGGAAAGTTAAAATCCCCTACTATGACAACCTTATAAGTCCTGCGACTGCCTGCATTCTCGTGACATATTTGCTCATCTAATTCCCATTGACTATTTGGGGGCATGTGGTACATTCCCAAAAAGGTGATTATCCTTTTTTTATTTCTCAGCTCCACCCATCTAGCCTCACTGGATGAACCATCAGTAATGTCATGTCGGTCTACTGCCCTGACATTCTCCTTAATCAATAAAGCAAGACCTCTTCCTCTTTTAACCCCACCTCTATCTCTCCTGAAGCATCTGTGCCCTGGAACTTTATGCTGCCAGTCCTGTATCTCTCTTAACCATGTTTCTGTAATGGCTACAACGTCCCAGCCGCACATACCTATCCATGCCCTGAGTTCATCTGCCTTATCCGTCGGGCCTCTCATGTTAAAATAAGTGCAATTTAAACCAACAATTCTTCCTCGTTCCCTGCCATGCTCCTGCCTACTCTGTCCACTGAATTTGCTTTCATCACCATCCATTCCGACTTGCAGTCTCACAGCTCCCTTAGTCCTGCATTGGATCCCACCTCCGTCATTACTGTCCTGGGCATCATACACAGATGTAATCATCAAGAAGACTCAATTAGTGCAGATTGGTAACAACATCTCCTTCTCGCTCACCATCAACACAGATGCACTTGAAGGCTGCATGCTAAGCCTCCTGCTCTACATTCACATGAGTGTGTGGCTAAGCACAACTTCAACAGCATCTATAAATTTGCAGATAACACCACTGTTGTTGATTGAATCAGGGTGGTGAAAAGTCCAGGTACAAGGAAAGATAGAAAACCTGGCTGGGTGCTGCCGCAAAAACAATCACTCACACGATATCAACAACACAAAGGAACTAATTGATGGCTTCAGGAAGGGGAAATTGGGATACAACGTGCCAGTTTTTATTGATGGAGAGTAATAGCATCTTCAAATTCCTGGTTGTTAATATCTCTGATAACCTGCCCAGAAAATAAATGACATCATGAAGAAGGCATGTCAGATTTGGTATGTCACTGAATATTCCAAACAAACGTCTACAGAGGCACTATAGAAAGTATCCTGACTGGTTGCATCTTGGCTCATATTGTGTCATTCCAACACACTAGGAATGCAAGAGACTGCAGAGATTAGTGGACTCAGTCCGCTCCATCACAGGCACAGGCGTCTCTAACACTGAGCATCTACAAGAGGCACTGCCTCAAGGAGGTGGCATTTATCACCAAAGATCCCTAACATCCAGGCCATGGTCTCTTCTTGCTGCCACTCTTGGGCAGGAGGTACAAAAGGCTGACATCCCACTCCATCGGGTTCAGGAGCAGCTACTTTCTTACAGCTTTCAGATTCTTGAACTGACTTGGACAACCCTAATGCTACCTTAGCAAACGAACACTACGGACTACCTCTTGCACTGACATGGACTTGTTTTCTTATTGTGTACTTTTGCACTATGTTTTGTCTTTTGCACAGACCTTTATATGTAATATGTACAACTGTGTATAATTTATGTATAATTATGTGCTTGTGTGTTGTTTGTGCACCTGTGACGTTGCTGCAAGCATGATCTTTCATTGTACCTGTCCCTCACTGGACCCATGCTTATGATAATAAACTGAACTTGATGATTTGAATTATACGAAGAACAGGAAGAAATTTAATAAAACTGTGGAATTGGGAGAGACAGAGTGAATCTGGAAACATTATTAAATCCATTGTCTTAAACAACTTCAGAATTTCAAATGGGATAGACAAGGATGGATTTAAAGGGAAAGAGAGTATAGGAAAAATTAAGAAACACCCCAGAATTACCGGGACAGAAAGCACACGAAGAAATAGGAGAGAATTACCAAGTGTAACAGGAATCAATGTGAAATCTGAGATGAGCAAAGGATTAAAAGTACTATATATGAATGCGCGAAGTATAAGAAGTAAAGTGGATGAGCTTGAGGCTCAGTAGAGATTGGTAAGTATGACAGTGTGGGGATAACAGAGACGTGACTGCAGAAGGATCAGGACTGGGAACTGAATATTCAGGGTTATACATCCTATAGAAAGGACAGGCAGGTGGTCAGAAGAGGTGGGGTAGCTCTGTTGGTGAGGGATGGAATTCAGTCCCTTGCGAGGGGTGACATTGGGACTGACGATGTAGAGTCACTGTGGATAGAGTTGACAAATTGTAAAAGTAAGAAGACGCCCAAACAGTAGCCTGGATATAGGGTGTAAGTTGCAGCAGGAGTTAAAATTGGCATGTAACAAAGGTAATGCCACTATGGTTATGGGGGATTTCAATATGCAGGTAGAGTGGGAAAATCAGGTTGGTTCTGGACCCCAAGAAAGGGAGTTTATACAGTGCCTCCGAGATGGATTCTTAGAGCAGCTTGTACTGGAGCCTTCCAGAGAGAAGGCAATTCTGGATTTAGTGTTGTCCAATGAACCAGATTTAATAAGGGAACTCAAGGTAAAGGAACCACTTGGAGGTAGTGACCATAATATGATTAGTTTTAATCTGCAATTTGAGAGGGAGAAGGTTAAACCAGGAATGTCAGTGTTGCAGTTGAACAAAGGGGACTATGATGGCATGAGAGAGGAGCTGGCCAAGGTCAACTGGAAAAGGATCCTAGCAGGAATGACGGTGGAACAGCAATGGCAGGAATCTCTGGGCATAATCCAGAAGATGCAGGATCATTTCATTCCAAAGAGGAAGAAATATTCTAAGGGGAGTAAGAGGGAACCGTGGCTGACAAGGGAAGTTAGGGATGGAATAAAACTGAAATAAAAGATGTATAAGATAGCAAAGAGTAGCGGAAAGCCTGAGGATTGGGCAACTTTCAAAGGACAACAAAAGATAGCAAAAAGGGCAATACGGGCTGAATAGATGAGATATGAAGCGAAGCTGGCCAAGAATATAAAGAAGGACAGGTAAAGCTTCTTTAGGTATGTTAAGAGAAGAAGATTTGTAAAGACAAATGTGGGTCCCTTGAAGGCAGAAACGGGTGAAATTATTATGGGTAACAAGGAAATGGCGGAAGAGTTGAACAGATACTTCGGATCTGGAGGTGACTCAAGAAATCGTGGATGCATTGGTGATCATTTTCCGATGTTCAATAGATTCAGGATCAGTTCCTGTGGATTGAACTAATGTTATCCTACTTTTCAAGAAAGGAGCGAGAGAGAAAACGGGGAATTATAGACCAGTTAGCCTGACATCAGTGGTGGGGAAGATGCTGGAGTCAATTATTAAAGAGGTAATAACGGCATATTTGGATAGTGGTGAAAAGATTGGTCCAAGTCAGCATGGATTTATGAAGGGGAAATCCTGCTTGACCAATCTTCTGGAATTTTTTGAGGATGTGACAAGTAAAATGGATGAAGAAGAGCCAGTGGATGTAGTGTATCTGGACTTTCAGAAAGCCTTTGATAAGGTCCCACACGGACACGGGAGGTTGATTAGCAAAATTAGAGCACATGGTATTGGGGGGTAGGGTATTGACATGGATAGAGAATTGGTAGGCAGACAGGAAGCAAAGAGTAGGAATAAACAGGTCCTTTTCAGAATCGCAGGCAGTGGAGAGTGAAGTGCCACAAGGCTCGATGCTGGGGCCGCAACTATTTACAATATATATTAACGATTTGGATAATGGAATTAGAAGTAACACTAGCAAGTTTGCGGATGACACAAAGCTGGGTGGCAGTGTGAACTGCGAAGGGGATGTTAGGAGGTTGCAGGGTGACTTGGACAGGTTGCGTGAGTAGGCAGATGCATGGCAGATACAGTATAATGTAGATAAAAATGAGGTCATCCATTTTGGTGACAAAAATAAAGAGGCAGATTATTATCTCAATGGTGTCAGATTAGGTAAAGGGGAAGTGCAAAGAGACCTTGGT
The DNA here is from genome assembly GCF_053455715.1 of Rhinoraja longicauda. Taxonomy (NCBI): domain Eukaryota; kingdom Metazoa; phylum Chordata; class Chondrichthyes; order Rajiformes; family Arhynchobatidae; genus Rhinoraja; species Rhinoraja longicauda. The sequence continues at coordinate 66,940,647 of NC_135953.1, read as the reverse complement.
GTCCTTATACACCAGTCACTGAAAGTAAGCGTACAGGTACAGCAGGCAGTGAAGAAAGCTAATGCATGTTGGCCTTCATAACGAGAGGATTTGAGTACAGGAGCAAAAAAGTCCTTCTGCAGTTGTAGAGGGCTCTGGTGAGACCACATCTGGAGTATTGTGTGCAGTTTTGGTCTCCTAATTTGAGGAAGGACATCCTTGCTGTTGAGGCAGTGCAGCGAAGGTTCACGAGGTTAATCCCTGGGATGGAGGGACTGTCATATGAGGAAAGATTGGAAAGACTGGGCTTGTATTCACTGGAGTTTAAAAGGATGAGAGGGGATCTTAGAGACGTATAAAATGATAAAAGGACTAGACAAGCTAGATGCAGGAAAATTGTTCCCAATGTTGGGGGAGTCCAGAACCAGGGGACATAATCTAAGAATAAAGGGGAGGCCATTTAAAACTAAGGTGAGGAAAAACTTTTTCACCCAGAGAGTTGTGAATTTGTCGAATCCTCTGCCATAGTAGGCAGTGGAGACCAATTCACTGGATGAATTGAAAAGAGAGTTCGATAGAGCTCTCGATGGGGCGAGTGGAATCAAGGGCTATGTGGAGAAGGCAGGCACCAGTTACTGATTGTTGATGATCAGCCATGATCACACTGAATGGCGGTGCTAGCTCATAGGGCCAAATGGCCTCCTCCTGCACCTTTTTTCTGTTTGTAAAACATCAACTTTCTCCATTCTTTGTCGCCCAATTTTTAGCCATTCTTAGTCCAATTTTTGGCCGTGATCTACAGCAATAATTGAAGGCATATATTCCACTTACACGTACTCCATGAGAATGTTATGGAAAAGCTAAACACAAATTTTAAAATGGAACTTGGGAATAGGACCTCCAAAATCAACATCAACTGCACATTTGGCCTTCATGCAGCAAGATCTAGATAATGCACAGACATGGGCTGATATGTGATCAGCACCATTCATGCCAGGCAATGACATTTTCCACAAGAGAGAGTCTAACCATCTATCTTTTTATTCAATTGCATTACCACCACCAAATTTAATCTTAACAATCTCTTTGGGTGAGGGGTTACCATTGACCAGAAATTCAGCAGGCCAGCCACATAAAGTATATGGCTCCAAGAGCAAGTGTGAGACCCGATACCTTGTGAGACCCAATACTCATCTCCTGACACCCCAAAACCTTTCCACCAGCTTCGAGACATGAGTTGGGAATCCACCTATCTGAATGAGTGCAGCTCAAACAATACTCAAGAACCTTGACATCTTCCATAGCAATGTAGTTCGCTTGCACGAAATCTCAACCACAACCCTACACATTCTTTATTTCAATGACCTTTGTGTGTAATTTACAAAATTTTCTTAACGTGCCTTTAGTTTGGCCACATTTGGAGTACTGTGTGCAGTTCTGGTTACCACACAGCAAAAAGGAGATAAAGACATTGGAGAGGTTCTTCGGGATGATTCCTGGATTGGAATGCATTAGGTATAGTGAGTGGTTGGCAAACTTGGATTGCCTTCTGTGGAGTGATGGACGACCTGATAGAAGTATATAAAACTACGAGAGGCATAGAAAGGGTAGATAGTGGGAGTCTTTTTCCCAGAGTGGAAATGTCAAAAACCCAAAGACATAGGTTTAAGATGAGGGAGTGAAAGTTAATGGAAGATACATGAGGCACAGTGGTAGATACCTGAAGCATGCTGTCAGGGTAGTTAAAGAAGTTGTTATGATAGCAATGTTAAAGAGGCTTTTAGACAGACACATGAACACACAGGGAATAGAGGGATATGTATGATGCACAGGCAGATGGGTTTCATTTAATTTAGCATCATCGTCAGTCCTGACATGGTGGACCAAAAGGCCTGTTCCTGTGCTGTACTTTTCTATGCTTTATGTATTCACCAGACTACTACAACAAAGCCTATCAAATCTGTAACCTCTATCATCCAGGAGTTCTAGAATAGTAGGTATATAGGGAGGGACACACCGACGTAGGGATTCCTCCCCAAGTTGCACAGAATCCAGATTTGGAAATATATTTCTGGTCCTTCATCATTATTAGGTTTATATCATGGAATTCTTTGACCAACAGTTGTTTGAAAATACCTTCACCACGAGTAATGCAACAGTTTAAGAATGTAGCTCACAACCACCTTCTCAACGTCAATGTGCTTGAAGATGGGAAGCATTCAGAAAAATATAAATGAGAGATTGTTTTAAATGGAATTGCGATATGTGAATACTTCGGAAGCAACTTTTTGTTGTAATATCGTTCGTACTCAATGGGTGTATTAATTTGTTGTTTGGGTTTGTAATTAATATTTAGAAATGTATTTGGTATACTTTTTCATGGTTATACATAGTTAAGAAAACATTTATGTGCAACATGTGAGATTTGTCATCTGGGAAGCCTGCTGCAGAAGTAATTTATTGGGTTTATCAATCAGAGGCACATAGTTTACACTGTGATGTTGTAATTGAGTGGATCAGAAAGTTAATGTATTTATGTTTACTTAAATTTCAATAGTGGTATATTTGTAACTAATTCATTATCTGTATTATTTTAAAATCTATGTTAATAAAATTGAAGTCAACATTTCATATATGTAGTTATTATTATAATGGGTTTGTTACCTTTTTAAAAAGTAAAACAGTAGATCAACTGTACATCTATCTTTAAGAGCAATGTGGACTATCTGATAAAACCTTTGACACATTGCTGCATCTGCCAATGCTGTCAGTTGAGTGTTGCTGGTCATCAACATTTAAAAAAAAATTAAAATAAATCGAAATATTTGGTTGAAAGTCCTATCCTTTAGTTGCCTTACTGAATAGAAATATTAAAAAACATGCTTGCGTTATCAGTTGTCGAGACAGCTGAACTCTTCCCAGTTTCAGGTGGATGTGTATTTATTTTAAGGGTATTCAAATATTAAAGTACATCGACTATTCTGTCCATGCAATAATGCTGATAACTGTAGTGCGTAGCGCCCACAGCAATGTTACAATATTTTCAAATGTAGGGAGGTTGTGTAACTTATTTTCCATACGAGGAAGACAAATGCAGATCAAGATTATTTTGTCATGTCGGATGAAACCAGGGATTATATAGAAAAAGCTTATTACTTAGATTCAAGCTGTTTTTTAGGGAGTTTACTCTGTTAATGTTTCCAGCACAATAATTATAAATATCACAATAAGCTTTGAAAATAAAAATATGCTTTGCAGGCATCGATCTAGTAAACAATCTGAGAGGTCCAGTCACTTTTCTCATTTCATTTCTCCAATGTGACTATTATTCCACACCTGGTACAGGCTGTTTCTTTCTAAAATTAAAGGGTAATTTTCACCACCAGTGGACAAGTGAAATATGAGTAGGTAGTGATCTGCCCACAAAATCTGCAAATCCCAGAATTTCAACTCATTTCAATCTGAAGGAGAGTTGTAGGTTTTTACATTTACTAAATGGTTCAATATTCCACTGGGTTCATTGCCTTTCTGGAAAATGAAGAATTATGAATGTTTCATGAGGTCTGAGGCACCAGCTAGGAACAGAGAAAAAGGACTTAAAGTAAGTCTCGAGGCAACATGGTGAATATTTTAATAACATTGCTGCATCTTCTTTGGCAGTTTACATAGTAAATCAGAGGACATGTTGCTGTTGAACAATGGATTTAGTTGTGCCAGATATAGAACAAAATCTAGGCTACCAATTGACAATGACTAAAAAAAGACTATTTTTATTCAAAGCTATTCGCAATTTTAAATCAGTTTATTGAATTGAATTTCAGATCTCTCATTATATCAGGGAAACTGCAAAAAAAAAGGAATTATAAATGAATTAAGAGAGATGACCAAACCGTAACATCAAACCTGAAAAGAACAAAAATGTCTGATAGTGCGTCTGGCAAAATCCATTAAAAAAATGTCTATATATGTATGCCGCTTACAAAATGTGGTTCTGTGATAATGTTCTGCAAACCAATCGAGTTTCTGACTGCAACCATATTTTCTATAGTCTTCCATTGCTAATTTTGCTTAAAATATTAAAATTCTAATGGCATGAATCCAATTGTGGTTACGAGTTCTGACCACCAGGTAGTATTTAGGTACAAAGTGAGTCGGAGTCATACAGCACGAAAATACATCCTTCTGCCCAACTTGCCCATGCTGACCAAGTTGCTCCATTTACACTAGTTCCACCTGCCTGCGTTTGTCCCATAGCCCTCTAAACCTTTCCTATGCATGTACCCTTCCAAATGTCATTTAAATATTGTTATAGTACTTCTATTCATAGACTACAGGTCTGCTTTCAATACCATTATCCATTCCAAGTTCATCTCTAAACTCGTAGAAGTTGGGGTCAGCATTCATCTCTGCAAATGGATCCTCGACTTCTTGACTAGCAGACCCCAATTAGTGAGGACAGGTGACAAATCTTCAACACTGGTGCCCCGCAAGGATGCGTCCTCAGCCCCCTTCTTTACTCCTTATACACCCACGACTGTGCAACCAAATACAAATCCAGCTCAATTTACAAATTCACAGACAACACCGCTGTAGTGAGCCTGGTATCAAATAATGATGAGACGGAGTACAGGAAGGAGATTGAGAACCTCGTGATCTGGCACCAAGACAACAACCTTTCCCTCAATGTCAGCAAGACAAAGGAGACTGTGATTGACTTCAAGAAGCAAAGCAGTACACATATCCCTGCATAAATTGATGGCACCAGTAGAGTTTGTGCAAGCCTGCGGCGGCGCACACAGTTGCAGCGGCTCGATGTCCTCCCGGTCAGTGCTCGTGTTTTTTGTGTATGTGTATGTGTATGTGTATGTGTGCGTGTTGTTTTGTGCCCTGTGTACTTACTGTCGGGCGAACAACGTCTATGGCCGGCAGGATCTTCTTAGGATTGGAGCCGGTCGCGAATGGGGGGTTACCGCCGAGTTTGTCCGCTCATACAAGATCCCGGCGGACATAGCGAGGAGCCCCGACTCTCCGTGGATCACCATCCCCGCGGGGAGGAGGCGAAGGCGGCGCAGAGAGAGAAGGCAAAAGCGAGGCGGCAGGGCCGGCGCTCTGGTCAGGCTACGGAGGCAGCCACTGAAACCACCGCTTCCCAGCCTGTTTCTAACGAACGCCAGATCCCTCGCTAACAAGATGGATGAACTTAGGCTGCAGACTGCAGCTAACAACGCCGTGAAGGACAGCTGTATCCTGTTGATCACGGAGACCTGGCTTCATTCTTTCATTCCGGACTCTGCTATCGAGCTAGCAGGCTACACAGCACAGCGTCATGACAGGACAAGAGACTCTGGTAAGAGCAGAGGTGGAGGGCTCTGTGTGTACGTGAACAACACCTGGTGTACAAACACAGTGATTGTAGACAGTCACTGCTCCCCGGACCTGGAGTATGTGACTGTTAAATGCAGGCCCATTTATCTCCCTAGAGAGTTTACTGTTGTCATGATAACTGCTGTGTACATACCACCGGATGCTAATGCTAACTCGGCTATCGGATATTTGTATGGTAGCACTAGCAGTCAACAGAGCATATATCCTGACGGTGTTCACATCATAGCAGGGGACTTTAACCACGCGGACTTGAAGAAAATGCTCCCCAAATTCTATCAGCATGTTAAATGTGCTACAAGAGGAGCTAACACACTGGACAAGGTCTACTCCAACATCAAGCTGGGCTACAGGGCTAGACAACTACCACACCTGGGTCAGTCGGACCATATGTCCCTGTTTTTAATTCCTGCATATGCCCCCCTCAGGAAAACCGCTCCTACCATCACAAAGACCATCACAACTTGGCCTGATGGTGCATCTCAGCAGCTGCAGGACTGCTTCGACAGGACCAACTGGGATGTGTTTGAACACCGGGACCTGGAGGTGTTCACAGACAGTGTACTATGTTACATTAAAAACTGCATGGACACTGTCACAGTGGACAAACGCATCCGGGTCTACCCCAACCAGAAGCCCTGGATGACCCGGGAGGTCCAGCGGCTGTTAAAAGAGAGGAACACTGCTTTTAGGTCTGGCGATAGGGCTTTATACAGCATGGCCCGAGCTAACCTGAAGAGAGGCATCAGAGAGGCCAAATTAGACTACAGGAGGAAGATAGAGGACCACCTGGACAGTAACAACAGCAGGCAGGTGTGGCAGGGGATCCAGTATCTAACCAACTATAAGACCAACCTTGGAGCTGCTGAAGGTGACGCCTCGTTGGCAGAGGAGCTGAACCTCTTCTTTGCTCGCTTTGAAGTGGAGCCACCCGAGACAGCCATATCACACCACATGGTCCACAGCAGCCTAACCCTCAAGATAGAGGAGCATGAGGTGAGGCGCACGCTGCGGGCCATCAATCCAAGGAAGGCTACTGGACCCGACGGCGTCTCTGGACGCGTGCTGAAGGACTGCGCTGACCAGCTGGCTGGAGTCTGTACGAGGATTTTCAACCAGTCTCTGGCCCAGTCCACTGTTCCATCCTGTCTGAAGTCCGCAATCATAGTCCCCTTGCCCAAAAAACCCCACATTTCCAGCCTCAACGACTACCGGCCAGTCGCACTCACACCAGTGGTGATGAAGTGTTTTGAAAAACTGGTCCGGGGTCATATCACATCACTCCTGCCCCGAAGCTTTGACCCCCACCAGTTTGCGTACAGAGCGAATAGATCCACAGAGGACGCTATAGCCACAGCCCTCCATGCTGCACTGTTCCACCTGGAGCAGCCGGGGAGCTACGTGCGGATGCTCTTTGTGGACTACAGCTCTGCCTTTAATACAATCCTTCCCCATAAACTGGTGGACAAACTGGGGGACTTGGGACTTCCACACTCCACCTGCATGTGGATAAATAGCTTCCTGTCAGCTCGCAGCCAGAGAGTCAGAGTGGGCCATCACACATCCACGGCCCTCAGCCTCAGTACCGGCTCTCCACAGGGCTGCGTGCTGAGCCCCCTGCTCTACACCATCTATACACATGACTGCACCCCCGCCCACCACAGCAACACCATTGTCAAATTTGCGGATGACACTACGGTGGTGGGACTCATCACCGGGGGGGACGAGTACGCCTACCGGGATGAGGCGGAGCAGCTGACAGTGTGGTGTGGAGAAAATAACCTGCTCCTCAACACCTTAAAGACAAAGGAAATAATAATAGACTTCAGAAAGAATAAAACGGACATGGTACCATTAACTATCAGAGGGGACTGTGTGGAGAGGGTGGCGGATTTCCGCTTCCTGGGAATCCATATTGAGGAGGACCTGACGTGGAGCGTGAACACCTCTGCGCTGCTGAAAAAGGTCCAGCAGAGACTGCACTTCCTGAGGGTGCTCAGGAAGAATAACATCACTCAGAGACTGCTGTTGTCCTTTTATCGGTGCTACATTGAGAGCATCCTAACATACTGTGTATGCGTATGGTACACCAGCTGCACAGCGGCTCAGAGGAAAGCGCTCCAGAGGGCCATTGACAACGCCCAGAGGATTGTCGGCTGCCCTCTACTTACCTTGGAGGACTTACACAGTTCCCGCTGCATCAAAAAATCCCAGAGTATTATAAAGGACATTTCCCACCCCGGACACTCCCTGTTTGAACTGTTACCGTCAGGCAGACGGTACAGATCTACAAGGACAAGGACAAACAGACTTAAAAATAGTTTTTACCCCACTGCTATAAAGGCACTAAATGTAGCCGCCAAGGAACGCAGGGGCGATACATAATAAGAGACTGTGAAATCGACAGAAGGATGTAGGGTTGGGTGTTTATGCGTGCTATTTTCATGATATTTATTTTAGTTGTTTATCTTTTTTAAAATATTTTACCTTGTATGTATCGTTAGCTTTTAGAAATGTTTGAATGGTGCACTGACTGGCTGACATTTTACAATTTCGTTGTACATGGCTCATGTTACAATGACAATAAAGGAACTATTCTATTCTTAGAGATGGTTGAAAGGTCCAAGTTCTTAGGAGTAAATATCACTAGTAACTTGTCCTGGACCAGCCATATCGAAGCAATGGCCAAGAAAGCACCTCTACTTCCAACACTTCTACTTCCTCAGGAGGCTTAGGAGGTTGGCATGTCCTCAACAACTCTCACCAACCTTTGCAGATGCGTCGTAGAAGGCATTTTATCGGGATGCATCACAGCATGGTTTGGGAACAGCTCCATCCAAGACTGCAAGAAAAATTGCAAAGGGGTGTGGTCGTAGTCCAGACCATCAGAAACACCAACCTCCCTTCCATTGACTCCATCAAAACCACGCTGCCTCGGCAATGCCACCAAACTAATCAAGGATGAATCTCCCCCCCGATCATTCCCTCTCCTCCCCTCTCCTACTGGGCAAGAGGTACATAAGTGTGAAAATGTGTACCTCTAGATTCAGGGACAGTTTTTTTCCCAGCTGTTATCAGGCAACAGAACCGTCCTATCACCAACTAGAGAGCAGTCCTACCTATCATCTACCTCATTGGAGACCCTTGGACTATCTTTAATCTAACTTTACTGGCTTTATCTTGCACTATATCTTATTTACATTATTCATTTTATCATGTATCTGTACTCTGTGGATTGCTCCGTTGTATTCATGGATTGTCTTTCCGCAACCAAAGCTTTTCACTGAACCTCGATACACGTGACAATAAACCGACAAACTCAGGTGTCACATCTCCTGCAGTTGCAGGCGAAAGGGCCAAGGGAGGGGATGGTTACTCAAAAATATTTTGAGAAAATCCCCCAAAGAAAATCAAATCCCCACGGATTGACTAGATGTCAGTTCACAAAGGTGCCAAAATTGGTTGTAATCTCTCAACATATTATGAAGTATCAATATCAGGTCTAAACCATATTGAGATATTCTGTTTCTACATTTTGAGAAATTGACAACATTTTTAATATAGTTTGTTTAACATAGGAAAATGTCCTGAATAATTTTGCAGCATAATGATACATCAAATAATATCACTGAGACAGTAAAGACAGTGAAAGAAGCCCGATTTAACAAAGATTTTGCAAGAGGCAGACATGAAATTATTGAAAATGATTTCCAGCCCAACGTTGAGAGAGCTGAAAGCACAGTCTGCACTGGTGAAACAACGGAAAAATCAGAAATTGAATAAGACCTTGAAATTTAAAAAAAAGGAATATCTTAGTACACATTTTAAAAGGTAAGTATAACCTTAGTGAAAAACGTTTTCTTTCAAACATCTTTTGGCAATTTTGTAATGTCATTTTCTGATAATAAAAGGTGAACAGAAAATGTAATAACACATTTGAGTGATTAATCAAATCTTATTAGGTATACCGTTACATTGTAGAAAATGCAGTCACTGAAGCCTTTCAATTGCTGGTGCAATTTGTTCTTATACTATTCGTAGAGTTCTTATACTTCTTATACTATTCAATAGCACAATGGAACAACAGTCCCTTCTCTGCAATATTATCCTGCAAACATTCATAAAACACAGTGAAAGTTTCACTGAGGAAAAATAGAAAAACTGCATTACAATTCATTATTAAGCATAAGAAATATAAACTTGTTTAAAAGGTCTTCTGCCCAGAACTGAGAATAGTCTAAAAATTAGAAACTATCCTATAAGGAATTCAAATAAAATTCTGCATGCAAAACTTCACGTTTTTGAAAGCCCTTTCACAAATGGCTATTGACACGAGATGAATTGCTAAGTTTAAGTCTGTGCAAAGAATGACGTTGGCAAATCTCTGTGATTGTCTCCTGAAGGTTTATGGAGGCTAGATTGCCAGATTTGAGGAGCTAGATAACATTTTTGAAAGATCAGAAAATTGTCAGCAGTGGGCAACTGGCAGAGAAGGTTGGTTGATGACTGGGACAGATGGTGGGGCAGCTGGAGAGGCCGATCCGACTCCAGTTTCCTCACATTTGCTGACACAAGCTGCAAAAATAGTGCAGTGTGCAGATCTCATCCAGGCATGGGTGGCCATGCAGCCATGCACTGCCCAGTGTTTCTCATCAAGCCTCAGGCTCCCTACAACCTAACACCACACCATACTATCATCCAACTATGAAATTGGTTTTGGTTTGGTTGCACAAAGGACTTCAGTCTTTTTGCACTAGTATTGTGTTTTTAACTTGCTGAATTTGTGTTTACTATATATTATCTATGTGCCCTGTTTTCAGGCGTGATATGCTTTTATTGTTTCATTGTCGGCATACAAATGACAGTAAAACACTCTTGAGCAGGATGTCGCTCCTCGCACTGTGCCCGGAGGGTCAGGCAACGGAATTGCCAACATAAGACACAAAGTGCTGGAGTAACTCAGCCGATCAGGCAGTATCTCTGGCGAACATAGGTCAGGACTTTTTCAGACATTGTGGGGGAAGAAAGCTGGACGAGAGGAGGGGCAGAACAAAGCCTGGCAGATAATAGGTTGATACAGGTGAGGGTGGGGGAGGGGTTGCGAGGCAGATGGTTGGACAAAGGCCAGAGATGAAAAGATGGAAGGTGTGAGACGAAATAAATGCAGAGTTGCAAATTATGAAGCTAGAGGAAGGAATGTAGGTGGAATGGCAGGGGAGGAATAGATACAAATCCAGCCGGGACACAGAGGAGAGAAAGAAGGAAAATAAATGGCGTGGGGGAAGGGGGAATTTTGTGATTACCTAAAATTGGAGAATTCAATGTAGGTCGGGGTCGTCGACCCAACTGGTATCCAGCCCCAGTTGCATGCTAGGGGCCGGCTCCAAACACATCATGTGGACTGACTCCTCTGGGTTCTACTGCTCCCCTCTTCCAAAAGGGTACCTCAATAATGGCACCACTGGGTCCTGCTGCCCTTCACCCTATGCCCACAATGCTACTTCTCCTAACTCCCACCACCACTCCTCATATCCCCTCCGAGCCTTCATCATATCCCCATGCCCCATAGAACCACCCCATACTATCTTCCCCAAGCTTCCCTCCAACCTTCTGCCACACTCTGAGCAAGGGTCTGAATTCAGCTCTTACTCCTGCCCAGGTTTTCACCACCATCATCCCTCTCCCCCTAAACTCCCTCTTTCTGAAGAGCGGTCAGTCCTCAGCGGAGCCCATACCCTCGTATGGCTACACCTCAAGGAGTTCCGAACCTGCCAAGGCCTTTCTCTGGCAATGGGTCCTCGTCTTGTAGCTCTGAAGACCGATTTGTCTCTGTTGAGCTTGATGTGTTGCTGTACACATCGCTGAAGCAACTGCTCGAGCTTCGAGTCATGGTCGATGATCGCGTCTTCTCTCGCCTCTCCTTTGACATAGATGAGGATGTCGTCTGCGACGCAGATCACTCCAGGTAGCCCTTCAAGCACCTGATGCAGTCTTCGCTGGAAGATTTCCAATGATACACTCGTACCAAATGGCAGTCGGCGCACCGATATCGACCGAAAGGCGTGTTGAACGTCGTTCGTTTGCTAGACCCTTCGTCCAGCTTCACCTGCCAGAAAGCTGAGCTCATTCTAGCTTACTGAAGGTCTGGCAAGATGTCCTCAATGACTGGAAGCGGGTAATGTTCACGCTTCAACGCTTTGTTTAGCGGTCGTGGATCGATACATACCCAGAGATCGCCATTCTTTTTCTCTGCGACCACGAGCTGGCTGACCCAACTCGTTGGCTCGTGCACTGGTGCAATCACGTGACGCTCTACCATGCGCTTCAGCTTCTTCTTCACCTTCTGCTTTATCGCGTGAGGTAAACGCCGTGGCAGTAAGACTGTCGGTTGCACTTCCTCATCAATCTGCAGGTGGGATTCACCTGCAGCTCTCCCAGTGCACCGTCGAACACCTCCACATAACGTTCTTCAGCCTTAAGCACTTTCTCCTTTACGATAGACGATGTGTGTACACGGTGAAAACTGTCGTCATTCACTGTGATCAAGTTCATTCGCTGACTTGCTTTGCTCCCTAGCAACGGCGTGAAGTCATCACTGACCACGATGAACGGGATTCTTGCGGTTGGTCT